>NC_134354.1:341051808-341722642 GCF_048569485.1 Anomaloglossus baeobatrachus | reverse complement strand
TATATATATACATATACATATACACATACATATATATATACATATACATATATATATATACATATACATACATATATATACATATACACATACATATATATACATACATATACACATATATATATACATATACATACATACATACATATATATATATATATACACACATATATATATACATACATATACATACATACATGCATACATACATACTTTCTTTTTCTTCATTATTTAAGGGAACCTGTCACTAGATTAACTAAAAGAATCCCCTTCTGCAGCTCCTGGGCTGCATTCTATAAAGGTGCACCTTGGCCCTGACTCCCCTTCCAGACCTCAAAAATACCTTTATAAAACTTGGCCGTTAAGTATGCTAATTACCTTGGTTGGCCAGATGGGAAGGCTCATTTTCTGCTCCTTTATCCCCCTCCTGCAGCTGATCGCCTAATATAAAAATAGCCGCCCTCCTTTCTTGATTGACGGGATGACGCCTTCCATCATCCTCCTCGTTGCATTTTCAAATGTCGCGCCTGTGCAGTTAGGTCCGCTCGCGCAGGCGCAGTTCGCCCTGACATATCGCAGGCAGAGCAGATAACAGTTGCCCTAGCTTCCGCCGGTGAGCTAAATGCACAGGCGCGAGATTATGGGCGGGTAAGAGCATGGCGCTGGTGAGGTCATGCACAGCGCCAACCTCCCCAGTGCCATGCTCGTACCTGCCCATAATCTTGCGCCTGCACATTTAGCTCACCGATGCGAGCTAGGGCAGCTGTGTTTTCTGCTCTGCCTGCGATATGGTAGAGCGAACTGCGCCTGCGTGAGAAGACCTAACTGCACAGGTGCGAGATTTGAAAATGCGACGAGGAGGATGACTGAGGGCGTCATCCCGTCAATCAAGGAAGGAGGATGGCGATCAGCGGCAGGAGGAGGATAAAGGAGAAGAAAATGAGCCTGCCCATCTGGCCAACCAAGGTAATTAGCATACCTAACGGCCATGTTTTATAAAGGTATTTTTGGGGTCTGGAAGGGGAGTCAGGGCCAAGGTGCACCTTCATAGAATGCAGCCCAGGAGCTGCAGAAGGGGATTCTTTTAGTTTAATAGGTAAAAATCTGATGACCGGTTCCCGTTAAATGAATAAACATTCTCTCAATATACATTCTGCATCAAGTTCTTGTTTATTTTCTGTGGATAATCTGTTTGGGTCAACTGAAAAATGAATAGGTGTAACAATGGAGCCCATAGACTTAAGGCCCCGTTACACCCAACAACATAGCTAACGAGATCGCTGGGGTCACGGAATTCGTGATGCACATCCCGCCTAGTTAGCGACGTTGCGTGACACCTACGAGCGACCGCTAACGATCCGAAATACTCACAAAATTGTTGACCGTTGACACATCGTTCATTTTCCAAATATCGTTGCTTGTTCTGGATGCAGGTTGTTTCTGAGGCAGCACACATCGCTACGCGTGACACCCCGGGAACAACAGCGTTCCTGTGTCCTCCGGCAACAAGGTGGGTGTGACGTTAATGCGGCTGCTCTCCGCCCCTCCACTTCTATTGGTGGCCCGCTGTGTGACGTCGCTGTGACGCCGCACGAACCGCCCACTTAAAAAAAAGTTAGTTCGACGGCCACAGCGACGCCGTTAGGAAGGGTTACGCATACTAACGATATTGTTCACCACAGGGAGCGATTTGCCCATGACGCATGAACACTGGGGCGGGTGCAATCGCTAGCGATGTCACTGCGTGTAAAGCAGCCTTTACTGTATTTTTCAAATTATAAAAGACACTTTTCCTCCCAAAGAATTGGGAGGAAAATGAGGGGTGCGTCTTAAAATCCAAATATTGCTTACCGACAGGCAGGCCGCCTCTCCGTGCGGGCATCCCAGATGCTCTGGGTTCAAATGATGGTGCCCGGAGTCAGCGTGTGCGCAGATGGAGCAGTCAGCCGCACACGCACAGCGTAGATCTGCTCCACACAGCCACCGCAGCTTCCGCTGCCAAGACAGACCCCACCAGCACTGCCCCTGCCTCATGTGATTCCACTCCACCACCGCTGCCAACCACCAGTTGTTGTAAGACAACACTGGAGTATAAGACTGACCCCATAATTTATTTATTTATTTATTTTTTTTTGAGTACCAGAAACCTCACTGACTTCTGGATGAGGCCTTAAAGGAAACGGTCAGCAAGTTTAAGTGCTGTTCATGAAAAATTCAGAAGAGAGGCCGTATGTAAAAACGGGTTTGAAAAACACAAGGCATATCAATATAATTGGACTGCTTATTCCGAGTGCAAAAAAACCTGACAGGTAAGCCTTAAGCTGGGTTTACACACTGCAACATCTCAAACGACATCGCTGTAACGTCACCGGTTTTGTGACGCAATAGCGATGTCGTTTGCGATGTTGCAGTGTGTGAAACACATCAGCGACCTGGCCCCTGCTGTGAAGTTGCTGATCGCTACAAATCGTTCAGGACCATTCCTAGGTCCTTTGTTTCCCGCTGTGCAGCATGCATCGCTAGAAAGTTTCAGTGTGTGAAAGACTTTGCAGCGACTTTGTTAGCAACTTCCCTTTCAAAAAGCTGCTTATCAACGTCCCCAACAACCAGCTAGGTCGCTCTGCAGGTCCAGATCGCTGTTGCGTTGTTGGCCAGGTTTGCCTGTTTGACAGCTCACCAGCGACTCAGACTTAGGGAGGTCGCCGTTACGTCACAAAACCGGTGACGTTACAGCGATGTCCTTTGCGATGTTGCAGTGTGTAAACCCAGCTTTAAACAAGATTGTTTGGCAATCAGATTAGAGCTGACTATTGAAGTCTATAGATAAGAAAGGAGCAGAGTGAGAAGGAAAGATTTTGCTGCTGCTTTAATGCATTGTTTCATGCTAGTGCTGGATTCTCAGCTACACTGCTTACCACTGTTTAATTTCCTCTATGTTGCGTCTGAATACGTGCTACATAAAAGAGCAGGAATCCTTCATATCTGTTTATGGGAGAAATTATAGCAGCTAGTCTCCACGCACTAGCTCAGAAACAACTGACAATTAGAGATGGAGATTGCAGAAAGTTTGCCTAGTGAAAAATGCCATATGCAAATCTCCCCATGTACACACACAAGGACACTTGTTCTGAAGTCCAAATTAAGCTTTTACATTTTTTGTTTTGAAACACATAAATCTTGTTACATCTAGTATAAAACTCATCACATAACAGCATAATACCAGTAGGTGTAATATAGGAGTGGAGTTGCTATGCTAAGTTCAACTCTTTCAACCAAGCTATTTCCGCAGGTACAAGGCTAAAAACAGTACAGATTTGAATAGTAAAGAAGCAAAGGGAGAGAATTGAGGGGGTTGTCTAAGATATTGCTAAATCTGCAGAAATGTAGCAGTAACCATGATATATACGCACCCTTTTACTCCCAGCTGTTCTAACGGCCCATCCACCAATGTTCTCTGCTTGTTTTCTGTTCACAATGGCTGCAGGCGTCAGCCCATGTGATATCTGTAGCCAATCAATGGCTTCAGTAGTATATGGCCTGAGACCGCAGAGGCCACTATCAGGAAAAAAAAAATTAAAATGATGGTTACTCTTTACAAATGGCAGTAGCCTTGGAAGGGAAATTCAACAAAGGGGAATATGAATACGAATTAATTTGAAATAATGAACTTGAATAAGGATTGGCAAAATGGTAGAAAATTCAATTTTGTAGCCTGAAGAAATCTGGATTTCCCACAGCTCTGCCACATGCGGTTTGCAAGAGACCAAGAGTTAACCATCCCCACTTGAAAAGACTGAAGTGTCTCTCCATGTGGCTTAGTCGGTGCCTTGATTGGATGTTTGGAAGACTAAGGTTGAAAGTTCCGCAAAGAACAGGATTTGATCTAATTTGCCCATGAACAAGACCTATTGCTGTGGTCACTTCTGAAATATAATATAAATATAATATATACACATAACGGGAAGAGTACAAGCTGGAAATTGGAGGGGGAAATGCTAAAACCTGGAATTTTAGGAAAGCTGATTTCAACAAATTAAGGGAAGAGCTTAAATGTGTAGATTGGGACAAAGTCATGGTAACTGGGGATACTGAACATAAATGGGGAAAATTTAAGGATATATTGCTAGAGTCCTGTAAAAGAAGGGAATTTTGTTACTTACCGTAAATTCCTTTTCTTCTAGCTCTTATTGGGAGACCCAGACGATTGGGGTATAGCTACTGCCTCCGGAGGCCACACAAAGCAACTACACCAAAAAGTGTAAGGCCCCTCCCCTTCTGGCTATACCCCCCCCCGTGGTATCACGGGTTCTCCAGTTTTAGTGCCAAAGCAAGAAGGAGGAAGCCAATAACTGGTTTAAACAAATTAACTCCGAATAACGTCGGAGAACTGAAAAACCGTTCAACATGAACAACATGTGTACCCGCAAACAACAAAAGAATCCCGAAGGACAACAGGGCGGGTGCTGGGTCTCCCAATAAGAGCTAGAAGAAAAGGAATTTACGGTAAGTAACAAAATTCCCTTCTTCAGCGCTCTATTGGGAGACCCAGACGATTGGGATGTCCAAAAGCTGTCCCTGGGTGGGTAAAGAAATACCTCATGTTAGAGCTGCAAGACAGCCCTCCCCTACGGGGAGGCAACTGCCGCCTGCAGGACTCTTCTACCTAGGCTGGCGTCCGCCGAAGCATAGGTATGCACCTGATAATGTTTGGTGAAAGTGTGCAGACTCGACCAGGTAGCTGCCTGGCACACCTGTTGAGCCGAAGCCTGGTGTCGTAATGCCCAGGACGCACCCACGGCTCTGGTTGAGTGGGCTTTCAGCCCTGAAGGAACCGGAAGCCCAGCAGAACGGTAGGCTTCCAGAATTGGTTCTTTGATCCATCGAGCAAGGGTGGCTTTAGAAGCCTGCGACCCCTTGCGCTGGCCAGCGACAAGGACAAAAAGTGCATCGGAACGGCGGATGGGCGCCGTGCGAGAAATGTAGATTCTGAGTGCTCTCACCAGATCTAGCAAACGTAAGTCCTTCTCATACCGGTGAACCGGATGAGGACAAAAAGAAGGCAAAGATATATCCTGATTAAGATGAAACGAGGATACGACCTTAGGGAGAAACTCCGGAATGGGGCGCAGCACTACCTTGTCCTGGTGGAACACCAGGAAGGGAGCTTTGGATGACAGAGCTGCCAGCTCAGACACTCGTCGAAGCGATGTGATCGCAACAAGAAACGCCACTTTCTGTGACAGACGAGAAAAGGAAACGTCCTTCAGAGGCTCGAAGGGCGGCTTTTGCAGAGCAACTAGTACTCTGTTAAGATCCCATGGATCTAACGGCCGCTTGTACGGGGGCACAATATGACAGACCCCCTGTAGGAACGTGCGCACCTTAGGAAGACGTGCTAGACGCTTCTGAAAAAACACAGATAGTGCCGAGACTTGCCCTTTAAGGGAGCTGAGCGACAAGCCCTTTTCCAACCCCGATTGCAGGAAGGAAAGAAAAATGGGCAATGCAAATGGCCAAGGGGATACTCTCTGTGCAGAGCACCAGGATAAGAAAATCTTCCACGTTCTGTGGTAGATCTTAGCAGACGTTGACTTCCTAGCTTGTCTCATTGTGGCTACGACTCCTTGAGATAATCCTGCGGACGCTAGGATCCAGGACTCAATGGCCACACAGTCAGGTTCAGGGCCGCAGAATTCTGATGGAAAAACGGCCCTTGGGACAGTAAGTCTGGTCGGTCTGGCAGTGACCACGGTCGGCCGACCGTGAGATGCCACAGATCCGGATACCACGATCTCCTCGGCCAGTCTGGTGCGACGAGTAAGACGCGGCTGCAATCGGATCTGATCTTGCGTAACACTCTGGGCAAGAGTGCCAGAGGTGGGAAGACGTATGGGAGCTGGAACTGCGACCAATCTTGAACCAAGGCGTCTGCCGCCAGAGCTCTTTGATCGCGCGACCTCGCCATGAATGCCGGGACTTTGTTGTTGTGCCGGGACGCCATTAGGTCGACGTCCGGCACTCCCCAGCGGCGACAGATTTCCTGAAACACGTCCGGGTGAAGGGACCATTCCCCTGCGTCCATGCCCTGGCGACTGAGGAAGTCTGCTTCCCAGTTTTCTACGCCCGGGATGTGAACCGCGGATATGGTGGATGCTGTGTCCTCCACCCACATTAGAATGCGCCGGACTTCTTGGAAGGCTTGCCGACTGCGCGTCCCTCCTTGGTGGTTGATGTATGCCACCGCTGTGGAGTTGTCCGACTGGATTCGGATCTGCTTTCCTTCCAGCCACTGTTGGAATGCTAGTAGGGCAAGATACACTGCCCTGATTTCCAGAACATTGATCTGCAGGGTGGACTCCTGCGGAGTCCACGTCCCCTGAGCCCTGTGGTGGAGAAACACTGCTCCCCACCCTGACAGACTCGCGTCTGTCGTGACCACTGCCCAGGATGGGGGTAGGAAGGATCTTCCCTGAGACAATGAGGTGGGAAGGAGCCACCATTGTAGAGAGTCCTTGGCCGTCTGGGAAAGAGAGACTTTCCTGTCGAGGGACGTTGACTTCCCGTCCCATTGGCGGAGGATGTCGCATTGAAGTGGGCGCAGATGAAACCGCGCAAAGGGAACTGCTTCCATGGCTGCCACCATCTTCCCGAGGAAGTGCATGAGGCGCCGTAAGGAGTGCGACTGGCCCTGAAGAAGAGATTGCACCCCTGTCTGTAGGGACCGCTGCTTGTTCAGCGGAAGCTTCACTCTCGCTGCTCGAGTATGGAACTCCATGCCAAGATACGTTAGTGACTGTGTCGGTGACAGATTTGACTTTGGAAAGTTGATGATCCATCCGAAAGTCTGTAGAGTCTCTAGCGTAGCATGTAGACTGAGTTGGCATGCCTCTTGAGAGGGTGCCTTGACAAGTAGATCGTCTAGATAAGGGATCACCGAGTGTCCCTGAGAGTGCAAGACTGCTACCACCGCCGCCATGACCTTGGTGAAGACCCGTGGGGCTGTCGCCAGACCGAATGGCAGAGCTACGAACTGCAGATGGTCGTTTCCTATCACAAAACGTAGAAAACGTTGATGTTCTGTAGCAATTGGCACGTGGAGATAAGCATCTTTGATGTCTATTGAGGCAAGGAAGTCTCCTTGAGACATTGAGGCAATGACAGAACGGAGAGTTTCCATTCGGAACCGTCTGGCGTGCACATGTTTGTTGAGCAGTTTTAGGTCCAGAACAGGACGGAACGAGCCGTCCTTTTTTGGAACCACAAAGAGATTGGAATAAAACCCTCGCCCTTGTTCCTGAGGCGGTACAGGAACCACTACTCCTTCCGCTCTTAGGGAGCCCACCGCCTGCAGCAGGGCATCTGCTCGGTCTGGATGTGGGGAGGTTCTGAAGAACCGAGCTGGAGGACGAGAACTGAACTCGATTCTGTACCCGCGAGACAAAATGTCTGTCACCCACCGGTCTTTGACCTGAGACATCCAAATGTCGTAAAAGCGGGAGAGCCTGCCCCCGACCGGAGATGCGGAGGGAGGGGGCTGGAAGTCATGAGGTAGCCGCTTTGGAAGCGGTTCCTCCATTTGCTTTCTTGGGGCGTGCGTGAGTCCGCCAGGAATCTGAGATTCTTTGCGTCCTCTGAGTCCCTTTGGACGAGGAGAATTGTGTCTTGCCCGAACCTCGAAAGGACTGAAACTTCTGCTGCCACTTTTTCTGCTGAGGTTTGCTTGGTCTGGGCTGGGGTAAGGAAGAGTCTTTACCCTTGGACTGTTTAATGATGTCAGCTAATGGCTCGCCAAACAGTCTATCTCTAGATAATGGCAAGCTGGTTAAACATTTTTTGGAACCAGCATCTGCTTTCCAGTCCTTTAACCACAAGGCTCTGCGCAAAACTACCGAATTGGCGGACGCCATTGAGGTGCGGCTGGTAGATTCTAGGACCGCATTGATAGCGTAGGACGCAAACGCAGACATCTGCGAGGTAAGGGACGCCACTTGCGGCACCGCTGGATGCATGATAGCATCCACTTTTGCTAAACCAGCTGAAATAGCTTGGAGTGCCCATACGGCTGCGAATGCTGGAGCAAACGACGCGCCGATAGCTTCATAGACAGATTTTAACCAAAGGTCCATCTGTCTGTCATTGGCATCTTTAAGTGAAGCGCCATCCTCCACTGCAACTATGGATCTAGCTGCAAGTTTGGAAATCGGGGGGTCAACCTTTGGACACTGGGTCCAGCGCTTGACCACGTCAGGGGGGAAAGGATAACGTGTATCCCTAGAACGTTTAGAGAAACGCCTTTCTGGATGAGCGTCGTGCTTCTGGATTGATTCTCTGAAGTCAGAGTGGTCCAACAAAGCACTCAATTTACGCTTGGGATAGAGGAAACGAAACTTCTCCTGCTCTGCAGCTGCCTCTTCTGCTGAAGGGGCTGGGGGAGAAATATCTAACAGTCTATTGATGGCTGAGATAAGATCGTTTACCATGGCGTCCCCATCCGGGGCATCGAGATTGAGAGGGGTTCCAGGATTAGACTCCTGATCACTCTCTTCAGACGCATCACAGGGAGACTGATTGCGCTGAGACCCTGAGCAGTGTGATGACGTTGAGGGTCATTCCCAGCGAGCTCGCTTAGGGTGGCTGGGGCTATCATCTGAGTCATAATACTCAGCCTGTGAAGCCGGGGACCCCCTTGCAATCTGAATTAGTTCCAACTGAGGGGGATTAGAGGACAGAGACCTCGCCGTGTCCATAGACTGAGCCCCAGGCATGGATTGCAAAGTTTCAAGGATTTTTGTCATAGTCACAGACATTCTATCAGCAAAAACTGCAAAGTCCGTCCCTGACACCGGGGCAGGACTTACAAGCGTCTCAGCCTGGGTCACTACCTCTCCGGACTCCGGCTGGCGAAGCAGCACCGGATCTGAGCATTGCACACAATGGGGGTCATTGGAGCCTGCTGGTAGAGCAGCCCCACATGCAGCACACGCAGTGTACACAGCCCTAGCCTTGGCGGCCTTGCGTTTTGTGGATGACATGCTGCGTCCTCAGAGCGATCTGGGGTATCCAGCCAGGAAGCGACCTCACAGTGCAAGAAATAAATAAATAAATATATATATCTGGTGACACAGTACACCAATACACACTGAGGCACTAGAGGGGCCAGCTGAAATGCCGCTTACCGCCCGCTTAAGAGCGGGTGTGTGGTCGCCAAAAGCCCCCTAGTCCAGGTCTCCCAGAGCCTTGCGTCCTTCCTCCAGCCAGACTGCATGTAATGGCTGCCGGCGTCCTGGGAGAGGAGGGGGGGCGGGCCCTGGGCGTTCCTGGCTAAGAGCGGGAAGCCTGCTTCCCTCTGTGCCTAGTGAGAGGGCTGGAGCATGTAAATCAGGCTCCAGCCCTCGTCGCTGCTGCGAAACAGCGTCCCTCCTCTACCCTGATTGACAGGGTGGGGGCGGGAACGAAGCGGAGCTAGGCCGCAAAAAGCCGGGGACTAAATTTATAAACGCCGCCGCCATAAAAGCGCGGTCGGCGTGTCCCCGGCGCACTACAAGTCACAGCAGCGCCGCCGGTCCAGTGGGGGTCGGCGCTGCGTTCACACAACACAAAAGTCCCCCAGTAAACTGCAGGAACACCAACTCAAGCGTTACGGTCCCCGGCGCACTACAACGCCCAGCCAGCCCGGAGTGTGTCTGTGCCTGCCGGGGACACAGAGTACCTGTATGATGCAGGGCCATGTCCCTGATTGTACTCCTGCTCCGTATCCATCAGGTGCTATGGGTCTGTGGATGGAGCCCGGCGTCAGAGCTTTGAGGCCGGCAGGATCCCACTTCCACAGAGCCCTATCAGGGGATGTGGAAGGAAAACAGCATGTGGGGCTCCAGCCTCTGTACCAGCAATAGGTACCTCAACCTTACAACACCATCCACGGGTGAGAAGGGAGCATGCTGGGGGCCCTATATGGGCCCTCTTTTCTTCCATCCGACATAGTCAGCAGCTGCTGCTGACTAAAATCTGTGGAGCTATGCGTGGATGTCTGACCTCCTTCGCACAAAGCTTGAAAACTGGAGAACCCGTGATACCACGGGGGGGGTATAGCCAGAAGGGGAGGGGCCTTACACTTTTTGGTGTAGTTGCTTTGTGTGGCCTCCGGAGGCAGTAGCTATACCCCAATCGTCTGGGTCTCCCAATAGAGCGCTGAAGAAAACTTATACCCTCTGGTAATAAAATGTCCCGGAATAAAAAGAAACCACTATGGCTAAATAAGACTGTACAAAGTATAATAAAACAAAAACAAAGGGCGTTTAAAATCTTGAAGGCCGAGAATACAGAAATAGAATTTCAGGAGTATAAAGATATCAATAGGCAATGCAAAAAAGAAATCAAACAAGCAAAACTAGCTATTGAAACAAAAATAGCCAATGACATTAAAATAAATCCCAAAATCTTTTATTAATACATTAATGCCAAAAGGAAAAAGGATAGTATTGGCCCCTTAAAATATAATAAGTTAGTTATAGAGGACAAACAAAAGACTGAGATATTAAATAGGCATTTCTCATCTGTATTCACCAAGGAACTGACTGTACCAGGCATCATTCAACAAGTGAAAAATCAAAGTTCACCCCCCGATATAATTAATTTAACACAAGAAGAAGTACGCCTACGTCTGTGTAAATTAAACATTGACAAATCCCCAGGGCCAGATGGCATTCATCCATGAATATTGAGGGAATTGAGCTCCGTAATTGACAGACCGCTGTATCTTATCTTTTTAGACTCGCTTGTAACAGGGTTGGTGCCTCAGGATTGGAGGATTGCTGATGTGGTACCGATATTTAAGAAAGGTAAGAGGGCAGATCCAGGGAACTACCGTCCAGTAAGCCTGACATCAGTAGTATGCAAAGTTTTTGAGGGCATTTTAAGGGATAACATGCAAAAATATGTTGCAGAAAATATAATAACTGACAGACAGCATGGATTCATGAAAGATAAATCGTGTCTAACCAACCTGTTGGGGTTCTATGAGGGGGTAAGTGCAAACCTGGATATTGGTAATGCAGCTGATGTGATTTATTTGGACTTTGCAAAGGCATTTGATACTGTCCCACATAATAGCCTTATACTAAAGCTCCAGAAGCAAGGACTAGGGGAAACTATATGCAACTGGGTAAGGAATTGGCTAAAAGATAAAAGAGTAGTCATAAATGGAACATTCTCTAAATGGGCCATAGTCAGCAGTGGGGTGCCGCAGGGATCTGTGCTAGGACCAATTCTTTTTAATCTCTTTATTAATGACCTTGTGGATGGGATTGATAGTAAAGTGTCAGTCTTTGCTGATGACACCAAACTATGTAGGATATTAAAAACTGACCTTGATAGTATAATATTACAAAAAGATCTGGATAAGATGTCAGAATGGGCAGATACTTGGCAAATGAGATTTAATGTTGATAAATGTAAAGTAATGCACCTAGGACGGAGTGATCCTATAACTGCGTATACATTAAATGGAAGTAAACTCGGGACTACAGAACAGGAGAAGGACTTGGGTATTCTCATTACAAATAAGCTGAGCAGCAGCACTCAATGTCAAGCAGCAGCTGCTAAAGCAAACAAGATTCTAGGGTGTATAAAAAGAGAGATTAGATCCCGTGATCCCAACGTATAGTTACCCCTCTATAGATCACTTGTAAGGCCACATCTGGAATATGGGATTCAGTTTTGGGCTCCACATTTTAAAAAGGACATTCAAAAGTTAGAGTCAGTTCAAAGGCAGGCAACTAGACTATTACAAGGAATGGAAGGCCTCCCATATGATGACAGGTTGAAAAAGTTAGATATGTTTAGCTTAGAAAAAAGACGTCTCAGAGGAGATCTCATTTATATGTATAAATACATGTGTGGTCAATATAAAGGACTGGCACATGACTTATTTCTTCCAAAGACAATACTAAGGACCAGGGGGCATTCACTGCGAGTGGAAGAAAAGCGATTCCGACAGCGAAATAGGAAAGGGTTCTTTACAATTAGAGCAGTCAGACTGTGGAATGCCCTACCACAAGAGGTAGTAATGGCAGATACTATAACAGCTTTCAAAAAAGGGCTGGATGATTTCCTCAGTACACACAACATTGTTGGTTATAAAATGACTTTGTGACCAAATGTAGAACTGGTGGAGGAAGGTTGAACTAGATGGACCTAGGTCTTTTTTCAACCTTAGTAACTATGTAACTATGAAAAAAACAAAAAAAAAAAAAAACAGATTTTCCAGAAGTGACCAAAGCAATCGGTCTTGTTTGTGGGCAAATTAGATCAATTTCCCCTTTTCTTACTTTACACAAGAGTTTCAAGAGACAGGAATCTACAAGAAGTAGAACTATCAAAGAGTGGAGGATTCACTGTTAAACCTAGATCACTGGAAGAAAAAAAATTTGACAACAACTAAAACTAAAGTCCCAAACCACAAATGCTAGGCTAATTTTAGAACAGCAAACTATTTTGGTCATTTTATGAAGCCTGCTTCATTATATACAAGGTTCTACACACCTCAAAGTTTTTCTGCCACTCCCTCTCACGTTTAGCCTTTTCCTGAGCTTCAATTTCTTCCTCTCGCTGCCTTTTCCTGAAATTGAAAACAATAGGAACAATTAAAACTCTGTATTCTTGCATAATTAAAGACTACTGTATAGATTAATAAATTGAAAGTCTGTAGTTAAACTACAGACTTTCAATTTATTAATCTATACAGTAGCATAGATAGTAGTAGCATCTGTACTTATACAATCTATACAGGAAAAAAAACCCTAAGGCAATATCGCAGCCCATGTTTATGTTGAGCCTACAGACTATCTCTATTCTCAGAAAGAAGCTCTGCAGGAACCGAAGGGCATCATGGGATATTACACCATTGGATTATGTTGAAACCACAAGGATTTCTTTTTAAAATTATTAAATTGGTGAACAAGGAAATGTGAAGGGGGGGGGGGGGGTTCACCGCAGCGTACAGGCATTTTCTGCATGCAATAAAGCATGCTGATTCTTGAAAGGCTGCAGTACAGACAAACGTTATTAGCAAACAAACAGCACCCTATAGAATAACAGGACTTTAAAGCATTTAGCATGAGTTTGAACAATATGATATTTGCTGTTGTATGCATGAATGCTGATAACTTGTCTAACTGTGGCTCATGCTTTGCAAATTTGAGAGCAACACTTGCAGCACTAAGGTCATCGGTTAGTCTGTTTCTGATGTCAGATTTTATATAATTCAAAACTGACAACAGCCCTATCTTGGTACAGCTCTCTCCATTATAGCCACACTCTAGTATAGATGTCTCCATCATCACCCCATCCAGGTACATATGATACCACACTATACACACACTATACACACACACACTATACACACTATACACACACACACACACGATCGATTAAAATCACCTTCCTCCGCTCCCCGGTGTCCTCCGATGCCATCATCTGACTTCACTGTGTAAGCGGTGCAGCACATGTAATTGGGTGTGCATGACAGTGACATCAGTCAGCTGCCGGCATATTCACTGCTCCACACACCCAGGATTGTGGGAGCAGTGAATAATCATTTTCTTTATTAGCGGTACACGTGACGACCCAGCCGCTACAAGAAGCCGGCTTATTAACAAAACATGAATATTCACTGCTCCTCACGCCCACCATAATCCCGCCCATCTCAGCACCGCTTCAGTGCAAAGAGGTGGGTGAGGTTATGGGCACAGGGAGCAGTGAATATTTATATCCTTAAATAGACAGGCACATAACAATGCCTGCGACTTAGAGTACTCCGTGCTCCGAGAGTCAATGTCTCCTCCGCTCCCACACAACTGTGAACTGCAAGCACAAATGCACCAGAAGTTCAAAGTGGCAGCACAACTCTGGCTGAGACAACGGCACGAGTGCCAACAGAGAGGGCTCTGCGTGCCATAGGTTTGCAATCACTGCCCTACGAGGACTGATTAACCCTTCCATTTTTGCTCCCCTTCTTAACTTATTTTATAGTCCACGTACACATGAGGGGTTTTTTTGTGGGACAAGTTGTACTTTTGAATGACACGATTTATATTATAAACACTGTACTAGAGAAAATTAGAAAATAAAAAAAAACAAAACAAAAACACAACCAAATTCTGACATTGTTTTTATGGGCATTCATTTTGTGGTAAAAGAAGGGAATTTTGTTTACTTACCGTAAATTCCTTTTCTTCTAGCTCCTATTGGGAGACCCAGACAATTGGGTGTATAGCCACTGCCTCCGGAGGCCACACAAAGTATTACACTTTAAAAAGTGTAACCCCTCCCCTCTGCCTATACACCCTCCCGTGCATCACGGGCCCATCAGTTTTGGTGCCAAAGCAGGAAGGAGGAAACTTATAAGTTGGTCTAAGGTAAATGCAATCCGAAGGATGTTCGGAGAACTGAAACCATGAACCAAAAGAACAATTCAACATGAACAACATGTGTACACAAAAGAACAAACAGCCCGAAGGGAACAGGGGCGGGTGCTGGGTCTCCCAATAGGAGCTAGAAGAAAAGGAATTTACGGTAAGTAAACAAAATTCCCTTCTTTGTCGCTCCATTGGGAGACCCAGACAATTGGGACGTCCAAAAGCAGTCCCTGGGTGGGTAAAAGAATACCTCGATAAAAAGAGCCGAAACAACGGCCCCCTCTTACAGGTGGGCAACCGCCGCCTGAAGGACTCGCCTACCTAGGCTGGCATCTGCCGAAGCATAGGTATGCACCTGATAGTGTTTCGTGAAAGTGTGCAGACTCGACCAGGTAGCCGCCTGACACACCTGCTGAGCCGTAGCCTGGTGCCGCAATGCCCAGGACGCACCCACGGCTCTGGTAGAATGGGCTTTCAGCCCTGAAGGAATCGGAAGCCCAGAAGAACGGTAGGCTTCAAAAATCGGTTCCTTGATCCACCGAGCCAAGGTTGACTTGGAAGCCTGCGACCCCTTACGCTGGCCAGCGACAAGGACAAAGAGCGCATCAGAGCGGCGCAGTGGCGCCGTGCGAGACACGTAGATCCGGAGTGCTCTCACTAGATCTAACAAATGCAAATCCTTTTCACATTGGTGAATTGGATGAGGGCAAAATGAAGGTAAGGAGATATCCTGATTGAGATGAAAAGTGGACACCACCTTAGGGAGAAAGTCCGGGACCGGACGCAGAACCACCTTATCCTGGTGAAAAACCAGGAAAGGGCCTTTGCAAGACAGCGCTGCAAGCTCTGACACTCTACGGAGTGAAGTAACAGCCACTAGAAATGCCACCTTCTGCGAAAGACGTGATAGAGAGACATCCCGCAGCGGCTCAAAAGGTGGTTTTTGAAGAGCCCGTAGAACCATGTTGAGATCCCAGGGTTCCAGCGGGCGCTTGTAAGGTGGGACTATGTGGCAAACTCCCTGCAGGAACGTGCGGACCTGCGGAAGCCTGGCTAGACGCTTTTGAAAAAACACGGAAAGCGCCGAGACTTGACCTTTGAGAGAGCCGAGAGACAAACCCTTGTCCAATCCCGATTGAAGGAAGGAAAGAAACCTGGGTAAGGCAAACGGCCAGGGGATAAACCCCCTCTCAGAGCACCAGGCTAAGAAGATCCTCCAGGTTCTGTGATAGATCTTGGCTGACGTTGGTTTCCTGGCCTGTCTCATAGTGGCAATGACATCTTGAGACAACCCTGAGGACGCTAAGAGCCAGGACTCAATGGCCACACAGTCAGGTTGAGGGCCGCAGAATTCAGATGGAAAAATGGCCCTTGAGATAGCAAGTCTGGTCGGTCTGGGAGCGCCCACGGTTGCCCCACCGTGAGATGCCACAGATCCGGGTACCACGACCGCCTCGGCCAATCTGGAGCGACGAGGATGGCGCGGCGGCAGTCGGACCTGATCTTGCGCAACACTCTGGGCAGCATTGCCAGAGGAGGAAATACATAAGGCAGTTGAAACTGCGACCAATCCTGAACTAAGGCGTCCGCCGCCAGAGTTCTGTGGTCCTGAGACCGTGCCATGAATGCCGGGACCTTGTTGTGCCGAGACGCCATGAGATCGACGTCCGGCGTTCCCCAGCGGCAACAGATCTCTTGAAAACACATCCGGGTGGAGAGACCATTCCCCCGCGTCCATGCCCTGGCGACTGAGGAAGTCTGCTTCCCAGTTTTCTACGCCCGGAATGTGAACCGCGGAGATGGTGGAGGCTGTGGCCTCCGCCCACAGCAGAATCCGCCAGACTTCTTGGAAGGCTTGACGACTGCGAGTGCCGCCCTGGTGGTTGATGTACGCAACCGCCGTGGCGTTGTCCGACTGTATGCGGATCTGCCTGCCCTCCAGCCACCGATGGAACGCCTTTAGGGCTAGATACACTGCCCTTATCTCCAGAACATTGATCTGAAGGGAAGACTCTGTCGGAGTCCAGTTTCCCTGAGCCTTGTGGTGGAGAAAAACCGCTCCCCATCCTGACAGGCTCGCGTCCGTCGTGACCACAGCCCAGGATGGGGGCAGAAAGGATTTTCCTTTCGACAGAGAAGTGGGGAGAAGCCACCACTGAAGCGAGGTCTTGGCTTCCAGAGACAGAGAGACGTTCCTGTCTAAGGACGTCGGCCTCTTGTCCCATTTGCGGAGAATGTCCCATTGGAGAGGACGCAGATGAAATTGCGCAAATGGAACTGCCTCCATTGCTGCCACGATCTTCCCCAGGAAGTGCATGATGCGCCTCAAGGGGTGCGACTGGGCCCGAAGAAGGGATTGCACCCCTGTCTGCAGCGACCGCTGTTTGTCCAGCGGCAGCTTGACCATCGCTGAGAGAGTATGAAACTCCATCCCGAGGTACGTCAGTGACTGGGTCGGAGACAATTTTGACTTCGGAAAATTGATGATCCACCCGAACCTCTGGAGAGTCTCCAGAGCAACGGTCAGACTGTGTTGACAAGCCACCCGTGAGGGTGCCTTGACTAGGAGATAGTCTAGGTAAGGGATCACCGAGTGGCCCTGAGTGTAGGATCGCTACGACAGATGCCATGACCTTGGTGAAGACCCGTGGGGCTGTCGCCAGGCCGAAAGGCAGTGCCACAAACTGAAGGTGTTCGTCCCCGATGGCGAAACGCAGGAAGCGTTGATGCTCTTGAGCGATCGGCACATGGAGATAGGCATCTTTGATGTCGATTGATGCTAGGAAGTCTCCTTGGGACATCGAAGCGATGACAGATCGGAGGGATTCCATGCGAAACCGCCTGGTTGTCACATGTCTGTTGAGCAATTTGAGGTCCAAAACGGGACGGAATGAGCCGTCCTTTTTTGGCACCACGAACAGATTGGAGTAAAAACCGCGACCGCGTTCTTGAAGGGGAACGGGGATCACCACTCCTTCTGTTTTCAGAGTGTCCACCGCCTGAAAAAGTGCAACGGTCCGCTCGGGGGGCGGAGATGTTCTGAAAAAACAAGTCGGATGACGAGAGCTGAACTCTATCCTGTAACCGTGAGACAGAATGTCCCTCACCCATCGGTCTTGGACATGTGGCCACCAGGCGTCGCAAAAGCGGGAGAGCCTGCCACCGACCGAGGATGCGGTTTGGGGCGGCCGAAAGTCATGAGGAGGCCGCCTTGGAGACTGTGCCTCCGGTGGTCTTTGGAGGACGTGACTTAGACCGCCATGCAGAAGAGTTCCTCTGGCCCTTCTGTGGCCTGTTGGACGAGGAGGATTGGGACCTGGCTGAGGGCCGAAAGGACCGAAACCTCGCTTGAACTTTCCGATGCTGAGGTCTGTTTGGTTTGGGTTGGGGTAAGGACGAGTCCTTTCCCTTGGATTGCTTAATAATTTCATCCAATCGCTCGCCAGTCGGTCGCCAGAAAAAGGCAAACCGGTCAAGAACTTTTTGGAAGCAGAGTCTGCCTTCCATTCGCGTAGCCACATGGCTCTGCGGACTGCCACAGAATTGGCGGATGCTACCCCTGTACGGCTAGCCGAGTCCAGGACAGCATTCATGGCGTAGGATGCAAATACTGAAGCCTGAGAAGTCAAAGATGTTACTTGTGGCGCAGCGGTACGGGTGACCGCATTAATCTCAGACAGACAAGCTGAGATAGCCTGGAGTGCCCACACAGCTGCAAAGGCTGGGGCAAAAGACGCGCCTATGGCTTCATAGATGGATTTCAGTAGGAGCTCTATCTGCCTGTCCGTGGCATCCTTGAGCGATGCATAGTCAGCCACTGCTACTACGGATCTAGCCGCCAGTCTAGAGACTGGAGGATCCACCTTGGGACACTGAGCCCAACCCTTAACCACGTCAGCGGGGAAGGGGTAACGTGTGTCATTAAGGCGTTTAGTAAAGCGCTTGTCCGGGAAAGCCCTGTGCTTCTGGACAGCATCTCTAAAGTTAGAGTGATCGAAGAAAGCACTCCGGGTACGTTTAGGAAACCTAAACTGGTGTTTCTCCTGTTGTGAAGCCGAATCCTCTGTAGGCGGAGTTGGGGGAGACAGATCTAGCACCTGGTTGATGGACGCTATAAAGGTCATTTACTATGGCGTCCCCTTCAGGTGTATCCAGATTGAGAGCAACGTCAGGGTCAGAGTCCTGAGCTGCGACCTCCGCCTCCTCCTCTAGAGAATCTTCAAGCTGAGACCCCGAACTGCGTGATGAAGTCGGGGAAGATTCTAAGCGAGCCCGCTTAGCTGGTCTGGGACTGCGGTCCGTGCCGGAGTCCTGCACGTAATAACTAGAGGCCACACCAGGAACACGCTTAGTCGCAGACCGAGAGGTGCCTGGGGGTGATCCCGCAGTGCCCGGGGCCTGTGTAAGGGCCGGTCTGGACTGCAAAACCTCTAGAAACTTAGCAGACCATTTATCCATAGACTGAGTCATAGAATGAGAAAGCGACTCAGAGTTTGTCGGCTAAAACAGCAAACTCTGTCCCTGCCATCTGGACAGGGGGGGCCGGCGGTTCTACCTGGGCCGAGGGACCCCCTAGTGCCTCAGGCTCCGGCTGAGCGAGTGCCACAGGGGCCGAGCATTGCTCACAGTGAGGGTAGGTGGAACCTGCAGGTAACATAGCCGCACAAGAGGTACAGGTAGCAAAATAACCCTGTGCCTTGGCCCCCTTGCTCCTTGTGAACGACATGCTGTTGTCTCCCAGGAGCGTGATCACAGAGGGTATATAGCCACAAGTTAACAATACAGCTGAACCGGAAAAAGTATACAAATATAATGTATCTATATACAGTTCAGCACCCTAGGGGGACCAGCACCGGTAACCGGTGTGGCTTACCAACCGCTCCAGCGGTGTGTGGCCACCAGATTCCCTGCCTCGGGTCTCCCAGAGCTGCAGCCAGAAGTCCTCCACCGGCAGTATGTGTTAAAACATGGCTGTCGGCGTTCACAGGGGAGGAGGGAGCCGTGGGCGTAACTTACAAAAGTGCGGGAACTGGTGCCCCATAGGGATTAGTGAGGGGGGGAGGAGGACAGCAATGTGTGCTCCAGCCCTCACTGTCGGCGTCAGACCGACCGTCCCGCCCTTGCCCCTGACTGGCAGGCCCGGGGGCGGGCGTTTAATGTACTAGGCCGCAAAAGCCGGGGACTAAAGTAAAAACCGCGGCCGGCAATCAGGCATGGTCGGCGCGGTAGTCCCGGACAAAAAACAAAACTGCAGGCGCTGCAGCGTCTGAGGCCCAGGTGCTCCATGCACCGTCCCAAAAGGGACACAGAGTACCTGTAGTTGCAGGGCCTTGTCCCTGACGATACTCAGTCTCCTGTCCGGCAGATACCACCAGGGGCTGCGGAGGGAGCCCGGTCCCAGTGCCTGGATGACCGGTTAGGATCCCACTTCACCCAGAGCCCCTAAGGGATGGGGAAGGAAAACGGCATGTGGCTTCTGCCTTTGTACCCGCAATGGGTACCTCAACCTTAACAACACCGCCGACTCAGTGGGGTGAGAAGGGAGCATGCCGGGGGCCCTGTGGGGGCCCTCTTTTCTTCCATCCGATACAATCAGCAGCTGCTGCTGACTAAAATGTGGAGCATTGTGTGCATGTGTGCCTCCTTCAACACAAAGCAAAAAACTGATGGGCCCGTGATGCACGGGAGGGTGTATAGGCAGAGGGGAGGGGTTACACTTTTTAAAGTGTAATACTTTGTGTGGCCTCCGGAGGCAGTAGCTATACACCCAATTGTCTGGGTCTCCCAATGGAGCGACAAAGAAAAAAGACCTGGTACCATCCTTGAAATATTTTGAGATCGATAAAATGCTTTCATAGCTTCTAATTGCATTTTTTTGTGGAGACAAAAAATTTTTTTTAATTTTTTTTTTAATGGTGGGGGGGTTGGGGGGGGGGGGGGACTGAGGTGTTACCCCTTCACGCCATGGCCATTTTCTGCTTCTTGTGTTTTTATGGGGCTTTTGCTTTTCCTCCCATTCTTCCAAGAGACATAATTCTCTTTTTTTTTGGTCAAACCCAAATTTTTTTGCAGGATGAGTTGCACTTTTGAGAAGCACCATTCATTTTACCATATAGCGTACTAAAACAAAGTACAATTCCACAATTTTATTTTTTTTTATTGTTCATTATATGGTAAAACTGACCTGGCAGTATGATTCTCCAGGTCAGTACAAGTATGTAGATAAGAAAAAAAAATACAGTCATGGCCAAAAGTTTTGAGATTGCTACAAATAAACGGATTTTTCTGTACTCACCGTAAAATCGTTTTCTCTTAGCCATCATTGGGGGACACAGGACCATGGGTGTTATGCTGCCTATCCATAGTAGGACACTAAGTAGATGCAAAGGCATAGCTCCTCCTCTGCAGTATACACCCCCTGGCCGGGCCAGGCAAGCTCAGTTTTAGTACACAAGCAGTAGGAGAAAGAAAAAAAAAAACAGTAAAGAAGGGAATTTTGTTTACTTACCGTAAATTCCTTTTCTTCTAGCTCCTATTGGGAGACGCAGACAATTGGGTGTATAGCTTCTGCCTCGGGAGGCCACACAAAGTATTACACTTTAAAAGTGTAACCCCTCCTCTCTGCCTATACACCCTCCCGTGCATCACGGGCTCCTCAGTTTTGGTGCAAAAGCAGGAAGGAGGAAACTTATAAATTGGTCTAAGGTAAATTCAATCTAAAGGATGTTCGGAGAACTGAAAACCATGAACCAAAAGAACAATTCAACATGAACAACATGTGTACACAAAAGAACAACCAGCCCGAAGGGAACAGGGGCGGGTGCTGGGTCTCCCAATAGGAGCTAGAAGAAAAGGAATTTACGGTAAGTAAACAAAATTCCCTTCTTTGTCGCTCCATTGGGAGACCCAGACAATTGGGACGTCCAAAAGCAGTCCCTGGGTGGGTAAAAGAATACCTCGATAAAAAGAGCCGACACGACTGCCTCTTACAGGTGGGCAACCGCCGCCTGAAGGACTCGCCTACCTAGACTGGCGTCTGCCGAAGCATAGGTATGCACCTGATAGTGTTTCGTGAAAGTGTGCAGACTAGACCAGGTAGCTGCCTGACACCTGCTGAGCCGTAGCCCGGTGCCGCAATGCCCAGAACGCACCCACGGCTCTGGTAGAATGGGCTTTCAGCCCCGAAGGAAGCGGAAGCCCCGAAGAACGGTAAGCTTCAAGAATCGGTTCCTTGATCCACCGAGCCAAGGTTGACTTGGAAGCCTGCGAACCCTTATGCTGGCCAGCGACAAGGACAAAGAGCGCATCTGAACGGCGCAGGGGCGCCGTGCGAGACACGTAGAACCGGAGTGCTATCACTAGATCTAATGAGTGCAAATCCTTTTCACATTGGTGAATTGGATTAGGGCAAAATGAAGGTAAGGAGATATCCTGATTGAGATGAAAAGGAGATACCACCTTAGGGAGAAATTCCGGGACAGGACGCAGAACCACCTTATCCTGGTGAAAAACCAGGAAGGGGGCCTTGCATGACAGCGCTGCAAGCTCCGACACTCTACGGAGTGATGTAACTGCCACTAGAAATGCCACCTTCTGCGAAAGACATGATAAAGAGACATCCCGCAGCGGCTCGAAAGGTGGTTTCTGAAGAGCCGTTAGCACCCTGTTAAGATCCCAGGGTTCCAGTGGGCGCTTGTAAGGTGGGACTATGTGGCAAACTCCCTGCAGGAACGTGCGGACCTGCGGAAGCCTGGCCAGGCGCCTTTGAAAAAATACTGAGAGCGCCGATACTTGTCCCTTGAGAGAGCCGAGAGACAAACCCTTGTCCATTCCGGATTGAAGGAAGGAAAGAAAAGTGGGTAAGGCAAAAGGCCAGGGAGTAAAACCATTATCAGAGCACCAGGACAAGAACATCCGCCAAGACCTGTAATAGATCTTGGCGGACGTTGGTTTCCTGGCCTGTCTCATAGTGGCAATGACATCCTGAGATAACCCTGAAGACGCTAGGAGCCAGGACTCAATGGCCACACAGTCAGGTTGAGGGCCGCAGAATTCAGATGGAAAAACGGCCCTTGTGACAGCAAGTCTGGGCGGTCTGGAAGCGCCCACGGCTGACCCACCGTGAGATGCCACAGATCCGGGTACCACGACCGCCTCGGCCAATCTGGAGCGACGAGAATGGCGCGACGACAGTCGGACCTGATCTTGCGTAACACTCTGGGCAGCATCGCCAGAGGAGGAAATACATAAGGCAGTCGAAACTGCGACCAATCCTGAACTAATGCGTCCGCCGGCAGAGCTCTGTGATCTTGAGACCGTGCCATGAATGCCGGGACTTTGTTGTTGTGCCGTGACGCCATGAGATCGACGTCCGGCGTTCCCCAGCGGCGACAGATCTCTCGAAACACGTCTGGGTGAAGAGACCATTCCCCCGCGTCCATGCCCTGACGACTGAGAAAATCTGCTTCCCAGTTTTCTACGCCCAGGATGTGAACTGCGGAGATCGTAGAGGCTGTGGCTTCCACCCACTGCAGAATTCGCCTGACTTCCTGGAAGGCATGACGACTGCGCGTGCCGCCCTGGTGGTTGATGTATGCGACGGCAGTGGCGTTGTCCGACTGTATACGGATCTGTCTGCCCTCCAGCCACCGATGGAAAGCCAATAGGGCTAGATACACTGCCCTTATCTCCAGAACATTGATCTTAAGGGAAGACTCTATCGGAGTCCAGGTTCCCTGAGCCGTGTGGTGGAGGAAAACCGCTCCCCACCCTGACAGACTCGCGTCCGTGGTGACCACAGCCCAGGTTGGGGGCAGGAAGGATTTTCCCTGCGATAGAGAAGTGGGAAGAAGCCACCACTGAAGAGACGTCTTGGTTGCAAGGGAAAGAGACGTTCCTGTCGAGGGAAGTCGACCTCCTGTCCCATTTGCGGAGAATGTCCCATTGGAGTGGGCGCAGATGGAATTGCGCGAAGGGCACTGCCTCCATCGCTGCCACCATCTTCCTCAGGAAGTGCATGAGGCGCCTCAAGGGGTGTGACTGACCCCGAAGAAGAGATTGCACCCCTGCCTGCAGAGAAAGCTGTTTGTCCAGCGGTAGCTTGACTACCGCTGACTGTGTATGAAACTCCATCCCGAGGTAAGTCAGTGATTGGGTCGGTGTCAACTGGGATTTTGGGAAGTTGATGATCCACCCGAACTGCTGGAGAGTCGCCAGAGCGACGGTAAGGCTGTGTTGACACGCCACCCGAGAAGGTGCCCTGACTAGGAGATCGTCTAAGTAGGGAATCACCGAGTGGCCCTGAGAGTGTAGGACCGCCACGACGGATGCCATGACTTTGGTGAAAACCCGTGGGGCTGTCGCCAGGCCGAAAGGCAATGCCACGAACTGAAGGTCATCGTCCCCGATGGCGAAACGCAAGAAGCGTTGATGTTCGGGTGCGATCGGCACATGGAGATAAGCATCCTTGATGTCGATCGATGCTAGGAAGTCTCCTTGTGACATCGATGCGATGACCGAGCGGAGAGATTCCATCCGAAACAGTCTGGTTCTCACATGTCTGTTGAGCAGTTTGAGGTCCAGAACGGGACGGAATGATCCGTCCTTTTTTGGCACCACGAACAAGTTGGAGTAAAAGCCGCGACCATGTTCCTGAGGGGGAACGGGAATCACAACTCCTTCTGTCTTCAGAGCGTCCACTGCCTGAAAAAGTGCGTCGGCCCGAGCGGGGGGCGGAGAGGTTCTGAAGAAACGAGTCGGAGGACGAGAGCTGAGCTCTATCCTGTAACCGTGAGAAAGAATGTCTCTCACCCATCGGTCTTGAACATGTGGCCACCAGGCGTCGCAAAAGCGGGAGAGCCTGCCACCGACCGAGGATGCGGTTCGGGGATGCCGAGAGTCATGAGGAGGCCGCCTTGGAGGCAGTGCCTCCGGCGGCTTTTTGGGGGCGTGACTTAGACCGCCACGCATAGGAGTTCCTCTGGCCTTTCTCCGGCCTGTTGGACGAAGAGGATTGGGACTTGGCGGAGGGACGAAAGGACCGACACCTCGATTGTATTTTCCGTTGCTGAGGTCTCTTCGGTTTGGACTGGGGTAAGGAGGAGTCCTTTCCCTTGGATTCCTTAATAATCTCATCCAATCGTTCGCCAAACAATCGGTCGCCAGAAAACAGCAAACCGGTTAAGAATCTCTTGGAAGCAGAGTCTGCCTTCCATTCGCGCAGCCACATGGCCCTGCGGACTGCCACAGAATTAGCGGATGCCACCGCTGTACGGCTAGCAGAGTCTAGGACTGCGTTCATGGCGTAGGAAGAAAAAACCGACGCCTGAGAAGTCAAAGACGCAACCTGCGGAGCAGAAGTACGTGTGACCGCATTAATCTCAGCCAGACAAGCTGAGATAGCTTGGAGTGCCCACACGGCTGCAAAAGCCGGGGCAAAAGACGCGCCCGTGGCTTCATAGATGGATTTCACCAGGAGCTCTGCCTGTCAGTGGCATCTTTTAGCGATGAGCCATCTGCAACCGATACCACAGATCTAGCCGCCAATCTAGAGACTGGAGGATCCACCTTGGGACATTGAGCCCAACCCTTAACTACGTCAGAGGGGAAGGGGTAATGTGTGTCAGTAAGGCGCTTAGTAAAGCGCTTGTCCGGAACCGCTCTGGGCTTTTGGACAGCATCTCTGAAGTTAGAGTGATCAAAAAACGCACTCCGTGTACGTTTGGGGAACCTAAACTGGTGTTTCTCCTGCTGAGAAGCCGACTCCTCTATAGGTGGAGGCGGGGGAGATAGATATAACACCTGGTTGATGGACGAGATAAGATCATTTACTAAGACGTCCCCTTCAGGTGTATCAAGATTGAGGGCAACGTCAGGGTCAGAGCCCTGAGCTGCGACGTCCGCCTCGTCCTCCAGAGAGTCCTCAAGCTGGGAACCCGAGCAGCGTGAAGAAGTCGGGGAAGATTCCCAGCGAGCCCGCTTAGCCTGTCTGGGACTGTGGTCCGTGCAGGAGTCCTCCACGTGAGACCTAGGGCCCACCCCGGGAGCGCGCTGCGGCGCGGACCGAGAGGGACCTGGAGGCGACGATCCAACAGGGCCCGGGGCCTGTGTAAGGACCGGTCTGGACTGCAAGGCTTCTAGCAGCTTGGCAGACCATTTGTCCATAGACTGAGCCATGGATTGTGAAAGTGACTCAGAGTTTCTCAGCAAAAACTGCAAACTCTGTCCCTGCCGCCTGGACAGGGGGAGCAGGTGGGTCTACCTGAGCCGAGGGGCCCACTAGTGACCGAGGCTCCGGCTGAGCAAGCGAAACAGGGGTCGAGCATTGCTCACAGTGAGGGTAGGTGGAACCCGCAGGTAACATAGCCGCACAAGAGGTACAGGTCGCAAAAAAACCCTGTGCCTTAGCGCCCTTGCTCCTTGTGGACGACATGCTGTTGTCTCCTAGGAGAGTGATCACTGAGGGTATATGGGAAAGGGTATACAGCCCGGCCGAACAGAAATATATATATAGAATACGTATCTATTCCGGCACCCTAGGGGGACCAGCACCGGGTGACCGGTGTGGCTTACCGACCGCTAAAAAGCAGAATGTGTGTCCTCCAGATTCCCTGCCTTAGGTCTCCCAGAGCTGCAGAGCTCTTCCCTGATAATCCTCCACCGGCAGAATGGCAGAAAAATGGCTGCCAGAGCTCTCAGGGGAGGAGTGGAGCCGTGGGCGGCGCTAGAAAAGTGCGGGAATCTGGGGTCCCCACAGTGATCAGTGAGGGGGGAGGAAACATACAGTATGCTCCGGCCCTCACATCCGACGTCAGGTCGGCAGTCCCGCCCTTACCCCTGACAGACAGGCCCGGGGGCGGGAGTTTTGCTACTAGGCCGCGATGAAGCCGGGGACTAAATTTAAGACCGCGGCCGACAAGCAGGCGCGGTCGGCGCGGAAGTCCGCCGGTCTTCACAAATCAGCAGCTGCTGCAGCGTCCGGGAAAAAGGCGCTCCATGCACAGTCCCCATGGGGACACAGAGTACCTTATAGATGCCTGGCCCGGTCCCTGAGGATGAATAGACTCCTGTCCGGCAGATTCCCGCAGGGGCTGCGGAGGGAGCACGGTCCCAGTAAATGGATGACCGGTCAGGATCCCACTTCTCCCAGAGCCGCTAAGGGATGGTGAAGGAAACGGCATGAGGCTCTGGCCTTTGTACCCACAATGGGTACCTCAACCTTAACAGCACCGCCGACGTAGTGGGGTGAGAAGGGAACATGCCGGGGGCCCCGTGGGGGCCCTCTTTTCTTCCAACCGATATAACTAAAATGAGAATGCATGAGTGGATGTGTGCCTCCTTCCACACAAAGCATAAAACTGAGGAGCCCGTGATGCACGGGAGGGTGTATAGGCAGAGGGGAGGGGTTACACTTTTAAAGTGTAATACTTTGTGTGGCCTCCGGAGGCAAAAGCTATACACCCAATTGTCTGGGTCTCCCAATGGAGCGACAAAGAAAACTTCTCAACAGAGGAACATGAGGAAAAAAAAAAAAAGTCATAACCAAATAAGGTACTGAGAGAACCAAGGCCCAACAGGGCAACAGGGTGGGTGCTGTGTCCCCCAATGATGGCTAAGAGAAGAAGGGAATTTTGTTACTTACCGTAAATTCCTTTTCTTCTAGCTCCTATTGGGAGACCCAGACGATTGGGTGTATAGCACTGCCTCCGGAGGCCACACAAAGCATTACTCTAAAAAGTGTAAGGCCCCTCCCCTTCTGGCTATACACCCCCAGTGGGATCACTGGCTCACCAGTTTTAGTGCAAAAGCAAGAAGGAGGAAAGCCAATAACTGGTTTAAACAAATTCACTCCGAAGTAACGTCGGAGAACTGAAAACCGTTCAACATGAACAACATGTGTACCCGAAAAACAACCAAAAATCCCGAAGGACAACAGGGCGGGTGCTGGGTCTCCCAATAGGAGCTAGAAGAAAAGGAATTTACGGTAAGTAACAAAATTCCCTTCTTCTTCGGCGCTCCATTGGGAGACCCAGACGATTGGGACGTCCAAAAGCTGTCCCTGGGTGGGTAAAGAAATACCTCATGTTAGAGCTGCAAAGACAGCCCTCCCCTACGGGGAGGCAACTGCCGCCTGCAGGACTCTTCTACCTAGGCTGGCGTCCGCCGAAGCATAGGTATGCACCTGATAATGTTTGGTGAAAGTGTGCAGACTCGACCAGGTAGCTGCCTGGCACACCTGTTGAGCCGTAGCCTGGTGTCGTAATGCCCAGGACGCACCCACGGCTCTGGCAGAATGGGCCTTCAGCCCTGATGGAACCGGAAGCCCAGCAGAACGGTAGGCTTCAAGAATTGGTTCTTTGATCCATCGAGCCAGGGTGGCTTTTGAAGCCTGCGACCCTTTGCGCTTACCAGCGACAAGGACAAAGAGTGCATCCGAGCGGCGCAGGGGCGCCGTGCGGGAAATGTAGATTCTGAGTGCTCTCACCAGATCCAACAAATGTAGATCCTTTTCATACCGATGAACTGCATGCGGATAAAAGGAAGGCAAGGAGATATCCTGATTAAGGTGAAAAGAGGATACCACCTTAGGGAGAAACTCCTGAATGGGGCGCAGCACTACCTTGTCCTGGTGGAACACCAGGAAAGGAGCTTTGGATGACAGCGCTGCTAGTTCAGACACTCTCCGAAGAGACGTGACCGCTACCAGAAATGCCACTTTCTGTGAGAGTCGAGAAAGTGACACATCCCTCAGGGGCTCGAAAGGCGGCTTCTGGAGAGCAACAAGGACCTTGTTTAGATCCCACGGATCTAACGGCCTCCTGTACGGAGGGACGATATGACACACCCCCTGCAGGAACGTGCGCACCTTAGAAAGTCGCGCTAGACGCTTCTGAAAAAACACGGATAGTGCCGAGACTTGCCCTTTAAGGGAGCCGAGCGACAAGCCCTTTTCCAACCCAGATTGCAGGAAGGAAAGAAAGACAGGTAACGCGAATGGCCAGGGGGATACTCCTTGTGCAGAGCACCAGGATAAGAATATCTTCCACGTTCTGTGGTAGATCTTAGCAGACGTGGGCTTCCTAGCCTGTCTCATGGTGGCAACGACCCCTTGGGATAATCCTGAAGACGCTAGGATCCAGGACTCAATGGCCACACAGTCAGGTTCAGGGCCGCAGAATTCCGATGGAAAAACGGCCCTTGGGACAGTAAGTCTGGTCGGTCTGGTAGTGCCCACGGTTGGCCGACCGTGAGATGCCACAGATCCGGGTACCACGACCTCCTCGGCCAGTCTGGGGCGACGAGTATGACGCGGCCGCAATCGGATCTGATCTTGCGTAACACTCTGGGCAAGAGTGCCAGAGGTGGAAACACATAAGGGAGCCGGAACTGCGACCAATCTTGCACTAAGGCGTCTGCCGCTAGAGCTCTTTGATCGCGAGACCGCGCTATGAAGGTCGGGACCTTGTTGTTGTGCCGAGACGCCATTAGGTCGACGTCCGGCACCCCCCAGCGGCGGCAGATTTCCTGAAACACGTCCGGGTGAAGGGACCATTCCCCTGCGTCCATGCCCTGGCGACTGAGGAAGTCTGCTTCACAGTTTTCTACGCCCGGGATGTGAACTGCGGATATGGTGGATGCTCTTTCCTCCACCCACATCAGAATCCGCCTGACTTCCTGGAAGGCTTGCCGACTGCGTGTCCCTCCTTGGTGGTTGATGTATGCCACCGCTGTGGAGTTGTCCGACTGAATTCGGATCTGCTTTCCTTCCAGCCACTGCTGGAAGGCTAATAGGGCAAGATACACTGCCCTGATTTCTAGAACATTGATCTGAAGGGTGGACTCCTGCTGAGTCCACGTCCCTTGAGCCCTGTGGTGGAGAAAAACTGCTCCCCACCCTGACAGACTCGCGTCTGTCGTGACCACTGCCCAGGATGGGGGCAGGAATGATCTTCCCTGTGATAATGAGGTGGGAAGAAGCCACCATTGCAGAGAGTCCTAGGTCATCTGAGAAAGGGAGACTGTCCTGTCTAGGGAAGTTGTCTTCCCGTCCCATTGGCGGAGAATGTCCCATTGAAGTGGGCGCAGATGAAACTGCGCGAACGGGACTGCCTCCATTGCTGCCACCATCTTCCCTAGGAAGTGCATGAGGCGCCTTAAGGGGTGCGACTGACCCTGAAGGAGAGACTGCACCCCTGTCTGTAGTGACCGCTGCTTGTCCAGCGGAAGCTTCACTATCGCTGAGAGAGTATGAAACTCCATGCCAAGATACGTTAGTGATTGAGTCGGTGCCAGGTTTGACTTTGAAAAGTTGATGATCCACCCGAAAGTCTGGAGAGTCTCCAGCGTAACATTCAGGCTGTGTTGGCATGCCTCTTGAGAGGGTGCTTTGACAAGTAGATCGTCTAAGTAAGGAATCACCGAATGTCCCTGAGAATGCAAGACTGCTACCACTGCCGCCATGACCTTGGTGAAAACCCGTGGGGCTGTCGCCAGACCAAATGGCAGAGCTACGAACTGGAGATGGTCGTCTCCTATCACGAAACGTAAAAAACGTTGGTGCTCTGTAGCAATCGGCACGTGGAGATAAGCATCTTTGATGTCTATTGATGCAAGGAAATCTCCTTGAGACATTGAGGCAATGACGGAGCGGAGGGATTCCATCCGGAACCGCCTGGCGTTCACATGCTTGTTGAGCAGCTTTAGGTCCAGAACAGGACGGAACGAGCCGTCCTTTTTTGGAACCACGAAGAGATTGGAGTAAAAACCTTGTCCTTGTTCCTGCAGAGGAACAGGGATCACCACTCCTTCTGCTCTTAGTGAGCACACCGCCTGCAGAAGGGCATTTGCTCGGTCGGGATGTGGGGAGGTTCTGAAGAACCGAGGCGGAGGATGAGAACTGAATTCTATCCTGTACCCGTGAGACAAAATGTCTGCTACCCACCGGTCTTTGACCTGTGGCAGCCAAATGTCGCAAAAGCGGGAGAGCCTGCCACCGACCGAGGATGCGGAGGGATGAGGCCGAAAGTCATGAGGCAGCCGCCTTGGAAGCGGTTCCTCCGGTTGCTTTCTTGGGGCGTGAATGAGCCCGCCAGGAATCTGAGCTCCTTTGCTCCTTCTGAGTCCCTTTGGACGAGGAGAATTGGGTCTTGCTGGAGCCTCGAAAGGACCGAAACCTCGACTGCCACTTCCTCTGTTGAGGTTTGCTCGATCTGGGCTGGGGTAAGGAGGAGTCCTTACCTTTGGACTGTTTAATGATCTCAGCCAATTGCTCCCCAAACAGTCTGTCTCCAGATAGTGGCAAGCTGGTTAAACATTTCTTGGAAGCAGAATCTGCTTTCCATTCCTTTAACCACAAGGCTCTGCGCAAAACCACAGAGTTGGCAGACGCCATTGAGGTACGGCTCGTAGAGTCCAGGACAGCGTTGATAGCGTAAGTCGCAAACGCAGACATTTGCGAGGTTAGGGACGCTACTCGCGGCACTGCTGGACGTATGATAGAGTCCACCTGTGCCAGGCCAGCTGAAATAGCTTGGAGTGCCCACACGGCCGCGAATGCTGGAGCAAACGACGCGCCGATAGCTTCATAGACAGACTTTAACCAAAGGTCCATCTGTCTGTCATTGGCATCTTTAAGTGAAGCCCCATCTTCCACTGCAACTATGGATCTAGCCGCAAGCCTGGAGATTGGGGGGTCCACCTTTGGACACTGGGTCCAGCGTTTGACCACGTCAGGGGGAAAGGGATAACGTGTATCCTTAAGACGTTTGGAGAAACGCTTATCTGGATAAGCATGATGTTTCTGGACTGATTCTCTGAAGTCAGAGTGGTCCAGAAAAGTACTCAATTTACGCTTCGGATACCGGAAATGGAACTTCTCCTGCTGTGCAGCTGCCTCCTCTGCTGAAGGGGCTGGGGGAGAAATATCCAACAGTCTATTGATGGCCGCTATAAGGTCATTTACCATAGCGTCACCATCAGGGGTATCTAGATTGAGAGCGGTGTCAGGATTAGATTCCTGATCACCCATCTCTGTCTCCTCATACAGAGGCTCGTCTCGCTGAGACCCTGACCAGTGTGATGACGGCGAGGGTCTTTCCCAGCGAGCCCGCTTAGGCTGCCTGGGACTGTCATCCGAGTCAGAGTCTTCAAGGGGGTCCCAGGCATCACAGGCTGAAGTACGGATTAGTTCCAACTGAGGGGGACCGGGGAGCATAGACACAGCAGTGTCCATGGTCTGAGAAACTGGCCTGGACTGCAAGGTTTCCAGGATTTTTGTCATAGTCACAGACATCTTATCAGCAAAAACTGCAAATTCTGTCCCCGTCACCGGGGCAGGGTTCACAGGCGTCTCTGCCTGGGCCACTACTACCATAGACTCTGGCTGCCGAAGTGGCACAGGGATTGAACATTGCACACAATGGGGGTCATTGGAACCTGCCGGTAGATTAGCCCCACATGCGGCACAAGCAGTGCATACCGCCTGTGCCTTGGCACCCTTGCGTTTTGCGGATGACATGTTGTTGTCTCCTCAGAGCAATGTAGGGTATAAGCCAAGAAGCGACTGTACAGTGCAATATAAATATATATGGTACAGGGAAAAAATGCCCCAAATAACACTGTGGCACTAGTGGGGCCAGCACTTATGTGCAGCTTACCGCCCGCATAAACGCGGGTGTGTGGTCGCCAGAGTCCCTTGTCTGAGTCCCCCAGAGCCTGTGTCCGTTCTCCAGCCAGACTGCATGCAGGAATGGCTGCCGGCGTCCTGTGGAGAGGGGCGGGCCCTGGGCGTGTTGAGACCAAGAGCGGGAAACTTGCGTCCCCACTGTGCCCAGTGAGAGGGCTGGAGTATGTAAATAAGACTCCAGCCCTCGGCGCTGGCTATAGAACAGCGTCTCTCCCTTTCCCTGATTGACAGGGTGGGGGCGGGAACGAAGCAGAGCTAGGCCGCAAAAGCCGGGGACTAGATTTATGAGCGCTGCCGCCGTAAAAGCGCGGGCAGCGCGAGTCCCCGGCGCACTACAAGTCCCAGCGGCGCCGCCGCTCCCGGAGCGGCCGGCGCGGTAGTTCCCAAGACATAAAATCACTCAGCTAAGCTGCAGTGACTAACCCGAGCGCGCAGCGCTAGTGCCCCTGGCGCACTAGCACACCCAGCAAGCCTGGAGTGTGCGTGGCCTGTCTGTGCGGGGACACAGAGTACCTGAACGTTGCAGGGCCTTGTCCCTGACTGTACTCAGCTCCTCCAGCAGGGTCTCTGGGTCTGTGGATGGAGCTCGGCCTCAGGGTTTGGGGGCCGGTAAGATCCCACTTCCACAGAGCCCCTCAGGGGGATGGGGAAGGAAAGCAGCATGTGGGCTCCAGCCTCCGTACCCGCAATGGGTACCTCAACCTTACAAACCGCAAGTGGGGTGAGAAGGGAGCATGCTGGGGGCCCTATATGGGCCCTCTTTTCTTCCATCCGATAGAGTCAGCAGCTACTGCTGACTAAACAGTGGAGCTATGCGTGGATGTCTGACCTCCTTCGCACAAAGCAGAAAACTGGTGAGCCAGTGATCCCACTGGGGGTGTATAGCCAGAAGGGGAGGGGCCTTACACTTTTTAGTGTAATGCTTTGTGTGGCCTCCGGAGGCAGTGCTATACACCCAATCGTCTGGGTCTCCCAATGGAGCGCCGAAGAAAACGATTTTACGGTGAGTACACAAAAATCCGTTTTTCTCTGATGCCTCATTGGGGGACCATGGGACGTCCTAAAGCAGTCCATGGGTGGGAAACAAAAGAAGACAACATAACCCAAGGACTAGGAACCAGTCCCGGACAGCCTGGAGCGCCTACTGAGAGAGGTGCTCTACTGCAGTTTGCAGAATTTTCCTACCCAGATTTGCCTCAGCTGAAACCTGGGTATGGACTCTAATGCTTTGAAAACGTATGTAGGCTAGACCAGGTCGCAGCCTTACACACCTGTTCCACTGAAGCCTGATGCCGAATGGCCCACGAAGCGCCAACTGCTCGCATGGAATGAGCCCGCAAGCCCACTAGGAATGGGCTTGAGTTGCAAGCGGTAGACTTCCTGGATCGCAGAGCGAATCCAGCGAGCCAGCGTCGCCTTTGAAGCTGCCTGTCCCTTCTTAGGCCCCTCAGGAATGACGAACAAAGAGTCCGTTTTCCTAAAGGGGGCTGTCCTGGATATGTAATATCTGAGAGCTCTGACGAGGTCTAACGAATGCAGAGACTTTTCCACCCTATGAACTGGGTGTGGACAAAAAGGAAGGCAGAACAATGTCCTCGTTCAAATGAAACGGGGTAAGAACCTTTGGAAGGAAATCCGGAGGGGGCGCAGAACCACCTTGTCCTGGTGAAAGATCAGAAACGGCTCGCGGCAAGAGAGTGCTGCCAGCTCCGAAACCCATCTGATGGACGTAATTGCCACTAAGAATGTTACCTTCCAGGACAGAAGAGCAAGGGAGGATTCCTTGAGAGGTTCAAAGGGAGACCTCTGGAGACCGTCCAGAACGAGGTTGAGGTCCCATGGTTCCAACGGCCGTTTGTACGGGGGAACTAGATGGGAAACGCCCTGGAGGAAGGTCTTGACTTGCGGTTTTTGAGCCAGGTGGCATTGGTAGAAGATTGAGAGCGCTGAGACCTGCCCTTTAAGGGAACTGAGAGCCAACCCCGCTTGCAAACCAGACTGTAGAAAAATCGAGAATTCTGGGGATGGCCAGAGGCATAGGCTGGACGTTAGTTTCCCTGCACCATGAAAGGAAGATTTTCCACGTACGGTGGTAAATGCGGGATGAAGCAGCCTTTCGGGCGCTGATCATGGTGGCAATAACCGTGGGGGAGAATCCCGCTCTTGTTAATATCCAGGTCTCAATGGCCATGCAGTCAGCTTCAGGGCTCTGGAGTTCTGATGGGAAATGGGCCCTTGGGTCAGCAAGTCTGGGATGTCTGGAAGGTGCCACGGTGCGTCTGTGAGCTTTTGTACTAATTCGGCGTACCATACTATCAGTATCACCGGGACTCCCTCTGCCTTGATCTTCCTGATTACCCGCGGCAGCAGGGGTAGAGGTGGAAATATGTAAGGCAGGCGGAAGTGGTGCCAGGAGCAGACTAGAGCATCCGCGCCGATGGACTGTGGGTCGCGTGACCTGGCTATGAACGCGGGTACCTTTGCATTCAACCTTGAGGCCATTAGGTCCACGTCTGGTGTGCCCCAGCGAGTGCAGATGTGTAGAAACACATCTGGGTGGAAGGGCCATTCTCCGGCAGCCAGGCCTTGGCGACTCAAAGTCTGCTGCCCAGTTCTCTACCCCCTGTATGTGTACCGCTGATATCACTGATCCCGTCGATTCGGCCCAGCTGAGGATCTTGTGGGTCTCGAGATAAGCCGCTTTGCTGCGGGTGCCCCCCTGCCGATTGATATAGGCTACAGCCTGTAAATGGCCTGGGAAACTTCACAGCAGCAGCCTTTCTCCCTTTGTCTGGGAAACCAGTCAGGGGGGATCTCACCTTAAACTACTGCTTCCAGGCAGTGAAAATAGCAGAGCCAACAGAGAGGGGCTGAGGAATTGGGCTATAGGGCACAGGCCTCTACCCTGGGCTTTGGAAAATCGGTGTCGGTGGAACCCGTCGTCCAGCCCAGGATCCAGCATCGCGGGAGGGGGTACATGTAGGCAACGCTTCACGTTCCCGCCCGTTGATGGTAGTGGGAGATCGGTCCCAAAGGGAAACCGTCGCCCTCAAAAAATAACAAACCTTGAAGGAAGTGCCTCCTACAGACACAAGCTAAAACTGAGCTTGCCTGGCCCGGCCAGGGGGTGTATACTGCAGAGGAGGAGCTATGCTTTTGCATCTACTTAGTGTCCTCCTATGGATAGGCAGCATAACACCCATGGTCCTGTGTCCCCCAATGAGGCGTCAGAGAAATTAATTTTTACAAAGTCTACTGCTTAAGTTTTTCTAATGGCAATTTGCATATACTCCAGAATGTCATAAAGAGTGATCAGCTTAACAGCAATTACTTGCAAAGTCAATATTGACTAAGAAAATGAACTTTAACCCCCAAAACACATTTCAACATCATTGCATTCCTGCCTTAAAAGGAGCAGCTAACATTGTTTTAGTGATTGTTCCATTAACACAGGTGTGGGTGTTGATGAGGACAGGGCTGCCGATCAGTCATGATTAAGTAAGAATGACACCACTGGACACTTTAAAAAGGAGGCTGGTGCATGGTATCATTGTTTCTCTTTAGTTAACCATGGTTATCGCTAAAGAAACACGTGCAGCCATCATTGCTCTGCACAAAAATGGCCTAACAGGGAAGAGTATCGCAGCTACAAAGATTGCACCTCAGTCAACAATCTATCGCATCATCAAGAACTTCAAGGAGAGAGCTTCCATTGTTGCCAAAAAGGCTCCAGGGCGCCCAAGAAGGACCAGCAAACGCCAGGACTGTATCTTAAAACGGTTTCAGCTGTGGGATCTGACTACCAGCAGTGCCGAGCTAGCTCAGCAATAGCAGCAGGCTGGTGTGAGTGCTTCTGCACGCACTGAGGCGGAGACTCTTTGAGCAAGGCCTGGTTTCAAGGAGGGCAGCAAAGAAGCCACTTCTCTCCAGAAAAAACATCAGGGACCGACTGATATTCTGCAAAAGGTACAGGGAGTGGACTGCTGAGGATTGGGGTAAAGTCATTTTCTCAGATGAATCCCCTTTTCGATTGTTTGGGACATCTGGAAAACAGCTTATTAGGAGAAGAAGAGGTGAGCGCTACCACCAGTCTTGTCTCATGCCAACTGTTAAGCATCCTGAAACGATTCATGTGTGGGGTTGCTTCTCAGCCAAGGGAATCGGCTCACTCACAGTCTTGCCTAAAAACACAGCCATGAATAAAGAATGGTACTAGAATGTCCTCCAAGAGCAACTTCTCCCAACTGTCCAAGAGCAGTTTGGCGCCCAACAATGCCTTTTCCAGCATGATGGAGCACCTTGCCATAAACCAAAGGTGATCACTAAATGGCTCATGGAACAAAACAGATTTTGGGTCCATAGCCAGGAAACTCCCCAGATCTTAATCCCATTGAGAACTTGTGGGCAATGATCAAGAGACGGGTGGACAAACAAAAACCAACAAATTCTGGCAAAATGCAAGCATTGCTTATGCAAGAATGGACAGCTATCAGTCAGGATTTGGTCCAGAAGTTGATTCAGAGCATGCCAGGGAGAATTGCAAAGGTCCTGAAGAAGAAGGGTCAACACTGAAAAAAGAGAATTTTGTTACTTACCGTAAATTCTTTTTCTTATAGTTCCGTCATGGGAGACCCAGACCATGGGTGTATAGCTACTGCCCCCGGAGGATACACAAAGTTACTACACTCAAAACGTGTAGCTCCTCCCTCCTAGCATATACACCCCCTGCTAGCCAGTCCTAGCCAGTTTAGTGCAAAAGCTGAAGGAGGACATCCACCCACAAGAAGAGACAGAGTAAAATCCGGAAGAACCGGAACCTCTGTCTACAACAATAACAGTCGGTGAAGACACACGGAACAAAAAACCTGCCAACAGGCAATAGGGAGGGTGCTGGGTCTCCCATGACGGAACTATAAGAAAAAGAATTTACGGTAAGTAACAAAGAAGGGAATTTTGTTTACTTACCGTAAATTCCTTTTCTTCTAGCTCCAATTGGGAGACCCAGACAATTGGGGTGTATAGCTTCTGCCTCCGGAGGCCACACAAGGTATTACACTTAAAAGTGTAAACCCCTCCCCTCTGCCTATACACCCCCCCGTGCATCACGGGCTCCTCAGTTTTGGTGCAAAAGCAGGAAGGAGGAAACTTATAAATTGGTCTAAGGTAAATTCAATCCGAAGGATGTTCGGAGAACTGAAACCATGAACCAAAAGAACAATTCTACATGAACAACATGTGTACACAAAGAACAACAGCCCGAAGGGAACAGGGGCGGGTGCTGGGTCTCCCAATTGGAGCTAGAAGAAAAGGAATTTACGGTAAACAAAATTCCCTTCTTCTTTGTCGCTCCATTGGGAGACCCAGACAATTGGGACGTCCAAAAGCAGTCCCTGGGTGGGTAAAAGAATACCTCGGTAAAAGAGCCGTAAAACGGCCCCTTCCTACAGGTGGGCAACCGCCGCCTGAAGGACTCGCCTACCTAGGCTGGCATCTGCCGAAGCGTAGGTATGCACCTGATAGTGTTTCGTGAAAGTGTGCAGACTCGACCAGGTAGCCGCTTGACACACCTGCTGAGCCGTAGCCTGGTGCCGCAAAGCCCAGGACGCACCCACGGCTCTGGTAGAATGGGCCTGCAGCCCTGAAGGAACCGGAAGCCCAGAAGAACGGTAGGCTTCCAGAATTGGTTCCTTGATCCACCGAGCCAAGGTTGACTTCGAAGCCTGCGACCCTTTACGCTGGCCAGCGACAAGGACAAAGAGCGCATCCGAGCGGCGCAGGGGCGCCGTACGAGAAATGTAGAGTCTGAGTGCTCTCACCAGATCTAACAAGTGCAAATCCTTTTCACATTGGTGAACTGGATGAGGACAAAAAGAAGGTAAGGAGATATCCTGATTGAGATGAAAAGGGGATACCACCTTCGGGAGAAATTCCGGAACCGGACGCAGAACCACCTTGTCCTGGTGAAACACCAGGAAGGGGGCTTTGCATGACAGTGCTGCTAGCTCAGACACTCTCCGAAGTGATGTGACTGCCACTAGGAAGACCACCTTCTGTGAGAGGCGTGAAAGAGAAATATCCCTCATTGGCTCGAAGGGTGGTTTCTGAAGAGCCGTTAGCACCCTGTTCAGATCCCAGGGTTCTAGCGGACGCTTGTAAGGAGGGACTATGTGGCAAACCCCCTGCAGGAACGTGCGTACCTGTGGAAGCCTGGCTAGACGCTTTTGAAAAAACACAGAGAGCGCCGAGACTTGTCCCTTAAGGGAGCCGAGAGACAAACCCTTTTCCATTCCGGATTGAAGGAAGGACAGAAAAGTGGGCAAGGCAAATGGCCAGGGAGTAAAACCCTGATCAGAGCACCAGGATAAGAAGATCCTCCACGTCCTGTGGTAGATCTTGGCGGACGTTGGTTTCCTGGCCTGTCTCATAGTGGCAATGACCTCTTGAGATAACCCTGAAGACGCTAGGATCCAGGACTCAATGGCCACACAGTCAGGTTGAGGGCCGCAGAATTCAGATGGAAAAATGGCCCTTGAGACAGCAAGTCTGGTCGGTCTGGTAGTGCCCACGGTTGGCCCACCGTGAGATGCCACAGATCCGGGTACCACGACCTCCTCGGCCAGTCTGGAGCGACGAGGATGGCGCGGCGGCAGTCGAACCTGATCTTGCGGAACACTCTGGGCAGCATTGCCAGAGGAGGAGACACATAAGGAAGTCGAAACTGCGACCAATCCTGAACTAATGCGTCCGCCGCCAGAGCTCTGTGCTCTTGAGACCGTGCCATGAATGCCGGGACTTTGTTGTTGTGCCGAGACGCCATGAGATCGACGTCCGGCGTACCCCAGCGGCAACAGATCTCTTGAAACACATCCGGGTGAAGAGACCATTCCCCTGCGTCCATGCCCTGGCGACTGAGAAAGTCTGCTTCCCAGTTTTCTACGCCCGGGATGTGAACTGCGGAGATGGTGGAGGCTGTTGCTTCCACCCACAGCAGAATCCGCCGAACTTCCTGGAAGGCTTGCCGACTGCGAGTGCCGCCTTGGTGGTTGATGTATGCCACCGCCGTGGCGTTGTCCGACTGAATTCGGATCTGCCTGCCTTCCAGCCACGGCTGGAACGCCTTTAGGGCTAGATACACTGCCCTTATCTCCAGAACATTGATCTGAAGGGAGGACTCTGGCTGAGTCCAGGTACCCTGAGCCCTGTGGTGGAGAAAGACCGCTCCCCACCCTGACAGACTCGCGTCCGTCGTGACCACAGCCCAGGATGGGGGCAGGAAGGATTTCCCCTTCGACAGAGAAGTGGGAAGAAACCACCACTGAAGGGAGGCCTTGGCTGCCCGAGAAAGGGAGACGTTCCTGTCGAGGGACGTCGACTTCCTGTCCCATTTGCGGAGAATGTCCCATTGAAGTGGACGCAGATGAAACTGCGCAAAAGGAACTACTTCCATTGCTGCCACCATCTTCCCTAGGAAGTGCATGAGGCGCCTCAAGGGGTGCGACTGGGCTCGGAGGAGAGATTGCACCCCTGTTTGTAGTGAACGCTGTTTGTCCAGCGGAAGCTTCACTATCGCTGAGAGAGTATGAAACTCCATGCCGAGATATGTCAGTGATTGGGCCGGTGTCAATTTTGACTTTGGGAAATTGATGATCCACCCGAATCTCTGGAGAGTCTCCAGAGCAATGTTCAGGCTGTGTTGGCATGCCACCCGAGAGGGGGCCTTGACAAGTAGATCGTCTAAGTAAGGGATCACCGAGTGTCCCTGAGAGTGTAGGACTGCTACCACTGTTGCCATGACCTTGGTGAAGACCCGTGGGGCTGTCGCCAGGCCGAAAGGCAGTGCCACGAACTGAAGGTGTTCGTCCCCGATGGCGAAACGCAGGAAGCGCTGATGCTCTGGTGCAATCGGCACGTGGAGATAAGCATCCCTGATGTCGATTGATGCTAGGAAGTCTCCTTGGGACATTGAGGCGATGACGGAGCGGAGAGATTCCATCCGGAACCGCCTGGTTTTCACGTGTCTGTTGAGCAGTTTTAAGTCCAGAACGGGACGGAAAGATCCGTCCTTTTTTGGCACCACAAACAAGTTGGAGTAAAAACCGTGGCCCCATTGCTGAAGGGGAACAGGGATCACCACTCCTTCTGCCTTCAGAGTGCTCACCGCCTGAAGAAGAGCATCGGCTCGCTCGGGGGGTGGAGATGTTCTGAAGAAATGAGTCGGAGGACGAGAGCTGAACTCTATCCTGTAACCGTGAGACAGAATGTCTCTCACCCATCGGTCTTGGACATGTGGCAACCAGGCGTCGCAAAAGTGGGAGAGCCTGCCACCGACCGAGGATGCGGTTTGGGGAGGCCGAAAGTCTTCTTAGGACGTGACTTAGACCGCCATGAATCGGAGTTCCTCTGACCCTTCTGTGGCCTGTTGGACGAGGAGAATTGAGATCTGGCTGAGGGCCGAAAGGACCGAAACCTCGATTGTACCTTCCGTTGTTGAGGTCTGTTTGGTTTGGACTGGGGTAAGGACGAGTCCTTTCCCTTGGATTGTTTAATGATTTCATCCAAACGCTCGCCAAAACAGGCGGTCGCCAGAAAATGGCAACCCGGTTAAGAACTTTTTGGAAGCAGAGTCTGCCTTCCATTCACGTAGCCACATGGCCCTGCGGACTGCCACCGAATTGGCGGATGCTACCGCTGTACGGCTCGCAGAGTCCAGGACGGCGTTCATGGCGTAGGACGCAAACGCCGACGCCTGAGAGGTTAAGGACCCAACCTGCGGAGTAGAGGCACGTGTGACTGCATTAATCTCAGACTGACAAGCTGAGATAGCTCTGAGTGCCCATACGGCTGCGAATGCCGGAGCAAAGGACGCGCCAATAGCTTCATAGATGGATTTCATCAGGAGCTCTATCTGCCTGTCAGTGGCATCTTTGAGTGAAGCCCCATCTTCCACTGCAACTATGGATCTAGCCGCCAGTCTAGAGACTGGAGGATCCACCTTGGGACACTGAGCCCAACCCTTGACTACGTCAGGGGGGGGAAGGGATAACGTGTGTCATTAAGGCGCTTAGTAAACCGCTTATCTGGAAAAGCTCGGTGTTTCTGGACTGTATCTCTGAAGTCGGAGTGATCCAGAAACCCACTCCGTGTACGTTTGGGAAACCTAAAATGGAATTTCTCCTGCTGAGAAGCTGACTCCTCAATCGGAGGAGCTGGAGGAGAAAGATCCAACACCTGATTGATGGACGCTATAAGGTCGTTTACTATGGCGTCCCCTTCAGGTGTATCAAGGTTGAGAGCGGTGTCAGGATCAGAGCCCTGATCTGCCACCTCCGCTTCATCCTCCAGAGAGTCCTCATGCTGAGACCCTGAACAGTGTGATGAAGTCGAGGGAAGCTCCCAGCGAGCCCGCTTAGCCGGTCTGGGACTGCGGTCCGTGTCGGAGCCCTCACCGTGGGACCTATGAGTCGCCCCAGGAGCACTTTGCTGCTCCAACCGAGGGGGGCCTGGGGTCAATGATTCAACTGTGCCCGGGGCCTGTGATACCGGTCTGGACTGCAAAGCTTCTAGTATCTTAGCAGACCATTTATCCATAGACTCAGACAGTTTGTCAGCGAATACTGCAAACTCTGTCCCTGTCACCTGGACAGTGGCAGCAGGTGGTTCCACCTGGGCCGGGGGTCCCACCAGTGGCAGAGGCTCCGGCTGAGTGAGTGTCACAGGGGCCGAGCATTGCACACAATGAGGGTAGGTGGAACCTGAAGTAGCATAGCCGCACATGAGGTACAGGTTGCAAAGTAAGCCTGTGCCTTGGCACCCTTGCTTTTTGCGGACGACATGCTGTTGTCTCCTCTTAGAGCAATCAGAGAGGGTATATAGCCAAAGCAAATAGTGCGGCCGTACAGAGTAAATGTATACAATATAAGCATATAAATATACACTTCGGCACCCAGGGGGGCCAGCACCTAGTAACAGGTGCGGCTTACCGACCGCCCGCAGCGGTTGTGTGACCACCAGATTCCCTGCCCAGGCCTCCCAGAGCTGTGGAGCTGTTGTCTCTGAAGTTCCCCAGCGTCAGAAGTGCTGACAGGAATGGCTGCCAGCGTTCTGAGAGGAGGAGGGGGCCGTGGGCGTGCCTCAGAAAGTGCGGGAATCTGGTGCCCCACGGTGCTCAGTGAGGGGGGAGGAGGATACGAAGTATGCTCCAGCCCTCAGCGCTGACGTCCAGTGCAGCGTCCCGCCCTTACCCCTGACTGGCAGGCCCGGGGGCGGGAGTATGCGGTACTAGGCCGCAAAAGCCGGGGAGTAAAGTTATAAGCGCGGCCGGCAAACAAGCGCGGTCAGCACGGTAGTCCCGGCGCACTAACACACCCAGCAGCTGCTGCAGCGTCCTTTACACAGGCGCTCTATGCGCCGTCCCCAAGGGGACACAGAGTACCTCAGAGTAGCAGGGCCCTGTCCCTGACGATACCCGGTCTCCTGTCCAGCAGATTCCCCCAGGGGCTGCGGAGGGAGCACGGTCCCAGTGCCTGGTGACCGGTTAAGATCCCACTTCACCCAGAGCCCCTAAGGGATGGGGAAGGAAAACAGCATGTGGCTCCTGCCTATGTACCCGCAATGGGTACCTCAACCTTAACAACACCGCCGACCAGAGTGGGGTGAGAAGGGAGCATGCCGGGGGCCCTGTTATGGGCCCTCTTTTCTTCCATCCGATATAGTCAGCAGCTGCTGCTGACTAAATTGTGGAGCTTGCGTGCATGTGTGCCTCCTTCGCACAAAGCATAAAAACTGAGGAGCCCGTGATGCACGGGGGGGTGTATAGGCAGAGGGGAGGGGTTTACACTTTTAAGTGTAATACTTTGTGTGGCCTCCGGAGGCAGAAGCTATACACCTTAATTGTCTGGGTCTCCCAATGGAGCGACAAAGAAATTCTCTTTTTCTTCATCGTTCCTATGGGAGACCCAGACCATGGGACGTTCTAAAGCAGTCCATGGGTGGGAATAAACAGACAACTGAGAAGCAGGCAAAACCTAACTTCACAAATGGGCGACAGACGCCGGAAAGATGCGTCTGCCCAAGCCCGCGTCTGCCAAAGCATGAGCATGCCTTGGGTAGTGCTTCGAAAAAGTATGCAGACTAATTCGAGCTGCAGTCTGACAGACCTACTGAGCCGTAGCCTTGTGCCTGAGAGCCCAAAAGGCACCGACAGGTCTGATCAAATGTGCTCTGATCCCCGGCGGGGAAGGCACTCGAGTACACTTGTAGGTCTCGGAAATTGCCGACCTAAGCCAACGAACCAGGGTCGGCTTAGATGCCGAGAGACTGCTACGCTGACTAGCAGTCAGCACCAGAGAGAGGTGCACCGCCTAATAACGGCGGTGCGAGACACATAGATCCGGAGCGCCCGCACCAGATCCAGGATATGCAACGCTTCCCTCAAAGCGATGAACAGGAGCCGGACAAAAGGAAGGCAGGGAAATTGCCCCGGATAAGGTGGAAGCAGTAACCACCTTAGGGAAAAAAGTCCGGAGTCGGACGGAGACCACCTTGTCTTGATGCAAAAGACCAAAAAAGGGGGTGACTCCGAGAGAGTGCAGCCAGAACTCTCTGGCGGGAAATTATAGCCACTAGAAAGACTACTTTCTGTGAAAGATGAAACAAAGAAACCTCCCTAAGAGGCGCAAAGGGGGGTTTCCGGGAACCGGGAGGACCGGATTAAGGTCCCAGGGCTCCATAGGCCGCCGGAAAGGCGGAATGATGTGAGATGCGCCCTTAAAGGAGCGCACCGGAGCCAGCCAGACGATACGCCGCTGGCACATACTGACAGAGCCGAGACCTGTCCCTTAATGAGGGATAGTCCTAGCTGTAGACCAGACTGTGGAAGGGACAGGAGGGTCGGCAAGGCCAAAAAGGTCAAAAGACACTTTGGAGCTCGAGTCATAGCGGAGATGACTTCAGGAAGGATACCAGAAGTCGCCAAGATCCAGGACTCAAGAGCTACGCCGTCAATCTGAGAATCCAGAATTCTGACGGAAAAAACAGACCATTTGAGAAAAGGTCTGGACGGTCCGGAAGATGCCATGGCAACCCAACGGACAGAAGGAGCAGGTCCGAGTACCAAGCCTGCCTGGGTCAGTCTGGAGTATGAGAATGACCCGACGGCCCCCTTTACTGATCTTGCGCAGGACTCTGGACAAGAGGTAGAGGGTGAAATACGTAAAGAGACGAAGCTGGGATCAAACATGAACCAGTGTGTCTACCGCAAAACCTGAGGATTTGGACCACGGTTGGACAGCTGAAATAGTCTGCCTCGCAGTTTTCACATCTAGGATGTGGGCTGCGGATACGGTGGACTAGGAGTCCCTTGTCCACTGAAGAATGTTGAGCCGCCAAGATTGCCAGGCGGCTGAGTGTCCCGCCCTGGAAGTTGATGTAGGAAAACGCTGTCACGTTGTCCGACTGGACTCGAATGCGCCTAGCCGCCAACAGATGGTGAAGGCTTAGAGAGCTAGAAATACAGCTCTGATTTCCAGCACATTGATCCAGAGGGCTGATTCGGACAGAGTCCAAGCGCCCTGCGCTCCACGGTGGAGATATACTGCTCCCAAGGCGGAAAGACCAGCATCCTGGTGAGGATCACCCGGGACGGGGCCAGGAAGGAGCGTCCCTGAGACAGAGTGGCCGAAGCCACCACTAAAACGAGCCCCTGGTCATTGATGAAGCCACCACCCCATGGAAGGAGGGAGTTCGCGTGTACAGCGGAAAACATCCAGTCCCAGAGGACGCAGGAGAAACTGGGCAAGGAATCGCTTCCATTGACGCCACCGTCTGACCAGCACCTGTATTTGGTGTCTGATAGAACGACGTCGACCGCCAGCGGAGGGACTACTGATCGACTAAGAGCAGCTTCACAAGTGCCGACAGAGCCTCGAATTGCGTTCCTGAGAACCTCTGGTTCGAAGTCAGAGTGGACTTGGACAGGATGACAAGCCACCCGAATAGGTTAGAGTGGCGAGAGTGAGCGAAGCACTGTGCTAAGAGTCTGCACTGGATGAAGCCCCGACAAGAAGGCCGTCCAGGGCAAAAGATCACTGCCAATCCCTAGGGGTGCAGGACCCTAATCACAGCTGCCCCAATGAGAATACTCGAGGGGCCGTGGCTAACCCCAAGGGAAGAGCCACGAATTGGACCACTCCGATTGCAGAACGTAGTCAACGCTGGAGTGAAACTGCGATTGACCCCTGCAGATAGGCATCTCTGATGCCGATGGGTGCTAGGGAATCTCCTTGGGTTCTTGATTGATCCGGTGAAAAAAACACACACGGAACAAGACCGAGACTCCATGTGAAAACGCCACACCTGACCATGCTTGAAAAGCTAAAGATCCAGGTCGGAAGGCACCGCACTCTTCGAGGACTAGGATTAGATTTAAGCAAAATCTCAGAACCGTTCCCAGTCGGGAACCGGTACAATTACTCCATTGGCCTGCAAGAAATGCCACGGCCTGTGAGAAGGCGGCGGCCTTGGAGCCGGGAGGAGTTGACAGAAAAAATCTGTTTGGCGGGTGGACAGAATTCCATCCTGTAGCCATGGGAGATATAATCCCGCCCCCACTGAACGGAGACGTGTTAGAACCATACGTCGCCAAGTGGAGAGAGCCTGCCACCGACCAAGGAGGTTGTTGGCGTGGCTAGATAGCTCGGAGGAAGCTGACTCAGTGGCATCTCCTGCGGTCTTCTGAAGACGCAGCTTCGAGCCATTTGGTTCTATGAACCTAGGCCGAGCTAGAGGACGATCAGATGGAGGAACGGAAACCACCGAAACCTCAACTGATTCCTGCCCTGGACAGGTTCCCTGGTTTAGGTTTGTGGCAAGGAAGAACACTCCCCGCCAAGAGCTTCCTTAATTTCATCCAGTTGGCTCCGAAGAGACTGGTCCCACCAAAGGGGAGCCCAGCAAGGAACCTCTATAGAGGCATCTGCCTTCCATTTCCGAAGCCACAGGAGCCTGCGGATAGCGAGGAAAGTAGCCAAGACCACCGCCGTGCGGTGTCCAGCATGGCAGACCTGGCATAGGATGAAAAGACTGAAGTCTGGAAGTTCAGGCAACCGTTTTGGGCATAGAGTCCCTGTGAGGGAATGCATCTCCTCCAGAGAAGCAGAGAAGGTATAAAAAAAACCGCACTGCTGTAAGCTGAGGAGAACGAAGCTCCTGCTGCCCCCATACCGACTTGGCCAAAAGGACAACCGGGCGGACCGCAAAACCATAAGTGAGGAGCCATCAGCCACTGACATAACGGTCCGGGCTGAGCCACCTGAGGTGAATGAGCCCACTTCTTGACCACCATTGGTGGACAGGGGAAACAGTCCTCAGAACCACGCTTCATGGGAAGCGACTGTCAGAGCGGACCCTGGGCTTGGTCACAGGGGCCTGAAAACTGGAGTGGTTAAGGAACACATGTTGTGTTCTCCTAGGTAAGGTAACTCCGGCGGATTGAGGTCCAGTACAAAATTAATGTACCGTGGGATCCTTATAGAGGTGCCGTCAGCCACTGAGACAACTATCCGGGCTGAAAGTCTAGACACCGGAGGGGCCACCCTTGGCGAATGAGTACACTCCTTGACCACCTCTGATGGGAGGGGGAAACAGGCAGCAGAACCCCGCTGTGGGGTCTGCAGGACAGGCTGTGGGCTTGGACGCAGCGGGCTGAAAACTGGAGTGGTTAAGGAACACACTCCTCGTCCTCTTAAAAGGTATACTGATGCCTTTCTGCCAGCGGGGAATACTCCCCTGATACAGGCGGATGGAGGTCCAGTACTATTTCTGTGCCCTCCAGTCCCTCAGCCCAGGCCCCCACTTGTCACAATGTGGAATCTTTGTGCCTATGCAGGCACAGAGAACGCTGAGAAAATGGCGACCGGAGCGAGGAGAGGGGGCGGGGCCTACTCTGAGAGCGGCAAATGAGGTAGCCAGGGGAGGGAATCCTTCCTCAGTGAGGAGTGTCCCTTCCCTTGTGCTGCACAGCCGCTGGGCGGAGCCACACTGTCCCTCTGCCTGACTGACAGGCAGAGACAGTGGAAACCGAAACTAGGCCTCAGGCGAAGCCGGGGCCTAAAGTAAAACATGCGGCCGGCGTGCAGGCACCATCGGCGCGGTTCTCCAGTGAAAACTGGAGAACCGGCCGGAAACGTTAACACCAAACATAAAACACACTCCCCCAATAATAAACATAAAGGACCCCTGGAAAGACCACTTTCTGTGGTAATAACGTCTCATATACTTAGCTTGTGAGACGCAGGTTGCCAGGTTCCTGGGGGGGCGATAGCTCCGTCCAGCAGGATCCTGCAAAAGGGCTGCGGATGGAGACCGGTCTCCTGCAAAGCAGTGAGAACCGTGTTGGCTCCCACTTCAAGCCAGAGCCCCAGCATGGGATGGTGAAGGAGCGCGGCATGAGAAGGCTCCAACCTTGGAAAATCAACCTTAACAGCACCGCCGACACAGTGGGGTGAGAAGGGACATGCCGGGAATCCAGCTGGACCCGCTTTTCTTCCAAATCTTTGATCCAGAAGGAAAAATCAAAAATCAAAATCAGAGAATGCATGTGTGTGTGATCCTCCTGAAACACAAAGCATTGAAACTGGCTAGGACTGGCTAGCAGGGGGTGTATATGCTAGGAGGGAGGAGCTACACGTTTTGAGTGTAGTAACTTTGTGTATCCTCCGGGGGCAGTAGCTATACACCCATGGTCTGGGTCTCCCATAGGAACGATGAAGAAATATTGACTTGCTGCATTAACTCATTCTGTCAATATAACCTTTTGGTACTCATAATATGATTGCAATTATATTTCTGTATGTGATGTAAACATCAGACAAACAATTAAAAACCAGAGGGCAACAGATCATTCTCATTTTTCTGTATCTGGAGCTGTGTGAAGGCTTCTTTGTGACCCGAGATGCCATTTTCACAAATACCACTTTAGGGTAGATGAAGGGAATTTTGTTACTTACCGTAAATTCCTTTTCTTCTAGCTCTTATTGGGAGACCCAGACGATTGGGGTATAGCTACTGCCCTCTGGAGGCCACACAAAGCACTACATTAAAAGTGCAAGGCCCCTCCCCCTCTGGCTATACCCCCCCGTGGTATCACGGGTTCTCCAGTTTTAGTGCCAAAGCAAGAAGGAGGAAGCCAATAACTGGTTTAAACAAATTAACTCCGAATAACATCGGAGAACTGAAAAACCGTTCAACATGAACAACATGTGTACCCGCAAACAACAAAAAAACATCCCGAAGGACAACAGGGCGGGTGCTGGGTCTCCCAATAAGAGCTAGAAGAAAAGGAATTTACGGTAAGTAACAAAATTCCCTTCTTCTTCAGCGCTCTATTGGGAGACCCAGACGATTGGGACGTCCAAAAGCTGTCCCTGGGTGGGTAAATAAATACCTCATGTTAGAGCTGCAAAACAGCCCTCCCCTACGGGGGTGTCACTGCCGCCTGCAGGACTCTTCTACCTAAGCTGGCATCCGCCGAAGCATAGGTATGCACCTGATAATGCTTGGTGAAAGTGTGCAGACTGGACCAGGTAGCTGCCTGGCACACCTGTTGAGCCGAAGCCTGGTGACGTAATGCCCAGGACGCACCCACGGCTCTGGTGGAGTGGGCTTTTAGCCCCGAAGGAACCGGAAGCCCCGCAGAACGGTAGGCCTCTAGAATTGGTTCTTTGATCCATCGAGCCAGGGTGGCTTTAGAAGCCTGCAACCCCTTGCGCGGACCAGCGACAAGGACGAAAAGTGCATCGGCACGGCGTATGGGCGCCGTGCGGGAAATGTAGATTCTGAGTGCTCTCACCAGATCTAGCAAACGTAAGGCCTTTTCATACCGGTGAACCGGATGAGGGCAAAAAGAAGGCAAGGAAATATCCTGATTAAGATGAAAAGAGGATACGACCTTAGGGAGAAACTCCGGAATGGGGCGCAGCACAACCTTGTCCTGGTGGAACACCAGGAAGGGAGCCTTAGATGACAGAGCTGCCAGCTCAGACACTCGCCGAAGCGATGTGATTGCAACAAGAAACGCCACTTTCTGCGACAGCCGAGAAAAGGAAACTTCCTTCAGAGGCTCGAAGGGCGGCTTCTGGAGAGCAACTAGTACCCTGTTCAGATCCCATGGATCTAACGGTCGCTTGTACGGGGGCACAATATGACAGACCCCCTGCAGGAACGTGCGCACCTTAGGAAGACGTGCTAGACGCTTCTGAAAAAACACGGATAGTGCCGACACTTGCCCTTTAAGGGAACTGAGCGACAAGCCCTTTTCTAACCCCGATTGCAGGAAGGAAAGAAACTTGGGCAATGCAAATGGCCAGGGAGACACTCCCTGAGCAGAGCACCAGGACAAGAAAATCTTCCACGTTCTGTGGTAGATCTTAGCCGAATTCGACTTTCTAGCTTGTCTCATTGTGGCAATGACTCCCTGAGATAATCCAGCAGATGCTAGGATCCAGGACTCAATGGCCACACAGTCAGGTTCAGGGCCGCAGAATTCTGATGGAAAAACGGCCCTTGGGACAGTAAGTCTGGTCGGTCTGGCAGTGACCACGGTCGACCGATCGTGAGATGCCACAGATCCGGATACCACGACCTCCTCGGCCAGTCTGGAGCGACGAGTATGACGCGGCTGCACTCGGATCTGATCTTGCGTAGCACTCTGGGCAAGAGCGCCAGAGGCGGAAACACGTATGGGAGCTGAAACTGCGACCAATCTTGAACCAAGGCGTCTGCCGCCAGAGCTCTTTGATCGCGCGACCTCGCCATGAATGCCGGGACCTTGTTGTTGTGCCGGGATGCCATTAGGTCGACGTCCGGCACTCCCCAGCGGCGACAGATTTCCTGAAACACGTCCGGGTGAAGGGACCATTCCCCTGCGTCCATGCCCTGGCGACTGAGGAAGTCTGCTTCCCAGTTTTCTACGCCTGGGATGTGAACCGCGGATATGGTGGATGCTCTGTCCTCCACCCACATTAGAATGCGCCGGACTTCTTGGAAGGCTTGCCGACTGCGCGTCCCTCCTTGGTGGTTGATGTATGCCACCGCTGTGGAGTTGTCCGATTGGATTCGGATCTGCTTTCCTTCCAGCCACTGTTGGAAGGCCAGTAGAGCAAGATACACTGCTCTGATCTCCAGAACATTGATCTGAAGGGTGGACTCCTGCGGAGTCCACGTCCCCTGAGCCCTGTGGTGGAGAAATACTGCTCCCCACCCTGACAGACTCGCATCTGTCGTGACTACTGCCCAGGATGGGGGCAGGAAGGATCTTCCCTGAGACAATGATGTGGGAAGGAGCCACCATTGTAGAGAGTCTTTGGCCGTCTGGGAAAGCGAGACTTTCCTGTCCAGGGACGTTGACTTCCCGTCCCATTGGCGGAGAATGTCCCATTGAAGTGGGCGCAGATGAAACTGCGCAAATGGAACTGCTTCCATGGCTGCCACCATCTTCCCTAGGAAATGCATGAGGCGCCGCAAGGGATGCAACTGGCCCTGCAGGAGAGATTGCACCCCTGTCTGTAGTGACCGCTGCTTGTCCAGCGGAAGCTTCACTATCGCTGCTAGAGTATGAAACTCCATGCCAAGATACGTTAGTGACTGAGTCGGTGATAGGATCGACTTTGGAAAGTTGATGATCCATCCGAAAGACTGTAGAGTCTCCAGCGTAGCATTCAGGCTGAGTTGGCATGCCTCCTGAGAGGGAGCTTTGACCAATAAGTCGTCTAGGTAAGGAATCACCGAGTGACCCTGAGAGTGCAAGACTGCTACCACCGCCGCCATGACCTTGGTGAAGACCCGTGGGGCTGTCGCCAGACCAAATGGAAGAGCTACGAACTGAAAATGGTCGTCTCCTATCACAAAACGTAGAAAACGTTGATGTTCTGTAGCAATTGGCACGTGGAGATAAGCATCCTTGATGTCTATTGAGGCAAGGAAGTCTCCTCTGGACATTGAGGCAATGACAGAGCGGAGGGTTTCCATCCGGAACCTCCTGGCGTGCACATGTTTGTTGAGCCGTTTTAGGTCCAGAACAGGACGGAACGAGCCGTCCTTTTTTGGAACCACAAAGAGATTGGAGTAAAACCCTTGCCCTTGTTCCTGAGGAGGGACTGGGATAACCACTCCTTCCGCTTTTAGGGAATCCACCGCCTGCAGCAGAGCATCTGCTCGGTCTGGCCGTGGGGAGGTTCTGAAGAACCGAGCTGGAGGACGAGAATTGAACTCGATTCTGTACCCGCGAGACAAAATGTCCGTCACCCACCGGTCTTTGACCTGTGACATCCAAATGCCGGAAAAGCGGGAGAGCCTGCCCCCGACCGGCGATGCGGAGGGGGGGGGCTGGAAGTCATGAGGTAGCCGCTTTGGAAGCGGTACCTCCATTTGCTTTCTTGGGGCGTGTGTGAGTCCGCCACGAATCTGAGTTTCTTTGCGTCCTCTGAGTCCCTTTGGACGAGGTAAATGGTGTCTTGCCCGAACCTCGAAAGGACTGAAACTTCTGCTGCCACTTTTTCTGCTGAGGTTTGGGTGTTCTGGGTTGTGGTAAAGAGGAGTCTTTACCCTTGGACTGTTTAATGATGTCAGCCAATGGCTCGCCAAACAGTCTCTCTCTAGACAAAGGCAAACTGGTTAAACATTTTTTGGAACCAGCATCTGCTTTCCAGTCCTTTAACCACAAGGCTCTGCGCAAAACTACCGAATTGGCGGACGCCATTGAGGTGCGACTGGTAGATTCTAGGACCGCATTGATAGCGTAAGACGCAAACGCCGACATCTGCGTGGTAAGGTGCGCCACTTGCGGCACTGCTGGATGCATGATAGCATCCACTTTTGCTAAGCCAGCTGAAATAGCCTGGAGTGCCCATACGGCTGCGAATGCCGGAGCAAACGACGCGCCTATAGCTTCATAGACAGATTTTAACCAAAGGTCCATCTGTCTGTCATTGGCATCTTTAAGTGAAGCGCCATCCTCCACTGCAACTATGGATCTAGCTGCAAGTTTGGAAATCGGGGGGTCTACCTTTGGACACTGTGTCCAGCGCTTGACCACCTCAGGGGGGAAAGGGAAACGCGTATCTTTAGATCGTTTAGAGAAACGCCTTTCTGGGTGAGCGTCGTGCTTCTGGATTGATTCTCTGAAGTCAGAGTGATCTAACAAAGCACTCAATTTACGCTTGGGATAAAGGAAACGAAACTTTTCCTGCTCCGCAGCCGCCTCTTCTGCTGAAGGGGCTGGGGGAGAAATATCCAACAGCCTATTGATGGCTGAGATAAGGTCGTCTACCATGGCATCCCCATCCGGGGTATCCAGGTTGAGAGGGGTTCCAGGAGTGGATTCCTGATCACTCTCATCCGACACATCACAGGGAGACTGATTGCGCTGAGACCCTGAGCAGTGTGAAGACGTCGAGGGTCTTTCCCAGCGAGCTCGCTTAGGGTGGCTGGGGCCATCATCTGAGTCATAATCCTCGGCCTGTGAAGCCGGGGACCCCCCTGTGGGCTGGATACATTCCAAGTAAGGGGGACCTGAGGACAGAGGCCTCGCCGTGCCCAGAGACTGAGCCCCATGCATAGATTGCAAGGTCTCAAGGATTTTTGCCATAGATACAGACATATTATCTGCAAAAACTGCAAAGTCCGTCCCTGTCACCGGGGCAGAACTTACAAGCGTCTCAGCCTGGGTCGCCACCTCTCCTGACTCCGGCTGGCGAAGCAGCACCGGGTCGGAGCATTGCACACAATGGGGGTCATCAGAGCCTGCTGGTAGATTAGCCCCACATGCAGCACACGCAGTATACACAGCCCTTTTTGCCTTGGCCGCCTTGCGTTTTGAGGATGACATGTTGCTGCTTCCACAGAGCGATCTGGGATATGCAGCCAGAAGCGCACCTCACAGTGCAAGAAATACAATATCTATATAACTGTATCCAGTACACTGATACACAGTGAGGCACTAGAGGGACCAGCACAGAAAAATCGCTTACCGCCCGCTTAAAAAGCGGGTGTGTGGTCGCCAGATAGCCCCTAGTCCAGGTCTCCCAGAGCCTTGCGTCCTTCCTCCAGCCAGGCATGCATGTAATGGCTGCCGGCGTCTCGAGAGAGGAAGGGGGGCGGGCCCTGGGCGTTCCTGGCCAAGAGCGGGAAGCCTGCTTCCCTCTGTGCATAGTGTGAGGGCTGGAGCATGTAAATCAGGCTCCAGCCCTCGTCGCTGCTTGCGAACAGCGTCTCTCCCCTACCCTGAATGACAGGGTGGGGGCGGGAACGAAACGGAGCTGCCGGCGTCCTAGGCCCAAAAAGCCGGGGACTAAAGTTATAACCGCCGCCGCCGTAAAAGCGCGGACGGCGGATCCCCGGCGCACCACAAGTCACAGCAGCGCCGCCCGGTCCAGAGGGGGTCGGCGCTGCGTTCCCAAACACAAACAATCCCCCAGTAATCTGTAGGGACACCAACTCCACGTTGCGGTCCCCGGCGCACTATAACACCCAGCCAGCCCGGAGTGTGTCTGTGCCTGCCGGGGACACAGAGTACCTGTAAGATGCAGGGCCCTGTCCCTGATCGTACTCCTGCTCCGTCTCCATCAGGTTCTAATGGGTCTGTGGATGGAGCCCGGCATCAGAGCTGAGAGGCCGGCAGGATCCCACTTCCACAGAGCCCTACAAGGGGATGTGGAAGGAAAACAGCATGTCAGGCTCCAGCCCTGTACCAGCAATAGGTACCTCAACCTTACAACACCATCCAGGGGTGAGAAGGGAGCATGCTGGGGACACTATATGTGTCCTCTTTTCTTCCATCCGAAACAGTCAGCAGCTACTGCTGACTAAAATCTGTGGAGCTATGCATGGAATGTCTGACCTCCTTCGCACACAAAGCTAAAACTGGAGAACCCGTGATACCACGGGGGGGTATAGCCAGAGGGGGAGGGGCCTTGCACTTTTAATGTAGTGCTTTGTGTGGCCTCCAGAGGGCAGTAGCTATACCCCAATCGTCTGGGTCTCCCAATAGAGCGCTGAAGAAACGATGTTTTGATCGCCTTTTCTTGCAATACTGCGGAGGCCAAAATAAGCGTAATTCTGGACTTTTGTTCCCAATATGCTGCTTACTGAACTAATTTTATTTTTTGATAGATCGGGCATTTCTGAACTCAGAGATACCAAATAGGTCTATTTTTATTTTTGTTTTACTTTTCAAATTGGACAAAAGGGGGCCAATTTGAACTTCTACAATGGGGGGGGAGGGGGTTGGGTGTTCATATAAAATTTTTATTCTTTCCCTTTTTATTGCATTTAGTAGGCCACTAAGGGGACTTGCAGCTGTGCTCGTCCGATCGCTTCTCCTATATAGAACATGGCATCAGCACTGCTCTGAAAAGCTGAAATCATGATCTATGAATGCCGGTTCGCAACGACATTTACAGCAGCATTGTTATGACAGACAATGCGGTCATGTGTTTGGGACCACAAACAAGTTTAATAAAAACTCGAGAAGCGAGGGGGGTAAAAGGGAACGGATGATGATGCCTGCCCTGAAGAGCAATAGCCTTGAAGAAGCCAAGAATGAAGGAAGGGGTTCTTTGGAGGTTGGGACGGAGGAAAGTAGAGTGTGGGAGGGTGGAAAATTTTATTTTGTAACCCTAGAAAACAACCCAGACCAAAGCACCATTGACTACTTAAAGGAGGAGGAGACCGACAAACTGAGTGAATTCCCAGGTGGGGACACCCAGTCATGCCAAATATGATCTGTAGGATCTGGACCTAGACTAGACGCTAGGAAGGGCCTGGCTTAAAGGAAGGTCTCCTTGCCTAGTGGACCGGAGATTTGCCCTAGTGATGATTGTTCACAACAAAAAAAGGACAAAACTAAAATTTTGTCTCTTGTGAGACAGGCGTTTGGGTCTCTGCTGTGGAAGCAAAGCCCTTTCCACCCCCCAAACCCCATCCTCTCCCAACCCCCTCCCTTTTCTCTGTACTTTCCACAACAGTGTGGAGTTGCTTCCTTGCCCATGCTGCCCCAAGAGTGGACATGCTACTTTTTTTTTACCACTTCAGTTTCCAAACTCAGTCAACAGAATTCACAAATAACTGGACAAGCGCATAAGAATGTCATTGTTACATTGCTGTGCACCACGTTCATTTTGGCCAGAAAAACATGTGCACATTTCCTTATAGTCTACCCAGAAACCGCACATCCCCCAAACAACACATAAATTCCAGCATACAAACCTTTCATGCATTTCTTTGGCTTCTCTCTCTTTCCTTTTAATTTCAAGCTCTGCAAAAAGCTTCATGGTTTGCTTGTATACAGCCTGTCTAAACTGAAAGAAAAAAAGCCCTTATTCACCAATACTGCTTTGCTTACCATAGGTCACATACCTATGTGTAGCTTGATTTATTCCTAAAAAGCCTTCCTCTGCTGCAACTTACATTTTCAGGATCATCTTCTTCAACATCTAAGGGCTTTCCTTCTTTTTTTAATAGTTTCTTTTTTTCTTTTACCTAAAAAAAAAAAAAAAATCCCCAAACAATTAAAATCACCAACAATAAATGGGAAAAATGGAAAAAAGGTATACCCTTTCTGTATAGCCACTTTTAAATGGAAAATTCCAGAGCATTAAATGACTTATCCCCCTCAATCAGCTCTGAGCTGCCACTCATTTACTCTACAGATATCAGGAGGGGAGGGGGGGGGGGGGGGGGGGGGAATTTTGTTACTTACCGTAAATTCTTTTTCTTATAGTTCCGTATTGGGAGACCCATACCATGGGTGTTTAGCTTCTGCCTCCGGAGGACACACAAAGTACTACACTAAAAAGTGTAGCTCCTCCCTCTGAGCTTATACAGCCCCTGGTAGCCAGTCCTAGCCAGTTTAGTGCAAAAGCTGAAGGAGAATAGCCACCCACAAGTAGAACCGAGTAAGGACCGGAACAACCGGAGAATCTGTCCACGACAACAGCCGGTGACAACACACGGAACAAGAAAATTGCCAACAGGCAACAGGGAGGGAGCTGGGTCTCCCAATACGGAACTATAAGAAAAAGAATTTACGGTAAGTAACAAAAATTCTCTCTCTTTATCGTTCCTTTGGGAGACCCATACCATGGGACGTTCCAAAGCTGTCCCTGGGTGGGAATAAACAGAAAAACTAAGAAGTAGGCGGAGCCTAACTTCACAAATGGGCGACAGCCGCCTGAAGGATGCGTCTGCCCAAGCTCGCATCTGCTGAAGCATGAGCATGCACTTGGTAGTGCTTCGAAAAGGTATGCAGGCTAGTCCAAGTGGCAGCCTGACAGACTTGTTGAGCCGTAGCCTGGTGCCTAAGAGCCCAAGAGGCACCGACAGCTCTGGTCGAGTGTGCTTTGATCCCCGGTGGGGGAGGCACCTGAGTACTCTGGTAGGCGTCTGAAATGGTCGATCTAATCCAACGGGCCAAGGTCGGCTTAGAAGCAGAGAGACCCTTGCGCCGCCCTGTGGTTAGCACAAAAAGAGAGGTGCACCGCCTAAGCGCAGCGGTGCGAGACACATAAATCCGGAGAGCACGTACCAGATCTAGAGTATGCAGCGCTTTCTCAAAGCGATGAACAGGGGCCGGACAGAAGGAAGGCAAGGAAATATCCTGGTTAAGGTGGAAGGGAGAGACCACCTTAGGAAGAATGTCCGGGGTCGGACGGAAAACTACCTTGTCTTGGTGAAAAAACAAAAAAGGTGACTCCGAGGAGAGCGCAGCCAAATCAGAGACTCTCCTGAGAGAAGTTATGGCAACTAGAAAGGCCACCTTTTGAGAAAGACGATACAAAAACCTCCCTTAGGGTCTCGAAAGGGGGTTTCTGCAATACCGTGAGGACCAAGTTAAGGTCCCAGGGATCCAAGGGCCGCCGATACGGCGGAATGATGTGAGACGCACCTTGCATGAAGGTGCGGACCTGAGCCAGCCGGGCGAGACGCCGCTGGAACAGCACTGATAGAGCTGAGACTTGTCCCTTGAGAGAGTTGAGGGACAGTCCTAGCTGCAGACCGGACTGTAAAAAAGACAGAAGGGTCGGCAACAAGAATGGCCAAGGAGGATGGCCGGAAGAGCGACACCAGGACAGGAAAATTTTCCAAGTCCTGTGATAGATCTTGACGGAGGAAGACTTACGGGCCCGAGTCATAGTGGAGATGACTTCAGGAGGAATACCAGAAGCCGTCAAAATCCAGGACTCAAGAGCCACGCCGTCAATTTGAGAGCCGCAGAATTCGGGCGGAAAAACGGACCTTGCGAGAGCAGGTCTGGACGGTCCGGAAGATGCCACGGCATCTCCACGGACAGTTGGAGCAGGTCCGGATACCAAGCTCGCCTGGGCCACTCCGGTGCAATGAGGATGACTCGACGGCCCTCCATTCTGATCTTGCGCAGGACTCTGGGCAAGAGAGCTAGAGGGGGAAACACGTAGACAGACTAAACTGGGACCAGTCTTGAACCAGAGCGTCCGCGGCGAAGGCCTGAGGATCGTGGGAGCGAGTCACATAAACCGGAACCTTGTTGTTGTGACGGGATGCCATTAGGTCCACGTCCGGAGTGCCCCACTTGCGGCAAATTGACTGAAACACTGCCGGGTGCAGGGACCACTCGCCACCGTCCACGGATTGACGGCTGAGATAATCTGCCTCCCAGTTTTCTACGCCAGGGATGTGGACTGCGGATATGGTGGACTTGGAGTCCTCCGCCCATTGAAGAATGCGTTGGACCTCCAACATTGCCAGGCGGCTGCGTGTCCCGCCTTGATGATTGATGTAGGCAACCGCTGTCGCGTTGTCTGACTGGACTCGAATATGCCTGCCCGCCAACAGGTGGTGAAAGGCTAGGAGAGCTAGAAGCACAGCTCTGGTTTCCAGCACATTGATTGAAAGGGCTGACTCGGACGGAGTCCAAGTGCCCTGTGCTCTGTGGTGGAGATGTACCGCTCCCCAGCCGGAAAGGCTGGCATCCGTGGTGAGAATCACCCAGGACGGAGTCAGGAAGGAGCGCCCTTGGGACAGGGAGAGGAGTCGAAGCCACCACTGAAGAGAGCTCCTGGTCCGTGGCGACAGAGCCACTAACCTCTGTAAGGAGGAAGGCCGCTTGTCCCAACAGCGGAGAATGTCCAGCTGCAGAGGACGCAGATGGAACTGGGCAAAGGGAACCGCCTCCATGGAGGCCACCATATGACCCAGCACCTGCATCAGGCGCCTGAGGGAATAACGGCGGGCCTCAGGAGAGCGTGCACCGCTAGCCGGAGAGACTGCTGTTTGATTAAGGGCAACTTCACAAGTGCCGGCAAAGTCTCGAACTGCATCCCTAGGTACGTGAGACTCTGGGTCGGAGTCAGAGTGGACTTGGGAAGATTGACAAGCCACCCGAATTGGGCTAGGGTGGCGAGAGTGAGCGAAACACTCCGCTGACAGTCTGCGCTGGATGGACCCTTGACCAAAAGGTCGTCCAGATAAGGAAGCACTGCTAACCCCTGGAGGTGCAGGACCGCAATCACTGCCACCATGACCTTGGTGAATACCCGAGGGGCTGTGGCTAACCCGAAGGGGAGAGCCACGAATTGGAAATGATCCTCTCCTATCGCAAAACGTAACCAACGCTGATGTGACACTGCGATTGGCACATGTAGATAGGCATCTCTGATGTCGATGGACGCCAGGAACTCCCCTTGGGTCATAGAGGCAATGACTGATCGCAGAGACTCCATGCGAAAATGCCGCACCCGCACATGCTTGTTGAGAAGCTTGAGATCCAGGATGGGCCGGAAGGTACCGTCCTTTTTTGGAACTAGGAAGAGATTTGAGTAAAAACCTCTGAACCGTTCCTGAGCGGGAACTGGGACAATCACTCAGTTTGCCTGCAAGGACGCCACGGCCTGCGAGAAGGCGGCAGCCTTGGAGCAGGGGGGAGTTGAGAAAAAAATCTGTTTGGAGGGCTGGAAGAGAATTCTATCCTGTAGCCGTGAGATATGATGTGTCTCACCCACTGATCGGAGACTTGCTTTAACCAAGCGTCGCCAAAGTGAGAGAGCCTGCCACCGACTAAGGACGTGGCTGGAGCGGGCCGAGAGTCATGAGGAAGCTGCCTTAGTGGCAGAACCTCCTGCGGTCTTCTGCGGACGCGCTTTTGGGCGCCAGTTGGATTTCTGATCCTTGGCAGAGTTAGCGGACGAGGCGGAAGGCTTAGAGGATGACCAGTTGGAGGAACGAAAGGAACGAAACCTCGATTGATTCCTACCCTGGGCGGGTTTCCTGGTCTTGGTTTGTGGCATGGAAGTACTCTTCCCGCCTGTAGCTTCTTTAATGATTTCATCCAGCTGTTCACCAAACAGCCGTGAACCAGCAAAAGGTAGCCCAGCAAGAAACTTCTTGGAAGAAGCATCTGCCTTCCACTCTCGAAGCCACAAAATCCTGCGGATAATAAGAGAATTAGCTGAAGCCACCGCAGTGCGGTGAGCAGCCTCTAGCATGGCAGACATGGCATAAGATGAAAAGCCTGAAGCCTGAGCAGTTAAGGTAACCATCTCAGGCATAGATTCCTTGGTGAGGGAATGCATCTCCTCTAGAGAAGCAGAGATGGCTTTGAGAGCCCACACTGCTGCAAAAGTCGGGGAAAACGCGGCCCCCGCAGCTTCATACACAGATTTGGCCAGAAGGTCAATCTGACGGTCAGTGGAATCCTTAAGTGAGGTGCCGTCAGCCACCGACACAACGGTTCGGGCTGAGAGCCTAGACACCGGAGGGTCTACCTTTGGGGAGTGAGACCACTCCTTGACCACCTCAGGCGGAAATGGAAACCGGTCATCAGAACCACGCTTTGGAAAGCGTTTGTCAGGGCAGGCCCTGGGTTTGGTCACAGCGGTCTGAAAACTGGAGTGGTTAAAGAACACACTCTTCACTCTCTTAGGTGAGGTAAACTGATGTTTTTCTGCCAAAGAGAGTTGCTCCTCTGACACTGGCGGATTGAGATCCAGCACAGAATTAATAGAAGCAATCAAATCACTAAGATCTGAGTCACCCTCAGAGAAATCGATGGGATACATAGCCTCCGAGCCCCCAGTGAGGGCATCCTCCTCATCTTGAGAGTCAGCTCTTGAGACAGAGCCGTGGGATGGGGAGGGGGAGGAAACCCTGCGCCTTCTCTTAGAAGGACGGGGTCTGGGATCAGATGATGAATCCTCTGTGAGCTCTGATGGACGGAGGTCAGAGGATAGGAGTCCTCTGTCAAGAGTATTAGAGGCACCCTGTGAGGGGGGCTGATGCATATTCATCAAAGTCCTGGACAAAAGTCCCATGGACTCAGCAAATGACTGGGATATGGACCTAGAAAAGGACTCTACCCAGGCCGGGGGTTCAATCACAGGTGCAGCAGCAGCCTGAGAGACCACTGGGCCTTGCTCCTTGTGTGAGACATGCTGCTGGTATACAAAGGTCCACAACCGGAGACCGGCTGTGGCTTACCAGACCGCTGAGCGCGGTGTTGTGTGCCCTCCAGATCCCGAAGCCCGGTCCCCCAGTCGCAGCACCTCAGCAGAGATGCAGAATGCAGGATGTCCCAGAGCAGAGTGAACTCTGCCTGAGAAATGACTAGGGGGCGTTCCTATAAAAGAGCGGGAACTGGAGGGCTATAGAGACCTGCAAGGAAGGAGGGACGCCCCAGCAGTGGGGAGTGTCCCTCCCCTGTGTAGAACGGCCGCCGGGAGGAGCCGAACCTGTCCCTCTGCATGCGTGACATGCGAGGGCAGGAAAATGAAACTAGGCCTCCGGCGAAGCCGGGGCCTAAATTTAAGCGGCGAGGCCGACAAGCAGGCACCATTGGCGCGGTTCTCAGGCAAAAGCTAGAGAACCCGCCTGAAAAGTTAAAACTATCACATACAGCATACTCTCCCCTTACAATAAAGAACCGGGACCCCCAACATAAATGTCTCAGGTACTTAGCTGCTGAGACGCAGGGCCATGTCCCTGGGGATGAGTGCTCCGGTCCAACAGAATCCTCAAGGGGCTGTGGATGGAGACCGGACTCCTGCCAGGCATGGAGACCGTGCTGGATCCCACTTCAAGCCAGAGCCCAGAAGGGATGGTGAAGGAGCGCGGCATGTAAGGCTGCAGCCTTGTAAATCAACCTTAACAACACCGCCGACACAGTGGGGTGAGAAGGGACATGCCGGGAGTCCAGACATGGACACGCTTTTCTTCAAACTCTTTCCAAAAGTCAAACAAATCAGATGAGAATGCATGTGTGGATGTATGCCTCCTGACACAAAGCAATAAACTGGCTAGGACTGGCTACTAGGGGGTGTATAAGCTCAGAGGGAGGAGCTACACTTTTAAGTGTAGTACTTTGTGTGTCCTCCGGAGGCAGAAGCTAAACACCCATGGTATGGGTCTCCCAAAGGAACGATAAAGTAGATTTTAGGTACTCACCGTAAAATCTCTTTCTTGGAGCCTTCATTGGGGGACACAGGAAACCATGGGTGTATGCTGCTGGGACTAGGAGGTGACACTATGCAAATAAGAAAGATGGCTCCTCCCCCGCAGTATACACCCACTGACTGGAGCTGAGGAGATCAGTTTGTGTAAAAGCAGTACGAGGAGAAGCTTGAAATCTATAACATTCCGAATCCATTGAAGTCTTAGAAAAGGGCGGGTGCTGTGTCCCCCAATGAAGGCTCCAAGAAATAGATTTTACGGTGAGTACCCAAAATCTACTTTTCTCTATCGCTTCATTGGGGGACACAGGAAACCATGGGACGTCCTAAAGCAGTCCCTAAGGGTGGGAAGAGAAAAACCCAAAAACAGGGTTAGCAGAGACAAGGTTCTTTGACCGGAACCTGGTCCCAGACCCGGTAAGGAACCCCTATCCGGCCAGTGGCCGAAGTACAGGAGAAGAGTTAGAGTACTAGGGAGTACTGAGAACTAGTGTAAAATGCGTGTGCTGGGGGATAGGATGATCAGGGAGAAACTGCATCCTCTGAGGTCTGTACCTAAGAAAGCTAAGGATCTAAGGTGATTGACAGCAATAGGTCGGGCTAAAAGAGAAAGAACTCGACAGACCCTGGTACTACGCTTGAGAGTGTAAGAATGAGCGAAAGGCTAGGGCACCTGGTAGAGGTAGGAGCTAGAAAACGGAGGCCAAAGGAGCCTTGGCCCCTTATTGCCGCAGAATGACTAAAAGGGAAACCGACTGCCTAAAAGGTTGCAAGGGAGTCGGGATACTCGAGAAGCGTGCGAGGGAATTCCGCCATAGGGGAACGTGACGCGTTTGTTCCACAGTACCCGCCGAGGAAAGTGATCTGAGCCTAGTGGAAGAAACAGCCTGCGGACGGCTAAAATAATACGGGAGATAATTCTCCTGTGTATGGAAGGGGTTCAGAGAACCTGTGAGGCTCGGAGAAACATGACAGGGTTAGGGAGCCAAAGGAATTCCCAGGACCGATTACCACTGTGACGTGACAGACAGGAGAAGGGAATCCGAGTATCTACAATGACGTGACTGGGAAAAAACTCGAACTCTGTAGTCGGGTACTGGGTGATCATTGCAGTGAATTATGGGAAGGAGAACCCCCATGGGGGAAGGCTCCTGAGAATGACAAAGAGGCACAAGACCTGGGATATATGACCTGAAGTGGAAGAAGGAAGACCCTTTCGAGGGGGACGTCAAGAAAGGGCTCGAACTATGTCGTCGGCTTAAGCGCTAGTCGACCAGGGGAGGGACGCCTATTCCTGGAAGGTGGCAAGGAAAATAGGAGAGTGACGGGAGAATGAATAAAACATTCTCAATATTATTGTAAAATGCGTCATCCAGTCACAACTAGAAGTGAAGACGAGGGGAAGGAAAAGAACGAGAATATGAGTCTAAATGGTCTGGCAGGAACTCTGCTTAAAAAAGTGCAGGGATGCACAAGCGACTGAGACCAAGCGGTGGAAACCAGGCGTGGAATCTGGTATGGCGGAGACTACGGAAAGATCTAGCATATCTCCAAGAGCCATCTAGAATGGCTACGAGGGAAGGGAGGCAGACCTGGGACAGAAGAAAAGAAGACCCCTCTTGGCCTGAAACTGAAGCAGGTCATGTCTAGGTGTTGGCGAAGACTGGTAGATCAGACGGGGATCACTCGCTGTAGTGTTGAGTGTTCGGGTGGAAACCCCCAGTGGCCTGAGTAATCAGGGCTCCCTGGAGGATTCTGTTGTGGAAAAACAACAGAAGACAAACATTGGAACCTACGACCTGTCCGAAAGAGTGAACCCAATGAGTGGGCCATCAGGATACTAGAGGTCCCTTGGGGAGACTGGTCCTCCGTGGAATCGATGATTGGACGCTCCTGTGTCTGGTCTTTAACTTCATCTGTTGACTGAGAAGGGACTGAGGAATCTGAACTATCTGAAAAAGAGAGAATGTAAGTAACGACTTATGGCTTTAGACATGTACAGTGCCTGGCCTGAACCCTAGTGGCGGGCGCAGCCAAGGCTGGTCTAAGCCAAAAAATAGGCGGATACCAGAAGTACTATGAACCACCCGAGGGGGGTGGCAGGAAGTAAAAAACGGACCACATACTGGTTAGCAGACAGAGCTGTACCCTGCTTACCTCATTTGGGAACCAAAATGACTGCTGCTTCAAAAAAGCGACGGAGCCAACGTACGGACAAGAGAGAAGAAGCCTTACCTCGTGGTTACCTTACATGCATGTGCGAGGTAGGAGAAGGTCTCGAGTCACTGGGAAGCGACCAAAAGAGAGCTACTGCTGTGCCGCGTCATGGGGTCCGTGCTTGCTGCCGGGGGCGAAGTACACAACTCTCCAGTTAAATGTTCGCGTGTAGCCTTACCTCAAGGTTACTCCAGACGTATGGATGCAGATCACTGGGAAGTGAGTAAGAAGGGAATTTTGTTTACTTACCGTAAATTCCTTTTCTTCTAGCTCCAATTGGGAGACCCAGACAATTGGGTGTATAGCTTCTGCCTCCGGAGGCCACACAAAGTATTACACTTAAAAGTGTAAAGCCCCTCCCCTTCTGCCTATACACCCCCCGTGCCTCACGGGCTCCTCAGTTTTGGTGCAAAAGCAAGAAGGAGGAAAAATTATAAATTGGTTTAAAGTAAATTCAATCCGAAGAAATTTCGGAGAACTGAAACCATTCAACATGAACAACATGTGTACACAAAGAACAACAGCCCGAAGGGAACAGGGGCGGGTGCTGGGTCTCCCAATTGGAGCTAGAAGAAAAGGAATTTACGGTAAGTAAACAAAATTCCCTTCTTCTTTGTTGCTCCATTGGGAGACCCAGACAATTGGGACGTCCAAAAGCAGTCCCTGGGTGGGTAAAGTAAAACCTCGTAATAGAGCCGTAAAACGGCCCCTTCCTACAGGTGGGCAACCGCCGCCTGAAGGACTTGCCTACCTAGGCTGGCATCTGCCGAAGCATAGGTATGCACCTGATAGTGTTTCGTGAAAGTGTGCAGGCTCGACCAGGTAGCTGTCTGACACACCTGCTGAGCCGTAGCCTGGTGCCGCAAGGCCCAGGACGCACCCACGGCTCTTCTGCGAAAGGCGTGAGAGAGAAATATCCCTCATTGGCTCGAAAGGTGGTTTCTGAAGAGCCATCAGCACCCTGTTCAGATCCCAGGGTTCTAACGACCGCTTGTAAGGAGGGACTATGTGACAAACCCCCTGCAGGAACGTGCGTACCTGTGGAAGTCTGGCTAGGCGCTTCTGAAAGAACACAGAGAGCGCTGAGACTTGTCCCTTAAGGGAGCCGAGCGACAAACCTTTTTCCAATCCGGATTGAAGGAAGGAAAGAAAAGTGGGCAAGGCAAATGGCCAGGGAGAAAAACCCTGATCAGAGCACCAAGACAAGAATATCCTCCACGTCCTGTGGTAGATCTTAGCGGACGTTGGTTTCCTAGCCTGTCTCATAGTGGCAATGACCTCTTGAGATAACCCTGAAGACGCTAGGATCCAGGACTCAATGGCCACACAGTCAGGTTGAGGGCCGCAGAATTCAGATGGAAAAACGGTCCTTGAGACAGCAAGTCTGGTCGGTCTGGTAGTGCCCACGGTTGGCCAACCGTGAGATGCCACAGATCCGGGTACCACGACCTCCTCGGCCAGTCTGGAGCGACGAGGATGGCGCGGCGGCAGTCGGACCTGATCTTGCGTAACACTCTGGGCAACAGTGCCAGAGGAGGAAACACATAAGGGAGTTGAAACTGCGACCAATCCTGAACTAAGGCGTCTGCCGCCAGAGCTCTGTGATCTTGAGACCGTGCCATGAATGTCGGGACCTTGTTGTTGTGCCGAGACGCCATTAGGTCGACGTCCGGCATCCCCCAGCGGCAACAGATCTCCTGAAACACGCCCGGGTGAAGGGACCATTCCCCTGCGTCCATGCCCTGGCGACGGAGAAAGTCTGCTTCCCAGTTTTCTACGCCCGGGATGTGAACTGCGGATATGGTGGAGGCTGTGGCTTCCACCCATAGCAGAATCCGCTGGACATCCTGGAAGGCTTGCCGACTGCGTGTTCCGCCTTGGTGGTTGATGTATGCCACCGCTGTGGAGTTGTCCGACTGAATTCGGATCTGCTTGCCTTCCAGCCACGGCTGGAACGCCTTTAGGGCAAGATACACTGCCCTTATCTCCAGAACATTGATCTGAAGGGAGGACTCTGGCTGAGTCCAAGTACCCTGAACCCTGTGGTGGAGAAAGACCGCTCCCCACCCTGACAGGCTCGCGTCCGTCGTGACCACAGCCCAGGATGGGGGCAGGAAGGATTTCCCCTTCGACAGAGAAGTGGGAAGAAGCCACCACTGAAGGGAAGCCTTGGCTGCCCGAGAAAGGGAGACGTTCCTGTCGAGGGACGTCGACTTCCTGTCCCATTTGCGGAGAATGTCCCATTGAAGTGGACGGAGATGAAACTGCGCAAAAGGAACTGCCTCCATTGCTGCTACCATCTTCCCTAGGAAGTGCATGAGGCGCCTCAAGGGGTGTGACTGGCCTTGAAGGAGAGATTGCACCCCTGTCTGTAGTGAACGCTGTTTGTCCAGCGGAAGCTTCACTATCGCTGAGAGAGTATGAAACTCCATGCCAAGATATGTCAGTGATTGGGCCGGTGTCAGATTTGACCTTGGAAAATTGATGATCCACCCGAAACTCTGGAGAGTCTCCAGAGCAATGTTCAGGCTGTGTTGGCATGCCACTTGAGAGGGTGCCTTGACAAGCAGATCGTCTAAGTAGGGGATCACAGAGTGTCCCTGAGAGTGCAGAACTGCTACTACTGTTGCCATGACCTTGGTGAAGACCCGTGGGGCTGTCGCCAGGCCGAAAGGCAGTGCCACGAACTGAAGGTGTTCGTCCCCTATGGCGAAACGCAGGAAGCGCTGATGCTCTGGAGCAATCGGTACGTGGAGATAAGCATCTTTGATGTCGATTGATGCTAGGAAATCTCCTTGGGACATTGAGGCGATGACGGAGCGGAGCGATTCCATCCGGAACCATCTGGTTTTTACGTGTTTGTTGAGCAGTTTTAGGTCCAGAACAGGACGGAAGGATCCGTCCTTTTTCGGCACCACGAACAAGTTGGAGTAAAAACCGTGACCCTGTTGCTGAAAAGGAACAGGGATCACCACTCCTTCTGCCTTCAGAGTGCACACCGCCTGAAGAAGAGCATCGGCTCGCTCGGGGGGGCGGAGATGTTCTGAAGAATCGAGTCGGAGGACGAGAGCTGAACTCTATCCTGTAACCGTGAGACAGAATGTCTCTCACCCAACGGTCTTTTACCTGTGGCAGCCAGGCGTCGCAAAAGCGGGAAAGCCTGCCACCGACCGAGGATGCGGTGTGAGGAGGCCGAAAGTCATGAGGAGGCCGCTTTGGGAGCGGTTCCTCCGGCGGTCTTTTTAGGACGTGACTTAGACCGCCATGAATCGGAGTTCCTCTGATCCTTCTGAGAATTGAGACCTGCCCGCGGACCGAAAGGACCGAAACCTCGATTGTACCTTCCGTGGTTGAGGTCTGTTTGGTTTGGACTGGGGTAAGGATGAGTCCTTTCCCTTGGATTGTTTAATGATTTCATCCAATCGCTCACCAAAACAGGCGGTCGCCAGAAAATGGCAAACCGGTTAAGAACTTTTTGGAAGCAGAGTCTGCCTTCCATTCACGTAGCCACATGGCCCTGCGGACTGCCACCGAATTGGCGGATGCTACCGCCGTACGGCTCGCAGAGTCCAGGACAGCATTAATGGCGTAGGACGCAAACACCGACGCCTGAGAGGTTAAGGACACCATTTGCGGAGCAGACGTACGTGTGACTGCATTAATCTGCGCATGACAAGCTGAGATAGCTTGGAGTGCCCATACGGCTGCAAATGCTGGAGCAAAAGACGCGCCGATAGCTTCATAGATGGATTTCAACCAGAGCTCCCTCTGTCTGTCAGTGGCATCTTTGAGTGAAGCCCCATCTTCCACTGCAACTATGGATCTAGCCGCCAGTCTGGAGACTGGAGGATCCACCTTGGGACACTGAGCCCAGCCCTTGACAACGTCAGGGGGGGGAAGGGATAACGTGTATCCTTAAGGCGCTTGGAAAAACGCTTATCTGGACAAGCTCGGTGTTTCTGGACTGCCTCTCTGAAGTCAGAGTGATCCAGAAACGTACTCAATGTACGCTTGGGAAACCTGAAACGGAATTTCTCCTGCTGAGAAGCTGACTCCTCAATTGGAGGAGCTGGGGGAGAAATATCCAACACCTGATTGATGGTCACTATAAGGTCATTCACTATGGCGTCACCTTCAGGTGTATCTAGGTTGAGAGCGGCCTCAGGATCAGAATCCTGATCTGCTACCTCCGCTTCATCATCCAGAGAGTCCTCCTGCTGAGACCCTGAACAGTGTGATGAAGTCGAGGGAATTTCCCAGCGAGCCCGCTTAGGCGGCCTGGGACTGCGGTCCGTGTCAGAGACCTCACCCTGGGACCCATGGGTCACCCCAGGAGCACTTTGCTGCTCCAACTGAGGGGGGCCTGGGGTCAATGATTCAACAGTGCCCGGGGCCTGAGTCACCGGTCTGGACTGTAAGGCTTCTAGTATCTTAGCAGACCATTTATCCATACTCTCAGACAGTATGTCAGCAAAAGCTGCAAACTCCGTCCCTGTCACCTGGACAGTGGTAGCAGGTGGTTCCACCTGGGCCACCAGTAGCAGAGGCTCCGGCTGAGTAAGTGCCACAGGGGCCGAGCATTGCACACAATGAGGATCGGTGGAACCTGCCGGTAGTATAGCCGCACATGAGGTACAGGTTGCAAAGTAAGCCTGTGCTTTGGCACCCTTGCTTTTTGCGGACGACATGCTGTTGTCTCCTCTGAGTACAATCCAGGAGGGTATATAGCCAAAAATCAACAGTGCGACCGTACAGTGTAAATGTATAGCATATAAGCATATGTATATATATGTACACTTCGGCACTCAGTGGGGCCAGCACCACAGGTGCTGCTTACCGACCGCTCAAAGCGGTTGTGTGATCACCAGATTCCCTGCCTGGGCCTCCCAGAGCCGTGTTGTCTCTCCTCTCCAGCGTCAGAAGTGCTGACAGGAATGGCTGCCAGCGTTCTGTGGGGAGGAGGGGGCCGTGGGCGTGCCCTAGAAAGTGCGGGAATCTGATGCCCCACTGTGCTGAGTGAGGGGGGAGGAGTATACAAAGTATGCTCTAGCCCTCAGCGCTGACGTCCTGTGCAGCGTCCCGCCCTTCCCCTGACTGGCAGGCCTGGGGGCGGGAATATGCGATACTAGGCCGCAAAAGCCGGGGACTAAAGTTATAAGCGCGGCCGGAAATAAGCGCGGTCGGCGAGGTAGTCCCCGGCGCACTAACACACCCAGCAGTGCTGCAGTGTGTATGGCACAAGCGCTCCATGCGCGGTCCCCCAAGGGGACACAGAGTACCTCACAGTAGCAGGGCCTTGTCCCTGACGATACCCGGCTCCTGTCCAGCAGATTCCCCAGGGGCTGCGGAGGGAGCACGGTCCCAGTGCCTGGAGACCGATTAGGATCCCACTTCACCCAGAGCCCATTAAGGGATGGGGAAGGAAAACAGCATGTGGCTCCTGCCTATGTACCCGCAATGGGTACCTCAACCTTAACAGCACCGCCGACCAGAGTGGGGTGAGAAGGGAGCATGCTGGGGGCCCTGTTATGGGCCCTCTTTTCTTCCATCCGACCTAGTCAGCAGCTGCTGCTGACTAAGATGTGGAGCTATGCGTGGATGTCAGCCTCCTTCGCACAAAGCATAAAAACTGAGGAGCCCGTGAGGCACGGGGGGTGTATAGGCAGAAGGGGAGGAGCTTTACACTTTTAAGTGTAATACTTTGTGTGGCCTCCGGAGGCAGAAGCTATACACCCAATTGTCTGGGTCTCCCAATGGAGCGACAAAGAAATAGCTGGTGCAGGAAAGACAATGAACTGGTCCAAAGGACCCTGTCTTACCTCCAGGTCACCTGAATGGGTGGTTTGAAGTAGGAGAGAGTCCTGGGTCACTGGGGAGCAACCTACTGACAGTTGCAACCGTGCCGCATCATGGGTTCCCTGCAGAAACCAGTCCTCGCTTCAGTCGGAGATGAGGGAAATAGCTGACCCACTAGGTGACTCAGTCTGTTCAAATCACTGGGTCGAGAGTAGAGAAACACATACCTGTTACAGTATCCAGGCTCTGGTGTGGAGAAACGCTAGACCTTTGGGTAGCGGGCAGGATCATCGATCAGGAGTACTGGCACTGAATGTGACAGCTGCTGCCGTGCCACCTCATGGGGCAGAGATGGATGGAGCTCTCGCCTGTCAGGGATGAGCGGAAAAGCTGAGCAAAGCACTTAAGCCAGTTGCTGTATCTGGCTTCTGGTTCGGATAAGTGCTGGTCCAAAGGCTAGTGGGCAGGCTCATCAAATCACTGTCCGCTGTAGTGTACAGGTGCATATAGAAACGCTGGCACACAAGATAGAGGTCACATGCAAGAAAACACTAGCACACCGAATGGTGGGTAGGTGCATAGAGATACACTGGATAGTGGATACTGGCACGGCTCATCAAATCCCTGTCACGCTGTAGTATACAGGTGCGTATAGCCAACAGGTACACGAGATAGAGGGCCCATTCAAGAAACACCAGCACACCGGATGGTGGGCAGGTCCCTAGAGACACTCTGGATAGAGGATACTGGCACCCTGGAAGATGGACCGACATAGAGAGACATTGGCACACAAGCAAGTGGACAGATTTGTGGTACTGTCAATCTGGATGCTGCACGAGATTGTCTATATACAAAAAAATTCTTTTGTCTGCAGAAACTGACAGGTGCGATTAGAGACCCGACACCCCAAACAGTGGGTAGGTTCCCACAACACTGGTACAGTGGTGTAAACAGGTGCTTAAAGAAACACTGGCGCACTGAATAGTGAGCCGGCTCGAGAGGACACTGGTACACCAGAGTAAACAAATGTGCGTAGAAACGCCGGCCCACTGAATAGCGGGCAGAATCCCAAAGGCACCTATGTATTGGGGCAGACCGGCATGGCACAGACACTGGCACCTGGGTATTGGGGCACACAAACACTGGCACACTGGATAGTGGACAGGAACAGGGAAGCGCTGGCACGGAGATGTAGGCCAGTGCGTAGAGACGCTGACACACGGGATAGTGGGCAAGTACATGAAGACACTGGCACACAGGTGAAGACCACGGGCACACTGGTGTAGACCATTGCAAGCGAAACACTGGCAAACTGGGTAGGGGACAGGCACATGGGAACACTGGCACACTGTATAGCAGACAGGTAAATGGAGACACTGGAACACTGTATAGCAGACAGGTAAATGGAGACACTGGAACACTGGATAGTGGACAGGCTGAGGTTGAAAAGAAGGGAATTTTGTTTACTTACCGTAAATTCCTTTTCGTCTAGCTCCAATTGGGAGACCCAGACAATTGGGTTGTATAGCTATGCCTCCGGAGGCCACACAAAGCATTACACTAAAAGTGTAAAGCCCCTCCCCTTCTGCCTATACACCCCCCGTGCATCACGGGCTCCTCAGTTTTGGTGCAAAAGCAAGAAGGAGGAAAAAATTATAATCGGTTTAAAGTAAATTCAATCCGAAGGAATATCGGAGAACTGAAACCATTCAACATGAACAACATGTGTACACAAAAAACAGGGGCGGGTGCTGGGTCTCCCAATTGGAGCTAGAAGAAAAGGAATTTACGGTAAGTAAACAAAATTCCCTTCTTCTTTGTCGCTCCATTGCGAGACCCAGACAATTGGGACGTCCAAAAGCAGTCCCTGGGTGGGTAAATAATACCTCATAATAGAGCCGTAACCGGCTCCGTCCTACAGGTGGGCAACCGCCGCCTGAAGGACTCTCCTACCTAGGCTGGCATCTGCCGAAGCATAGGTATGCACCTGATAGTGTTTCGTGAAAGTGTGCAGGCTCGACCAGGTAGCCGCCTGACACACCTGCTGAGCCGTAGCCTGGTGCCGCAAAGCCCAGGACGCTTCCACGGCCCTGGTAGAATGGGCCTTCAGCCCTGAGGGAACCGGAAGCCCGGAGGAACGATAAGCCTCGAGAATTGGTTCCTTGATCCACCGAGCCAGGGTTGATTTGGAAGCTTGTGTCCCTTTACGCTGGCCAGCGACAAGGACAAAGAGCGCATCCGAGCGGCGCAGGGGCGCCGTACGAGAAATGTAGAATCTGAGTGCTCTCACCAGATCTAACAAGTGCAAATCCTTTTCACATTGGTGAACTGGATGAGGACAAAAAGAGGGTAAGGAGATATCCTGATTGAGATGAAAGGGGGATACCACCTTAGGGAGAAATTCCGGAACCGGACGCAGAACCACCTTGTCCTGGTGAAACACCAGGAAGGGGGCTTTGCATGACAGCGCTGCTAGCTCAGACACTCTCCGAAGTGATGTGACTGCCACTGGGAAGACCACCTTCTGTGAAAGGCGTGAGAGAGAGATATCCCTCATTGGCTCGAACGGTGGTTTCTGAAGAACCATCAGCACCCTGTTCAGATCCCAGGGTTCTAACGGACGCCTGTAAGGAGGTACGATGTGACAAACCCCCTGCAGGAACGTGCGTACCTGTGGAAGTCTGGCTAGGCGCTTCTGAAAAAAGACAGAGAGCGCAGAGACTTGTCCCTTAACCCTTTAGTGACGGAGCTAATTTTCACCTTAATGACCAGACCAAATTTTGCAATTCTGGCCAGTGTCACTTCATGAGGTTATAACTCTGGAACGCTTCAACGGATCCCGGTGATTCTGAGATTGTTTTTTCGTCACATATTGGACTTCATGTTAGTACCAAATTTAGGACAATATTTTTTGTGTTTATTTATGAAAAAAATTGAATATTGGCAAAAATTTTGAAAATTTAGCAATTTTCAACTTTTGAATTTTTATACCGTTAAACCAGAGATTTCTGTGACACAAAATAGTTAATAAATAACATTTCCCACATGTCTACTTTACATCAGCACAATTTTGGAAACAAAATTTTTTTTTGTTAGGAAGTTAGAGGGGTTCAAAGTTTATCAGCAATTTCTCATTTTTACATCAAAATTTACAAAACCAGTTTTTTAGGGACCACATCACATTTGAAGTGACTTCAATAGGCCTAGATGACAGAAAATACCCAAAAGTGACACCATTCTAAAAACTGCACCCCCCAAAGTACTCAAAACCACATTCAAGAAGTTTATTAACCCTTCAGGTGCTTCACATGAACAAAAGCAATGTGGAATGAAAAAAAGCAAAAATTAAATTTTACCTAAAAATGTTGCTCTAACCCAAATTTATTCACTTTTAGAAGAAATAACACAACAAAATGGACCTCAAAACTTGTTCCCCACTTTCTTATGAGCGCGCCGATACCCCACATGTGGTCAGAAACCTCTGTTTGGACAAATGGGAGGGCTCGGAACAGAAGGAGCAATATTTGAATTTTGGAAAGCAAATTTGGCTGAAATAGATTGCGGGCACCATGTTGCATTTACAGGTCCGCTAAGGTACCTAAACAGAAGAAATCCCTCACAAGTGACACCATTTTGGAAACTAGACCCCTCAAGGCTTCTATCTAGGGGTATAGTGAGCATTTTAGATCCACAGGTACTTCACAGATTTTGTTAACGTTACGTTGTCATATTGAAAATTTTAATAATTTTCTCAAAAATGTTGCTTTAGCATCAATTTTCTCACTTTTTCAAGAGGTAATTCCAAAAATTTGACCTCAAGGTTTAACCACTTTTCTATGAGCGCGGTGATACCTCACATGTGGTCTGAAACCTTTGTTTGGACAAATGGGAGGGCTTGGAACGAAAGGAGCAATATTTGAATTTTAGAAAGGAAATTTGGCTGAAAAAGATTGCGGGCACCATGTCGCATTTGGAGGTCCCCTAAGGTACCTAAACAGCAGAAACCCCGCACAAGTGGCCCCATTTTGGAAACTAGGCCCCTCAAGGAATTTATCTAGATGTTTGGTGAGTACCCTGAACCCTCAGGTGCTTCACAGAATTTTATAACGTTGAGCCATGAAAAAAAAAAAAAAAAATTTTACCACAAAATTGTTATTTCAACCAGGTAGCTTTTTTTTTTTACAAGAGTAAAAGGAAAAAATTCAGCATAACATTTATTGTGCAATTTCTCCTGAGTTTGGCGATACCTTATATGTGGTGGAAATCAACTGTTTGGGCGCATGGCAGGGCTCGGAAGGGAAGGAGTGCCATTTGACTGCAAAATTGGCTGGAATCAATAGCGGACGCCAGGTTGCATTTGGAGAGCCCCTGAGGTGCCTAAACAGTGGCGGTCCCCCACAAGTGACTTCATTCTGGAAACAAGACACCTCAAGGCTTTTATCAAGGTGTATAGTGAGCAGTTTGAATCCACGAGTACTTCACAGAATTTGATAAGCTTAGGTTGCCATATTGAAAATTTTCATTTTTTTCACAAAACTGTTGCTTTAGCATCAAATTTCTCACTTTTTCAAGAGACAACAACAAACCGTGGACCCCACAGGTTGTTATCCAATGTCTTATGAGCACAGGGATACCCCACATGTGGCCAAAAACCTCTGTTTGGATAAATGGGAGGGCTTGGAATGGAAGGAGCACCATTTGAATTCTGGAAAAGTTGAAATAAATTGCGCGCACCATGTCACATTAGCAGGGCCCCTTGGGTACCTATACATCAGAAAACCCCCACAAGTGACCCCATTTTGGAAACTGGATTTTATTCAGGAGTATAGTAAGCATTTTGAATCCACAGGTACTTCACAAAAATGTTGCTGTAGCAACAAATGTCTCACTGTTAGGCTCTGTGGCCATGATCCAGCGACACGGCATCTAGTACACAGTGTCAGCCTCCTGCAGAGATGTGAGTGTTGTCCACGGGAGAACGCAGCTGCCCATGCCCACGATTTGGGTTCAGGCCGCTGTGGAGCTCTATGCTACCTGCAGAGAACACTCATCTCCGCAGCATAAATTGACATGCTGAGGCTCGGGAAGCTGCGCCACAGGTCGGTTTATGCTGCGGAGAAAAGAAGCACATTGGGCATGGGATTTCTAAAAATCCTTCCACTGTGCTTCTACTGCACAACGCAGCGCTATGGATGCAGGGAAAACACTCAGCGCCCATAACGCTGCAAACCCTGATTGTGGGCACACAGCGTAAAATGCTACAATGGATGAATGGATAGATGTCAAACAAATATAACGTCCCATTCCCCTGCATATTCTAAGCTGGCGCCCTTTAGTGCCTTTCATGTGGCACTAAAGGGTGCCTAGCCTTGTATTTAGCCCCCCAAAAAATTAATAATTAAAATAAACGACGTGGGGTCCCCCCTATTTTTGATAGCCAGCTAGGGTAAAGCAGACAGCTGTAGCCTGCAAACCACAGCTGACAGCTTCACCTTGGCTGGTGATCAATTTGGAGGGCTCCCCAGGCGTTTTTTTTAAAAAAAAAAAAACGTGGGGTCCCCCCCAAATTAGATCACCAGCCAAGGTGAAGCGGACAGCTGGGGTCTGGTATTCTCAGGGTGGGAAGAGCCATGGTTATTGGACTCTTCCCAGCCTAAAAATAGCAGGCCGCAGCCGCCCCAGAAGTGGCGCATCCATTAGATGCGCCAATCCTGGCGCTTCGCCCCAGCTCATCCCGCGCCCTGGTGCGGTGGCAGACGGGGTAATATATGGGGTTGATACCAGCTGTAATGTCACCTGGCATCAAGCCCTGGGGTTAGTGATGTCACGGCATCTGAACAGATACCCGACATCACTAACCCAGTCAGTAATAGAAAAAAAAAAGACAAAAAAAAAAATTTATTTGAAAAAACACTCCCCGAAACATTCCTCTTTTACCAATTTATTGAAAATAAAGAAATTCCGGTCGCTGTAATCCATTTTGGAGGTCCCGCGCCGACTCTGGATCTTCTAGAATATGGGGGGCACGTTCAGGGAACGTATCCCCCATTTTCTGGAAGAGCAAGCTCTCCATGAGCAGTGTGGGTGCAGTAATCTGAGAATACTGCACTCACACTGCCCCGGTCCAACCTAGGGCAGAGTGACCTGCAGTAACCTCATTCCAGAATATGAGGGGCACGCTCACAGAACGTACCCCCCATTTTCTGGAACAGCAGCCTCTCCATGTGAGGAGTGTGGCTGCAGATCACTGCACTCACCCTCCCCCGGTCCACAGTGGAGCCTGTGCATCAGCGACGTCAGCAGGATCCCTGCTTGCAGGGATCCAGCTGACAGCCGCTGTCTGCGCATGCGCCGCCAGCATTGAAGAAGGAGGCGGCGATCGCGGGCCCGGAGCGGCAGACAGGTAACGTATAACCGGGGGCTTGGGGGGGGGGGGGGGTGACGGGGGGTGACCTAGTGGGACCTGGGGACACCTTTCTGCCGCATGTGACGTGTCACATGCGGCAGAAAGAGCAGAATGAAGGCGGCCGCGCGCTGTGCGCCGCCATCTTCCACGCTCCGGAGGGGGGAGGGGGGGTGGTGGCTCTGGAGAACCGGAGGGGGCTCCGGTGACCAGAGGGCTCCGGTGGACCGGAGGAGGGGTCAGGGGGAGGACATTTCCCTCCGATCTGAAATGTCTGATCATTTCAGATCGGAGGGAAATGACTGCAGAGCCGGCGCCGGCGGCAGTTTTCTGTGCGCTTCGGCGCCATTTTGGATGTCCGGTGGGGGTGGGGGTGGGGGTGGGGGGACTCTCCGGTACCGGGGGCTTTGGGGGCACTAGGGGGTTAGATTTCTTTCTCATCTGACATGTTTGATCATGTCAGATGAAAAAGAAATCAGTTTTACCGGCCATTTATTTTTTTTCATGTGTTCGTCGGTATACGGTGTATACCGGCGATCACATGGTCGGGGTCCAAAAAAAACACCCCGATTCATAATCTGGGGGGTCTCAGCTACCCCCGGTAGCTGAAACCCCCGAGATTTTCGGTCGCTGGGGGGCGCTACAGGGTTTTTTCGGGCCGCCGCTTTAAAGCGGCGGAACAGAATAAGTACCCTGTTTTGCCGCCGCTTTAAGTCGTACGGCCGTCGTTATGAGGTTAAGGGAGCCTAGTGACAAACCCTTTTCTAATCCGGATTGAAGAAAGGACAGAAAAGTGGGCAAGGTAAACGGCCAGGGAGAAACGCCCTGAGCAGAGCACCACGACAGGAAAATTTTCCAAGTCCTGTGGTAGATCTTGGCGGACGTAGGTTTCCTAGCCTGTCTCATGGTGGCAATGACCTCTTGAGATAAACCTGAAGACGCTAGGATCCAGGACTCATTGGCCACACAGTCAGGTTCAGGGCCGCAGAATTCAGATGGAAAAACGGCCCTTGAGACAGCAAGTCTGGTCGGTCTGGGAGTGCCCACGGTTGGCCGACCGTGAGATGCCACAGATCCGGGTACCACGACCTCCTCGGCCAGTCTGGAGCGACGAGGATGGCGCGACGGCAGTCGGCCCTGATCTTGCGTAACACTCTGGGCAACAGTGCCAGAGGAGGAAACACATAAGGGAGTTGAAACTGCGACCAATCCTGAACTAAGGCGTCTGCCGCCAGAGCTCTGTGATCGTGAGATCGTGCCATGAACGTCGGGACCTTGTTGTTGTGCCGGGACGCCATTAGGTCGACGTCCGGCATGCCCCAGCGGCAACAGATCTCCTGAAACACGTCCGGGTGAAGGGACCATTCCCCTGCGTCCATGCCCTGGCGACTGAGAAAATCTGCTTCCCAGTTTTCTACGCCCGGGATGTGAACTGCGGATATGGTGGAGGCTGTGGCTTCCACCCATAGCAGAATCCGCCGGACCTTCTGGAAGGCTTGCCGACTGCGTGTCCCGCCTTGGTGGTTGATGTATGCCACCGCTGTGGAGTTGTCCGACTGAATTCGGATCTGTTTGCCTTCCAGCCACGGCTGGAATGCTTTTAGGGCAAGATACACTGCCCTTATCTCCAGAACATTGATCTGAAGGGAGGACTCTGGCTGAGTCCAAGTCCCCTGAGCCCCGTGGTGGAGAAAGACCGCTCCCCACCCTGACAGGCTCGCGTCCGTCGTGACCACAGCCCAGGATGGGGGCAGGAAGGATTTCCCCTTCGACAGAGAAGTGAGAAGAAGCCACCACTGAAGGGAAGCTTTGGCTGCCCGAGAAAGGCAGACGTTCCTGTCGAGGGACGTCGACTTCCTGTCCCATTTGCGGAGAATGTCCCATTGAAGTGGACGGAGATGAAACTGCGCAAAAGGAACTGCCTCCATTGCTGCCACCATCTTCCCTAGGAAGTGCATGAGGCGCCTCAGGGGGTGTGACTAACCATGAAGGAGAGATTGCACCCCTGTCTGTAGTGAACGCTGTTTGTTCAGCGGAAGCTTCACTATCGCTGAGAGAGTATGAAACTCCATGCCAAGATATGTCAGTGATTGGGCCGGTGTCAGATTTGACTTTGGAAAATTGATGATCCACCCGAAACTCTGGAGAGTTTCCAGAGCAATGTTCAGGCTGTGTTGGCATGCCCCTTGAGAGGGTGCCTTGACAAGCAGATCGTCTAAGTAAGGGATCACCGAGTGTCCCTGAGAGTGTAGGATTGCCACCACTGTTGCCATGACCTTGGTGAAGACCCGTGGGGCTGTTGCCAGGCCAAAAGGTAGTGCCACGAACTGAAGGTGTTCGTTCCCTATGGCGAAGCGCAGGAAGCGCTGATGCTCTGGCGCAATCGGTACGTGGAGATAAGCATCTTTGATGTCTATTGATGCCAGGAAATCTCCTTGGGACATGGAGGCGATGACGGAGCGAAGCGATTCCATCCGGAACCGCCTGGTTTTCACATGCTTGTTGAGCAGCTTTAGGTCCAGAACGGGACGGAAGGATCCGTCCTTTTTTGGCACCACGAACAAGTTGGAGTAAAAACCGTGACCCCGTTGCTGAAGAGGAACCGGGATCACCACTCCTTCCGCCTTCAGGGTGCCCACCGCCTGCATAAGAGCCTCGGCTCTGTCGGGGGGTGGAGATGTTCTGAAGAAACGAGTCGGAGGACGAGAGTTGAACTCTATCCTGTAACCGTGAGATAGAATGTCTCTCACCCATCGGTATTTTACTTGTGGCAGCCAGATGTCGCAAAAGCGGGAGAGCCTGCCACCGACCGAGGATGCGGTTTGAAGAGGCCGAAAGTCATGAGGAGGCCGCTTTGGGAGCGGTGCCTCCGGCGGTCTTTTTAGGACGTGACTTAGACCGCCATGCATCTGAGTTCCTCTGATCTTTCTGAGGCCTTTTGGACGAGGAAAATTGAGATCTGCCCGCGGTCCGAAAGGACCGAAACCTCGATTGTACCTTCCGTGGTTGAGGTCTGTTTGGTTTGGACTGGGGTAAGGATGAATCCTTTCCCTTGGATTGTTTAATGATTTCATCCAATCGCTAACCAAACAAGCGGTCGCCAGCCAATGGCAAACCGGTTAAGAACTTTTTGGAAGTAGAGTCTGCCTTCCATTCACGTAGCCACATGGCCCTGCGGAGTACCACCGAGTTGGCGGATGTCACCGCCGTACGGCTCGCAGAGTCGAGGATAGCATTAATGGCGTAGGACGCAAACGCCGACGCCTGATTGGTTAAGGACACCACTTGTGGGGCAGATGTACGTGTTACCGCATGAATCTGCGCCTGACAAGCTGAGATAGCTTGGAGTGCCCATACGGCTGCGAATGCTGGAGCAAAAGACGCGCCGATAGCTTCATAGATGGATTTCAACCAGAGCTCCATCTGTCTGTCAGTGGCATCTTTGAGTGAAGCCCCGTCTTCCACTGCAACTATGGATCTAGCCGCCAGTCTGGAGATTGGAGGATCCACCTTAGGACACTGAGTCCAGCCCTTGACAACCTCGGGGGGGGGAAGGGATAACGTGTGTCCTTAAGGCGCTTGGAAAAACGCTTGTCTGGACAGTCCCGGTTTTTCTGGATTGCCTCTCTGAAGTCAGAGTGATCCAGAAACATATTTAATGTACGCTTTGGAAACCTGAAACGGAATTTCTCCTGAGAAGCAGACTCCTCAATTGGAGGAGCTGGGGGAGAAATATCCAACACCTGATTGATGGTCGCTATAAGGTCATTCACTACTGCGTCACCTTCAGGTGTATCTAGGTTGAGAGCGGCTTCAGTATCAGAATCCTGATCTGAGACCTCCGCTTCATCCTCCAGAGAGTCCCCCTGCTGGGACCCTGAACAGTGTGATGAAGTGGAGGGAATTTCCCAGCGACCCCGCTTGGGCGGCCTGGGACTGCGGTCCGTGTCAGAGACCTCACCCTGGGACCTGTGGGTTACCCCCGGGGCACATTGCTGTTCCAATTGAGGGGGACCAGGGGTCAAGGATTGGATAGAGCCCGGGGCCTGAATCACCGGTCTGGACTGCAAAGCTTCCAGTATTTTAGCAGACCATTTATCCATAGTGTCAGACAGCTTGTCAGCAAAGGCTGCAAACTCCGTCCCTGTCACCTGGACAGTGGTAGCAGGTGGATCCACCTGGGCCACTTGTAGCAGAGGCTCCGGCTGAGTAAGCGCCACCGGGGCCGAGCATTGCACACAATGAGGGTCAGTGGACCCTGCCGGTAGTACAGCTGTACATGAGGTACAGGTTGCAAAGAAGGGAATTTTGTTTACTTACCGTAAATTCCTTTTCTTCTAGCTCCAATTGGGAGACCCAGACAATTGGGGTGTATAGGCTATGCCTCCGGAGGCCGCACAAAGTATTACACTAAAAGTGTAAAGCCCCTCCCCTTCTGCCTATACACCCCCCGTGCTCCCACGGGCTCCTCAGTTTTGGTGCAAAAGCAAGAAGGAGGAAAAAATTATAAACTGGTTTAAAGTAAATTCAATCCGAAGGAATATCGGAGAACTGAAACCATTCAACATGAACAACATGTGTACACAAAAAAACAGGGGCGGGTGCTGGGTCTCCCAATTGGAGCTAGAAGAAAAGGAATTTACGGTAAGTAAACAAAATTCCCTTCTTCTTTGTCGCTCCATTGGGAGACCCAGACAATTGGGACGTCCAAAAGCAGTCCCTGGGTGGGTAAAATAATACCTCGTAATGGAGCCGTAAAACGGCCCCTTCCTACAGGTGGGCAACCGCCGCCTGAAGGACTCGTCTACCTAGGCTGGCATCCGCCGAAGCATAGGTATGCACCTGATAGTGTTTCGTGAAAGTGTGCAGGCTCGACCAGGTAGCCGCCTGACACACCTGCTGAGCCGTAGCCTGGTGCCTCAAAGCCCAGGACGCGCCCACGGCTCTGGTAGAATGGGCCTTCAGCCCTGCGGGAACCGGAAGCCCAGCAGAACGGTAAGCTTCGAGAATTGGCTCCTTGATCCACCGAGCCAGGGTTGATTTGGAAGCCTGTGACCCTTTACGCTGGCCAGCGACAAGGACAAAGAGTGCATCCGAGCGGCGCAGGGGCGCCGTCCGAGAAGTGTAGAGCCTGAGTGCTCTCACCAGATCTAACAAGTGCAAATCCTTTTCACATTGGTGAACTGGATGAGGACAAAAAGAGGGTAAGGAGATATCCTGATTGAGATGAAAAGGGGATACCACCTTGGGGAGAAATTCCGGAACCGGACGCAGAACCACCTTGTCCTGGTGAAACACCAGGAAAGGGGCTTTGCACGACAACGCTGCTAGCTCAGACACTCTCCGAAGAGAGGTGACTGCTACTAGGAAGACCACTTTCTGCGAAAGGCGTGAGAGAGAAATATCCCTCATTGGCTCGAATGGTGGTTTCTGAAGAGCCACCAGCACCCTGTTCAGATCCCAGGGTTCTAATGGCCGCTTGTAAGGAGGAACGATGTGACAAACCCCCTGCAGGAACGTGCGTACCTGTGGAAGTCTGGCTAGGCGCTTCTGGAAAAACACAGAGAGCGCTGAGACTTGTCCCTTAAGGGAGCCGAGCGACAAACCCTTTTCAAGTCCAGATTGAAGGAAGGACAGAAAAGTGGGCAAGGCAAAAGGCCAGGGAGAAAAACCCTGAGCAGACCACCATGAGAGGAAAATTTTCCACGTCCTGTGGTAGATCTTGGCGGACGTTGGTTTCCTAGCCTGTCTCATAGTGGCAATGACCTCTTGAGATAATCCTGAAGACGCTAGGATCCAGGACTCAATGGCCACACAGTCAGGTTGAGGGCCGCAGAATTCAGATGGAAAAACGGCCCTTGAGACAGCAAGTCTGGTCGGTCTGGTAGTGCCCACGGTTGGCCGACCGTGAGATGCCACAGATCCGGGTACCACGACCTCCTCGGCCAGTCTGGAGCGACGAGGATGACGCGGCGGCAGTCGGCCCTGATCTTGCGTAACACTCTGGGCAACAGTGCCAGCGGAGGAAACACATAAGGGAGCTGAAACTGCGACCAATCCTGAACTAAGGCGTCTGCCGCCACAGCTCTGGGATCTTGAGACCGTGCCATGAACGTCGGTACCTTGTTGTTGTGCCGGGACGCCATGAGGTCGACGTCCGGCACCCCCCAGCGGCAACAGATCTCCTGAAACACGTCCGGGTGAAGGGACCATTCCCCTGCGTCCATGCCCTGGCGACTGAGATAATCTGCTTCCCAGTTTTCCACGCCCGGGATGTGAACTGCAGAGATGGTGGAGGCCGTGGCTTCCACCCACATCAAGATCCGCCGGACTTCCTGGAAGGCTTGCCGACTGCGTGTGCCGCCTTGGTGGTTGATGTATGCCACCGCTGTGGAATTGTCCGACTGAATTCGGATCTGCTTGCCTTCCAGCCACTGCTGGAACGCTTTCAGGGCAAGGTACACTGCCCGTATTTCCAGAACATTGATCTGAAGTGAGGACTCTTGCCGGGTCCACGTACCCTGAGCCCTGTGGTGGAGAAAAACCGCTCCCCACCCTGACAGACTCGCGTCCGTCGTGACCACCTCCCAGGATGGGGGTAGGAAGGATTTCCCCTTCGATAATGAAGTGGGAAGAAGCCACCACCGAAGGGAAGCTTTTGTCGCCTGAGAGAGAGAGACGTTCCTGTCGAGGGACGTCGGCTTCCTGTCCCATTTGCGAAGGATGTCCCATTGAAGAGGACGCAGGTGAAACTGCGCGAAAGGGACTGCCTCCATTGCTGCCACCATCTTCCCCAGGAAGTGCATGAGGCGCCTCAAGGGGTGTGCCTGACCTTGAAGGAGAGATTGTACCCCCTTCTGTAGCGACTGCTGCTTGATCAGCGGAAGCTTCACTATCGCTGAGAGGGTATGAAACTCCATGCCAAGATATGTCAGCGATTGGGCCGGTGTCAGATTTGACTTTGGAAAATTGATGATCCACCCGAAACTCTGGAGAGTCTCCAGGGTAGCGTCGAGGCTGTGTTGGCATGCCTCTTGAGAGGGTGCCTTGATCAGGAGATCGTCCAAGTAAGGGATCACCGAGTGACCCTGAGAGTGGAGGACCGCTACTACAGTAGCCATAACCTTGGTGAAAACCCGTGGGGCTGTTGCCAGGCCGAACGGCAGTGCCACGAACTGCAGGTGTTCGTCTCCTATGGCGAAGCGCAAGAAGCGCTGGTGCTCTGGAGCAATCGGTACGTGGAGATAAGCATCTTTGATATCGATCGATGCAAGGAAATCTCCTTGGGACATTGAGGCGATGACGGAGCGGAGGGATTCCATCCGGAACCGCCTGGTCTTTACGTGTTTGTTGAGCAGTTTCAGGTCCAGGACAGGACGGAAAGACCCGTCCTTCTTTGGGACCACAAACAGGTTGGAGTAAAAACCGTGACCCTGTTGCTGAAGAGGAACAGGGACCACCACTCCTTCTGCCTTCAGAGTGCCCAGCGCCTGCAGAAGAGCCTCGGCTCGCTCGGGAGGCGGGGATGACCTGAAGAATCGAGTCGGGGGACGAGAGGTGAACTCTATCCTGTAACCGTGAGACAGAATGTCTCTCACCCAGCGGTCTTTTACCCGTGGCAGCCAGGTGTCGCAAAAGCGGGAGAGCCTGCCACCGACCGAGGATGCAGATTGCGGAGGCCGAAAGTCATGAGGAAGCCGCTTTGGTAGCGGCACCTCCTGTGGTCTTTTTTGGACGTGACTTAGACCGCCATGAATCAGAGTTCCTTTGATCTTTCTGAGGCCTTTTGGACGAGGAGAATTGGGACCTGCCCGCGCCCCGAAAGGACCAAAACCTCGACTGCCCCCTCCTCTGTTGGGGTATGTTCGGTTTGGGCTGGGGTAAGGATGTATCCTTTCCCTTGGATTGTTTGATGATTTCATCCAAACGCTCGCCAAACAATCGGTCGCCAGAAATTGGCAAACTAGTTAAGCGCTTTTTGGAAGCAGAATCTGCCTTCCATTCCCGTAGCCACAAGGCCCTGCGGAGTACCACCGAATTGGCGGATGCAACCGCCGTACGGCTCGCAGAGTCCAGGACAGCATTAATAGCGTAAGACGCCATTGCTGACGTCTGAGCGGTTATGGACGCCACCTGCGGCGCCGAAGTGCGTGTGGCTGCGTCAATTTGCGCTTGACCTGCTGATATAGCTTGTAGCGCCCATACGGCTGCGAATGCTGGGGCAAAAGAAGCGCCGATAGCTTCATAGATGGATTTCAACCAGAGCTCCATCTGCCTGTCAGTGGCATCTTTGAGTGAAGCCCCATCTTCAACTGCAAGTATGGATCTAGCCGCCAGTCTGGAGATTGGAGGATCCACCTTGGGACACTGAGTCCAACCTTTGACCACGTCAGGGGGAAAGGGATAACGTGTATCCTTAAGGCGCTTAGAAAAACGCTTATCTGGACAATCATGGTGATTCTGGACTGCCTCTCTGAAATCAGAGTGGTCCAGAAACATACTCTGTGTACGCTTGGGAAACCTGAAACGGAATTTCTCCTGCTGAGAAGCTGACTCCTCCACCGGAGGAGCTGAGGGAGAAATATCAAACATTCGATTGATGGACGCGATAAGATCGTTCACTATGGCGTCCCCGTCCGGAGTATCAAGATTGAGAGCGGCCTCAGGATCAGAATCCTGATCAGCTACCTCCGCGTCATCAACCAGAGATTCCCCTCGCTGAGACCCTGAACAACATGATGATGTCGAGGGAATTTCCAAGCGAGCTCGCTTAATCGGTCTGGGGCTGGGGTCCGTGTCAGAGCCCCAAGCCTGGGATCCATGAGATACCCCGGGGGGACATTGTTGGTCCAACTGAGGGGGGCCAGGGAACAATGACTCAACAGAGTCCCTGTGCTGAGATACCGGTCTGGACTGCAAGGCTTCTAGTATCTTAGCCATAGTTTCAGAGAGTTTATCTGTAAAGACTGCAAACTCCGTCCCTGTCACCTGGAGAGTGTCAGCAGGTGGCTCCCCCTGGGCCCCTCTTAGCAGAGGCTCCGGCTGAGCAAGTGCAGTAGGGGACGAGCAGTGCACACAATGAGGGTCAGTGGAACCTGCGGTAGCGGCGTCGTACATGCGGCGCAGGCAGCATAGTAAGCCTGTGTTTTGGCACCCCTGCCTTTTGTGGGCGCCATGCTATTGTCTTCCCTGAGCAACACAATAGAGTATATAGCCAGAAAACAACTGTGCACTATACAGTGTAAAGTATATACCATAAACATATAATTACACCTCTGCACAATGGGGCTAGCACCACAGGTGCTGCTTACCACCCGCTTAAAGCGGTTGTGAGGCCACCAGAATCCCTGCCTGGGTCTCCCAGAATTTGTCCCCCTCTGCAGCGTCCGAGGAGCTGACAGGAATGGCTGCCGGCGTCCTGAGGAGAGGAGGGAGCCGTGGGCGTGACCCAGAAAGTGCGGGAACTGGTGCCCCACAGTGCACAGTGAGGGGGGTGGAGTATGCAAAGCATTCTCCAGCCCTCATTGCTGCTCGTCTGTACAGCGTCCCGCCCTTGCCCTGCTTGTCAGGGCTGTGGGCGGGAGGAAGAAAGACTAGGCCGCAAAAGCCGGGGACTCGAGTAATAAGCGTGGCCGCCGTAAAAGCGCGGCCGCGCGGAAGTCCCCGGCGCACTACAAGTCCCAGCCGCGCCTCAGTGTTAAACATGGCGGCGGCGGTCAGCGCGGTAGTCCCCCTACATAAACACACTCAGCGACGCCGAGTGTGTAATGGCACATTTAACCCGGTGCACTAGCACACCCAGCAATGCTGGAGTGTTGCTGTGCTCGGTCCCCACGGGGACACAGAGTACCTCCAAGTAGCAGGGCCATGTCCCTGAACGATACCCGGCTCCTATCCAGCAGGCTCCCAGGAGTTGTGGATGAAGCACGGTCTCAGTGCCTGGAGACCGATAGGATCCCACTTCACCCAGAGCCCTAAGGGGGATGGGGAAGGAAAACAGCATGTGGGCTCCAGCCTCCGTACCCGCAATGGATACCTCAACCTTAACAACACCGCCGACAAGAGTGGGGTGAGAAGGGAGCATGCTGGGGGCCCTATATGGGCCCACTTTTCTTCCATCCGACATTGGTCAGCAGCTGCTGCTGACCAATCTATGGAGCTGTGCGTGCATGTCTGCCTCCTTCGCACAAAGCATAAAAACTGAGGAGCCCGTGGGAGCACGGGGGGTGTATAGGCAGAAGGGGAGGGGCTTTACACTTTTAGTGTAATACTTTGTGCGGCCTCCGGAGGCATAGCCTATACACCCCAATTGTCTGGGTCTCCCAATGGAGCGACAAAGAAATACATCTGTGCTGTGGCACCCTTGCTTTTTGCAGATGACATGTTGTCTCCTCTGAGAACAACCAGGAGGGTATATAGCCAAAAATCAACAGAGCGACCGTACAGTGCAATGTATAGCCTAAAAGCCTATATATATATATATATATACATATATATATATATATATATACATATATATATATATATACACTTCGGTACTCAGTGGGGCCAGCACCACAGGTGCTGCTTACCGACCGCTCAGAGCGGTTGTGTGGTCGCCAGATTCCCTGCCTGGGTCTCCCTGTGTTGCCTCTCCTCCTCAGCGTCTGAATCGCTGACAGGAATGGCTGCCGGCGTTCAGTGAGGAGGAGGAGACCGTGGGCGTGCCCAAGAAAAGTGCGGGAATCCAGCGCCCCACTGTACTGATTGAGGAGGGCGGAGGATACTAATGTATGCTCCAGCCCTCTGCTGACGATCCGTGCAGCGTCCCGCCCCTCCCCTGACTGGCAGGCCTGTGCCTCCTTCGCACAAAGCAAGAAAACTGAGGAGCCCGTGATGCACGGGGGGTGTATAGGCAGAAGGGGAGGGGCTTTACACTTTTAGTGTAATGCTTTGTGTGGCCTCCGGAGGCATAGCTATACAACCCAATTGTCTGGGTCTCCCAATGGAGCGACAAAGAAAAGTGGACGGGTCAATGACCCTGTGGTTGGCGGGTATAAGACAGCAGAGGACATGAGGAACATTAACCCACCAATGGTGACCCTACGTGAAAAACACTGACACACTAGGTAGTGGGAACAGGAAAGTAGGCAGGAGCACAAGATACACAGACAGTGGAAGTGGATAGGACCACAGTACGCTGGAAAACCCCTAGAAATGGAGTGCGTGTAGGAGATTGGTATCTCGCACCTGTAGGAGGGGGGAGGGGGGGCTGTTAATATTCCCGGATTGAAGTAGCTCTATAGCCATACGGTATGCTCATGGAGTAATAACAGGAGAGCCAGTTTTGCGGCATGCAGGCTTTTTTTTTTTTTTTTTTTTTTAACTCTGCAGTCTTACAGGGACCGGGAGTAAAAAAGTGAGGCAAGTGGTGGTGGGCAGCCCGGAGCAGTGACTGCGGGGGGCCTGAGTCGCACTGGTTGCCTGCGGGGGGCGCTGAAGCTGCGGCGGCAAGGCTACTTACCGAGCCGGGAGGCTGGAAGAGCGGGCAGGAGTGACGGTCCCCGGGAGTCTCAGCGCCGGGGGGTGACGTCAGGCGCCAGGAAGGAGGGGGGCGGCGGTTGCACAGGAACGCTAGCCCTTGGAAGAATTTGAAAAGCCCGCGCGCGCGGACTGAATACCCGGCTGGGGGCGTGGCCAGGAGAGCGTGCGGACACAGAGGGCCGCAATGAAGCCGGGGGCTAAATTTTAAGGTAGGCCCCGGAGGGGACGCCGGGTTGCAATGGAGCCGGGGCCTAAATTTTTAAGGGTAGGCCGCCGGAGGAGACGCCGGCCCGCAGTGGAGCCGGGACCTAAATTTGTAAAGGTATGCCACCGGAGGAGACGCCGGGCCGCAGGGAGACGCCGGGCCGCAATGGGACCGGGGCCTAAATTTTAAGAGTAGGCCACCGGAGGAGACGCCGGGCCGCAGTGGAGCCGGGACCTAAATTTTAACAGTAGGCCGCCGGAGAAGGCGCCAGGCCGCAAGGAGACGCCGGGCCGCAATGGAGCCGGGGTTTAAATTTTAAGAGTAGGCCGCCGGAGGGAACGCCGGGCCGCAATGGAGCCGGGGGCTAAATTTTAAAGGGCAGGCCGCCGGAGGGGACGCCGGGCCGCACTGGAGCCAGGGGCTAAGGTTTGAGGATAGGCCGCTGGAGGGGACGCCGGATAATGGACGCCACGGCAGGGGGGCCGGTCGGGGGAACGCAGGGAGGTCACGGAACCGGGGAAATAACTACCAAGGGGCCTAAGGTAAGGGGTTCTAGGGGAGATATGGGACCCCCTGACCCAGGTGGAAAAAGCTGTGGGTTTCTATACCCGGGATCCCTCCCCATAACCCGGGACGGGGAAGAGGAGGGGGGAGTGGAGTACTTATCTGAGGTCCCGGCTTGTCTTGAGGTGATCCTGGATCCATCCTGGAAGGCGAGCGAAGACGTCTCGACGGTCGTCCCGGGAATAGTCTAGGGGAGACCGGAAAGGTAGCTCTCCATCCTGGGTATGGTCTTCGTCCTCCTACCCCACAATCAGGCTCGGAAGCGAGAGAGTTTGGGGAGGGGGGGCAAGGACCATCCGCCTGTCCCTCTGTGCGGATGCCCCCCAAACAGTCTTGAGAGTGTTAGGGGGGTAGGGTCCTGCCAGACAGACACGGAGGACAACGGAAGTGGCGGACGGACCCCACTTCTGTGCGACCGGTCTCTATGTGGGAGAGCAGGGTGAGCGATTACACCCTGTCGCCCGACGAGCTGTGTCTGAAAAACAAAGGGAAAACATTAATAAAACACAAAAATACAAACCTGAGGGGCTGAGAGCAGCCCCTGCGTGTCCAACCTCCTCGGACACTAAGCAAAAACTGATCTCCTCAGCTCCAGTCAGTGGGTGTATACTGCGGGGGAGGAGCTATCTTTCTTATTTGCATAGTGTCACCTCCTAGTCCCAGCAGCATACACCCATGGTTTCCTATGTCCCCCAATGAAGCGATAGAGAAATCAAGTATTCTATAGGACATATGAGGGGTGGTCATGTATTACATGGGTTTATAGCCTAGAGTGATAATTTCCTTTTGTGGGGTCTTTGTCTCAGCTCATAGTTGGACGGTGCAAAATGGAAGACATGCTTGTCCATGGACATCAATTATGTGGAAGAGAGGTTATAGACTTGAGGATTTTTCTCTTTTGCGCTCTCATTTTTACTTCCCCCTACAACCAAGACAAGAGCCATAACTTTTTCTGTCTGCATAACCATATAACTTAGTTTTGACTGACAATTCATTTTAACATATAAATGTACCTACAAATAAGGAAACAAACCTGAAGTGCTTTGAATTATGAAATAACTTTGTATTTAAAAATAAAAACAAGAAATCAAGAGGTTTTCGTGTCATGATTTTTTAATCTTCCAGTGATTGTACTTTACGAGGGCTTATTTTTTGCATGAACAAGCAGAAACACTCCACAACATTGTAAAAAAGTGTGGCATTAGAAAAATCACAGGATCAATAGACATGTTAAAGATGTGTAATGAAAAAAATGAAAGCAAAAATGTAAAAGAAAAAAAAAAAAAGTCTCGATTCATTCAGTATCTAGTATGGAGAGCTATTTGCAGAAATATGGGGTCAGTTTTGTCATGAGTACATCTAACGGTATAACTTAGCTGCTGGACTGACAAATGCTGCCACCTATACAGTGCGTCCACCCATATCCTGTCCTCCGCCATTAACTTGAGAACGACAGCAGCTATAGGCATAGAAGTGGTGTCTAGGTATAGTAAAGTAGCGATGAGCAACGCATTGAAGCCACCTATAGCGCCACCTGGTGGAAAACAATGGAGTTAGTATTTTTATTTCGAAAACAGAATGAGATAGAGGAGGAAAAAAAAAAAAAAAAAAAAAAAAAAAAGAATTTTGTTTACTTACCGTAAATTCTTTTTCTTATAGTTCCGTATTGGGAGACCCAGACCTTGGGTGTTTAGCTTCTGCCTCCGGAGGACACACAAAGTACTACACTAAAAAGTGTAGCTCCTCCCTCTGAGCTTATACACCCCCTGGTGAGCCAGTCCCAGCCAGTTTAGTGCAAAAGCTGAAGAATAGCCACCCACAAGTAGAACAGAGCCAGAACAACCGGAGACTCTGTCCACAACAACAGCCGGTGATAACACGCGGAACAAGAAATTGCCAACAGGCAACAGGGAGGGTGCTGGGTCTCCCAATACGGAACTATAAGAAAAAGAATTTACGGTAAGTTAACAAAATTCTCTTTTTCTTTATCGTTCCTTTGGGAGTCCCAGACCTTGGGACGTTCCAAAGCAGTCCCTGGGTGGGAATAAATAGAAAAACTAAGAAGTAGGCAGAACCTAACTTCACAAATGGGCGACAGCCGCCTGAAGGATGCGTCTGCCCAAGCTTGCATCTCTCGAAGCATGAGCATGCACTTGGTAGTGCTTCGAGAAGGTATGCAGGCTAACCCAAGTGGCAGCCTGACAGACTTGTTGAGCCGTAGCCTGGTGCCTAAAAGCCCAAGAGGCACCGACAGCTCTGGTCGAGTGTGCCTTGATCCCCGGCAGGGGAGGCACCAGAGTACTCTGGTAGGCGTCCGAAATGGTCGATCTAATCCAACGGGCTAAGGTCGGCTTAGAAGCAGGGAGGCCCTTGCGCCGACCTGTGGTTAGCACAAAAAGAGTTGCACCGCCTAAGCGGTGCGAGACACATAAATCCGGAGAGCACGCACCAGATCTAGAGTATGCAGCGCTTTCTCAAAGCGATGAACAGGAGCCGGACAGAAGGAAGGTAGGGTAATGTCCTGGTTAAGGTGGAAAGGAGAGACCACCTTAGGAAGAAAGTCCGGAGTCGGACAGAGAACCACCTTGTCTTGATGAAAGACTAAAAAAAAAAGGTGACTCCGAAGAGAGCGCAGCCAAATCAGAGACTCTCCTGAGAGAAGTTATGGCAACCAGAAAGGCCACTTTCTGAGAAAGACGATACAAAGAAACCTCCCTAAGAGGCTCAAAGGGGGGTTTCTGCAATACCGTGAGAACCAAGTTAAGGTCCCAGGGATCCAAGGGCCGCCGATACGGCGGAATGATGTGAGATGCGCCTTGCATGAAGGTGCGGACCTGAGCGAGACGCCGCTGGAACAGAACTGACAGAGCTGAGAGTTGTCCCTTGAGAGAGTTGAGGGACAGTCCTAGCTGCAGACCGGACTGTAGAAAAGACAGAAGGGTCCGGCAAAGAGAATGGCCAAGGAGGATGGCCGGTAGAGCGACACCAGGACAGGAAAATTTTCCAAGTCCTGTGATAGATCTTAGCGGAGGAAGACTTACGGGCCCGAGTCATAGTGGAGATGACTTCAGGAGGAATACCAGAAGCCGTCAAAATCCAGGACTCAAGAGCCACGCCGTCAATTTGAGAGCCGCAGAATTCGGGTGGAAAAACGGACCTTGCGAGAGTAGGTCTGGACGGTCCGAGAGATGTCACGGCATCTCTGCGGACAGGTGGAGCAGGTCCAGATACCAAGCTCGCCTGGGCCAGTCCGGTGCAATGAGGATGACTCGACGGCCCTCCATTCTGATCTTACGCAGGACTCTGGGCAAGAGAGCTAGAGGGGGAAACACGCAAGACAGACGAAACTGGGACCAGTCTTGAACCAGAGCGTCCGCGGCGAAGGCCTGAGGATCGTGGGAGCGAGCCACGTAAACAGGGACTTTGTTGTTGTGACGGGATGCCATTAGGTCCACGTCCGGAGTGCCCCATTTGCGGCAGATTGACTGAAACACTGCCGGGTGCAGGGACCACTCGCCACCGTCCACGCTTTGACGGCTGAGATAATCTGCCTCCCAGTTTTCTACGCCTGGGATGTGGACTGCGGATATGGTGGACCTGGAGTCCTCCGCCCATTGGAGGATGCGTTGTACCTCCATCATTGCCAGGCGGCTGCGTGTCCCGCCTTGGTGATTGATGTAGGCAACCGCTGTTGCGTTGTCTGACTGGACTCGAATGTGCCTGCCCGCCAACAGGTGGTGAAAAGCTAGGAGAGCTAGAAGCACGGCTCTGGTTTCCAGCACATTGATTGAAAGGGCTGACTCGGACGGAGTCCAAGTTCCCTGTGCTCTGTGGTGGAGACATACCGCTCCCCAGCCGGATAGGCTGGCATCCGTGGTGAGAATCACCTAGGACGGGGCCAGGAAGGAGCGCCCTTGGGACAGGGAGAGGGGCCGAAGCCACCACTGAAGGGAGCTCCTGGTCCGTGGCGACAGAGCCACTGACTTGTGTAAGGAGGAAGGCCGCTTGTCCCAACAGCGGAGAATGTCCAGCTGCAGGGGGCGCAGATGGAACTGGGCAAAGGGAACAGCCTCCATGGACGCCACCATTTGACCCAGCACCTGCATCAGACGCCTGAGAGTATAACGGCGGGGCCTCAGAAGAGAGCGCACCGCCAGCTGGAGTGACAGCTGTTTGTTTAAGGGCAACTTCACTAGAGCCGACAAAGTCTCGAACTGCATCCCTAGGTACGTGAGACTCTGGGTCGGAGTCAGAGTGGACTTGGGAAGATTGACAAGCCACCCGAATTGGGAATTGGGCTAGAGTGGCGAGAGTGAGCGAGACACTCCGCTGACAGTCTGCGCTGGATGAAGCCTTGACTAGAAGGTCGTCCAGGTAAGAGAGCACTGCCAACCCCTGGAGGTGCAGAACCGCAATCACTGCTGCCATGACCTTGGTGAATACCCGAGGGGCCGTGGCTAACCCGAAGGGGAGAGCCACGAATTGGAAATGATCTTCTCCTATTGCAAAACGTAGCCAACGCTGGTGTGAAACTGCAATTGGCACATGCAGATAGGCATCTCTGATGTCGATGGACGCCAGGAAATCCCCTTGGGTCATTGAGGCAATGACTGATCGCAGAGACTCCATGCGAAAGTGCCGCACCTGAACATGCTTGTTGAGAAGCTTGAGATCCAGGATGGGCCAGAAGGTACCGTCCTTTTTGGGAACTAGGAAGAGATTTGAGTAGAAACCTCTGAACCGTTCCCGAGCGGGAACTGGTACAATTACTCCGTTGGCCTGCAAGGCTGCCACGGCCTGTGAGAAGGCGGCGGCCTTGGAGCAGGGGGGAGTTGAGAGAAAAAATCTGTTTGGCGGGCTGGAAGAGAATTCTATCCTGTAGCCGTGAGAAATGATGTCTCTCACCCACTGATCGGAGACGTGTTGAAACCAAGCGTCGCCAAAGTGGGAGAGCCTGCCACCGACTAAGGACGTTGCCGAAGCGGGCAGAGAGTCACGAGGAGGCTGCCTTAGTGGCAGCACCTCCTGCGGTCTTCTGTGGACGCGCTTTTGGGCGCCAGTTGGATTTCTGGTCCTTAGCTGAGTTAGCGGACGAGGCGGAGGGCTTAGAGGACAACCAGTTGGAGGAACGAAAGGAGCGAAACCTCGACCGATTCCTACACTGGGCAGGTTTCCTGGTTTTGGTTTGTGGCATGGAAGTACTCTTCCCGCCAGTAGCTTCTTTGATAATTTCATCCAGCTGTTCTCCGAACAGCCGGGACCCAGCAAAAGGGAGCCCAGCAAGGTATTTCTTAGAAGAAGCATCTGCCTTCCACTCTCGAAGCCACAAGATCCTGCGGATAACGAGGGAATTAGCCGAAGCCACTGCAGTGCGGTGAGAAGCCTCCAGCATGGCAGACATGGCATAAGATGAAAAAGCTGAAGCTTGAGAAGTTAAGGCAACCATCTCGGGCATAGATTCCCTGGTGAGGGAATGCATCTCCTCTAGAGAAGCAGAGATGGCTTTGAGGGCCCACACTGCTGCAAAAGTTGGGGAAAACGCGGCCCCCGCCGCTTCATACACGGTTTTGGCCAGAAGGTCAATCTGACGGTCAGTGGCATCCCTAAGGGAAGTGCCATCAGTAACCGACACGACGGTCCGGGCTGAGAGCCTAGACACCGGAGGGTCTACCTTTGGGGAATGAGCCCACTCCTTGACCACCTCAGGTGGAAAGGGAAAACGGTCATCAGAACCACGCTTTGGGAAGCGTTTGTCAGGACAGGCCCTGGGTTTGGTCACAGCGGCCTGAAAACTGGAGTGGTTAAAGAACACACTCTTTACTCTCTTAGGCGAGGTAAACTGGTGCTTTTCTGCCAGAGAGGGTTGCTCCTCTGATACTGGCGGATTGAGATCCAGTACAGAATTAATGGAAGCAATCAAGTCACTAAGATCTGAGTCACCCTCGGAAAGATCAATGGGGTACATGGAGTTAGCCTCTGAGCCCCCTGTAAAGGCATCCTCCTCATCCTGCGAGTCAGCTCTTGAATCAGAGCCACGGGATGAGGAAGGAGAGGAAACCCTGCGTCTCCTCTTAGGAGGACGGGGTCTGGGCCCTGATGATGAATCCTCTGTGAGCTCCGGTGGACGGAAGTCAGATGATAGAGATCCTAAGGGACCCTTAGCAGTAGAGGCACCCTGTGAAGGGGGCTGATGCATATTCAACAAAGTCCTGGACAGAAGTCCCATGGACTCAGCAAAAGACTGGGAGATAGACCTAGAAAAGGATTCTACCCAGGCCGGGGGTTCAGCCACAGGTGCAGGAGCAGCCTGAGAGACCACTGGGGGTGAGACTCCAGGCTGTGGCACCACCAAGTTAGAGCAGACATCACAATGTGGATAGGTGCTCGGTTCAGGCAGCAGGAGCTTACATGCAGCGCATACAGTATAAAGCTTTGGAGCCTTGCTCCTCGTGTGAGACATGCTGCTGGAGTGGGGACAGCTTCTACAAGAGAATGAACCCCAGAGAGTATATACAGAGGTCCACAACCAGAGACCGGTTGTGGCTTACCAGACCGCTGGCAGCGGTGTTGTGTGCCCTCCAGATACCGAAGCCTGGACCCCCAATGCACAGCACCTCAGCAGGGATGCAGAGTGCAGGCCAGCGCAGAGTGAACCCTGTCTGAAAAAATGGCCGCCGGAGCGGAGAGGGGGCAGGACTTGGGGCGTTCCTGTAGGAGAGCGGGATCTGGAGGGCCAGAGAGACCTACAAGGGAGGAGACACGCATAGCAGTGGGGAGTGTCCCTCCCCTGTGCAGGACGGCCGCCGGGAGGAGCCGAGCCTGTCCCTCTGCATGAGTGACATGCGAGGGCAGTGAACAGAAACTAGGCCTCCGGCAAAGCCGGGGCCTAAATTGGAGCGGCGAGGCCGACGCGCAGGCACCATCGGCGTGGTTCTCGGGCGACAGCTAGAGATCCCGCCGGAAATGCCAAGATAAATACAGTAAGCACACTCTCCCCATACAATAAAGCACAGGGACCCCCAACATATAAATGTCTCAGGTACTTAGCTGCTGAGACGCAGGGCCAGGTCCCTGGGGATGAGTTCTCCGGTCCAGCAGGATCCTAAAGGGCTGCGGATGGAGACCGGTCTCCTGCCAGGCATGGAGACCGCGCTGGCTCCCACTTCAAGCCAGAGCCCAGGAGGGATGGTGAAGGAGCACGGCATGTAAGGCTCCAGCCTTGGAATCAACCTTACAACACCACCGACACAGTGGGGTGAGAAGGGACATGCCGTGGGTCCAGACGTGGACCCGCACTTTTTTAATCTCATTCCAAAAAGGAAAAAATCATATGAGAATGCATGTGTGGATGTATGCCTCCTGAACACAAAGTGATAAACTGGCTGGGACTGGCTCACCAGGGGGTGTATAAGCTCAGAGGGAGGAGCTACACTTTTAAGTGTAGTACTTTGTGTGTCCTCCGGAGGCAGAAGCTAAACACCCATGGTATGGGTCTCCCAAAGGAACGATAAAGAAAAGTGAATTACAAAGTTGTAGGGCATCATCAATTGAATACGAATCGACACCTTGTATATAGAAATGCTGTGATTAGAACGTGTAAAGGTCACAAGGCTGCGGACGTGCAGCGATACCACATGGAGACCTTCCTACAAGTCATTGGGTATGGTAGCTGCGTGCTCATTTGACCTGAAACCATTGGACTTCTTTCTGTGAGGTCACATCAAACAGCAGGTGTATGCGACCCCTCCACAAACATTGCAGGACCTACGACAACGTATTACAGATGATTGTTCAATATGGTAGGTGACACGTTTGCACAACGTGCAGCAAGATACAGTATGCTGTCCAGAGGCCAGATGTGCATTGCAGCTGACGGTGGCCACTTTGAGCATCAAAGCTAAATGAGCGCCATATGCGTGACCAGCATTCAATGTTTTGGGGGGGGGGTCATGGGTTTCATATCACAGCATTTCTGTATGCAAGGTGTCGATTCGTATTGAATTGATGATGCCCTACAACCTTGTAATTCAATTTTTTTCTCTCTCTCTCGTTCCGTTTTTGAGATAAAAATGCTAACTCAGTTGTTTTCCACCAGGTGGCGCTATAGGTGGTTTTATTTCATAGCGCATGGCTACTTTACCATACCTAGACACCACTTCTATGCCTATAGCTGCCGCCGTTCACAAGTTAATGGCGGTGGACAGGATATGGGTGGACACACTGTAGACGTCAGACCGATGCGCAGAAAACAGCATCAGTTGTGTACCACTCAAGTGTAAAAGAAAAGAACCTGGGAGGAAAGTTGCCAATGTGCTTGAAAACTTGCTGCAGGGATCTACCTTCTTGAGTTTTCTACTGATGTTTATGGGTGTCATACTGCTGCTGAAAGTGAAAATCTAACAAATGAACAGGTCGAACTGGTTAGGTTATGTGTGAGTTTATAGCAATTTGTCTATAGCGAGATATAGCGAACATACAATATGTTCCTTTAAAAAAAATAAATAAATTTAATATATATATATATATATATATATATATATATATATATATATATATATATATATATATATATATATATATATATATATATATATATATATATATATATATATATATATATATATATATATATATATATATATATATATATATATATATATATATATATATATATATATTGTACAGTACTTACTATGTGCTCAATGTACTCGTGTCCAGCCTGGATAACATCTAATGCCCGCTTCTTCTGCTCGGGATCAAGCAACCGTTTATATGCCTTATCTACAGCTTTAAGAGGCAAGAGGGAAAAGACAAAGCTAGAACAATCTGCATTAAAGTACCGCTCAAACAGCAGAATCACAGAAAGACATGGCAGAGGATCAATGAACTCAGTTATAACATGAATAAATATTACAGGGTCACAGATATTAGCCCCTTCAGCCCCGGGGCACTTTCCGTTTTTGCGTTTTTTGCTCCCCTTCTTCCGAGAGCCATAACTTTTTTTTTCCATCAATCTTGCCATTTGAGGGACAAGTTGTACTTTTAAATGAAACCATAAGTTTTACCATATGGTGTACTGGAAAATAGCAAAAAAAATTCCAAGTGTGGAAAAACTGCAAAAAACGTGTGTTGGCACAATAGTTTTTGTGATTTTTTATTCATGGTGATCACTATATGGTAAAACTGATGTGTGGGTATGATGCCTGAGGTCAGTGCGACTTTGTAGACACCAAACATTTATAGGTTTACTTGTATCTAAGGGGTTAAAAAAAAAATTCACAAGCTTGTCCAATAAAAGTGGCGTACGTTTTGCGCCATTTCCCGAAACCCGTAGAGTTCTCATTTTTTGGGATCTATGGCTCAGTGATTGCTTATTTTTTGCGTCTCAAGCTGACGTTTCTAATGGTACTATTTTTGCGCAGATGCTACATTTTGATCGCCTGTTATTGCATTTTGCGTAAAACTTGCGGCAACCAAAAAACGTAATTTTGGCGTTTGGAACTTATTTGCCACTACGCCGTTTACCAATCAGATTAATTGATTTTATATTTTGATAGATCGGGCATTTCTGAACGCGGTGATACCAATTACGTGTATATTTATTTTTTAACCCTTTAACCCCTACTGGGTAATCATGGATCGTGTGCCGGTAAGCCCCGCCCCCTGCCGCCGGCAGGCGGTGGCGATCCGCGCACATATCAGCACATATCAGCTGTTATCAGCTGACGTGTGCCTGCTAGCCGTGGGTGGAATCACTTCCACCCGCGGCCATTAACCCCTTACATTTCGCTGCCAAAATCTTGGCAGCGATATGTATATGGGCGCCGCCATGTCACTTACCCCGCCCCCACCGGAAGTCACGTGACATGATCACATGACTTTCGGCGGTTGCCATGGTAGCACAGGGTCATGTGATGATGCCTGTAGCTAACATGACTCACTTCCTCTCAATGCCGGAATACAGCCGGCATTGAAAGTGAAGCAGCAAATCTGCAGTTCTCAGCTCTGTAGCTGAGATCTGCAGAGCGATCGGATTGCTGATCGCTAAAGCCCCCTAGGGGGACTAGTAAAATAAAAAAAAAAAAAGGAATTTTGTTTACTTACCGCAAATTCCTTTTCTTCTAGCTCCTATTGGGAGACCCAGCCAATTGTCTGGGTCTCCCAATGGAGCAACAAAGAAAAAAGTTTTAAAAAATTAAAAAAAAATAATAAAAAACCCTAAAAGTTCAAATCATCCCCCTTTCACCCCATTGAAATTAAAGGGTTAAAAGAAAAATAAACACACATTTGGTATCGCCACGTTCAGAAATGCCCGATCTATCAAAATATAAAATCAATGAATCTGATCAGTAAACTGCGTAGCGGCAAAAAAAATTCCAAACGCCAAAATTACGTTTTTTGTCGCCGCAAATTTTGCGCAAAATGCAATAAAAGGCGATCAAAACGTAGCATCTGCGCAAAAATGGTACCGTTAAAAACATCAGGTCGAGACGCAAAAAATAAGCCATCACTGAGCCTCAGATCCTGAAAAATGAGAACGCTACAAGTTTTGTAAAATGGCGCAAAATGTGCGCCATGTTTTTTGAACAAGCTTTTGAATTTTTTTTAACCCCTTAGATACAAGTAAACCTATACATGTTTGGTGTCTACAAACTCGCACCGACCTGAGGCATCACATAGATACCTCAGTTTTACCATATAGTGAACACAGTGAATAAAATATCCTAAAGAAGGGAATTTTGTTTACTTACCGTAAATTCCTTTTCTTCTAGCTCCAATTGGGAGACCCAGACAATTGGGTGTATAGCTATTGCCTCCGGAGGCCACACAAAGTATTACACTTAAAAGTGTAAGGCCCCTCCCCTTCTGGCTATACACCCCCAGTGGGATCACTGGCTCACCAGTTTTAGTGCCAAAGCAAGAAGGAGGAAAGCCAATAACTGGTTTAAAGACCAATACAATCCGAGGAAACATCGGAGAACTGAACCATACCACATGAACAACATGTGTACCCGAAAAAACAGAAAAACCCCGAGAAAACAGGGCGGGTGCTGGGTCTCCCAATTGGAGCTAGAAGAAAAGGAATTTACGGTAAGTAAACAAAATTCCCTTCTTTTTCGCTCCTAATTGGGAGACCCAGACAATTGGGACGTCCAAAAGCAGTCCCTGGGTGGGTAAAAGAATACCTCGTGATAGGGCCGTCAAACAGCCCTTTCCTACAGGTGGGCAATCGCCGCCTGAAGGACTTATCTACCTAGGCTGGCGTCTGCCGAAGCGTAGGTATGCACCTGAAAATGCTTGGTAAAAGTATGCAGACTCAATCAGGTAGGTGCCTGACACACCTGCTGAGCCGTAGCCTGGTGCCGTAATGCCCAGGATGCACCCACGGCTCTGGTAGAATGGGCCTTCAGCCTTGAGAGAACCAGAAGCCCAGTAGAACTGTAGGTTTCAAGAATTGGTTCCTCGATCCCCCGAGCCAGGGTGGATTCAGAAGCTTGCGACTGTTTACGCCGACCAGCGACAAGGACAAAGAGTGCATCCGGGTGGCGCAGGAGCGCCATGCGGGAAGTAGAACCTGAGTGCTCTCACCAGAACCAACAGATGCAAATCCTTCTGAAATTGATGGACTGGACGAGGACACAAAGAAGGTGAGGTGATATCCTGATTGATATGAAAGTGGGATACCACCTTAGGGAGAAATTCCGGAATCGGACGCAGAACTACCCTGTCCTGGTGAAGGACCAGGAAGGGAGATTTGTATGAGAGCGTTGCTAGCTCGGAAACTCTCCTAAGAGACGAGACCGTTACTAGAAGGCCACTTCCCGAGAAAAGCGGGAAGGGAGACCTCTTTCAAAGGCTCGAAAGGCGGCATCTGGAGAGCAATTAGAACCTTGTTCAGATCCCAGGGCTCTAACGGCCGCTTGTACGGAGTGCTGAGACGACAAACTCCCCGTAGGAACGTGCGTACCTGAGGAAGTCGTTTCTGAAAAAATACAGATAGCGCTGAGACTTGTCCCTAAAGGGAACTGAGCGACAACCCTTTTTCCAACCTAGATTGCAGGAAGGAAGGAAACATAGACGATGCAACCGGCCAGGGAGAAACACCCTGCGCCGAGCACCGAGATAAGAATATCTTCCACGTCCTGTGGTCAATCTTGGCGGACGTTGGTATGCTAGCCTGTCTCATGGTGGCAACCACGTCCTGAGGTAATCCTGACGACACTAGGTTCCAGGACTCAATGCCACACCATCAGGTTGAGGGCCGTAGAATTCAAATGGAAGAATGGCCCTTGAGACAGCCAGTCTGATTGGTCTGGTAGTGCCCCCGGTTAGCCTACCGTGAGGCACCACAGAACCGGGAACCACAACATCCTCGGCCAATCTGTAGCGACGAGGATGGCGCGGCCGCAGTCGGTCCTGATCTAGCGCAGCACTCTGGGCAACAATGCCAGAGGTGGCACATAAGGTAGCTGGAACTGCGACCAATGCTGAACTAAGGCGTCTGCCGCCAGAGCTCGATGATTGTGAAACCGTGCCATGAAGCTGGCACATTGTTGTTGTGCCGTGACGCCATTAGATCGACGTCCGGCCTCTGTCAGCGGCGCCAGATCTCCTGAAACCCGTCCGGGTGAAGAGACCATACCCTTTCGGCCACACCCCGGCGACTTAGGAAGTCAGCTTCCTAGTTTTCCACGCCTGGGATGTGAACTGTGGATATGGTGGATGCCGTGTCTTCCACCCACATCAGAACCTGCCGGACTTCCTGGAAGGCTTGCCGGTTGCGCGTTCTTTCTTGGTGGTTGATGTATGCCACCGCTGTGGAGTTGTCCGACTGAAGTCGGATTTGCTTGCTGTCCAGCTGCTGTTGGAAGGTTTGTAGGGCAAGATACACTGCTCTGTGTTCAAGAACATTGATCTGAAGGGTGGACTCTTGCTGAGTCCACGTACCCTGAGCGCTGTGGTGGAGAAAAACTGCTCCCCACCCTGATAGACTCGCGTCTGTCGTAACTATCGCCCAGGATGGGGATAGGAAGGACCTTCTTTTTGACCATGAGGTGGGAAGAAGCCACCACCGTAGAGATTCCTTGGCCGCCTGAGAAAGAAAGACGACTCTGTTGAGGGAGGTCGACTCCCCGTCCCATTGGCGGAGAATGTCACATTGTAGTGGACGCAGATGAAACTGCGCGAAAAGAACTGCCTCCATTGCTACCATCTTACGTAGGAAGTGCATGAGGCGTCTCAATGTGTGCGACTGGTTCTTAAAGAAGAGATTGCAGCCCGTAGTGAATGCTGTTTGTCTAGCGGAAGCTTCACTATCGCTGAGAGAGTATGAAACTCCATGCCTAGATATGTTAGCGATAGGGTCGGGGTCGGATCTGACTTCAAAAAGTTGATGATCCACCCAAAACTCTAGAGAGTCTCCAGCGCAACGTTCGGGCAGTGTCGGCATGTTTCCTAAGAGAGTGCCTTGACAAGTAGATCGTCTAAATATGGGATCACAGAGTGACCCTGAGCACAAAGCACAAAACTGGTGAGCCAGTGATCCCACTGGGGGTGTATAGCCAGAAGGGGAGGGGCCTTACACTTTTAAGTGTAATACTTTGTGTGGCCTCCGGAGGCAATAGCTATACACCCAATTGTCTGGGTCTCCCAATTAGGAGCGAAAAAGAAAACTATTGTACGATCACACTTTTTTTGCAATTTTTCCGCACTTGGAATTTTGTTTGCCATTTTCCAGTACACTATACGGTAAAACTTATGGTTTCATTTAAAAGTACAACTCGTCCCGCAAAAAACAAGCCCTCATATGGCAAGATTGATGGAAAAATAAAAAAAGTTACGCCTCTCGGAAGAAGGGGAGCAAAAAACAAAAACGCAAAAACGGAAAGTGCCCGGGGGCTGAAGGGGTTAAATTTTCAAAGGGGGTTGATTGCAACTTAGTTTTTTTTTTATTTTTTAAAACTTTTTTTTTTTTTTTTATTTTACTAGTCCCCCAAGGGGGTTATAGCGATCAGTAATCCGATCGCTCTTATCTATCTGCTGATCATAGCTATACAGCTATAAACAGCAGATACAGTCACTTCCTGCTTCCCTGGCCTCCGGGCTGGGTGAAAACGAAAGTGAAATGTCATACCTGCAGGCGTCATCACATGACCCTGTGCTACCATGGCAACCACCGAAAGTCACGTTATCAATCACGTGACTTCCGGTGGGGGCGGCGGTAAGTGAAGATCTTCACCGCGCGTATATACATCTAGCTGCCAGACTTTGGCAGCGAGATGTAAGGGGCTAATGTTACGGGTGGAATGCGATTCCACTCGTAACATGTAGGCACACGTCAGCTGTTGTACATGCCTGTTCTACTCTATGCTGGCTCAGAGCAGTCACTGACTGCTTCTGCCGATGATTCAACTTTTGCGGCGCGGGAGACGGCGCGCGAGAGAGAGCGGGCGCGCGAGAGAGAGCGCGCACAAAAATTCCCGAATCCGGATCGTGCAGCCGGATTCCCGCGTCCGGGTCGGACCCGGATCGGACGCTGAAACCGGATTTTTACAATTCGGGTCCGCTCAACACTACTGCTGACCTCATCCTGATTGACAGCCGGCTCCCCAGAGTTAGGCAGCAGGGAGCTTGCTGTCAATTAGCATTACATCAGAAGTCACGCCCAATCAATATAACAAAGCAGAAGAGCAGCTGCTGCTCTGTTACGTCAGCACAAGCAGCAGAAAATGGCCGCACTGTACCAGCAGAGATTAGCGGATGTATTAAGGAAACAACGTGCCTGTTCGTCCTTGGGTGTATAGTAAAAATAAAATTAAATAGTCCCTGTAGACAAAAAGAAAAACAAACCACACAGACACACAGCATTGTGTGATTTTACAGTTAGAAATTCCCCCACCATTCAGATCTGCACTATACTTGATGCCTAGAAGAAATGCAGGAATACAGCATTACCTTCAAATGCTTTCTGGGCTCTTTCAGGGTCATCTTGATTTTTGTCCGGATGAACAAGAATGGATAACTGGAAAGGGAAGAGAAAAGCAGTAATACATCTTTAGTGAACACCATTTAGGACATTTTTCTGCACAACACAGTAAATGTATTCATTCTCTCTAAAGCACCACTCTAGTGATTTTGGATCCCCAGTGATCTCTAGAATCCAGTCTTGGAAGGATTTGAAATTTATTGTCTCTGAGTGCATGTAACATTTGAGTGCTGTACACGGTTTTCTTCAGTTCACCCATACACGATGAAAGGAGTGGAGGATGGGATTGAACATGAGCACCTCTGTTCCATTTAAGACAGAAGTTTGCAAATCCCGGTTCCCAGGTTCAAAAGACTCGAACTAGGGATCACTTGAGGGTCCAGTGGACAGATCCACAGCGATCAACTATTTACTATTTTGGGAATAAACCCTACCACAATACGTATATGTAAATGTAGGTAGTACTCAACTGCAGATCAGGCTGTATAAGCGCTATGCCATTAAAGGGAGGAAACGCATCTATGCGAGTAAAAATCGGTCCGACTGGGCTGAAAAAAAACTCAGCTGATTTTAGTTCACGTTAGGTGCGAGTGCAACGCAAGTGCGATGCTATTTCTGAATAAATTAATGATTTTACTAGCGTGTGTAATGTGTATTTTTTACTATGTCATCTGCCATTCAGCGCTGCTACATGGTCGCTGACAGCAGACACAGACAGCCATGTAGCAGAGCTGAACGGCAGATGACAGCAGACACAGACAGAGCCACACAATCAGAATGAACTCGGGTGAACTTAACCCGACTTCATTGTCATGCTGCGGCTCTGTCTGTGCCGCGTCCTGATTAGCGGTCACCAGTGAAGGGCTCACCGGTGACCACTAATCCCCCGAGTGACTGAAGTTGGCTGCCCTCTCTCATACTCACCGATCCCCGGCGCGGCGCTGCGCTGCGCTGCACGGCGTTCACACTGCTCCGGCGGCTTTTACTATGTTTAATGAGGGCCGGCATTTTCAAAAATCTCGTCTTCCCTGCTTTCCCCGCCCACAGGCGCCTATGATTGGTTGCAGTGAGACACGCCCCCACGCTGAGTGACAGGTGTCTCACTGCACCCAATCACAGCAGCCGGTGGGCGTGTCTATACTGTGCAGTGAAAAATAAATTAAAAAAAATGGTGTGCGGTCCCCCCCAATTTTAATACCAGCCAGATAAAGCCATACGGCTGAAGGCTGCTATTCTCAGGATGGGGAGCTCCACGTTATGGGGAGCCCCCCAGCCTAACAATATCAGCCAGCAGCCGCCCAGAATTGCCGCATACATTATATGCGACAGTTCTGGGACTGTACCCGGCTCTTCCCGATTTGCCCTGGTGCGTTGGCAAATCGGGGTAATAAGGAGTTAATGGCAGCCCATAGCTGCCACTAAATCCTAGATTAATCATGTCAGGCGTCTATGAGACACCCTCCATGATTAATCTGTAAGTTACAGTAAACAAACACACACACACACACACACACACACACACACACACGAAAAAAATCCTTTATTAGAAATAAAAAACACAAACAAATTCCCTCATTACCAATTTAATAAGCCCCAAAAAGCCATCCATATCCGGCGTAATCCACGGACCTCCAGCGTCGCTTCCAGCATGAAGGTGACAGGAGCTGCAGCAGACACCGCCGCTCCGGTCAGCTTCACACAGCAACTGAAGACAGCCGCGCGATCAGCTGAGCTGTCACTGAGGTTACCCACTGTCACTGGATCCAGCGGTGGATGCAGCGGTGGCCGCGGGTAACCTCAGTGACAGCTCAGCTGATCGCACTACTCACCTCAGTTGCTGCTTGGAGGTGACCGGAGCGGCGGTGTCTGCTGCAGCTCCTGTCACCTCCATGCTGGAAGCGACGCTGGAGGTCCGTGGATTACGCCTGATATGGATGGCTTTTTGGGGCTTATTAAATTGGTAATGAGGGAATTTGTTTGTGTTTTTTATTTCTAATAAAGGATTTTTTCGCGTGTGTGTGTGTGTGTGTGTGTGTGTGTGTGTGTGTGTGTGTGTGTGTGTGTGTGTGTGTGTGTGTTATTTACTGTAACTTACAGATTAATCATGGAGGGTGTCTCATAGACGCCTGACATGATTAATCTAGGATTTAGTGGCAGCTATGGGCTGCCATTAACTCCTTATTACCCCGATTTGCCAACGCACCAGGGCAAATCGGGAAGAGCCGGGTACAGTCCCAGAACTGTCGCATATAATGTATGCGGCAATTCTGGGCGGCTGCTAGCTGATATTGTTAGGCTGGGGGGCTCCCCATAACGTGGAGCTCCCCATCCTGAGAATACCAGCCTTCAGCCGTATGGCTTTATCTGGCTGGTATTAAAATTGGGGGGGACCGCACACCATTTTTTTTTAATTATTTATTTCACTGCACAGTATAGACACGCCCACCGGCTGCTGTGATTGGGTGCAGTGAGACACCTGTCACTCAGCGTGGGGGGCGTGTCTCACTGCAACCAATCATAGGCGCCTGTGGGCGGGGAAAGCAGGGAATACGAGATTGTTTAATTAGCGGCCGGCTTTTTCAAAATAGTAAAAGCCGCCGCAGCAGTGAGAAAGCCGTGCAGCGCCGCACCGGGGATCGGTGAGTATGAGAGCGGAGGGGAAAATGACCGACAGACAGAGAGGGACAGAGATAGTGACGGACCGACAGAGAGAATAGAGACCGAGAGGGAGAGACCGACTGACAGAGAATAGTGATTGACAGACATTGTGAGACATCACTCGTTTGCAGTGTTTTAGGAAACATGCGAGAAATGTATTTAGAAAATCGGATGTCACTAGGATGGTGTGAGTGCCGTCCCGTGACATCCGATTATTTCCACGCTCCCATAGACTTGCATTGGAGAGACTCGCAGTAGAAACTCGCAAAAAAGCAGCATGCTGCGATTTTTTTCTCAGTCCGATTTGGACTGAGAGAAAAAAAAATAAAAAAAAAAAAAAATAAATCGCAGATGAGAGCTGAATCATTCACTAACATGTGTCCGATTCCAATGCGAGTTTTTCTCGCATTGGTCTACTGCGAGAAACTCGCAAGTGAGAAGCAGCCCAAAGGAGTGGCCTTATTCAGATCCTAGCTGTGAGGAAAATCCTGGGATATGAAGAGGAATTCTGATTTTCAGTCATAATCGCTCTCATCACTCCATGGCAGTGCCCCTCCCTTCTTGTTCTCAACGTCCAACATCTGGGAAGGTGTCACATCCTAGCAACACATCCCAAGGCCATCTCCTGTGATATGGAGATTAGATGACCTGGGAACAGTGGAGACAGGATGCCTCCCTGCCGTGACCCTGTAACAAGAGTTTGTATCTCATAAGGCTATGGAAGTATCCAGACAGAACGACTCCAGTAAAATATGGTTCATATCTCGCAAGCCATATTTCCGATAAAAATGGCAACCATAAAAATGGTGTCTCCGCATGCGGATGATGCTGGCACACCTTTTTTTATGGGAGTGGGAGCTTGGGAAGTACCCCAGGCGTGATATCAGCCAATGGGGAACTAGTAGACAAGTCATGAGTCCTCTCGTTCTGTAGCTAAATTCATAACTGTCACAATGAGAGCGTTGGCGTCTGCCTACGACGTTCCAAGGCCAAGTTATGGCCCATATCCCCTGTTGTGGATATTGTCCATAACTCCAGCCAGGGTGGAGCAGTGCTCCCTCTGAGGTCACTAAGGTAGGAGGGGACCTGGATTTGCCCAGGTTGATTACCCCAATTCGACCATTTTCCAGTGTTCTTTTGCTCGGGGGTCTGGTCAGGGAAGACCTGTGAGGGAGATCCTGGAAACCTGGTCCACAGCGCTCCCCTGTGGCCAGACGCACAAGGTAACTGCTCGAACTGTGTATGCCTGTTTGTAAACCATGCTTTGATTGTAACTGTACTCTGACCTATGTATATTCTGTAGATCTCCTATTGTATATATTGTAGGTTCTAGTGTGGCTTCGGCCGATTAAAATATATAATTAATCTTGGGTTGTTCTGTTATCTCGATCTTGAATCCCACGTCTGTGTATTCGGCTAATAGTTACCGTGAAGCTGTTGGTGGCAGCAAGTTGTGCCAAGGAGTATTGTGGGGAGGCCAGTGAGATTCGGGGAGATTTTATATATTCCGCCCTCGGAGGTCGGGGGAATATCTACCCTACTCTCACCGGGGACTCTTCAATAATCGGCATAAGTAGTATAGCGGCCTCCTTGCTTATTGTCGGGCAATTCCATAATTGGCCTGACTATAAGAGGGGCGCTAGAGAGCGCGTCACGTGCTCTGTCTGTCGGTCGGGAGGTATAAAGGAGGGGTGACCCCCACTTGTTACCCCCCGATCGTGACATTGGTGGCCAGCACGGGTGATTTCTGAGTGACCCTCCCTGGTGGTTCGTGACACTAGCATCCCTGGCAAACTGATCATTTTCCATTGAGAGTTGCAAACAGTCAGAAATCTCTCTTAGGCCCCTTTCACACGTATGTGCCTCCAGTACGTGTTTGGCAGTTTTCTCACGTACCGGAGACACGTACACCTATGGATTCCTATGGTTTTGGACACATGTAAGCATTTTCGCACGGAACATGTGTCCGTTCCGTACTTAAGTGTGTCCGAAAGTGTGAGTAGAAAGTTCCCGTTCTCCATGTGTTATCACGGTTAACGCATGGAGAACACACGTAGTGCCATACACACAGCTCACCGAGGGCAATACGCACCTTTGACACGTCCGTGAAAAACGTGCGTGATTTTCACGGATGTGTAAAAGACGCCTTACAGCAATGGAAGATAAAAGCTCTCTATAGAGTGTGCTGGAGTTAGACTGGCTCAGAAGGCAGGGGACCCTTAATTACATATTACAGGAAGGTCCTTGCATATGTGCTGTGAACACCAAACATCATTATGTACAAGCACTCACTAAATAGAGAGGAGTGAATGGAATTCTAGGTCTCTGGTGCTTCAGCCACATCAGGGGCCTGGGGCAGTCAGACAGGAGCACATGGACTGCCTCCTACCTGCTGGAGTCCTGGGCGCCTCTAATTTGTGGGCCCAATACAATGTCATCATTGTGGCACGATGCACCATTGAGATGGTCCTGGGCCTACAAATTAGAAAAGATGTCAGGGATTCTGGCAAATAAAAGGTAGTTTGCAGCCCTCCCACCCATGGTCCCACTGTATAAGGGTCCAGTGAACTGATTCACTCAGCTATAGTGCTAAGGTTATTAGAATTGGGTGATGACCTGGATACAGTGTTCCATTTTAGATGTTTTATCGCAATTTTGACTCTCCTTTTGTACATAAAAATGTGATGTTTATCTTCTCAAAAGTTCAGTTGTGTGCAAACGTATGTGTTGCTTCTTATTAAAGTCTAGATTTTTTTAGAAAAGAAAAAAAAAAAACTACTTTTTACAGGATTTAACGGTTTATGGAATTTGTCAGCAAATTCCCACCAAGCACAGGTGCTGTCGGCATCCTTTCAGGAGACAGAATGTCAGCTAGGCATAGCAGGCGCAGACCAGCTTGGCTAGTAATTTAGGTCAAAAGAATTACAGACTAGGTTTGCTTCTCCCCAAAAAAAGAGAATTTTGTTTACTTACCGTAAATTCTTTTTCTTATAGTTCAGTCTTGGGAGACCCAGACCATGGGTGTTTAGCTTCTGCCTCCGGAGGACACACAAAGTACTACACTAAAAAGTGTAGCTCCTCCCTCTGAGCTTATACACCCCCTGGTGAGCCAGTCACAGCCAGTTTAGTGCAAAAGCTGAAGGAGAATAGCCACCCACAAGTAGAACAGAGCAAGAGCCGGAACAACCGGAGACTCTGTCCACAACAACAGCCGGTGATAACACGCGGAACAAGGAAATTGCCAACAGGCAACAGGGAGGGTGCTGGGTCTCCCAATACGGAACTATAAGAAAAAGAATTTACGGTAAGTTAACAAAATTCTCTTTTTCTTTATCGTTCCTTTGGGAGTCCCAGACCTTGGGACGTTCCAAAGCAGTCCCTGGGTGGGAATAAACAGAAAAACTAAGAAGTAGGCAGAACCTAACTTCACAAACGGGCGACTGCCACCTGAAGAACGCGTCTGCCCAAGCTCGCATCTGCCGAAGCATGAGCATGCACTTTGTAGTGCTTCGAGAAGGTATGCAGGCTAACCCAAGTGGCAGCCTGACAGACTTGTTGAGCCGTAGCCTGGTGCCTAAAAGCCCAAGAGACACCGATAGCTCTGGTCGAGTGTGCTTTGTTCCCCGGCGGGGGAGGCGCCTGCGTACTCTGGTAGGCGTCCGAGATGGTCGACCTAATCCAACGGGCTAAGGTCGGCTTAGAAGCAGGGAGGCCCTTGCGCCGACCTGTGGTTAGCACAAAAAGAGGTGCACCGCCTAAGCGCAGCGGTGCGAGATACATAAATCCGGAGAGCACGCACCAGATCTAGAGTATGCAGAGCTTTTTCAAAGCGATGAACAGGGGCCGGACAGAAGGAAGGTAAGGTAATGTCCTGGTTAAGGTGGAAAGGAGAGACCACCTTAGGAAGGAAGTCCGGAGTCGGACGGAGAACCACCTTGTCTTGATGAAAAACTAAAAAAGGTGACTGAGGAGAGCGCAGACAAAATAGGAGACTACTGAGAGAAGTTATGTCAACCAGAAAGGCCACTTTCTGTGAAAGACGGTACAAAGAAACCTCCCTAAGAGGCTCAAAGGGGGGTTTCTGCAAGACCGTGAGAACCAAGTTAAGGTCCCAGGGGTCCAAGGGCCGCCGGTAAGGCGGAATGATGCGAGACGCGCCCTGCATGAAAGTGCGGACCTGAGCCAGCCGAGCGAGACGGTGCTGGAACAGAACTGACAGAGCTGAAACTTGTCCCTTGAGAGAGTTGAGGGACAGTCCTAGCTGCAGACCGGACTGTAGAAAAGACAGAAGGGTCGGCAACGAGAATGGCCAAGGAGAATGGCCGGTAGAGCGACACCAGGACAGGAAAATTTTCCAAGTCCTGTGATAGATCTTAGCGGAGGAAGCCTTACGGGCCCAAGTCATAGTGGAGATGACTTCAGGGGGGATACCCGAAGCCATCAAAATCCAGGACTCAAGAGCCACGCCGTCAATTTGAGAGCCGTAGAATTCGGGCGGAAAAACGGACCTTGCGAGAGTAGGTCTGGACGGTCCGGGAGATGCCACGGCATCTCTGCGGACAGGTGGAGCAGGTCCAGATACCAAGCTCGCCTGGGCCAGTCCGGTGCAATGAGGATGACTCGATGACCCTCCATTCTGATCTTGCGCAGGACTCTGGGCAAGAGAGCTAGAGGGGGAAACACGTAGGACAGACGAAACTGGGACCAGTCCTGAACCAGAGCATCCGCGGCGAAGGCCTGAGGATCGTGGGAGCGAACCACGTAAACAGGAACTTTGTTGTTGTGACGGGATGCCATTAGGTCCACGTCCGGAGTGCCCCATTTGCGGCAGATCGACTGAAATACTGCCGGGTGCAGGGACCACTCGCCACCGTCCACGCTTTGACGGCTGAGATAATCTGCCTCCCAGTTTTCTACGCCTGGGATGTGGAATGCGGATATGGTGGACCTGGAGTCCTCCGCCCATTGAAGAATGCGTTGTACCTCCATCATTGCCAGGCGGCTGCGTGTCCCGCCTTGATGGTTGATGTAGGCAACCGCTGTCGCGTTGTCTGACTGGACTCGAATGTGCCTGCCCGCCAGTAGGTGGTGAAATGCTAGGAGAGCTAGAAACACTGCTCTGGTTTCCAGCACAGTGATTGAAAGGGCTGACTCGGACGGAGTCCAAGTGTCCTGTGCTCTGTGGTGGAGACATACCGCTCCCCAGCCGGATAGGCTGGCATCCGTGGTGAGAATCACCCAGGACGGGGCCAGGAAGGAGCGCCCTTGGGACAGGGAGAGGGGCCGAAGCCACCACTGAAGAGAGCTCTTGGTCCGTGGCGACAGAGCGACTGACTTGTGTAAGGAGGAAGGTCGCTTGTCCCAACAGCGGAGAATGACCAGCTGCAGGGGGCGCAGATTGAACTGGGCAAAGGGAACAGCCTCCATGGACGCCACCATTTGACCCAGCACCTGTATCAGACGCCTGAGGGTATAACGGCGGGGCCTCAGGAGAGAGCGCACCGCCAACCGGAGTGACAGCTGTTTGTCTAAGGGCAACTTCACAAGTGCCGGCAGAGTCTCGAACTGCAGCCCTAGGTACGTGAGACTCTGGGTCGGAGTCAGAGTGGACTTGGGAAGATTGACAAGCCACCCGAATTGGGCTAGAGTGGCGAGAGTGAGCGAGACACTCCGCTGACAGTCTGCGCTGCATGGAGCCTTGACTAGAAGGTCGTCCAGGTAAGAGAGCACTGCCAACCCCTGGAGGTGCAGAACTACAATCACTGCTGCCATGACCTTGGTGAATACCCGAGGGGCCGTGGCTAACCCGAAGGGGAGAGCCACGAATTGGAAATGATCTATTGCAAAGCGTAGCCAACGCTGGTGTGAAACTGCAATTGGCACATGTAGATGGGCATCTCTGATGTCGATGGACGCCAGGAAATCCCCTTGGGTCATTGAGGCAATCGCATTGAGGCGATCGCAGAGACTCCATGCGAAAGTGCCGCACCCGAACATGCTTGTTGAGAAGCTTGAGATCCAGGATGGGCCGAAAAGTACCGTCCTTTTTGGGAACCAGGAAGAGGTTGGAATAAAAACCTCTGAACCGTTCCCGGGCGGGAACTGGTACAATTATTCCGTTGGCCTGCAAGGCTGCCACGGCCTGTGAGAAGGTGGCAGCCTTGGAGCAGGGGGGAGTTGAGAGAAAAAATCTGTTTGGCGGGCTGGAAGAGAATTCTATCCTGTAGCCGTGAGAAATGATGTCTCTCACCCACTGATCGGAGACCTGTTGAAACCAAGCGTCGCCAAAGTGGGAGAGCCTGCCACCGACTAAGGACGTTGCTGGAGCGGGCAGAGAGTCACGAGGAGGCTGCCTTAGTGGCAGGACCTCCTGCGGTCTTCTGTGGACGCGCTCGAGCGCCAGCTGGATTTCTGATCCTTAGCTGAGTTAGCGGACGAGGCGGAGGGCTTAGAGGACGACCAGTTGGAGGAACGAAAGGAGCGAAACCTCGACTGAATCCTACACTGGGCAGGTTTCCTGGTCTTTGTTTGTGGCATGGAAGCACTCTTCCCGCCAGTAGCCTCCTTAATAATTTCATCCAGCTGTTCACCGAACAGCCGGGACCCAGCAAAAAGGGAGCCCAGCAAGGTATTTCTTAGAAGAAGCATCTGCCTTCCACTCTTGAAGCCACAAGATCCTGCGGATAACGAGGGAATTAGCCGAAGCCACCGCAGTGCGGTGAGAAGCCTCCAGCATGGCAGACATGGCATAAGAAGAAAAAGCTGAAGCTTGAGAAGTTAAGGCAACCATCTCTGGCATAGATTCCCTGATGAGGTAATGCATCTCCTCTAGAGAAGCAGAGATGGCTTTGAGGGCCCACACTGCTGCAAAAGTTAGGGAAATCGCGGCCCCCGCCGCTTCATACACGGATTTGGCCAGAAGGTCAATCTGACGGTCAGTGGAATCCTTAAGGGAAGTGCCATCAGCCACCGACACAACGGTCCGGGCTGAGAGCCTAGACACCGGGAGGGTCTACCTTTGGGGAGTGAGCCCACTCCTTGACCACCTGAGGTGGAAAGGGAAAACTGTCATCAGAACCACGGTTTGGGAAGCATTTGTCAGGACAGGCCCTGGGTTTGGTCACAGCGGTCTGAAAACTGGAGTGGCTAAAGAACACACTCTTCACTCTCTTAGGCGAGGTAAACTGGTGCTTTTCTGCCAGAGAGGGTTGCTCCTCTGATACTGGAGGGTTGAGATCCAATACAGAATTAATGGAAGCAATCAAGTCACTAAGTTCTGAGTCACCCTCGGAAAGATCAATGGGGTACATGGAGTTAGCCTCTGAGCCCCCTGTAAAGGCATCCTCCTCATCCTGCGAGTCCTCAACCCTTGAATCAGAGCCGCGGGATGAGGGGGGAGAGGAAACCCTGCAGCGCCTCTTAAGAGGACGGGGTCTGTGCCCTGATGATGAATCCTCTGTGAGCTCCAGTGGACGGAGGTCAGAGGATAGGCATCCTAAAGGACCCTTAGCAAGAGCAGTAGAGGCACCCTGTGAAGGGGGCTGATGCATATTCATCAAAGTCCTGGACAGAAGACCCATGGACTCAGCAAATGACTGGGAGATAGACCTAGAGAAGGACTCTACCCAGGCCAGGGGTTCAGCCACAGGTGCAGAAGCAGCCTGAGAGACCACTGGGGGTGAGACTCCAGGCTGTGGCACCTCCAAGTTAGAGCAGACATCACAATGTGGATAGGTGCTCGGTTCCGGCAGCAGGAGCTTACATGCAGCGCATGCAGTATAAAGCTTTGGAGCCTTGCTCCTCGTGTGAGACATTCTGCTGGAGTGGGGACGAAGGGAATTTTGTTACTTACCGTAAATTCCTTTTCTTCTAGCTCTTATTGGGAGACCCAGACGATTGGGGTATAGCTGCTGCCCTCTGGAGGCCACACAAAGCACTACACTAAAAAGTGCAAGGCCACTCCCCCTCTGGCTATACCCCCCGTGGTATCACGGGTTCTCCAGTTTTAGTGCCAAAGCAAGAAGGAGGAAGCCAATAACTGGTTTAAACAAATTAACTCCGAATAACGTCGGAGAACTGAAAAACCGTTCAACATGAACATGTGTACCCGCAAACAACCAAGAAATCCCGAAGGACAACAGGGCGGGTGCTGGGTCTCCCAATAAGAGCTAGAAGAAAAGGAATTTACGGTAAGTAACAAAATTCCCTTCTTCTTCAGCGCTCTATTGGGAGACCCAGACGATTGGGACGTCCAAAAGCTGTCCCTGGGTGGGTAAAGAGATACCTCATGTTAGAGCTGCAAAACAGCCCTCCCCTACGGGGATGTCACTGCCGCCCGCAGGACTCTTCTACCTAAGCTGGCATCCGCCGAAGCATAGGTATGCACCTGAAAATGTTTGGTGAAAGTGTGCAGACTCGACCAGGTAGTTGCCTGGCACACCTGTTGAGCCGAAGCCTGGTGTCGTAGCGCCCAGGACGCACTCACGGCTCTGGTTGAATGGGCTTTCAGCCCTGAAAGAACCGGAAGCCCTGCAAAACGGTAGGCTTCCAGAATTGGTTCTTTGATCCATCGAGCCAGGGTGGCTTTAGAAGCCTGCAACCTCTTGCGCGTACCAGCGACAAAGGCATCGGAACGGCGTACGGGCGCCGTGCGTGAAAGGTAGATTCTGAGTGCTCTCACCAGATCTAGCAAACGTAAATCATTCTCATACCGGTGAACCGGATGAGTGCAAAAGGACGGTAAGGAGATATCCTGATTAAGATGAAACGAGGATACTACCTTAGGGAGAAACTCCGGAATGATGCGCAGCACTACCTTGTCCTGGTGAAAACACCAGGAAGGGAGCCTTGGATGACAGAGCTGCCAGCTCAGACACTCGCCGAAGCGATGTGATCGCAACGAGAAACGCCACCTTCTGTGACAGGCGAGAAAAAGAAACTTCCTTCAGAGGCTCGAAAGGCGGCTTCTGGAGAGCAACTAGAACCCTGTTCAGATCCCATGGATCCAACGGCCCCTTGTACGGGGGTACGATATGACAAACCCCCTGCGGGAACGTGCGCACCTTAGAAAGACGTGCTAGACGCTTCTGAAAGAACACGGATAGTGCTGAGACTTGCCCTTTGAGGGAGTCTAGCAACAAGCCCTTTTCTAACTCCTATTGTAGGAAGGAAAGAAAGATAGGCAATGCAAATGGCCAGGGAGACACTCCCTGAGTAGAGCACCAGATTAAGAAAACCTTCCACGTTCTGTGGTAGATCTTAGCAGACGTGGGCTTCCTAGCCTGTCTCATGGTGGCAACGACCCCTTGGGATAATCCTGAAGACGCTAGGATCCAGGACACACAAGCCACACAGTCAGGTTCAGGGCCGCAGAATTCCGATGGAGAAAACGGCCCTTGAGACAGTAAGTCTGGTCGGTCTGGTAGTGACCCCGGTCGGCCGACCGTGAGATGCCACAGATCCGGGTACCACGATCTCCTCGGCCAGTCTGGTGCGACGAGTATGACGCGGCTGCAATCGGATCTGATTTTTGCGCAGTACTCTGGGCAAGAGTGCCAGAGGTGGAAACACATATGTGAGCCGGAACTGCGACCAATCTTGCACTAAGGCGTCTGCCGCCAGAGCTCTGTGATCGCGCGATCGTGCCATAAATGCCGGGACCTTGTTGGTGTGCCGAGACGCCATTAGGTCGACGTCCGGCCCCCCCCCCAGCGGCAACAGATTTCCTGAAACACGTCCGGGTGAAGGGACCATTCCCCCGCGTCCATGCCCTGGCGACTGAGGAAGCCTGCTTCCCAGTTTTCTACGCCCGGGATGTGAACTGCGGATATGGTGGATGCTGTGTCCTCCACCCACATGAGGATTCGCCGGACTTCCTGGAAGGCTGCTGACTGCGTGTCCCTCCTTGGTGGTTGATGTATGCCACCGCTGTGGAGATGTCCGACTGGATTCGGATCTGCTCCCTTCTAGCCTTGGAAAGTTAATAGGGTAAGATACCCTGCCCCGATTTCCAGCACATCGAACTGAAGGGTGGACTCCTGCTGAGTCCACGTCCCCTGAGCCATGTGGCGGAGACAAACTGCTCCCCACCCTGACAGACTCGTATCTGTCGTGACCACTGCCCAGGATGGGGGCTATGGCAATGAGGTGGGAATAAGCCACTATTGCAGAGAGTCCTCGGCCGTCAGGGAAAGGGAGACTTCCCGTCCAGGGAGGTTGACTGCCCATCCCATTTGCGGAGAATGTCCGATTGCCGTTGGCGCAGATGAAACTGCGCAAAGAGAACTGCCTCGATGGCTGCCACCATCTTCCTTAGGAAGTGCATGAGGCGCCTTAAGGGGTGCGACTGGCCTTGAAGGAGAGACTGCACCTCTGTCCACAGTGAACGCTGCTGGTTCAGCGGAAGCTTCACTATGGCTGATAGAGTATGAAACTCCATGCCGAGATACGTTAGTGAGTGAGTCGGAGACAGATTTGACCTTGCCAAATTGATGATCCACCCGAAAGTCTGGAGAGTCTCCAGCGTAACATTCAGGCTGCGTTGGCATGCCTCGAGGGAGGTTGCTTTGACGAGTAGATCGTCCAAGTACGGAATCACTCCGTGAGAGTGCAAGACTGCTACCACTGCTGCCATGACCTTGGTGCCCACCCGTGGGGCTGTCGCCAGACTGAATGGCAGAGCTACGAACAGAAGATGTTCGTCTCCTATCACAAAACGTAGAAAACGTTGGTGCTCCGTAGCAATTGGCACGTGGAGATAGGCATCTTTGATGTCTGTTGAGGCAAGGAAGTCTCCTCGAGACATTGAGGCAATGACGGATCGGAGGGATCCCATCCGGAACCGCCTGGCGTTCGCATGCTCGTTGAGCAGTTTCAGAACCAGAACAGGACGGAAGGAACCGTCCATTTTTGGAGCCACAAAGAGATTGGAGTACAAACCCTCGCCCTCGTTCCTGAGGGTGGGCAGGGATCACCACTCCTTCTGCTCTTAGAGCGTCCACCGCCTGCAGCAGGGCATCTGCTCGGTGGAGAGGTGGGGCCGTTCTGAAGAATGGAGTCGGAGGACGAGAACAGAACACTGTCCTGTGCACGTGAGCACAATGTCCGTCACCCACCGGTCTGTGACCTGTGGCAGCTAAATGTCGCCAAAGGCGGGGGAGTCTGCCATCAACCGCGGATGCGGAGAGAGGGAGAGAGCTGAGAGTCATGAGGAGACCGCCTTGGTAGCGGTTCCTCCGGCTGCCTTCTTTGGGCGTGATTGAGCCCGGCCGGAATCTGAGCCCGTCTGAGGTTTTGTAGCCCTTTTGCACGAGGACAATTGGGACCTGCCCGAGCTTGGGAAGGACCGAAACCTCGACTGTACTTTTAGGACAGCATTAATAGGGTAAGTCGCAGTGCAGACATTGCGGCGCAAGAACCGCTGAAAAGGTTAGGTTGCCTATACGGCTGTGAATGCCGGAGCAACCGACACGCCGATAGCCTCCTAGACAGATTTCAACCAGAGTCCATCTGTCTGTGAATGGCATCTATAAGTGAAGCCCCATCTCCAGTGCAACTATGGCTCTATATGCAAGCCTGGAGATTGGAGAATCCACCCTTGGACCCTGGGTCCAGCGCTGACCACGTCAGGGGAAAAAAGGGATAACGTGTATCCTAAAAACGTTTGGAGAAGACGCTTATCTGGTAAGCGTGGTGTTCCTGGACTGCTTCTCTGAAGTCAGCGTGGCCAGAAAAATACTCAATATCTGCGTGAGACACTGAAAAGGAACTTCTCCTGTTCGTCTCCTATCTCCACTGGGGGAGCTGAGGGAGGAAGATCCAACCTTCCATTGGTGGACGGTATAGGATCATTCCGTATGGCGTTACCACCCGGTGTATCCGGATTGAGAGCGATGTCAGTATCAAAGCCTTGAAGAGCTGCCTTTTGTTCAAGTAGATTGCCCATGGGTGCAAGTCTCTAAATTATGACTACTCCGTCCCTGTCCATGGACAGGGTTGACAGGAGGTTTCTTTGGCCACAACTAGTAGAGCCCCGGCAGACGAAGTGCTAGAGACCCCGGCAGACGACGTGCTACAGGGGAGCATGCACACAATGGGACGGTGTCATGAACAGCATCCCATGTAGTAAAAACAGCACTGAAAACTGTGTTGCTTTTTTGCCGCTGCCGACTAGCTATCTAGAAGTATATAGCCAAGATTGGTGACCGTACATTGCAATGTATAGCATACAGGCATAAAGTACAAATGACCACTGCAGCACAAGCAATACAAGCAGCATAGAAGCCTGTGCCCTGGCACCCCTGCTCTTCTGCTGCTGTATACTAGTCATCTAGGGGAATATAGCCCAGAAGAGTGACCCTACAGTGCAATGTATAGCATACAAGCACAAGTACAAATGAACACTGTGAACACTGCAGCACATGCAATACAAGCAGCATAGAAGCCTGTGCCCTGGCACCTCTGCTCTTCTGCTGCTGTAGACTGGTCATCTAGGGGAATATAGCCCAGAAGAGTGACCATACAGTGCAATGTATAGCATACAAGCACAAGTACAAATGCACACTGCAGCCCATGCAATACAAGCAGCATAGAAAAAAACCTGTGCCCCAGCACCCTTGGTTTTCTGCTGCTGTAGTCTAGCCATTCCAGGAGAATATAGCTAAGACTAGCGACTGTACAGTGCAATGTATAGCATATCAGCATAAACACAAATGAACACCTCAGTCGTGCAAAAGAAGCAGCCTAGAAAGCCTGTGCTTTAGCACACCTGCTTTCCTGCTGCTGATGAGTCGCTCCCCAAGCGGGCATATAGCGACCTATGCAGTTAAAAACAACACATGTATACACTGCATATATATTGTGGTCAGCACTATGTGTGCCCTTACCGCCCGCCTATAAGCGGGTGTATGAACGCCACTGTCCTGCCTTGGTGCCCCGAGCTCTGTAATGGCTGCCGGCTTCTTCCCCAGCTCGTGTGAGGAGGGGCGGGCCGTGGGCGTGCCCCAAGGCAGAGCGGGAATCCGGCGCCCGACAGTGTGCAGTGAGAGGGCTGGAGCATGTAAAAAGGCTCCAGCCCTCGGCGCTGCTGATTGCTCAGCGCCTGTCCCCTTCCCTGAGTGACAGGGAGGGGGCGGGAACGAAGCGGCACTAGGCCGCAGAAGCCGGGGACTGGAGTTATAAGCGCCGCCGCCGTAAAAGCGCGGTCGGCGCCCAGTCCCCGGCGAACTACAAGTCCCAGCCGCGCCGCCGCTCCCGGAGCGTCCGGCGCGGTATTTCCCAAAACACAAAGTCACTCAGCAAGGCTGCAGTGACTGTAACCCTTTACTGTCCCCGGCGCACTAGCACACCCAGCAAGTCTGGAGTGTGCTGTGCCTGTGTGTACGGGGACACAGAGTACCTGTAATGGTGCAGGGCCATGTCCCTGAACGGTACTCCAGCTCCGTATCCAGCAGGTTCAAATGGGTCTGTGGATGGAGCCCGGCATCAGAGCTTTGAGGCCGGCAGGATCCCACTTCCACAGAGCCCCTCAGGGGGATGTGGAAGGAAAACAGCATGTGGGCTCCAGCCTCCGTACCAGCAATAGGTACCTCAACCTTACAACACCATCCAGGGGTGAGAAGGGAGCATGCTGGGGACACTATATGTGTCCTCTTTTCTTCCATCCGAAATAGTCAGCAGCTACTGCTGACTAAAATCTGTGGAGCTATGCGTGGATGTCTGACCTCCTTCGCACACAAAGCTAAAACTGGAGAACCCGTGATACCACGGGGGGGTATAGCCAGAGGGGGAGGGGCCTTGCACTTTTTAGTGTAGTGCTTTGTGTGGCCTCCAGAGGGCAGCAGCTATACCCCAATCGTCTGGGTCTCCCAATAGAGCGCTGAAGAAAACAGCTTCTACAAAGAGAATGAACCCCAAGGAGTATATTCAGAGGCCCACAACCAGAGACCGGCTGTGGCTTACCAGACCGCCGGAAGCGGTGTTGTGTGCCCTCCAGATCCCGAAGCCCGGACCCCCAATGCACAGCACCTCAGCAGGGATGCAGAGTGCAGGATGTCCCAGCGCAGAGTGAACCCTGTCCAAGAAAATGGCCGCCGAAGCGAAGAGAGGGTGCGGGACGGGGGCGTCCCTGTAGGAGGGCGGGGGGGGGGGGGGAAGTAACGCACAAGCAGCGGGGCCTAAATTTGAGCAGCGAGGCCGACGCGCAGGCACCCTCGGCGCGGTTCTCGGGCGAACAGCCAGAAGACCCGCCGGAAATGTCAAAACAAATACAGCAAACACACTCTCCCCACACAATAAAGGACAGGGACCCCCAACATATGAACGTCTCAGGTACTTAGCTGCTGAGACGCAGGGCCAGGTCCCTGGGGATGAGTGCTCCGGTCCAGCAGGGTCCTCAAGGGGCTGTGGACGGAGACCGGTCTCCTGCCAGGCATGGAGACCGCGCTGGCTCCCACTTCAATCCAGAGCCCAGGAGGGATGGAGAAGGAGCACGGCATGTAAGGCTCCAGCCTTGGAAATCAACCTTACGACACAGTGGGGTGAGAAGGGATATGTCGGGAGTCCAGACGTGGAGCCGCACTTCTCAATCTTTTTCCAAAAAAAAAAATTAAAAAAAAATCATAGGAGAATCATGTGTGGATGTATGTCCTCCTGAACACAAAGTGATAAACTGGCTGGGACTGGCTCACCAGGGAGTGTATAAGCTCAGAGGGAGGAGCTACACTTTTAAGTGTAGTACTTTGTGTGTCCTCCGGAGGCAGAAGCTAAACACCCAAGGTCTGGATCTCCCAAAGGAACGATAAAGAAAACCTGTATAAATTACATATCTATTTAGATGTAACCAGACAGTCCAGATACTATACAAAACATACAAATGTATTTATGTTTCCAGCATTAACGTCACATGACATGTCAGAAAGCAAATAATAAATAAAATTACTACTGATTTAATAGGAAATTAAATAAAAGCTGGAGATAAAAAAAATAATGTATATTCATACCTATCAAGGGTTTCCATCCCTGATTATTAAAGGGAATCTGTCAGCAGGTTTTTGCCATCTTATGTGAGAACAGCATGATGTAGGGAAGGAGATCCTGAATCCAACAATGTATCACTGACATTACCAGGTGTAGCCGTTCTGGCACAATCACTGTTTTTAGATTTAGCACTTCAGTAGCGCTAAGAAATACACCAGCCTCTGTATATACAATATCTATAAACTGTTAACTGCTAATCACAGCAGGGGCATGGTGGATTAGCTGACCTAGTCAAAAAAACAAAAAAACAAAAAAAAAAACCAAACACAAACGTTTCAGGTAAACAACAGCACTCATTGATGAAATCTGGGTGTTAACCCCTACAGTATACACCATGTGCAGAATTATTAGGCAAGTTGTATTTGAGGATTTTTTTTATTATTGGTCAACAACTATGTTCTCAATCAACCCAAAAGACATAAATACCAAAGCTTAATATTTTTGGAAGTTGGAGTGGTTTTTTTTTTTAGATTTGGCTATCTTAAGAGTATATCTGTTTGTGCAGGTAACTATTACTGTGCAGAATTATTAGGCAACTTAATAAAAACCAAATATATTCCCATCTCACTTGTTTATTTTCACCAGGGAAATCAATATAGCTGCACAAAGTTCAGAAATAATTCTGACATGCAAAAACAAAACCCAAAAATGAATGATCAATATACCTACCTTTCTTTATGATGACACTCAACAGCCTATCATCCATAGCTTGTCAGTTGCTTGATCCGTTTACGATCAACATTGTGTGCAGCAGCCACCACAGCCTCCCAGACACTGTTCCCCCTCCCTGTAGATCTCACATTTTATGAGGGACCACAGGTTCTCTATGTGGTTCAGATCAGGTGAGCAAGGGGGCCATGTCATTATTTTTTCATCTTTTAGACCTTTACTGGCCAGCCACACTGTGGAGTAGTTGGATGCATTTGATGGAGCATTGTCCTGAATGAAAATCATGTTTTTCTTGAACGATACTGACTTCTTCCTGTACCACTGCTTGAAGAAGTTGTCTTCCAGACACTGGCAGTAGGTCTGGGAGTTGAGCTTCACTCTATCCTCAACCCAAAAGGGTCCCACAAGTTCATCTTTGATGATACCAAAACCAGTACCCCACCTCCACCTTGCTGGCGTTGGAGTGGAGCTCACTGCCCTTTACTGATACAGCCTCTGGCCCATCCATCTGGCCCATCAAGAGTCACTCATTTCATCAGTTCATAAAACCTTTAAAAAAATCAGTCTTAAGATATTTCTTGGCCCAGTCTTGCAGTTTTATCTTCCGTTTCATGTTCAAAGGTGGTCGTTTTTCAGCCTTCCTTCCTTACCTTGACCATGTCCCTGAGTATGCCATACCTTGAGCTTTTTGATACTCCAGTAACATTGCACCTCTGAAATATGGCCAAACTGGTGATAAATGGCATCTTGGCAGCTTTACGCTTGATTTTCCTCAATTCATGGGCAGTTATTTTGCGCTTTTTTTGCCCAACATGCTTCTTGCGACCCGGTTGGCGATTTGCCATGAAATGCTTGATTGTTCGGTGATCACTCTTCAAAAGTTTGGCAATTTCAAGACTGCTGCATCCCTCTGCAAGACATCTCATAATTTTGGACTTTTCAGAGCCCGTCAAATCTCTTTTCTGACCCATTTTGCCAAAGAAAAGGCAGTTGCTTAATAATTAAGCACATCTTATATAGGGTGTTGATGTCATTACAGCACACCCCTCCTCATTACAGAGATGCACATCACCCAATTTACATAATTGGTAGTTGGCTCTCAAGCCTATACAGCGTTGAGTAGGACAACATGTATAAAAAGTATCATGTGATCAAAATACTCATTTGCCTAATAATTCTGCACACGGTGTAATGTCTTCATATTACATAGAAAAAAACCTGCTGACAGATACACTTTAAAAGATGAATTTAGGTCATACCATTGCTAAAAATAATACAACAATATGGCTTACCTGCCGAAATCTCTTTTTAATTTCATCATCTGTCACTTCCGGATCAATCTGTAACACCTATAACATGTGAACACTATTACATTTAGCGGCAAGGCAAATGCTCCAATGGGTCAATTGGGCAATAAACATTAAAAAATAGAGTGTGTGTTGCCACTATGGTCAGAACTAGGTGTTTTTTCATAAACTAGAAAATAGAAATGACCCTGAAATACAAAACAGATTTCTTTTGTAGGCCATTTTCCATTTCTCTACATGAAGTGAGCTGTGTAAATAATGGGGTTTGTGGTGGCTATATCCAGAGAGGAACCTAGTCTTGCTCTGCCCCACAATGAAATATCCAAACATGCAGTCTGCAAAATAAAAAAAAAAAAAAAAAAAAAAGCCAGAAAGCTAATAAACCATATAAATTAAAGGGAACCTGTCATCAGAAATTTCGCCCAAAAGCTAAAAGATTCCCCCTCTGCAGCTCCTGGGCTGCATTCTAGGAAGGTCCCTGTTATTATTGTGCCCCATGTGAGACCAAAATAAAGCCTTTATAAAGTTCTACCTTTTTGTATGCAGCTTCTGTAAATCCGTCACGGGGGCGGGCTCTCTGGCGTCCGTTATTCTGCCTCCTGGTCCTGTATGCCGCCCCCATCGCTCCTTTCCATATCTGATGCACCGCCCACTGCTCCAGCCATCCCCGCGCATGCCCAGTGCCAGTCTCACAGGACTGAGCAGTGTGACCGCTGGTGACTTGTGCGCAGGCAAGTGATTATGGACGGGACTGTGACTGTTATCAGCAAGTACCCGGCCATAGTCTCTTGAGCGCGCAAACCTCTCCAGCATTCACACTGAGCTCAGTGTAGATGCTAGACTGTATGGGCTGCTTCCAGGGATGACGTCCCTTTGTCATGTGATAGTATTTCGAACACGCCCCTATCACATGACAAAGGGACGTCATCCCTGGAAGCAGCCCATACAGTCTAGCATCTACACTGAGCTCAGTGTGAATGCTGGAGAGGTCTGCGCGCTCACGAGACTATGGCCGGGTACTTGCTGATAACAGTCACAGTCCCGTCCATAATCACTTGCCTGCGCACACGTCACCAGCGGTCACACTGCTCAGTCCTGTGAGACTGGCACTGGGCATGCGCGGGGATGGCTGGAGCAGTGGGCGGTGCATCAGATATGGAAAGGAGCGATGGGGGCGGCATACAGGACCAGGAGGCAGAATAACGGACGGCAGAGAGCCCGCCCCCGTGACGGATTTACAGAAGCTGCATACAAAAAGGTAGAACTTTATAAAGGCTTTATTTTGGTCTCACATGGGGCACAATAATAACAGGGACCTTCCTAGAATGCAGCCCAGGAGCTGCAGAGGGGGAATCTTTTAGCTTTTGGGCGAAATTTCTGATGACAGGTTCCCTTTAATACTGATCTTTTAAATTCTAGGTTTGAAACTTTTTTGGCTTGGTCATTGGATAGCTTTCCTGTTTCGATCTATCGTGAATCTATTATGTAAGGGTTCACAGGTCGTGTAAAAATAGGAGCAAACCGCTCACCCCTGCTATATGCCAACCTCTGCACGGGAAAAGTCACCCCTGCTAGACTCAGCCAATAGAAAAAAAATTAATCTATCTGAAAATCCAAGAAAAAAAATAGAACTTTGCTCCAGTGTGATTAAAAAGGGAGTAACATCAATTAAATCCTGCAATATAGCTCCAATTCCTATACATTTCTGATGGTAAACCAGTCCTTAGCCAAGGATAACATGGAAGTTTTTCAATTGGATTCATACGTGGAGTCCCTTACTTTGTTGTGGGCTCGCATGCTGAGCCCACAGCTTTCCAGGCAGATTATTTAATCAGCCATCACGTGACTTTAACCTGCTAAGTGCCATGGTCAAATCTCTGACAGTGGCATTCAACAGGCGTTGACAGGGGTTGGTTAGGTCGCTGGCTAGCTTTCCCGTTTCAATCTGCCCCTTCAATAGGTCGTGACCCTGACTTTGCAAGCTAGCATTTGTCCCTTAGCCATCATCTGCGTTTAGCTGGGATTAGAGAAGAGCTCTGCCCTCGGATGTTAACCTGTTAAATGCTGCTGTCAATGTCTGTCATTCAAAAAGTATAACTCGTCCTTCAAAAATCAAGCCCTCACACCGCTACGTGTACAGAGGAATTAAAAAAAAAAAAAAAAAAAAAAAAAAAGATTGCTTTTGGAAGAAGAGGATGGAAAATGAAAACAAAAAAACGTAAGATTGCCCGGCTGTACAGGGGTTAACAATGTGTACCTCAAATGGATTCAAATTGAAGTATGAGGATCCAGGCCGTATTAGTCTCTCAATCTGCTGCTTTGGGGTAAGCACAGAGTCTCGTTTTTCAATTTGTTTGACCTGTGAATAAAAAAAAAAAAAAAAAAAAAGCAAAATTAAATATATAGCATACAACCTTAACAGTTGTGTGGTATTAAAAGGGATCTGTCAGCACTGTCCACTACCCAAACTGTTTATCTGATCATGTTGCTGTCTAAAACAAGGTCACCCATACCTTTCCTAACGCAATATGATGCTCCCAGACTGAAATATGGCCACTTAAACCTCATTTGCATATGAATTAAAGTGCTCTGGATGTGTCAAAGCATTTCCCAAGCCTCCCCATCCTCAGCTCTATTTCCAACCCATTTTCTTTTTGCTTCACTGGCTTGACTACATGGTCAGTCAAGCTGAGGACTATGGGGCAAGACAAGGCAAAGAACCAGGGAGGCAGAGGCTTTGGAAGGGATTGGACACACACTCAGAACTTATGCCTCATTTACGTGAATAGAAACACTAATGGTTCAATGAGGGAGCAACAGATTGAATGGCAGATAGCAACTCAACCATATAAACAGTTTGGGGACATTAACCATTAGGACAAATTCCCTTTAAAGCAGTTGTTGCATCAGAAAAGGCGTTGTCCATATGGACATCGGATTGGGGTTTCCAGTTTGTGACTTCACCACATTCCATACGGGCAATTCATTAAGAAGTTTGTCAGAAATCTGGGATAAATATTAAAATTTATGTGCAACTGTGTGTGCACAAAGATTACGACTTTTAACGTTTACAGATCAGTCTTCGCTTGCTGCGAAAACATGGGAAAAGTATGTGACGAAAGAGGCAGTAACATCTGCCCATCAAATTCATCATCACTCCCTAAATGGCGTACACCTCTGGAAGTGACCGCAGGGTAACAGACCATGTGATTAGCTTTAAGCAACATATGCCTTGAGACTGGCATGTGCTGCGCCAGGCTTAACCAATTACGCCCTGAAACTTTAAAATAAATAAATGTTTTATGGAACTGTTTTACCAACTAGTTTTTTTTGTTTTTTTAACCCCTTCCCGACCATGGACAGAAAGATCCGTCATGGTGCCCTGGGCCTTAAAGGCCAAGGACGGATCTTTCAGTCATGGCGTAATCGCAGCACCGGAGCCTCCGGTGATTGCAATCGGGTAACACAAACCGCAGATTCGGGGAGGAGGGAACCTGTACCTGACCTCAGGAGGGGTGGTGCCTCCTCCCCGGACCTACGGAGGCTGTGATTGGCTGACGAACGCCGCTCAACCAATCACAGCACCTGTAATGTTCCAGCCATTTAAAGTGACTGAAACATTGAAATCCAGCCCTGGCCAGTGCAGCTATAGCACTGGCCATTGACTGGAGCTGGGTGACCTCACTGGATCACCCTCCCCAAGCTCCAGTAGCTCTGATTGAAGAGATCTGCCTTGTGACCGATCTCTCCAATCACAGTGGACCTGTTGCCGGTGACCGCCCCATCAGCTTCACTTGTCGGCCCTGCAGCACAGTGAGTGTATACAGTGCAATAGCAGGGCGACAAGATCCGGTCCCATGCTGTTATATGACCGGAGCATGGGACCCGGAAGTTGCCGCGCTGCCATTGCACTGTATGAAACCGACGAAAAGCCTCCCGGTCCGCCGCCGCCCTCCACGATCTGCCACCTGTCTCCCCGATCTGCTGCCCGCACCCCCACCCCTCGTATCTGCTGCCCGCACCCTCACCCCCACACCTCCCGATCAGCCGCCGCCCTCCATCTGCCACAGTGCCACCGCTCCCCCCGATCTGCTGCCCGGCCCCTTTCCCCCCCGTGATGTGCGCTCCCTCCCCTGTCACCCCCGTGATGTGCGCTCCCTCCCCTGTCACCCCCGTGATGTGCGCTCCCTCCCCTGTCACCCCCGTGATGTGCGCTCCCTCCCCTGTCACCCCCGTGATGTGCGCTCCCTCCCCTGTCACCCCCGTGATCTGTGCTCTGCTCACCTGTCTCCTCCGTGATCTGCGCTGCGCTCCCTCTCCCACCTCTCACCCTCCCCGATCTGCTGCCTCCTTCATCTCCTGTGATCCAGCTGCCTAGATCCATCCTGTAGGGTAACTATCCCCAATCTCACCTCCCACTCCCCTTCCCACCCATCCCCCCTTCCCCCCCCATCCTCTGCTGCTCCTGCATCCTCTGCGCCCTCTCCCTGCATCCTCTGCGCCCTCTCCCTGCATCCTCTGCGCCCTCTCCCTGCATCCTCTGCGCCCTCTCCCTGCATCCTCTGCGCCCTCTCCCTGCATCCTCTGCGCCCTCTCCCTGCATCCTCTGCGCCCTCTCCCTGCATCCTCTGCGCCCTCTCCCTGCATCCTCTGCGCCCTCTCCCTGCATCCTCTGCGCCCTCTCCCTGCATCCTCTGCGCCCTCTCCCTGCATCCTCTGCGCCCTCTCCCTGCATCCTCTGCGCCCTCTCCCTGCATCCTCTGCGCCCTCTCCCTGCATCCTCTGCGCCCTCTCCCTGCATCCTCTGCGCCCTCTCCCTGCATCCTCTGCGCCCTCTCCCTGCATCCTCTGCGCCCTCTCCCTGCATCCTCTGCGCCCTCTCCCTGCATCCTCTGCGCCCTCTCCCTGCATCCTCTGCGCCCTCTCCCTGCATCCTCTGCGCCCTCTCCCTGCATCCTCTGCGCCCTCTCCCTGCATCCTCTGCGCCCTCTCCCTGCATCCTCTGCGCCCTCTCCCTGCATCCTCTGCGCCCTCTCCCTGCATCCTCTGCGCCCTCTCCCTGCATCCTCTGCGCCCTCTCCCTGCATCCTCTGCGCCCTCTCCCTGCATCCTCTGCGCCCTCTCCCTGCATCCTCTGCGCCCTCTCCCTGCATCCTCTGCGCCCTCTCCCTGCATCGCCTGCGCCCTCTCCCAGCCGCCTGCGCCCTCTCCCAGCCGCCTGCGCCCTCTCCCAGCCGCCTGCGCCCTCTCCCAGCCGCCTGCGCCCTCTCCCAGCCGCCTGCGCCCTCTCCCAGCCGCCTGCGCCCTCTCCCAGCCGCCTGCGCCCTCTCCCAGCCGCCTGCGCCCTCTCCCAGCCGCCTCCACCCTCTCCCAGCCGCCTCCACCCTCTCCCAGCCGCCTCCACCCTCTCCCAGCCGCCTCCACCCTCTCCCAGCCGCCTCCACCCTCTCCCAGCCGCCTCCACCCTCTCCCAGCCGCCTCCACCCTCTCCCAGCCGCCTCCACCCTCTCCCAGCCGCCTCCACCCTCTCCCAGCCGCCTCCACCCTCTCCCAGCCGCCTCCACCCTCTCCCAGCCGCCTCCACCCTCTCCCAGCCGCCTCCACCCTCTCCCAGCCGCCTCCACCCTCTCCCAGCCGCCTCCACCCTCTCCCAGCCGCCTCCACCCTCTCCCAGCCGCCTCCACCCTCTCCCAGCCGCCTCCACCCTCTCCCAGCCGCCTCCACCCTCTCCCAGCCGCCTCCACCCTCTCCCAGCCGCCTCCACCCTCTCCCAGCCGCCTCCACCCTCTCCCAGCCGCCTCCACCCTCTCCCAGCCGCCTCCACCCTCTCCCAGCCGCCTCCACCCTCTCCCAGCCGCCTCCACCCTCTCCCAGCCGCCTCCACCCTCTCCCAGCCGCCTCCACCCTCTCCCAGCCGCCTCCACCCTCTCCCAGCCGCCTCCACCCTCTCCCAGCCGCCTCCACCCTCTCCCAGCCGCCTCCACCCTCTCCCAGCCGCCTCCACCCTCTCCCAGCCGCCTCCACCCTCTCCCAGCCGCCTCCACCCTCTCCCAGCCGCCTCCACCCTCTCCCAGCCGCCTCCACCCTCTCCCAGCCGCCTCCACCCTCTCCCAGCCGCCTCCACCCTCTCCCAGCCGCCTCCACCCTCTCCCAGCCGCCTCCGTCTCACAATCACAGATGCTCCCTTTATATGCCGCTGCCCCACCCATCTGCCGCCCCCCCCCCCCCCTCATCTGCCGCTGTTCTGATCCATCCTGTAAGTATTGTTTGTGGCTCTTTTCTAACTATCCCCAATCGCATCTCCCACTCCCTCTCCCCCACCTGCTTGCCGCCAAGTGCTGATCAGGTACGTAATTGTTGCTCTAGTTTTTGCTTTTTTTGTGCACCCCAAATAAAAAAAAACAAATCTCAAAAACAAAACTTGAACAATTAGGTACCTGATCAGCAATCGTCCTGCAGTCGTACTCTACTTTGGACAGGACTTCTTTTTTCCATCCCACCTAGTCCCCCCCCCTTTTTTTTTCAGAACATTTGTGCGTGCGCCCTGTTTTTTTTTTCTATGCCATGGGGGTCTAGTTTCCAAAATGGGGTCACGTGGGGGAGCTCCACTGTTTCGGCACCTCAGGGGCTCTCCAAACACAGCATGGAATACGCTAATTATCCCAGACAATTTTGTGTTTGAAACGTCAAATGACGCTCCTTGCCTTCCGAGCCCTGCCGTGCGCCCAAACATTTGATTTCCACCACATATGAGGTGTCTGTGTACTCAGGAGAAATTGCACAATACATTTTATGTTGCAATTTTTCCTGATACCCTTGTGAAAAAAAAGCTACCTGGTTGAAGTAACAATTTTGTGGTAAAAAAAAATTTTTTTATTTTCACAGCTCAACTCTATTAACTTTTGTGAAGCTCCCAGAGGTTCAAAGTGCTCAATAAACATCTAGATAAATTCCATGAGGGGTCTAGTTTCCAAAATGGGGTCACATGTGGAGGAGCTCCACTGTTTCGGCACCTCAGGGGCTCTCCAGACGCAACATGGTGCGGCTAACGATTCCACCTAATTTTCTGCTCAAAAAAGTCAAATGGCACACCTTCCCTTCCGAGTCCTGCCATGCGCCCAAACAGTTTTTTCGCCACATATGAGGTATCTGCGTGCTCAGTAGAAATTGAGCAACAAATTTTGGGGGTTCATTTAATCCTGCTACCCTTGTGAATATGCAATATTTGAGGCTAAATTAACATCTTTGTTGCAAAAAGTAAAATGTTCATTTTTTCCTTCCACATTGCTTTAGTCACTGTGAAGCACCTGAAGGGTTAATAACCTTCTTGAATTTAGTTTTGAGTAGTCTGAGGGGTGCCGTTTTTTGGAATGGTGTCACTTGGGTGTTCTGTGTCATGTAGACCTTTCAAAATCGCTTCAAATGTGATGTGGTCCCTAAAAAAAGTGGCTTTGTAAATTTTGTTGTAAAAATGAGAAATTGCTCATAAACTTTGAACCCCTATAACTTCCTTAAAATTTTTTTTTTCCCCAAAATTGTTCTGATGTAAAATAGACATGTGGGAAATGTTATTTATTAATTATTTTGTGTCATATGTCTCGTTGGTTTTAGAGCATAAAAATTCAAAGTTTGAAAATTACAAAATGTTCGCGAAATTTCAGTTTTTTTCACAAAGAAACGCAAAAAATATTGGTCTAAATTTACCACTAACATGAAGCCCAATATGTCACGAAAAAACAAATCTCAGAATCATCGGGATCCGTTGAAGCGTTCCAGAGTTATAACCTCATAAAGTGACACTGGTCAAAATTGCAAAAAATGTCCTGGTCTTTAGGGTCAAAATAGGCTTGGGGCTGAAGGGGTTAAAAGGGAACTTATCACAATCTGCTCCACTACCTTAAGGTTTTGTGTACGTCACATATCCTAGACGATGGAGCTTTTGAAGCAGTAGATGCTTCAGGAAAATGCTGTGTTTTTTTCTTGAAGGATCTTCTTTTGTGTCTATTTGGATGTCTTTTCTGCCAGCCAGTTTTTTGTTTTTTTTTCTATGATGGGGTCACACTAGCATAGGGATCATCAAGGGAGCCATGGGCCTGTGGGTCGCAAGAAGCAGGAAAAACAAGAAAGAGGGACCCAAAACTACAGGACGGTGGACAAGGCTGGGCACCCAAAACTACAGGACGGGGGACAAGGCTGGGCACCCAAAACTACAGGACGGGGGACAAGGCTGGGCACCCAAAACTACAGGACGGGGGACAAGGCTGGGCACCCAAAACTACAGGACGGGGGACAAGGCTGGGCACCCAAAACTACAGGACGGGGGACAAGGCTGGGCACCCAAAACTACAGGACGGGGGACAAGGCTGGGCACCCAAAACTACAGGACGGGGGACAAGGCTGGGCACCCAAAACTATATATAACTAAAATAACTACAAGATGTTGGCTAAAATTACTATATGGTGCTAATTGTAAGACAGTATTACAAGGTAATAAAATGTAAACAAAAATAAGGTAATAAAAAAAATAAAGCATTCATTTCTTCACAATTAAAAATGCTTATATACACACACACACACGAAAAGTGCTCGTTTGTTATAATAAAACGAGCAAGAAATGTTTAGTGATCCCAAGGTGTATAGAAAGAAGAAAAAAAAAAAATATGGTACCACTAAAATTGTTATATGGCCCTGAAAAAGAGGCCTCCCAAATTATTTTTTTTTTCTTCTATGTGCATCCCATATACCCAGCAGAGTTTGAGACCTCAGCACTAGCATATGATGCTATTTGATAATGGCACTCAGCTCAAACTGTGCTGCGAGCGTGACAGTGTCATTCTACTGTCATCAGATTCTTTTGCATGTAAGAATTGGAGCACAGGTGAGGAGCTGTAATCTCTCCATCTTTCCCATTGTCTGTCTCTCCATATATCAGACAGCACTGATGTCATCCAAGTGCAGATTGATGCCACACACACACCCATAGACTTGTACGGGTGCAAGTGAGCAGAGATATGAATCCACTCGCAGAATGCTGCAACTTTATTCTCATCTTGAATCTGGATGACCAAAAAAAAAAAAAATATATATATATAAAACTAGCTGCTCTGCCTCATTAATTAATGGTGGTCTAAGCGCAATGCGAGATTTTCCACTCGTCCAATACACTTGTGTGAGTGAGGCCTTTAGCTGTATATACCGTATATTATCTAGTTAGTGACTTCCATACAAAAGCAGCCTGAAGACTGAAACAGTTAAAAGCTCAGGACTGAACAAGGCTGGGAGTCATTTGGCATTATGAGTCAGGTAAATAAAAATTTACAGTGCACTTGAGATATAACGGTCACTATAAAGTGAGTATTCGGGCTAGCGCACACAGAGCTTTTTCTGCCTGCGGATAACCACTGCGGTTTTGGCAGAATTTTTCTACCCAATTTTCACTATATCTGCATTAGTTTTTTTTTTTTTTTTTTTTTTAAAATCGCTAGTGAAAACAATGGCAGCTTTTTTTCATATAAATAGTGATAAGATCACTGCAATAAATGCAATAAACGCAGCATTTAAGAGTTGTGCAAGCAGTGATTTACTCACTGAGGGTTTCAAAAAAACACTGCATGTGTTTACCCCATTGAAATGAATGGAGGGTGTTTTTCTGAATGATCACTCAGAACAGTGCTGTGTGTGCCCTTAAAAAGTAAAGCATTACATTATTAATATAAATTTACTCAAACTTTAAACACACCAATATTGTAGCACACAACTCCCTTGATGCCTGTGTAGAGAACGGTTTGTGCAAAAGTGACCATGGCCAGGCATGGCGTGCACATGAAAGCTCTGTCTTACTTCCATATTTTTAAATATGATCCAATTACGATCTCAAATTGAATTTTGGTACAGATGTGGCCAGGAAGGAACATAGCAGGCACATGTGCATTTTTTTTAATTCTTTTTAATGTAACGCTTTTTTCAGAAATTCGTTTTAAAAAGTTTGCGTTCACACGGGTAAAATATTTACAAATATGCTCATGACATATCTGGTGAAAGCCTGTATAGTTCATAGTAGAATGGTGCTTATTTTGTTTCTCCAGCTTTTTTCTAGCCTGAGTTATGAGGAGAAATGTAAAAGGCAGCAACACCAAAATTTGCATTTTCTAAACTTTGAAAATAAAAAAAAAAAAAGATTTTTTTTTTCTTCACATTTTGCATTCATTGACACCAAATAAAATCTCAAAAGAATAAAAAAATAGAGGTAAAAATCATTGGTTGACATGGAATGACCCGTTGGGAAGATAAGCGTCGTCCACCTTTGGGGACAGGTTTTTTTCTTGTAATTATGTAAAATGCAAGCAATTGGAGCTAACAAAGAAGGGAATTTTGTTACTTACCGTAAATTCCTTTTCTTCTAGCTCTTATTGGGAGACCCAGACGATTGGGGTATAGCTACTGCCCTCCGGAGGCCACACAAAGCACTACACTAAAAAGTGCAAGGCCCCTCCCCTTCTGGCTATACCCCCCCGTGGTATCACGGGTTCTCCAGTTTTAGTGCCAAAGCAAGAAGGAGGAAGCCAATAACTGGTTTAAACAAATTAACTCCGAATAACGTCGGAGAACTGAAAAACCGTTCAACATGAACAACATGTGTACCCGCAAACAACCAAGAAATCCCGAAGGACAACAGGGCGGGTGCTGGGTCTCCCAATAAGAGCTAGAAGAAAAGGAATTTACGGTAAGTAACAAAATTCCCTTCTTCAGCGCTCTATTGGGAGACCCAGACGATTGGGACGTCCAAAAGCTGTCCCTGGGTGGGTAAAGAGATACCTCATGTTAGAGCTGCAAAACAGCCCTCCCCTACGGGGATGTCACTGCCGCCTGCAGGACTCTTCTACCTAAGCTGGCATCCGCCGAAGCATAGGTATGCACCTGATAATGTTTGGTGAAAGTGTGCAGACTCGACCAGGTAGCTGCCTGGCACACCTGTTGAGCCGAAGCCTGGTGTCGTAGCGCCCAGGACGCACCCACGGCTCTGGTTGAATGGGCTTTCAGCCCTGAAAGAACCGGAAGCCCTGCAGAACGGTAGGCTTCAAGAATTGGTTCTTTGATCCATCGAGCCAGGGTGGCTTTAGAAGCCTGCAACCTCTTGCGCGTACCAGCGACAAGGGCATCGGAACGGCGTATGGGCGCCGTGCGGGAAATGTAGATACTGAGTGCTCTCACCAGATCTAGCAAACGTAAATCATTCTCATACCGGTGAACCGGATGAGTGCAACAGGACGGTAAGGAGATATCCTGATTAAGATGAAACGAGGATACGACCTTAGGGAGAAACTCCGGAATGAGGCGCAGCACTACCTTGTCCTGGTGAAACACCAGGAAGGGAGCCTTGGATGACAGAGCTGCCAGCTCAGACACTCGCCGAAGCGATGTGATCGCAACGAGAAACGCCACCTTCCGTGACAGGCGAGAAAAGGAAACTTCCTTCAGAGGCTCGAAAGGCGGCTTCTGGAGAGCAACTAGAACCCTGTTCAGATCCCATGGATCTAACGGCCGCTTGTACGGGGGTACGAAATGACAAACCCCCTGCGGGAACGTGCGCACCTTAGAAAGACGTGCTAGACACTTCTGAAAAAAACACGGATAGTGCTGAGACTTGCCCTTTGAGGGAGTCGAGCGACAAGCCCTTTTCTAACTCCTATTGTAGGAAGGAAAGAAAAGTAGGCAATGCAAATGGCCAGGGAGACACTCCCTGAGTAGAGCACCAGATTAAGAAAATCTTCCACGTTCTGTGGTAGATCTTAGCAGACGTGGGCTTCCTAGCCTGTCTCATGGTGGCAACGACCCCTTGGGATAATCCTGAAGACGCTAGGATCCAGGACACAAAGGCCACACAGTCAGGTTCAGGGCCGCAGAATTCCGATGGAGAAAACGGCCCTTGGGACAGTAAGTCTGGTCGGTCTGGTAGTGACCCCGGTCGGCCGACCGTGAGATGCCACAGATCCGGGTACCACGATCTCCTCGGCCAGTCTGGTGCGACGAGTATGACGCGGCTGCAATCGGATCTGATTTTTGCGCAGTACTCTGGGCAAGAGTGCCAGAGGTGGAAACACATATGTGAGCCGGAACTGCGACCAATCTTGCACTAAGGCGTCTGCCGCCAGAGCTCTGTGATCGCGCGATCGTGCCATAAATGCCGGGACCTTGTTGTTGTGCCGAGACGCCATTAGGTCGACGTCCGGCACCCTCCAGCGGCAACAGATTTCCTGAAACACGTCCGGGTGAAGGGACCATTCCCCCGCGTCCATGCCCTGGCGACTGAGGAAGTCTGCTTCCCAGTTTTCTACGCCCGGGATGTGAACTGCGGATATGGTGGATGCTGTGTCCTCCACCCACATGATGATTCGCCGGACTTCCTGGAAGGCTTGCCGACTGCGTGTCCCTCCTTGGTGGTTGATGTATGCCACCGCTGTGGAGTTGTCCGACTGGATTCGGATCTGCTCTCTTTCTAGCCACTTCTGGAAAGCTAATAGGGTAAGATACCCTGCCCCGATTTCCAGAACATCGATCTGAAGGGTGGACTCCCGCTGAGTCCACGTCCCCTGAGCCATGTGGCGGAGACAAGCTGCTCCCCACCCTGACAGACTCGTATCTGTCGTGACCACTGCCCAGGATGGGGGCTATGACAATGAGGTGGGAATAAGCCACTATTGCAGAGAGTCCTCGGCCGTCAGGGAAAGGGAGACTTCCCTGTCCAGGGAGGTTGACTGCCCGTCCCTTTGGCGGAGAATGTCCCATTGCCGTTGGCGCAGATGAAACTGCGCAAAGAGAACTGCCTCGATGGCTGCCACCATCTTCCTTAGGAAGTGCATGAGGCGCCTTAAGGGGTGCGACTGGCCTTGACGGAGAGACTGCACCTCTGTCTGCAGTGAACGCTGCTGGTTCAGCGGAAGCTTCACTATTGCTGATAGAGTATGAAACTCCATGCCGAGATACGTTAGTGATTGAGTCGGAGACAGATTTGACCTTGCCAAATTGATGATCCACCCGAAAGTCTGGAGAGTCTCCAGCGTAACATTCAGGCTGCGTTGGCATGCCTCGAGGGAGGGTGCTTTGACGAGTAGATCGTCCAAGTACGGGATCACCGGGTGTCCCTGAGAGTGCAAGACTGCTACCACTGCTGCCATGATCTTGGTGAACACCCGTGGGGCTGTCGCCAGACTGAATGTCAGAGCTACGAACTGAAGATGTTCGTCTCCTATCACAAAACGTAGACAACGTTGGTGCTCCGTAGCAATTGGCACGTGGAGATAGGCATCTTTGATGTCTGTTGAGGCAAGGAAGTCTCCTCGAGACATTGAGGCAATGACGGATCGGAGGGATCCCATCCGGAACCGCCTGGCGTTCGCATGCTCGTTGAGCAGTTTCAGGACTAGAACAGGACGGAAGGAACCGTCCATTTTTGGAGCCACAAAGAGATTGGAGTACAAACCCTCGCCCTCGTTCCTGAGGGGGGACAGGGATCACCACTCCTTCTGCTCTTAGAGCGTCCACCGCCTGCAGCAGGGCATCTGCTCGGTGGAGAGGTGGGGCCGTTCTGAAGAATGGAGTCGGAGGACGAGAACAGAACACTGTCCTGTGCACGTGAGCACAATGTCCGTCACCCACCGGTCTGTGACCTGTGGCAGCTAAATGTCGCCAAAGGCGGGGGAGTCTGCCATCAACCGCGGATGCGGAGAGAGAGAGAGAGAGCTGAGAGTCCTGAGGAGACCGCCTTGGTAGCGGTTCCTCCGACTGCCTTCCTTGGGCGAGATTGAGCCCGGCCGGAATCTGAGCCCGTCTGAGGTTTTGTAGCCCTTTTGCACGAGGACAATTGGGACCTGCCGGAGCTTGGGAAGGACCGAAACCTCGACTGTACTTTTAGGACAGTATTAACAGGGTAAGTCGCAGTGCAGACATTGCGGGGTTACGGACGCCTCTGCGGTACAGATGTCCCTGCTCAAGGTCAGCTGCGCAAGAACAGCTGAAAAGGTTAGGTTGCCAACACGGCTGTGGGTGCCGGAGCAACCGACACGCCGATAGCCTCCTAGACAGATTTCAACCAGAGTCCATCTGTCTGTGAATGGCATCTTTAAGTGAAGCCCCATCTCCAGTGCAACTATGGCTCTAGATGCAAGCCTGGAGATTGGAGAATCCACCTTTGGACCCTGGGTCCAGCGCTGACCACGTCAGGGGAAAAGGGATAACGTGTATCCTAAAAACGTTTGGAGAAGACGCTTATCTGGTAAGCGTGGTGTTCCTGGACTGCTTCTCTGAAGTCAGCGTGGCCAGAAAAAAACTCAATATCTGCGTGAGATACTGAAAAGGAACTTCTCCTGTTCGTCTCCTATCTCCACTGGGGGAGCTGAGGGAGAAAGATCCAACCTTCCATTGATGGACGGTATAGGATCATTCCGTATGTGTTACCACCCGGTGTATCCGGATTGAGAGCGATGTCAGTATCAAAGCCCTGAAGAGCTGCCTTTTGGTCAAGTAGATTGCCCATGTGTGCAAGTCTCTATATTATGACTACTCCGTCCCTGTCCATGGACAGGGTTGACAGGAGGTTTCTTTGGCCACAACTAGTAGAGCCCCGGCAGACGAAGTGCTAGAGACCCCGGCAGACGACGTGCTACAGGGGAGCATGCACACAATGGGACGGTGTCATGAACAGCATCCCATGTAGTAAAAACAGCACTGAAATCTGTGTTGCTTTTTTGCCGCTGCCGACTAGCTATCTAGAAGTATATAGCCAAGATTGGTGACCGTACAGTGCAATGTATAGCATACAGGCATAAAGTACAAATGACCACTGCAGCACAAGCAATACAAGCAGCATAGAAGCCTGTGCCCTGGCACCCCTGCTCTTCTGCTGCTGTATACTAGTCATCTAGGGGAATATAGCCCAGAAGAGTGACCCTACAGTGCAATGTATAGCATACAAGCACTACAAATGAACACTGCAGCACATGCAATACCAGCAGCATAGAAGCCTGTGCCCTGGCACCCCAGCTCTTCTGCTGCTGTAGACTAGTCATCTCGGGGAATATGGCCCAGAAGAGTGACCATACAGTGCTATGTATAGCATACAAGCACAAGTACAAATGCACACTGCAGCCCATGCAATACAAGCAGCATAGAAAAAAAAACCTGTGCCCCAGCACCCTTGGTTTTCTGCTGCTGTAGTCTAGCCATTCCAGGAGAATATAGCTAAGACTAGCGACTGTACAGTGCAATGTATAGCATATAAGCATAAACACAAATGAACACCTCAGTCGTGCAATACAAGCAGCCTAGAAAGCCTGTGCCTTAGCACACCTGCTTTCCTGCTGCTGATGTGTCGCTCCCCCAGCGGGCATATAGCGACCTAAGCAGTTAAAAACAACACATGTACACACTGCAGTTATATCGTGGTCAGCACTATGTGTGCCGCTTACCGCCCGCCTATAAGCGGGTGTATGTCGCCACCGTCCTGCCTTGGTGCCGAAAGTCCGAGCTCGGACTGCAGTAATGGCTGCCGGCTTCTTCCCCAGCTCATGTGAGGAGGGGCGGGCCGTGGGCGTGCCCCCAAGGCAGAGCGGGAATCCGGCGTCCGACAGTGTGCAGTGAGAGGGCTGGAGCATGTAAAAAGGCTCCAGCCCTCGGCGCTGCTGATTGCTCAGCGCCTGTCCCCTTCCCTGAGTGACAGGGAGGGGGCGGGAACGAAGCGGCACTAGGCCGCAGAAGCCGGGGACTGGATTTATAAGCGCCGCCGCCGTAAAAGCGCGGTCGGCGCCCAGTCCCCGGCTAACTACAAGTCCCAGCCGCGCCGCCGCTCCCGGAGCGTCCGGCGCGGTAGTTCCCAAAACACAAAGTCACTCAGCAAAGCTGCAGTGACTGTAACCCATTACTGTCCCCGGCGCACTAGCACACCCAGCAAGTCTGGAGTGTGCTGTGCCTGTGTGTACGGGGACACAGAGTACCTGTAATGGTGCAGGGCCATGTCCCTGAACGGTACTCCAGCTCCGTATCCAGCAGGTTCAAATGGGTCTGTGGATGGAGCCCGGCGTCAGAGCTTTGAGGCCGGCAGGATCCCACTTCCTCAGAGCCCCCCAGGGGGATGTGGAAGGAAAGCAGCATGTGGGCTCCAGCCTCCGTACCAGCAATAGGTACCTCAACCTTACAACACCATCAACGGGTGAGAAGGGAGCATGCTGGGGGCCCCATATGGGCCCTCTTTTCTTCCATCCGAAATAGTCAGCAGCTACTGCTGACTAAAATCTGTGGAGCTATGCGTGGATGTCTGACCTCCTTCGCACAAAGCTTGAAAACTGGAGAACCCGTGATACCACGGGGGGGGTATAGCCAGAAGGGGAGGGGCCTTGCACTTTTTAGTGTAGTGCTTTGTGTGGCCTCCGGAGGGCAGTAGCTATACCCCAATCGTCTGGGTCTCCCAATAGAGCGCTGAAGAAAACCTAAATTCTGCAGCGTTTGCCTTTTATAGTCTGTTGCACTGTCTACTGCTGGGTGCAGAGTGAGTTCACTGAGTATCAGTCAGCGAGCTCGGCCTGACAAGAGTGTTACCTCTTCTCTTTTTCTGAGCTCCTTTAGGCCAGTTTAGGACCAGAGCCTATAATAAAGTGGCGAGTGCAGGAAAACTAAGAGCCCAACGGTGCGACATTTTTAGTGAAAGCCAATCACAACACTGAGTTTGGTCTCCAAAACATGCATAAAGCACCCGGCAGCGGAGGACCCAGAGCGCGGGACGCAGACGGCTGCGGCATAGTGGTAAGCTGCCTGCGGACATCAGCAGGACACAGCCTGGGGTGCAGAGAGCTTCCTCTAGAGAGCCTTACAGGGGCCCGCTCATCTGCCATATCCCCCTCCCTTCAGCCTCCATGACTGCTGGACAGCCCTGCAGTGCCCCCCATCACCCCGCATCACGGAGGACCCCACAGGAGAGGAGGAGATACACAAGTCAGGGACAGTTCATCACTTGCTACACGTGAAAAGTCCATGTGCCACCATTGCTTCCCCTGAATGAAGAGCCCACACACCCCCAGCCCAGTGCCAGCTCCGTGCTAACACGGCAGGTACGTCACCTCGGTATAAAACGTAGAAAAAGCGTCATCCCCCGCTCCAGACGGTCCATCAGCCCAAGGAGCCGCCATTTTACCGCCGAGCATGAGCTCTCGCGTGATCACGAGAACTGAGAACTGCTTCCTGTAAGTGTGGGCAATACGTACTGTGGGCAGAACCGTCACTTCCGGGTCACGGCTGGAACGTGCTCCTGTGCGTCCAAGACGTCATGACGTATCCGTACAACGCGCTGTACGGACACTGTGGGGAGGCGGCGCTCAGGATGGCGGCAGTGACGCAGCTTACCCGTCCGTAGATGGCGCTCTAACATAATAGTGATGAAGCGCCTAGAGCTTGTGTGCTGTGAGCAGGCTCGTGTAATGGCACGGAGAGTGACTCGTGCCCACTGCATCTACACACTTGCATTCCAATGTGACACATTTGAAAGAGGAATCTATTTAACCCCTTCTCCCCCGGGCGATTTTCCATTTTTGTTCCTCCCTTTCAAGGAGCTATAACTTTTTTTTATTTTTCCGTCAATCTTGCCATATGAGGGCTTGTTTTTTTTGCAGGACAAGTTGTAGTTTTAAATGAAACCATAAGTTTACCATATAGTGTACTGGAAAACAGCAAAAAAATTCCAAGTGCGGAAAAGTTGTAAAAAGTAAAAAAAAAGTGCAATGGAACAATTGTTTCGGAGATATTTTCTTCACTGTGTTCACTATATGGTAAAACTGATGTGTGGGTGTGATGCCTCAGGTCGATGTGAGTTCGTAGACACCAAACATGTATAGGTTTACTGTTATGTAAGGGGTTAAAAAAAATAAGACCTTTGTCCAAAAAATAGTGGCGCATTTTCTGCACTATTTTACGCAACCCATAGTGTTCTCATTTTTCAACATCTATGGCTCAATGATGGCTTATTTTTTGCGTCTGTCTCGAGCTGATGTTTTTAACGGTACCATTTTTGAGCAGATGCTACGTATTGATCGCCTGTTATTGCATCTTGCTCAAAATCTGCAACAACCAAAACATGTAACTTTGACGTTTGAACTTTTTTTGCCGCTACGTCGTTTACCAATGAGATTAACTGATTTTATATTTTGGTAGTTCGGGCATTTCTGAACGTGGCGATACCAAATATGTTTATATTTTGTTTTAACTGTTTCATTTTCAATGGGGCGAATTGGGGGTGATTTGAACTTAGGTTTTTTCTCTTTTTTTTTTTTAATAATTTTTTTTTTTACTTTTAATAGTTCCCCTAGGGGATTATAAGGATCGTAGTCTGATCGCTGATTCATTTCTGTTCGCAGCTCTGATCAGCAGAAATTCTGGTACCTGTTAGAGCCGCTGCTCTGCCGGCTGTAACAGGAACTACGTTATGATAGCGACAGGAGTCATCACATGACCTGTTGCTACCATGGCAGCCATCGTCTCCCCGTGATTAAGTCACGGGGCCTTCAATGGCAATGGGGAAAGGCGATTTCCCCGCCACAGTCATTGAAATCGCTCTGTCACGTTTTGACAGTGCGATCTAAGGGGTTAACAGGCACAGGTGGATCCACCTGCGCCTGTTAGCCACACATGTCTGCTGTTCAAATCAGCAGACATGTGCGGGAATCTCTGCCAGATCACTGCAGCAGCCAACAGATTACCTCTTCAAGATTTAGGACGTATTGGTATGTCCTCTGTTTTTGAAGGGGTTAAAGAAGCTGTCTCCTTTTAGAAACTTCAGGTCCCCAACAAAGTGTTTTATATATAATTTACTAGCAAACTACCAGCTTCTTCTTGCAGAAAACGATATCTTACATGGTAGGTTACTCTTGCTAAAGTTACAGTTTTAGTTCACCTTCAAAAGGTGGCATAAATCCTGCTTTCTTGAGTAAAGACGTCATACCAAAGGATGTCACCTGGAATTCAATTTAAATGTATTAACAATTCCACTGTACTCAAAAGCACTGTTCCTTTGATGTTTGGCTTAGCTCCCCCTAGTGGTAATATTGCTGACAGCTGTGTCCGTCCTGTCTCCAACCGGCTGCACATGTGTAATTCCCTCTCAGTATGGAGCTCCTGGCATCCATCTGCCTCAGCCGGCCGGACCTTTTCTGCCTGGCTCTCAGCTGTACTGGATGGTAAGTGTGAGGTGATCACCAGAGCAGGATCTTCTCCTCTCTACACTAAAGCAAATAATTGTACTAAAAAACTCCTACTGTGAAAAAGGGGTCATTGTAAGTAAAGTGAATGTTACGGTGGTTTCTGGAATATACAATTGTTCTCTAGAATCTAGTTGCTGCGTTAGTGGAGCAATTACTGGCTGCATTATCTCAAGCATCTCGGTAAAGTTAAAATATATCTTTCTACCATGTTTGGCCTCCTTCACACTTCTGTGTCTCCAGTACGTGTGACGTCCTTTTTCACACATACTGGAGACACTGACTCACGTAGAATCATTAAAATCAATGGGTTTGGTCACATATCAGTGTTTTCACATGGAGAGTTTGTTGTGCTCCATATGGCAACATTTCCGTTTTCTGCCGGCACCACGGGTGTGACATGGACCGCACACTGATGTGATACGTACCAGAGAAAACACAAGTCACATAAAAAGAATTTTTATACTTACCTGTCTCTGGCACTGCTGTCTCTGCTGTTACTTCTGGGCCCGCTCATTAAGCTCATGCATATTCACTGCACTCACCACCGTCCCAAAAATAATAACAGAGTAATAACAGAGACAGCAGCGCTGGAGACAGGTACGTTTATAAGCTCATGCTATCCGTGTGCTGTCCGGATGTCAGGACAGCACATGGAACACATACACACCTTCACCACGGACCGTCCAAAACGTACGTGTTTTGCACAGATGTGTGCAGGAGGAGTGGTGGATACCTTTTAATGGCCAACTGAAAAGATGTTAATAAATAGTAAGCTTTCCAAACTACTCAGGTCTCCATCAGGCATGGTATAACACAATATGTGAAGAGTCACATATTTATATACAACAGGACATAGAATAGTGCAGTAAATAAGACACAAGTGAAGCAGAACCATCAGTATGGGAAGAGGACAAACAATTGTAGCAGTAAATATTGGAGCAGTTCATAGATAAAGTGTGAATGTTTTATTGTCCTCTGAGGTCTGGTCCAGAGTCTTTTTACATCAATTAACAAATGTGCCCCTCTGACCATTTGGGTGCATCACAACTCTGTACTAGATAATAATAATATTCACTTATATAGCGCCATCAATTCCAATAATCAGAAACACTGTCCTCATTGGGGCTCACAATCTAAGATCCCTATGAGTAGGTATTTGGAGTGTGGGAGGAAACCCACACAAACACACAGAGAATATGCAAACTCCTTGCAGATATTGTCCTTGGTGGGATTTGAACCCAGGACCTCAGTGCTTCAAGACTGCAGTGCTAACCACTTAAGGCCACTTCACACATAACAAGATCCCGAACGACATCCTTTCTACATCACAGTTTCTGCGACAAAACAACGACTTCACCAGCGATCTCGTTATGTTTGACACGTACCAACGATCCACCCCCTGTTGTGAGATCGTTGGTCGTTGCTGAATGTCCTGGGCCATTTTTGGCTCATTGGAGTCCTGCTGGGCAGGGTGGATCTGTATGTTTGACACCTAAAGTGTGACACGTAGGCGTGTAGTTGCATCACCTTTTCCGCGCCCCCTCTGCACCGATTGGTTGGCGCTGAGAACAGTACTGCGTTCTGATTTGGTATAGCTTCATGTATGTTCCTTTTTGAGCCTTGCTTTGAGGATAGAACCTGCGACTACACCCGGATTCATTCATACTTTGTTCCCGATTGCTTGCTTGCTTTTCGGATCGAAGCTGAAGTCGTAGGTTCTATCCTCAAAGCAAGGCTCAAAAAGGGACAAAGGATGAAGCGATACAAAGTTGCCTTCTAGGCCGGCCGCCTAATCAGAACGCAGTATTGGCCACCAATCGGAGCGGAGGGGTGTGGAAAAGGCGATGCATATGCATGCCTACGTGGCTTACTGAGTCAAACACTATGCCCCTATTCGAGGTCGGAATCGTTACATAGCTGCTGTGTGACAGGGTCCCAACGACCAACGAGATCGTTATACAGGTCGCTACATCGTTACTAAAGTCGTTGGGAAAAATGACTGTGTGACATCTCACCAACGAGTTAACAACGATCCGGAAACTGTGACGAAGTAACAATCTTGTTAACGATCTCGTTATGTGTGACTGGACCTTTAAGCTGGGGTCACACATAGCGACGCAGCAGCGATCACGACGGGCGACCTGACCTTATCAGGATCGCTGCTGCGTCGTTACATGGTCGCTGGTGAGCTGTCAAACAGGCAGATCTCACCAGCGACCAGTGACCAGCCCCCAGCCAGCAGCGACGCATGGAAGCGATGCTGCGCTTGGTAACTAAGGTAAATATCGGGTAACCAAGGAAAGCACTTCTCCTGGTTACCCGATATTTACCTTAGTTACTAGCGTCCACCGCTCTCACGCTGCCAGTGCCGGCTCCCTGTTCCATGCCCTCCTAGCCAGAGTACACATCGGGTTAATTACCCGATGTATACTCCAGCTACGTGTGCAGGGAGCCGGCACTGGCAGCATGAGAGCACACCGCTTAGCGCTGGCTCCCTGCACTCCTAGCCAGAGTACACATCGGGTTAATTACCCGATGTGTAATCCACCTAGGAGTGCAGTTAGCCAGCGCTAAATGGTGTGCTCTCACGCTGCCAGTGCCGGCACCCTGCTCAAGTAGCTGGAGTACACATCGGGTAATTAACCCGATGTGTAATTCGGCTACGTGTACAGGAACAGGGAGCCGGCACTGGCAGCGTGAGAGCGGCGGACGCTGGTAACGAAGGTAAATATCGGGTAACCAAGGAAAGGTCTTCCCTTGGTTACCCGATGTTTACCTTGGTTACAGCTTACCGCAGGCTGCCAGAAGCCGGCTCCTGCTCGCTTCAGTTCGTCGCTCTCTCGCTGTCACACACAGCGATGTGTGCTTCACAGCGGGAGAGCAACGAGCAAAAAATGAAGCAGGACATTCAGCAACGACTGGCGACCTCACAGTAGGGGCTAGATCGTCACTGGATGTCACACACAGCGACAGCGACGGGACGTCGCTGCAACGTCACAGAAAATGGTGACATAGCAGCGACGTCGTTGTCGTCGTCGCTGTGTGTGACACCATTAGTCACCATGCCCCTAATCTTGATCAGAGGACAATATAACTTTCACACTCCTTATCTATGAACTGCTTTAATATTTACCTCCACAACTGTCTGTCCCCTTAACATACTAATAGTTCTGCTTCATGTCTTATTTACTGCACCATTCTATGTCCTGTTCTATATAAATATGTGACTCTTCAGAGTTTGTATTAGGCCTGTGACACACATCCGTGCCGCCGGAACGTGTTTGTAATTTTTACACGTACCGGCGGCACGGAGACACGTTAACCAATGCTACCCTATTGTAGCAGGCACACACGTAAAACCACATGGAACGTTTGTCCGTGTGCGTTTGTACGTGTGTGCGTTTTTCAAAGCGCTGACATGTCAGTGTTTTCTCCCGCAGCACGGGTGTCACATGGCCCGCACCCGTACCACACGGGTGTAGTGTGGATGCGGTCCCGTGTGACACGCGCCGGCGAAAACACACGTGTCAGTGGAAAAAAAAAACCATTAACTCACCTCCTGCCCTCCTGTCTCTGCCGCTGCTGCCTCTTGCTGCCGACCGCCGCTCATTATTCTCATTGAATATTCACTTCACTGCCTGGCAGCAGCGGGGAGACGGGAGGGCTGGAGACCGAGGATCAGCACCATGGACAGCAGCGCGGACAGCAGGAAGGACCAGGTGAGTATGTTAATTACCGGTTCTACGTGTGCTATCGCGGATAGCACACGTAGAACACATGTGTCCCGCACGTACCAGAGACACGTACTTACCTGCACGCAACACGCAGGGGAAATACGTGTCTCTCAGCACGTGCGTGATTTTCACGTGAATGTGGCAGAGGCCTTATACTGAGCCGGATGAAGAGACCTGAGGAGTTTGGAAAGCTTGCTATTAGTTACCATCTTTTCAGTTAGCCATTAATAGGTATCAACCACTGAGGACTCTGGGATTTTTTTTAAACAATTTTCGCCTTAATTGCTGCATATGTAGACTGGAGCAGTTAGGCCTCTTTCACACGGCAGTATTTTGCATCAGTGTTTCATCAGTATTTCTATGCCAAAATCAGGAGTTCTTCAAAACACAGAAGAGGGGTCAGTCTTTCAATTATAGTTCTTCTTTGTAAGTTCCACTCCTGATTTTGGCATCCAAATACTGATGAAACACTGATGCAAAATACTGACATGTGAAAGAGGCCTTAGGCCGGAGTCACACTTGCGATTGACTTGTACACGTCCAATGTGAGAAATTCTTGCATTGCCTTCGGCTCCATGTAAGACAATGCTGCAGCTCACATCTGCAAGTTTTTCCACAGCCGTAAACAGACTGAGGAAAAAATCACAGCATGCTGTGATTTTATGTGACAGCCGTATCACTCGCACCCATTAGAGTGAATGGGTGCGAGAGAAACATCGGAGTGCACTCGGATGTTATCCAAGTGCAGTGCGATATACGCACAGGCTGACAATGGAGGAGATGTAGTACAGCTGTGGAAAAAAGCGCAAATAGGGTCTTACCCGGTATGGGAATTGGATACAGTGCTAAAGATCGCACTCACCTGATGGAGTTGTTCCAGTCACAACCCCTTTCTGCACATGTGTTGATAGTGGTCAGCAGTGATCCCGAGATATAGCAGTGGATAAACGGAGGAGAGAAATACGGGTATAAGCCATGCTAAAACTACGAGATCCAGAAAATTTGATTAATTCCCTTTTTATATTCAGAAGTCAACGCGTTTCAGAGATATATCCATCTCGTTTGACCAGTGAAAATAAAAAGGGAATTAATCAAATTTTCTGGATCTCATGGTTTTAGCGCGGCTTATACCCGTATTTCTCTCCTCCGTTTAGCCAATGGAGGAGATAGGAAGATTTAAACCCTCCATCTCCTCTGTAGCACCCGCCCTCAGCTTCGCAGCTTGTGACCCGATCGCAAGATCGGGTCACAGTCGCATGACACTCGGCTCAGGCTCGCGTCAGAGCCTAAGGCTGCTTACACGCATCAGTTTTTGGCCATCAGGCGCAATCCAGCAGAAACATGAAAAAACGCATCCGGCGTCTGTTGACGCCGGATGCGTTTTTCCCTCCATAGACTTCTATTAGCGCCGGATGGCCTTGCGTTCCATTCGGCTTTCGCTGGATGTGGAAACATTTCTTTGTCCGGAGGCCGGATGGAACGCAGAGGTGGACATTTGTGTCCGGCAAAAAAAAACGTATCGCGCCGGATCAGTTTTTTGTTTCTAGGCATGCCCAGACGGTGTGTAAATAGTCTCTCTCTCTCTGTTGGTCAGTCTCTCCCTCCCTCCTTTATACTTACCAATTACGGGCGCGACGCTGCACAGCCGTCACACTGCTCTGGCGGCTTCTCTTTTGAAAATGCCGGCCGCTCATTATTCCATCACCTATTCACTACTTTCCCCGCCCACCGGCGCCTATGATTGGTTGCAGTCAGACACTCCCCAACGCTGAGTGAGAGCTGTCTCCCTGCAACCAATCACAACCGCCTGTGGGCAGGTCTATATAGTGCAGTAAAATAAATAATTTTAAAAAAATGGCGTGCGCCCCCCCAATTTTGATATAACCAAGGTAAAGCCACACAGCTGATGGCTGGTATTCTCAGGATGGGGAGCTCCACGTTATGGGGAGCCCCCCAGCCTAAAAATATCAGCCAGCAGCCGTCCGGAATTGCCGCATCCATTAGGTGCAACAGTCCCGGGACTCTACCCGGCTCATCCCGAATTGCCCTGGTGCGGTGGCAATCAAGGTAATAAGGAGTTAAATGGCAGCTTAAAGCTGCCACTAAGTCCTAGGTTAATCATGGCAGGCATCTATGAGACACCCCCCCCATGATTAATCTGTATTGAAAGTAAATAAACACAAACAACAAAAAATCCTTTATTTGAAATAAAAGACAAAAAAACAAACACTCTCATTCACCACTTTATTAACCCCCAAATACCCCTCCAGTAATCGTAATCCACTCGAGGTCCCACGACACTTTCAGCTCTGCTACATCGGAAGCTGACAGGAGCGGCAGTAATACACCGCCGCTCCAGTGAGCTCCACGCAGCAACTGAAGTGAGTCACGCTATCAGCGGGGACATCACTCGTGTAATGCCGGTGTGTGTGCGGTGATGATAGGGGTTGTAGTGCTTGCGTGTGTGCGGTGATAGGGGCGGTAGTGCCGGGGTGTGTGCGGTGATGATGGGGGCGATAGTGCCGGTGTATGTGCGGTGATGATGGGAGAGGTAGTGCCCGTGTGTGTGCCGTGACGATGGGTGGCGGTAGTGGCGGGATCTGTGCGGGGACGATGGGGGCGGTAGTGCCGGGGTGTGTGCAGTGATGATGATGGGGGTGGTAGTGCCGAGGTGTGTGCGGGGATGATGATGAGTGCGGTAGTGCCGGGGTGTGTGCAGTGATGATGATGGGGGCCGGTAGTGCCGGTGTGTGCGGTGATGATGGTCTCTCTCTCTCGGCATGAAAAAGGAAAAAAAAAACAGATCTGTTTTTTGCTGGATCCGTCGCATCAGTTTTTACACGATCTGCGACAGATCCGTTGCATCAGGCACATGCCGGATTGTGCCTGATGCCAAAAAAACTGATGTGTGAACATAGCCTAAGCCGAGGATCATTAGCATATTGCATCCGTTGCTCTTGCATCGGTCAAGCCTTAGAAGGAGTCTGTCTTGTGTGCCTGGACTCAGTAAAGGTTTTGACTGAGATGAAAAGCTGTCTCCTCAGTAGCTGCCTATGCTGAGTGCATCAAGAAACAAACAAAGGAGAGCTGTGCTAAGGGAGCACATACATGTGCCGTATGACTCGCACAAGTCTCACATCGCATCACCTGGCACGGCCGCACTCTCTCCGGACAGGAGCGTCTTAGCTGCATAGAAATACATGCAGTCGAACCGCTCCTGTCAGGAGAGAAGCCAGCCGCGCCAGATGATGCAATCCGATACTCGTGCGAGTCATACCGCTCGTGTGAGCGCACCCTAATATACAGGATCACAACACAGACAATCTTTTTCAAACAATAAAAAAAAAGTTTTTACTGTAATCAAAAAAGATACAACCACAGTTTAAAATCACTTAAAAACACTGTAAAAAGAATTGACAATCATCCTATAGTGTATGAGTCAGGATAGGTACGGGAGTGCTGTTATCAGCACCATACAGGATATACTCCTTCATATGTCTACTCCCCTGACAGAATTCCTTTCATAGGAACATCAGCATTCCTTACACTACACACTAGACATCCTTATCCCAAGACTACTTGTGACAGCGACCCTGTGATCAAGGCCCTTGGGGCCAAAACGTCGGAGACGGTCGTTTTTGTTCACATTATATAACTATAACTTGAATATGTTTCAGTAAACAGGTAAAAAAAAAAAACAACTAAATTTGTGTCAGTGTCCAAATATATATGGACCTAACTGTATACCAGGATGGGGCCAAGATGTGGACATACACTGTGTGCAGAATTATTAGGCAAATGAGTATTTTGATCACATGATACTTTTTATACATGTTGTCCTACTCCAAGCTGTATAGGCTTGAGAACCAACTACCAATTAAGTAAATCAGGTGATGTGCATCTCTGTAATGAGGAGGGGTGTGATGTATTGACATCAACACCCTATATAAGGTGTGCTTAATTATTAGGCAACTTCCTTTCCTTTGGTAAAATGGGTCAGAAGAGAGATTTGACGGGCTCTGAAAAGGCCAAAATTGTGAGATGTCTTGCAGAGGGATGCAGCAGTCTTGAAATTGCCAACCTTTGAAGCGTGATCACCCAACAATCAAGCGTTTCATGGCAAATAGCCAACAGGGTCGCAAGATGCGTGTTGGGCAAAAAAGGCGCAAAATAACTGCCCATGAATTGAGGCAAATGAAGCGTGAAGCTACCAAGATGCCATTTGCCACCAGTTTGGCCATATGTCAGAGCTGCAACATTACTGGAGTATCAAAAAGCACAAGGTGGGCCATACTCAGGGACATGGCCATGTAAGGCTGAAAAACTACCAATATTGAACAAGAAACATAAGATAAAACGTCAAGACTGGGCTAAGAAATATCTTAAGACTGATTTTACAAAGGTTTTATGGACTCATGAAATGAGAGTGACTCTTGATGGGCCAGATGGATGAGCCAGAGGTTGGATCAGTAAAGGGCAGAGAGCGCCACTCCGACTCAGACGCCAGCAAGGTGGAGGTGGGGTACTGGTATAGGCTGGTATCATCAAAGATGAACTTGTGGGACCTTTTCGGGTTGAGAATGGAGTGAAGCTCAACTCCCAGACCTACTGCCAGTTTCTGGAAGACAACTTCTTCAAGCAGTGGTACAGGAAGAAGTCGGTATCGTTCAAGAAAAACATGATTTTCATGCAGGACAATGCTCCATCACATGCATCCAACTACTATCATGCAACTGTGATCCGATTCTCTTGTATGCAAGAGTTGCATCACAGGTGTGGAGAAGAGGAACATATTAATCTCTCCATCTTCTCTATTACCTGTCTCTGCATATACGAGGGGTTGCTGATAAGTCTTTGGTTTTACCCAGAAAGAAACGAGATAGGATGACGAAACTTTACATTTAAGCTGGGTTTACACACTGCAACATCGCAAAGGACATCGCTGTAACGTCACCGGTTTTGTGACGTAACAGCGACCTCCCTAAGTCTCTGCTAAGTCGCTGGTGAGCAGTCAAACAGGCAAACCTGGCCAACAACGCAACAGCGATCCGGACCTGCAGAGCGACCTAGCTGGTTGTTGGGGACGTTGATAAGCAGCCTTTTGAAAGGGAAGTTGCTAACAAAGTCGCTGCAAAGTCTTTCACACACTGAAACTTTCCAGCGATGCTTGCTGCACAGCGGAAAACAAAGGACCTAGGAATGGTCCTGAACGATTTGTAACGATTACAACTTCACAGCAGGGGCCAGGTCGCTGATAGGTTTCACACACTGCAACATCGCAAACAACATCGCTATTGCGTCACAAAACCGGTGACGTTACAGCGATGTCGTTTGAGATGTTGCAGTGTGTAAACCCAGCTTTATTCCGCATACTCTCCGCTGATGTCAACACACTTCATACATCGGTATTCCAAGTTCTGTAAGCCTAGCAAAAAATAAGGATTTTGGTTTTGCCTCAAACCAGGCATCCGTAGCAGCCATGGCATCAGAAATAGTGTGAAATTTGGTACCCTTGAGGTGTTTTTTCAGGTTTGGAAACAGATAATAGTTGGAGGTCACTAGATCTGGTGAATAAGGTGGGTGGTCAACCAGCTGGAAGCCCAGCTCTGCCAGTTTTGCCATGGTCGCTTGTGCAGTGTGAGCGGAGGCATTGACTTGCAGGAACAAGATTCCTTTGGACAGCTTGCCATGCTCTTTGGCCTTCAGAGCTGCCTTGAGAGCTGCCTTCAATTGGTCCAAAAGTTCAATGTAATACCTCGCATTGATGGTGGAACCCTTTTGAAGGTAGTCCACTAGCAGCATGCCCTCCTTATCGCAGAACACAGATGCCATCACCTTAGTGGCTGATTTTTGCACCCTGAACTTCTTTGGATTAGGAGAACCACTGTGCCTCCACTCTTTTGACTGCTCCTTGTTTTTAGTGTCATACAAATAAATCCAAGTCTCATCCATAGTGATCAGTCGATCCAGGAAGTTCCTATCAGTTGGGAAACGCTGACAAATGGACTGGAAAATTTTCACTTGCATGCTTCTCTGATCTGTTGTCAAACATCTGGGGATTCACTTTGCAGATAGCTTCCTCATGTCCAAATATTCACGGGTAATGACACAAACACGTTCACAGGAAATCCCCATGATGTCTGCTATTGTTTTAGCTGAAATTTGTCCATTCTCCAGTATGAGGTTGTGCACAGCATCGACGATCTCCGGAACAACAACCGCTCTTGGTCGTCCAGGACGTTCCTCATCATTGGTGCTGAAGTGGCCTGTTTTAAATTTGGCGACCCAGTTTTTAACTCTGGAATATGAAGGGCATTGATCCCCCAATGTCTGCGACATATCACCATGAATATCCTTCATGGACTTTCCTTGCAGAAACAAGAATTTTAGCACTCCTCTGCTCTCAGTTGCTGTGAATATCGCATTAAACTCTGCCATTTTGTTTTCCCGCATGCGTAGAACACTGTTGCCATATGCAACAAACACAAAATTTTGAAAACCTATATTAGACACATAAGGCTTTCATGTGATGTAACATTCGTTACCATAGAAAAAAAAAAAGATCACAAAGACTTAGCAGCAGCCCCTCATATCACAGAAATGGGGGCAGCCCGATGTTACACAGGCACCCATAGCCTTGTATAGGTGCATGGCATCAGATATACAATGGCAAACGCAGCATGCTGCAATTTTATTCTGATGCGGATTCGGCATGAAGAAAAAAAAACCGCAGATGAACATTGCCTAATTTTTTTTAACATTGGATTGCACCTATCCGTAATAAACGCAAGTGGGAGCGAGGTCTTAAAGCACCACCATATGGGAAATTAAAAAATAAAACAACGCTAAAGTGGTGCTTTAATAGGGCAGGTACAATTCTTTTCTCTATCACTTCGTTGGGGGACACAGGAAACCATGGGTGCATGCTGCCGTAACTACCGTGTTTTTCCAAAAATAAGACCTCCCCCAAAAATAAGCCCTAGCAGGGATTTTCAGCATTTTCGGAGAAAGGCTTAAATATAAGCCCTCCCCCGAAAATAAGCCCTAGTCCCGGATCAATAATGAAGTGTCCGTGCAGCTAAAAAAGTTACAGATACTGCAGGACACTTCATTATACACAGCGGCACCCGGCAATCACACTCACCAGACGCCGAGCAGCAGGACCTGCAGTGATCGCACACCCGCACACATCAGCTCACACACATACACACACACACACACACAATCAGATCACACACACACACACCAGATCTCACACAGAAACATTGGATCGCACACACAGTCAGATCGCACACAAACATCGGATCACACGCAAACATCAAAACACACACACACACACACACAAACATCGGATCTCACACACATCGGATCGCATACACACTCACCTCATCCAGCGACACCGATCTCTTCTCGCCGGGAGAATCCTGAGAGGCAGTGCAGTGCAGCGCGACGAACAAGTCCTGCGGCCGGACACGTGACTTGCTCTCATTCCCTGCTGCCGTAAGTGCTGGATGTGATGTGATGTGATGTGTGTGTCTGCAATCGGCTGTGTGTGTCTGCATTCGGATGTGTGTATCTGTGATCGGCTGTGTATATCTGTGATCGGCTGTGTGTGCCTGTGATCGGATGGGTGTATCTGTGATCGGCTGTGTGTGCCTGTAATAGGATGTGTGTATCTGATCGGCTGTGTGTACCTGTGATAGGATGTGTGTATCTGTGATCGGCTGTGTGTGCCTGCGATCGGATGTGTGTATCTGTGATGGCTGCGTGTGCCTGCGATCGGATGTGTGATCTGCTGTGTATATCTGCGATCTGCTGTGTGTGTGCCTGTGATTGGATGTGTGTATCTGTGATCGGCTGTGTGTGCCTGTAATAGGATGTGTGTATCTGATCGGCTGTGTGTACCTGTGATAGGATGTGTGTATCTGTGATCGGCTGTGTGTGCCTGCGATCGGATGTGTGTATCTGTGATGGATGCGTGTGCCTGCGATCGGATGTGTGATCTGCTGTGTATATCTGCGATCTGCTGTGTGTGTGCCTGTGATTGGATGTGTGTATCTGTGATCGGCTGTGTGTATCTGTGATCGGCTGTGTGTGTCTGCGATCTGCTGTGTGTGATCTGCTGTGTATATCTGTGATCTGCTGTGTGTGTGTGTGTGTGTGTGTGTGTGTGTGTGTGTGTGTGTGAGAGAGAGAGAGTGAGATCTGCTGTGTGTGATCTGCTGTGTGTGTCTGCGTGTCAGCTAGCAGCAGGGTAGGACGGCGTGCAGCACCGACCGGAGATCACAGGAGGACCTGGGAACCATGCAGACGTTCTGGTCTGGTGAGTATGAGTCTCCTGGAAAGTGGGGGGGGGTCTGCTTTTTTGGGGGGTAAACTTGCCCCCAACCGTGTTTCTCCAAGAATAAAACCTCCTCCAAAAATAAGCCCTAGTGCTTTTTTGGGGGGCAAAAAAAATATAAGACAGTGTCTTATTTTTGGAAAGACACGGTAGGAGGCTACCACAAAGCAAGAAAAAGTTAGCTCCCCTCAGTAGGATACACGCACCATAGCTAAGCTTATCTGTAAGTGTCCGTAGGAGGGAGATACTGGGCTGCATTCAGCTGTTTTTACCTTTGATTTTTTTGTTTTTTATTAATGAATTCCCTTTTCCTTTCATCAAACTGTGCTTTTTCAGGTCATCCCTCCTGTCCCCTCAGTTATCTTCCCTTCTTTTGAGGTCCACCTTGTCATTCTTTACAGGTCCTTCTCCCTGCGAGTGTCAGTTGTTTATCGCCCTCCAGGCCCCACCATCAGTTCTTGGATCATTTTACCACTTGGTTTCAACACTTCCTCCCCACTCTCATAATGGGGAACTTTAGCATCCCTATTTATAATCCCCTCTCGCCATCGCCCACTAATCTTTTATCTCTAATCTCCTCTCTTGCCCTTTACAACTTACTAACTCTCCCACACATGAAGATGGGAATACGCTGGACCTGGTCTTCTGTCTCTTCACAGTGAATGATTTTACTAACTTCTCCCACCCACTCTGACCACAACCTTCTTTCACTCTCAGTTAAAAACTGTCAACCCACTCAGGACACCCCCAATTATCACACTTATAGGAATATACATGTCATTAATACCCAGAAACCTCTGAAGAATTTGCAGTCATCATTGGCCCCAATATCCTCCCTCTCCTGTCCTGACTCTGCTGTAAAACATAATGAAACCCTGCAGAGACCCCTGGATGAAGCTGCACCTCCTACACACACTCGGCAAAGATGGTGGCAGCCCTGGCACACGCTGCAAACTCGTTTTCTCCAGCAGTGCTCTAAGTGTGCTGAACGTCTGTGGAGAAAATCCAATCTAGCCAATGATTTATCCATTATAAGTTCATGCTTAAAATATACAATGCTGCCCTTCACCTCTCCAAACAAGCTTACTTTAACACCTCACTAGCGAACAATCCTAAACAACTCTGATACTTTCCACTACCTCCATGGACCAAGAGTGCAGGCCCCAACCATCAACCTCAGCGCAGACGACCTTGACAATTATTTTAAAGAAAAAATTTACCATATATTCCAGGAATTTTGTCACAGCCTCTTATCATGCATTCTTTTCCCTCCTAAACTTTATCAAGCTCACTGTCACTCTGATCCAGTCACATAAGAAGTTATCTGGCTCCTTGCATCTTCTCACCCTACTACCTGCACCAGTGACACTATTTTCTCACATCTCCTTCAGTCAATATCCCCAGCTGTCACCACTCACTTAACTAAAATATTTCCTTTCTCCTCTGGTGTCTTTACCTCCTCTTTCAAACATGCCAGCATACACCCATTACTTAAAAAAAATCATTTGTGGACCAAAACTGTGCTGCTAACCATAGACTTGTCTCTAATCTCCCCTTCATCTCCAAACTTCTGGAATGCTTGGTCCACTCCCGTCTAATCCACTATCTGGCAGATAATTCTCTTCTCGACTCTCTACAATCCGGTTTCCGCTCCTTAGACTCTACTAAAGCTGCTCTTACTAAAGTCTCTAATGATCTACTAACGGCTAAATCTAATGGTCACTACTCCCTGCCGATTCTCCTAGATTGCCCTGCTGCATTAGACACCGTGGATCACTAGCTTTTCCTCACTATGCTTCGTTCTATCGGGCTCAAGGACACTGTACTCTCCTGGTTCTCTTCCTATCTCTCTGACCGCTCCTTCAGTGTATATTTTGCCGATTCCTCTTCCTCTTAGTCGCTCTTATCATTCTCGCCTGCATTACTGTAAGGCCATGTGCCCACGGGAGAAAGTAACTGCGGATTTTGCTGCGGAAAACCCGCTGATTTTTTAGATTTCCCAGATAAATCCACGAGTTTACACAAGTACAGACACTCCCCATGTTATCATATGGGATTTGGGGAGTGCTGTATCAATGCTGCGGTATTTGCAGCTGCGGAAAATGCTGTGGATTTCCCGCAGCCGCACGTAACTGCATGTCAATTATTCATGCGGAATTATCAGCAGAATTCCCGTCTTTCTACTATGGAGATACAGGGCGGCAAATCCGCAGGAATTCTGCACGAAAATCTTAATTATCGGTAATAGGATTTTCAGGATCCCATGCCAGCACCACCTGAGAGAGAGGTTCCGCCCATCTCAGGACAGGAAACCCACTGAAATAAAAAGGCGGTACTTCTCCTCCGCTTCAGTAGGTTCACAGAGCCAGAGAGTACCACCAAACAAACAAAAATGGTTAATTATACTATCACCAAAGCACCATTAACTCTAACACTCCCCGAAGGGTGACCATAATCAGTGAACGGGGGGGTGGGGGGGGATTAAGGGTGCTGTCATGGGCTCCTGAAAATCCCACTACCGGTAAATAGTTAAGATTTTTCCCTTACGCCCATGACAGCATCACGTGAGAGATTCTATAGACCAATCACCTTAGGGAGGGACCACCGCCTGTAAAACCAGTCTACCAAAAGAGAGATCGACTGTGGAGGACAGGTCAAGTCTATAGTGACGGAATAAGGTAGAAGAAGAGGACCAAGTGGTGGCCCTACAGATTTGCTCAATTGAAACCTCCACCCTTTCTGCCCAGGAGGTGGAAACTAAGCTAGTAGAATGTGCTCTAATCTGCAAGGGGGCTGGGACCTCCTTGGATGAGTAGGCCAGAGATATAGCATCCCGTATCCATCTAGCTAAGGTGCTCTTAGAAACCCTACAGCCCTTGGACACCCCCTGGAAAGCAACAAACAGGCTCTGCAATTTCCGCCACTTCCGGGTCCTCTCTAAGTAGGTAAGAAGAGCCCTTCTTACATCTAATCTATGGAGCCGGGGGAAGGCGGTTCAAAAAAGGATGGTAAGATTATTTCCTGGGACCTATGGAAAGGCTTAACCACTTTTGGAAGGTAGGAAAGGTCAGTGCGTAGTATCACCCTATCTACCAGAATTTGCGTGTATGGTTGGGCGATAGAGTGTGCCTGTAGATCACTCACCCGTCTAGCTGATGTTAACGCAATAAGCAGTGCCACCTTCAATGACAGGTTTTTGAGGGAAACCTCCAAAAGGGGCTCAAATGGGGCATCCACCAGGGCATCCAGGACCAGATTCAAATCCCATGGAGGTACCTGAGGAGAGGTAACAGGAGCAACTCTAGCACAGGATCGAATGAACCTATTAATCAATCTATTCTCCGACAGGTTGCGGTTATATAGTGCCCCCAGGGCCGAAACCTGCACTTTCAATGTACTAGTGGACAGGCCCAATTCCAACTCCTTCTGAAGGAACTCTAGTATAACGGGGAAGGGAGGAGGACCCCCTGACCTGAACTCCTGAAACCTGTAAGAATTTGCTCCAGACCCTACCATAAATACCGGTGGTGATTGGTTTTCTACTCTTCAGGAGAGTCTCAACCAGGTTCCCATAAAATCCCTGTGCTAAGAGAAGCTTCCGCTCAAATGCCTCGCTGTCAAGTGCAAAGCTGGATCTCTGGAATGATGCACTGGCCCCTGGACTAGGAGTTCTGCTTCGTCTGGAAGTATTCAGGGATCTGAGATCGCCAGTTTCTGGAGCCAGAAAAACCAGGCCCGCTTTGGCCATAAGGGAGCAATGAGAATGACATGGGTTCTGTCTTCCCGGATCTTCCGAAAGACTGATGGAAGAAGACTCAAGGGCGGAAAGGCATACAGGAGACCCTGAGACCAGGAGATTCGCATTGCCAAGGGACAGTCTCTGGGATTGAGAGAGCAAAAGTTTTGCACCTGTCTGTTGGCCCTGGTTGCAAAGATCCACAACCGGAGTCCCCCAGAGTTTTGAGATTAAACTGAACACCCGAGGGCTGAGTCCACTCCCCTTGGTCCAGAATGGTGTCTGCTGAGAAAATCGGCCTCCTCGTTGTCCCGTCCCCGATTATGAAGGGAACTCAGGGAAAGAAGATGGGGTTTTACCAGCTGAAAAGAAGGGAATTTTGTTTACTTACCGTAAATTCCTTTTCTTCTAGCTCCAATTGGGAGACCCAGACAATTGGGGTGTATAGCTTATGCCTCCGGAGGCCACACAAAGTATTACACTTAAAAGTGTAAAGCCCCTCCCCTTCTGCCTATACACCCCCTGTGCATCACGGGCTCCTCAGTTTTGGTGCAAAAGCAAGAAGGAGGAAAAATTATAAATTGGTTTAAAGTAAATTCAATCCGAAGGAATATCAGAGAACTGAAACCATTCAACATGAACAACATGTGTACACAAAGAACAACAGCCCGAAGGGAACAGGGGCGGGTGCTGGGTCTCCCAATTGGAGCTAGAAGAAAAGGAATTTACGGTAAGTAAACAAAATTCCCTTCTTCTTTGTCGCTCCATTGGGAGACCCAGACAATTGGGACGTCCAAAAGCAGTCCCTGGGTGGGTAAATAATACCTCATAATAGAGCCGTAAACGGCTCCGTCCTACAGGTGGGCAACCGCCGCCTGAAGGACTCGCCTACCTAGGCTGGCATCTGCCGAAGCATAGGTATGCACCTGATAGTGTTTCGTGAAAGTGTGCAGGCTCGACCAGGTAGCCGCCTGACACACCTGCTGAGCCGTAGCCTGGTGCCGCAAAGCCCAGGACGCCCCCACGGCCCTGGTAGAATGGGCCTTCAGCCCTGAGGGAACCGGAAGCCCCGAAGAACGATAAGCTTCGAGAATTGGTTCCTTGATCCACCGAGCCAGGGTTGATTTGGAAGCTTGTGTCCCTTTACGCTGGCCAGCGACAAGGACAAAGAGTGCATCCGAGCGGCGCAGGGGCGCCGTACGAGAAATGTAGAATCTGAGTGCTCTCACCAGATCTAACAAGTGCAAATACTTTTCACATTGGTGAACTGGATGAGGACAAAAAGAGGGTAAGGAGATATCCTGATTGAGATGAAAGGGGGATACCATCTTAGGGAGAAATTCCGGAACCGGACGCAGAACCACCTTGTCCTGGTGAAAACACCAGGAAAGGGGCTTTGCACGACAACGCTGCTAGCTCAGACACTCTCCGAAGTGAAGTGACTGCTACTAGGAAGACCACTTTCTGCGAAAGGCGTGAGAGAGAAATATCCCTCATTGGCTCGAACGGTGGTTTCTGAAGAGCCATCAGCACCCTGTTCAGATCCCAGGGTTCTAACGGACGCTTGTAAGGAGGGACGATGTGACAAACCCCCTGCAGGAACGTGCGTACCTGTGGAAGTCTGGCTAGGCGCTTCTGAAAAAACACAGAGAGCGCAGAGACTTGTCCCTTAAGGGAGCCGAGCGACAAACCCTTTTCCAATCCGGATTGAAGGAAGAACAGAAAAGTGGGCAAGGCAAATGGCCAGGGAGAAAAACCCTCAGCAGAGTACCACGACAGGAATATCTTCCACGTCCTGTGGTAGATCTTGGCGGATGTTGGTTTCCTAGCCTGTCTCATAGTGGCAATGACCTCTTGAGATAACCCTGAAGACGCTAAGATCCAGGACTCAATGGCCACACAGTCAGGTTGAGGGCCGCAGAATTCAGATGGAAAAACGGCCCTTGAGACAGCAAGTCTGGTCGGTCTGGTAGTGCCCACGGTTGGCCGACCGTGAGATGCCACAGATCCGGGTACCACGACCTCCTCGGCCAGTCTGGAGCGACGAGGATGGCGCGGCGGCAGTCGGACCTGATCTTGCGTAACACTCTGGGCAACAGTGCCAGAGGAGGAAACACATAGGGGAGTAGAAACTGCGACCAATCCTGAACTAAAGCGTCTGCCGCCAGAGCTCTGATCTTGAGACCGTGCCATGAATGTCGGGACCTTGTTGTTGTGCCGGGACGCCATTAGGTCGACGTCCGGCATGCCCCAGCGGCAACAGATCTCCTAAAACACGTCCGGGTGAAGGGACCATTCCCCTGCGTCCATGCCCTGGCGACTGAGAAAGTCTGCTTCCCAGTTTTCTACGCCCGGGATGTGAACTGCGGATATGGTGGAGGCTGTGGCTTCCACCCACAGCAGAATCCGCCGGACTTCCTGGAAGGCTTGCCGACTGCGTGTTCCGCCTTGGTGGTTGATGTATGCCACCGCTGTGGAGTTGTCCGACTGAATTCGGATCTGTTTGCCTTCCAGCCACGGCTGGAACGCCTTTAGGGCAAGATACACTGCCCTTATCTCCAGAACATTGATCTGAAGGGAGGACTCTGGCTGAGTCCAAGTACCCTGAGCCCTGTGGTGGAGAAAGACCGCTCCCCACCCTGACAGGCTCGCGTCCGTCGTGACCACCGCCCAGGATGGGGGCAGGAAGGATTTCCCCTTCGACAGAGAAGTGGGGAGAAGCCACCACTGAAGGGAAGCCTTGGCTGCCCGCGAAAGGGAGACGTTCCTGTCGAGGGACGTCGACTTCCTGTCCCATTTGCGGAGAATGTCCCATTGAAGTGGACGCAGATGAAACTGCGCAAAAGGAACTGCCTCCATTGCTGCTACCATCTTCCCTAGGAAGTGCATGAGGCGCCTCAGGGGGTGTGACTGGCCTTGAAGGAGAGATTGCACCCCTGTCTGTAGTGAACGCTGTTTGTCCAGCGGAAGCTTCACTATCGCTGAGAGAGTATGAAACTCCATGCCAAGATATGTCAGTGATTGGGCCGGTGTCAGATTTGACTTTGGAAAATTGATGATCCACCCGAAACTCTGGAGAGTCTCCAGAGCAATGTTCAGGCTGTGTTGGCATGCCCCTTGAGAGGGTGCCTTGACAAGCAGATCGTCTAAGTAAGGGATCACCGAGTGTCCCTGAGAGTGTAGGATTGCCACCACTGTTGCCATGACCTTGGTGAAGACCCGTGGGGCTGTCGCCAGGCCAAAAGGCAGTGCCACGAACTGAAGGTGTTCGTCCCCTATGGCGAAACGCAGGAAGCGCTGATGCTCTGGTGCAATCGGTACGTGGAGATAAGCATCTTTGATGTCGATTGATGCCAGGAAATCTCCTTGGGACATTGAGGCGATGACGGAGCGGAGCGATTCCATCCGGAACCGCCTGGTTTTTACATGCTTGTTGAGCAGTTTTAGGTCCAGAACAGGACGGAAGGATCCGTCCTTTTTCGGCACCACGAACAAGTTGGAGTAAAAACGGTGACCCCGTTGCTGAAGAGGAACAGGGATCACCACTCCTTCCGCCTTCAGAGTGCACACCGCCTGCAGAAGAGCATCGGCTCTCTCGGGGGGCGGAGATGTTCTGAAGAAACGAGTCGGAGGACGAGAGCTGAACTCTATCCTGTAACCTTGAGATAGAATGTCTCTCACCCATCGGTCTTTTACCTGTGGCAGCCAGGCGTCGCAAAAGCGGGAGAGCCTGCCACCGACCGAGGATGCGGTTTGAGGAGGCCGAAAGTCATGAGGAGGCCGCTTTGGGAGCGGTTCCTCCGGCGGTCTTTTTAGGACGTGACTTAGACCGCCATGAATCAGAGTTCCTCTGATCTTTCTGAGGCCTTTTGGACGAGGAGAATTGAGACCTGCCCGCGGTCCGAAAGGACCGAAACCTCGATTGTACCTTCCGTGGTTGAGGTCTGTTTGGTTTGGACTGGGGTAAGGATGAGTCCTTTCCCTTGGATTGTTTAATGATTTCATCCAATCGCTCACCAAACAGGCGGTCGCCAGACAATGGCAAACCGGTTAAGAACTTTTTGGAAGCAGAGTCTGCCTTCCATTCACGTAGCCACATGGCCCTGCGGACTACCACCGAATTGGCGGATGCTACCGCCGTACGGCTCGCAGAGTCCAGGATAGCATTAATGGCGTAGGACGCAAACGCCGACGCCTGAGAGGTTAAGGACACCACTTGCGGGGCAGATGTACGTGTGACTGTATTAATCTGCGCCTGACAAGCTGAGATAGCTTGGAGTGCCCATACGGCTGCGAATGCTGGAGCAAAAGACGCGCCGATAGCTTCATAGATGGATTTCAACCATAGTTCCATCTGTCTGTCAGTGGCATCTTTGAGCGAAGCCCCATCTTCCACTGCAACTATGGATCTAGCCACCAGTCTGGAGATTGGAGGATCCACCTTAGGACACTGAGTCCAGCCCTTGACAACATCAGGGGGGAAGGGATAACGTGTATCCTTAAGGCGCTTGGAAAAACGCTTGTCTGGACAATCTCGGTTTTTCTGGACTGCCTCTCTGAAGTCAGAGTGATCCAGAAACGTACTCAATGTACGCTTGGGAAACCTGAAACGGAATTTCTCCTGAGAAGCTGACTCCTCAATTGTAGGAGCTGGGGGAGAAATATCCAACACCTGATTGATGGTCGCTATAAGGTCATTCACTACGGCGTCACCTTCAGGTGTATCTAGGTTGAGAGCGGCTTCAGGATCAGAATCCTGATCTGTTACCTCCGCTTCATCTTCCAGAGAGTCCTCCTGCTGAGACCCTGAACAGTGTGATGAAGTGGAGGGAATTTCCCAGCGAACCCGCTTAGGCGGCCTGGGACTGCGGTCCGTGTCAGAGACCTCACCCTGGGACCTATGGGTCACCCCAGGAGCACTTTGCTGTTCCAATTGAGGGGGACCTGGGGTCAAAGATTGAACAGTGCCCGGGGCCTGAATCACCGGTCTAGACTGTAAGGCTTCTAGTATTTTAGCAGACCATTTATCCATACTCTCAGACAGTATGTCAGCAAAAGCTGCAAACTCCGTCCCTGTCACCTGGACAGTGGTAGCAGGTGGTTCCACCTGGGCCCCCAGTAGCAGAGGCTCCGGCTGAGTAAGTGACACAGGGGCCGAGCATTGCACACAATGAGGGTCAGTGGAACCTGCCGGTAGTATAGCTGCACATGAGGTACAGGTTGCAAAGTACGCCTGTGCTTTGGCACCCTTGCTTTTTGCGGACGACATGCTGTTGTCTCCTCTGAGAACAATCCAGGAGGGTATATAGCCAAAAATCAACAGAGCGACCGTACAGTGCAAATGTATAGCCTATAAGCCTATAATATATATATATATATATATATATATATATATATACACACTTCGGCACTCAGTGGGGCCAGCACCACAGGTGCTGCTTACCGACCGCTCAGAGCGGTTGTGTGATCACCAGATTCCCTGCCTGGGTCTCCCTGTGTTGTCTCTCCTCTCCAGCGTCTGAATCACTGACAGGAATGGCTGCCGGCGTTCTGTGGGGAGGAGGGGACCGTGGGCGTGCCCAAGAAAGTGCGGGAATCTAGTGCCCCAGTGTACTGAGTGAGGGGGGAGGAGGATACTAAAGTATGCTCCAGCCCTCAGCGCTGACGTCCTGTGCAGCGTCCCGCCCTTCCCCTGACTGGCAGGCCTGTGGGCGGGAATATGCGATACTAGGCCGCAGAAGCCGGGGACTAAAGTTATAAGCGCGGCCGCCAATAAGCGCGGCCGCGCGGTAGTCCCCGGCGCACTAACACACCCAGCAGTGCTGCAATGTGTATGGCACAAGCGCTCCATGCGCGGTCCCCACGGGGACACAGAGTACCTCACAGTAGCAGGGCCTTGTCCATGACGATACCCGGCTCCTATCCATCAGATTCCCCAGGGGCTGCGGAGGGAGCACGGTCCCCGTGCCTGGAGACCGATTCGGATCCCACTTCACCCAGAGCCCATAAGGGATGGGGAAGGAAAACAGCATGTGGCTCCTGCCTATGTACCCGCAATGGGTACCTCAACCTTAACAACACCGCCGACAAAGTGGGGTGAGAAGGGAGCATGCCGGGAGCCCTGTTATGGGCCCTCTTTTCTTCCATCCGACCTAGTCAGCAGCTGCTGCTGACTAAGCTGTGGAGCTATGCGTGGATGTCAGCCTCCTTCGCACAAAGCATAAAAACTGAGGAGCCCGTGATGCACGGGGGGTGTATAGGCAGAAGGGGAGGGGCTTTACACTTTTAAGTGTAATACTTTGTGTGGCCTCCGGAGGCATAAGCTATACACCCCAATTGTCTGGGTCTCCCAATGGAGCGACAAAGAAATGTCTGTTGAGTGAGAGAGGAGCGGTCTGGATCTGGTTCCTCCTTGATGAGTGAGGTAGGCTACTGTCACTCTGTTGTCGGAAAGGATCTGAATGTGCTGATCTGCTAGATAAGGGAGGAAACCTTTGAGTGCTAAGTTCACGGCCGACAATTCCCGGAAATTTGAGGACTAACACATCAGATAGGAGTCCCATCGACCCTGTAAGAAATGATCTCTCAGATGAGTCCACCCAGGCTAGGTGGCTTGCAACGGTCGTGATGGTATCTGTGATGTGAGGACTCAACAGCACCCCAGCGGATAGGTGAGTTAAGTCCTCCCACCACAAAAGAGAACGTAATGTCTCTGGGCTTAGATGGATTTTGTGGTCCAAACAGCCACCTGAGTGCCGCTGCCATGCCAGGATCTCCGCCTGAAGGGATCTCGTACGCACCTGCGCCCAAAGAACCGCAGAGATATAGGAGGTGAGGGATCCTACCAGCAACATGGCTTGTATGAGGGTCAAGACTAGGTTCCTTATTACTGCAGTGACCAGCCACCGTATCCTGATCTTTTTCTCTTCTGGAAGAAAGGACATCTGGGTCACTGAATCTTGCAGAAGACCTAAAAAGGACTGGCATTGCTGGGGCTGTAGTCTGGATTTGCTTTGATTTATTATCCACCCCAAGTCCTCCAAATCTGAAATTACTGTGTCCACATCCTGTCTGCAAAAGTCCTCCGACTTACTCACTATCAGGAGATCGTCCATGTAAGGGATAACCAGAATTTGGTGGATTCTGCCATGAGTTTCATCAAAACCCTGGGTGCCATGGAGATCCCGAAGGGAAGTGCCCTGAACTGGTAATGAAGAATAGCGTTGTTCTTCTGAAAGGCAAACCTTAGGTATCTCTGGTAAGCGGCGTGGATAGGAACATGATAATATGCATCCTTCAAGTCTAGTACTGCCATGAAACACCCGGGATATAACAGCTTTATTGTGGACCTGATTGTTTCCATCTTGAAGGATTGCTGAACAAGATGACGGTTGAGTCGCTTCAGGTTGATAGTCCTGAAGGACAAATCTGGTTTTCTCACTAAGAACAGTGGGGAATAGAGACCCTGCCCCCCTTCTCCCTCGGTGACCTACTGTATCACTTTCTTGAGAAGGAGGGAATGGTTCTCTAATTCCAACACCAGTCTCTTCTCTCCCTGTCTTAGGGGTGTTACAATGAAATACCCCCGAGGGGGCGATGTCATCTGCAGCCTCAATCCTTCCGAGATGATCTGGAGGATCCACTAGCTGGAGGAAATCTTTTTCCATGCAGAGAGGAAAAGAGAGCCTTCCCCCCACGTGAACTATGATGTCATTGGGGGTCTTTTGGTTTGGTAGAGGAGGATGAAGTGAACAAGAATCCTGAACTTCTTCCTCCTGTCCTTCCAGGAGTCCTGGTCTCTGGGGGACTTCTTGTGGAAAAATTGCTTTCTTCGAAAATGACGGTTGTGAGGTAATGGGGTCTGGATAACCGGAAACCCCTGTTTCTTATCTGACGCCTTGGACAGCAGGTCATTCAGTTGTGTGCCAGGCCACCAAACATTAGGTCCTGTGTGGACTCAGGGTCCTTAGTATCCACCAGCCCCATGGTGGTGCGGACCGCTTTCACAAGGGAAGTTACCTCAGTGGGAGGAAAGCAAGGTCTGCCGCCTTCCTCGGAGGAAGATGATGACTACAAGGAAGAGGACGTTAACCTTGAGCCCCGGTCAGAGCTTACTGATCTATCAGAGACATCATCAATATTTTTTTGGCAGACTTTTTATGCTTCTTCGGGACCTTGTGAGAGGGAGCTAGTGGAATCCCTGTCTTCTGCCTGAATAATCTCCTTTTGTTCGGCGCAAATCCGGGCCCTCTGCACAGAGAACTTGTTTAATGCAGGCGAAGCAGAGATCCTTTTTGTAATCTGAAGCCAGGGAGTCCTTGCATATCCCACAAGCTCTGATTCCTCTTGGAGGTATGCTTCTTGGATACCTTCTGGAAAAAATAAGGGAACATAGAAAGGGGAACATTTTAGGAGGTTGTAGGAGAACACTTACCCCCGAAGATGGCAGATCAGGTACCGGCTTAGGAGGTGACTTATGGCTTCCAGGTTTGGACCGCTTAGATCCTCCGGAATGACAGCTTGCCGGACTAGAGGGACTGGTCCTAGCGGTGGAGCGGTCCCCTTGCTGCTGGTGCTGCGAGGACTCTGCATCCTCCTGCTGACTTAGCACATCTTGTGCTGGGAGAGCGTTGTTTTCCATCCTGTATAGGGGAAAACTATACTCACCAGCTTGCAGACCTGCCGATCTCTTATCCTGCATACAAATGTCCTACCCAGGGATCACTTACTGGGTTGTTATGATCCAGAACCATGGAAGACCACCACAAATCATTGGCAAAAGGTGACAAGAGCATTGGCAACTAATCTGGCTGCATCCCCTTACTAACCATCACAACTAGAAGTAGCCGAGGGGTGAACTAACATCCTGTGCACCGCGAACCCAGCCGGAGAACTAACTATCCTTAAGGTAGGAAAGAGGAATAACTCTCTGCCTCAGAAAATAGAGAAGAATAGCAAGCCCCCCACATTCAAAGACTGCGGTGATATAGGAAAAACACAATACACAGGTAGAGGTCAGGATTACCAAAAGGTGAGGCCCCCGCTGACTAAAATAGGAAAGGACAGGAAAGGGACTGATGGTGGCCAGAGAAAAACCCTGCAAAATACCAACTTCCTGATAGTACAAAAAGGCCCTCAGATCGCTCGATCTGAACTCCGTCCTATACCAGGTGCCTTTGTCATACCAATGAACAGAAAACAAGAATTATAACACATTCAACATGCCACAAACACATGGACCCAAAGGAGCTATACTCCACACAGAACTGCAGGGAATTCCTCAACAATCCACTGAGGGGGAAAATCCCTGGAAGGAAATAAACTGAAACCAACCACAACAAATGACAAACCCAGATAAGCAAAAGAACCAGACAATAAATAAAGAGCAAGCACTTATCTGGAGTAGATGTGGTGTAGAGCAAGATTAAGCAGGCTGGAGATACAAAGAACAACTGACATCCGGCAACAGCCTGCAATCAGACCAGGACTTAAATAAGCAGAGAGTTAGCAAAGGAAACACCCACTGCACAACACACCTGGTCCAAGTCCAAACCATTCCTGGCCACCAGAGGGAGCCTCCCAGCAGCCAAAACATAACTAACATTCACAACACTGGGCGCCACCATCTTGGTGCTCCTGCGCATGCGCCGGTGATGCACAACTTCCTGGATCACGTTGTACACTCCGCTTCACCCCAGGTAAACCAGCAGCAGGGAACCTGTCTTGCAGGGTCCGTGAGCAGTCCACAGCCTGGGGCGAGGCAGAGCAGAGCTGCTGCTCCAGGCTCGCGCCCCACCACCGTAGAAGGCTAAAGCCCCCGGGGGAGGTGCTTCCAGGCCCGAATGTCAACTTCTGGTAAGACCAGACTTCCACACTGGGTCGGACCTGGGACAAAGGTTAGACGTCCATCAGGACAGGAAACCGAAAATTGAAGCTGAGAGGTACCGACTTTTCTATTTCAGTGGGTTTCCTGTCCTGAAGTGGGCGGAATCTCTCAGGTGGTGCTGTCATGGGCGTAAGGTAAAATCTGCATTATTTCCGCAGGTTTACCGCAACAATTCCGCAGAAATACCACATCAATGGATAGCTGCCTGCAGAAAAGTCCGCAGGTACAATCTCCCGTGGGCACATGGCCTAATTTTCTACTAATCGGTCTCCCTATTACTAAACTCTCCCCTCTCCAATTCATCCTGAAGCCACAGCCAGGATCATTTTTTCCTCTCCAACTGTTTCACCAATACCTCTACCCTGTGCCAGTCACTGCACTAGTTGCACATGGTGCTTCAGAGTCCAATATAAACTTACCACTCTCACTCACAAAGCTCTGCAGTTTCGCACCACTGTACATCTCCTCTCTCATCTCTGTCTATCACCCTACCCGTACCCTTTGTTTTGCTAATGACCTAAGACTGTCATCCTCAAAATTCGAACCTCCCACACCCGTCTCCAAGATTTCTTGTGAGCTGCGCCAATACTCTGGAACACACTACAATTTGATTAATTCCCAACATCTACACTTTTAAGCGGCACCTAAAAACAGATTTCTTTAGATTAGCCTATCACCTCACACATCTAACTATTCCTATTCTGACGTTTACAAAATTTTCTTCTAATTCTGGTCCCCTGTATCTTCTGGTTGCATTCCTCTTCATGTACTTTTTAACACTTTGTATCTGTTCTTGTATAAATCCCGGCTGGTGACTGGTTCGTGGAGCTGGATTTGAATCCCCTATTATATTGATGGCTGGACCATATATGGCAAGCTTTCCCCCCCCCCATTTACCTTCTGTGCCTCCCCTATGCCCTCATAGTTTGTAAGCTTGCGAGCAGGGCCCTCACTCCTCTTGCTGTGTGTTGAATTTTATTATTCTGGAATGTCTCATATTGTCTGTACATGTTCCCTCTGAATTGCAAAGTGCTGCAAAATATGTTGGCGCGGTTTAAATAAAAAATATTATTTTAGCTACAGCTTGTGATTGGGCAACAGAGTGAAGCTGTGTCACGGTCATCCCACCTAGAGACCGAAAGCACAGTGTCGGGTTGCATCGCTACTATTGACTCTCTAGTCTGCGACAAAGGACACTAAAGGCCCTGTCACACACAGAGATAAATCTGCGGCAGATCTGTGGTTGCAGTGAAATTGTGGACAATCAGTGCCAGGTTTGTGGCTGTGTACAAATGGAACAATATGTCCATGATTTCACTAAAACCACAGATCTGCCAAAGATTTATCTCTGTGTGTGACAGGGCCTTAACACATGAAGAGCGTTTGAGTCCTAGCTACTGTCATACCCCTGCCCGCTCATCATTCTGACCTCAACATGCTGGGAGGGAAGTATAACCTTATTATTACCAACCACCCAACAGTGCTCAGAATGTTTGATAGTCTTCCATCCTCATTCGGTGAAGGATTCTGGGGCGTTCAGGACAGGTATTTTCCCCCTTTGTCCCACCGTAGGTCCTGACTCACATTGGGGCTCCTGTTTTTTTTTTTTTTGTTTTTTTTCAAAAAAGAGGGAGAGTAGAAATATAAAACTTTGTGTAGTATAGAGAGTGGGGAGAGACTAGGTGTTTACAGAAGAGGGTCATAATTTTTCCCCACTATCCCCTTCCTCAGAACTTATTCCCATTTTTTCCGGGCTGCACCTGTACATCTGAACCTCCCTCCTTCTGCTGACAGCTACAAATGAAGGGTTCTTTTCCACTTGCATACCGTTTTCGATGCGAGAGCATCGGAAGCAATATGCAAATGGCCCTCTGCTGCGTGCATCAGCCAAGGTTCATGCGACTGTGATGCGATCTTGCGATCGTATCACAGACTCGGAGAAGAGGGAGGATAACTTTCTCCCATCTCCTCCGCTGTCTGTTTCTGCATATATCGCACTGCAGTCACATAACATGCGAGTGCAGTGCGATATTTCACATGCTCCCATAGGCTTGTATGGGGTTGCGTGAGCTGAGACTCGCTGCAAAACGCAGCATGCGGCGACTGCACCAAGAGCACGATTCGTGTCAAGAAATAAAAGGTAAGAGGATACTGCTTCATTGATAAACACTGGTGCGAGTGAGATCCGCTGTTTTATCGGATCACACTCGCACATGAAAATCGCAAGTGGAAAAGAGCCCTAACATTTACCCCCTGGGTTTTGTTGAGGCCTACTGTTCCACCAGACATGCCCCCAGCTACCCAACAAGTCATACACTCGCAGGCTTATTGTGCTCCCTTTTCCCTGCGTCGCCTACTGCTCTCAGCCAGTCACTCCCCCCACCCCTTCTTAAGTCACACAAGAACTTGCGCATACTCGCCAACTCCACCATCTTCCTCCACTCGGTGCCATTATTAAAGACACTGGCTCCACTGAACAGCCAAGCTTCCAGTCCCACTTGACAGTCCTAGGTCTGTGCATAGCCACCAGCAGACCTTCAGAAACAGAGGCTTCACAACCTTTGTAAATAGTTTATTGCCCACAGCAGCGCTCTCTCACTCTCCTGCATGTTCTAACTGCAATTGTTTTCGTTATAAGAAATTTCCCCCCCAACCTGCCTCTCACCTCTACTCTGTTTTTACAGTTGCCCATTACGCAATCTCCTCAGGAGACACCCCCCCCCCCTCTGCCCACAATAAAAGTGTACCTTTCCTCATGGGCCACAAATCCCTTCAATTTTGTCTGACCCTGACTGCCGCATGGAGCGTTTTCCTGCCGATAACTGCCTAGTACTCTGTCCCCTATCCACTGTGAGTCAAATACACCATCTCCCATGTGCCATATGATTGTTTGCAGCAGCGTTCTAGTGCTCGGTCCACTATTGATTCAAATTTGCTATCTGCCCTGAAACACGACTGATTGCAGCAGCAGCCCAAGTGCTCTGTCCATCATACAGAAAGTCTGACACACCATCTACCAGGAAACATCCGATTGCAGCAGTAGGCCAAATGCCCATACAGTGAGTCAGACTCGACATATATCACATACCACATGTCTGTTCACAGTAGCAGACTAAGTGCTCTGTCCACCATACAGTGAGTCAGTGACCCCATCTTCCACAAACCACATGGTTGTTTGCAACAGGGGTCCAAGTGCTGTACTCTCCATCCAGTGAGTCAGGTCCACCATCTACCAAACCACGTCAATGTAGCAGTGGTTCTAGTGCTCGCCCCACTATCTAGTAAGTCAGTTCCATTACGTACCTCAAAACACATAGTCAGTCGCAGCAGCAGCCCAAGTACTCTATTACTCAGTAAGTCAGATCTACCATCTTCCATTAACCACATGGACAATCGCAGTAGGGATAAAAATGCTCTGTCTACTATCCGGTAAGTCAGATCCACAGTCCACCACAAACCACATGGTTGATTGCAGCAGCTGCCAAATGCTCTGTTCCGTGTTCCTTTTGCTCACAGCTGAGGCATCGGCTCATGTACTAAACAATGTTTGCTGGTGTTTTAAGCAATTCACATCTCAGAAGCAAGAGTTGAACTGCAGACTTCCTTACTTGTGAAGGATTTTCTACAGCAAAAGTGGTTGCCTCTTCTAACTGTTCTTATCCAAATATGTCTCAGCAGAGAACTGTTGACATCAGCAAGTTTTCCGCCTCATGGAAGTACTCTGGTTTCTTGTATGCACCTTGTGGAAATGCCCATATCGATTTTCCTGGTCCACCCTCCCCCTTTTTTTTATGTTTTATTTATTTTAATTTTTGTTAAAGAGCTTCTGGATCCTCCAATCAGCTCTTTGATCATTATAAAAAATAAAAAAAGGGAAGCTCTCCTCATTTTTCCTTGTTCATGTCTTCTTTCTTTGCCTCATGATTTTCAGTATGTCAAACCTTCAGTCAGGTCTGTTCTTCATGACGGAAGCTTCTTCCATAAGCTTTTTCAAAGGAATCTAGTTTCCCAATCACAGATCGGGATTTATTTTGTGAGCTAGACACTCTTGCTTAACGTCCGTCAGCATCCAGTGGATCTCTGGAACCTCATCTAAGGCTCTAATGGTCTATAGCATTCCATTTACTACTCCATCCTACCCTTCTTGCCTTGCGCCCCGAAGAGCTTTTTCCAGTGACAATATCTTCCATGGGTGTGGCTCAGTTGGCCTTCTTCCTGTCTTTCACTTGAAAAGGGTGATCCTGAGTCCAGTTTTCCATGGGATAGATCGAGAGAAGACTGACTCCCACACCTCTGGCCATGTGCACATGTTGAGCATTTAGTGACCATTTTAACTGAATATTTGTAAAAAAAAACAAAAAAAAAAAAAAACAGGAGTGGGGGAAAAATGCAGCAGTGGTGCACATTTCAAAAATACTTTTCCTCTGATTGTTCCACCCCTGGTTCATTATGGGACACAGTACCAGCCCCTCTTCTGTTTCTGTAGAACCAGTCTTTTTCTAATTTTAGGTTGCTTCTTCTACGGATTTCACAGAAACTGAGTAGCTTGGCTCCAGTTGGTGGCTGGTTTCTACAGAAGAGCAAGCTTTTTCTTGCCTCCTGGCAGCAACATACAACTATGTTTTTTGGCAAGATATTCCATAAAGGGAGGGACAAGGGACAGGGATTACTAAGGATTTTAAACCAAACAGGCAGGTTTATGGGTTTGTTTGGTTTTTTTAATAAAAAAAAAAATAAAAAAAAAGCTTTAATTTTCTATAGTTCGCTCTTATTAATCTCTTGACAAGGCTTGCTAAGAATTTGCAACTTATTGGTACTGGGTAATGATAAGTGAGCACAAAAGTACTCAAGTGCTCATTACTAGAGTTGAGTAGGTTGGGACGCTCAGATGAGCTCGACTTGAGTAACGAGTATAATGGAAGTCAGTTATTGCAGTTTAGCTCTCCGCCTACATACAGGCAGCCATAAATAGGGCATTTCTGGGGAAGGGAGAGATTTTTTTTTTTTTTTTTTTTTTAATACATACACATCATCCGAAACGAATAGTTTTCACTGTGTGAGCCAGAGACTGCAAGCGGCTCTCATTGGGGGTGCCGATTTCCACCGCTCATTGAAGGGATTGACACATCAAAGCACCCACAGAGTGCACCCAAGCACCCCGATGCTCAAACGAGTATTGAGCAGTGGTGAGCACGGTCGTCCATTAGTATTGGAAACTTCACTAAGTAATCTTTTTCTAGTACTTTGTGTATATACAAAGAAATAAACGGCCCTTTTAAATTTGTTTCTTGCCTTTTAGTACAATATCTTGTTCAGTATATTACAAGAATTGCATAGTGATAATTACATTAAAAAGTAAAATGGGTCATTTTCTGATAACGCTATCTACGTATGTAGTAAACACAGGCTTGGGTAGTGGCCTTCAGGAAGAGACAATTCTATTTGTCTCTTAAACCTTTATTACACAGGACAAAATTCGCAATATCTTTTGAAACAAAGCGATGATAATAATAATGTGTAATAGCTGCTAGTGATTGTAATATAGTTTGATTCTCACAAAGCCAGATTTTTCAACTTTCTTAAACATTATCGCTTGTCACCAAAACATGTCATTATTCAATAAGTCACTACTACTTCATTAACACATCGCACTAGGCGTGTATTCGTTTTTGTGGGTGTGCAAAAAGCTGTTCCTACTAAATTACAATGTGTCATCATTGGTAGATTTCAAAGGTACCTGTGTGTATAAATAGTGAATGCCTTTCAAGGGTTATTTGAAGGTTCATTATATACTGTAATAATTAGCTTGTACGCACGATAACATAATAGACAGGCGAATACTTAACAAAAAAAAAAAAATTGACTGTCTAATGTGGCCTTTACTTATTTAATCTTGGCCACTGTCATGGCGGAAGTCTGAATTTTCATACAGAAAACTCTCTATTTTCACTTACCCGTTATGAATGCAGGATGGATTGGAGAGGAGAGAGTTTAGTAATAGGGAGACCGATTAGTAGAAAATTTGGCCATGTGCCCACGGGAAATCGTACCTGTGGAATTTTCTGCAGGCAGCTATCCATTGATGCGGTATTTCTGTAGAATTGTTGCGGTAAACCTGCGGAAATAGTACAGATTTTTCCCTTACGCCCATGACAGCACCACCTGAGAGAGAGGTTCCGCCCACATCGAAACAGGAAACCCACTGAAGTAAAAAGAAAAGGCGGTATCTCTCCTCCGCTTCAGTTTTCGGTTTCCTGTCCTGATGGACGTCTAACGGTTGTCCCAGGTCCGACCCGGTGTGGAAGTCTGGTCTTACCATAAGCTGGCATTCAGGCCTGGAAACACCTCCCCGAGGGCTTTAGCCTTCTGCGGTGGTGGGGTGCGAGCCTGGAGCAGGAGCTCTGTGTCGCCCCAGGCTGTGGACCTCTCACGAACCCTGCGCGACAGGTTCCCTGCTGCTGGTTCACCTGGGGTGAAGCGCAATCCAGGAAGTGTGTCACCGGCGCAGGAGCACCAAGATGGTGGTGCCCAGTAAGTGATGCATGGGCGGAATATCCACATTCAACCATTTTTTTTTCACAGCTTGGCACTTTCACATTCTGAATGTTGATTAGAGTTAGGCAGCTATGCCCATATCACCACTCATGTATTAGTAATAAATTCCTTAATCTAAACTACAAAACAAGACACAAACAGAAGTTGGAGGTATTCATTACTAAACAGCTGTATAGGCTGCATTATATATGAAATGATAAGACACCTTGAGCCTTGATACAGCAATATCAAACATATCCTACTCCAGCTCCCTGCTCCGACTTTGGTGTTCTCGTAATGTTTTTGTACAGGTACAACAGTCTCAATTTTAGCACCAAAGTTATGCAACTTTTCAAAGTTTTTGTTCTTTGCAAAATACCGGCGTGAAAGCTTCGCTGTATTGGTCCTTAATCTTAGTTCCTCAAACATAGATTTGCAGATTCAACAAAAGCTCATTTGATAATTACAGCAGCACATTCCCATGTATAAATATAGATGTGTACAGACATTGAAAGTGTGGGGAAATGAATAATCACACTCGGTCAGTTCAATAAAAAAAAAAAAAAAAATTAAAAAACCAATTGATTTACTATTGTGCACTTGATACAGGCATAAAATCCTATACTCAATTGTGTGCCATATTACAGTACTGTGTGAATGAAACCCAAGTTGTAAAGGAGAGAATTACAGTACTTTAACAGGAATCTGTCAGCAGGTTTTTGCTAAGTAAGCTCAAACTAGGATGCTGCAAAGGGTTAACAGAAGGGTTGTCACAGTTGGATCCTTTATTTGCTATGTTTGTTTAAGCAGCAGAACCCTTATTACAGGACCTGCAGAGATGGCTGACATGCCATCTCACTGACAATGTACAATTTTTATTGAGAACCTGGTGTAGGAAGACAGCTACCGGGCTCAGTTACATGACTAAACAAAAAAATTCAAATTGTGTCAGAATGGCTGCATCTAATAATCTATTGTTGGATTCAGGATCTCTTTGCCTACATCATGCTGCTTTCAGATGACAAAACCTGCTGACAGATTCCCTTTAATTAGATTTTTATCTCTTAAATGTCGTCCATGTATGAGTGTATCAGATTGTAACTTAAGAGCAGGGCGTCTGCTAGTACATTAGGTTGCAAGCTCTTATGATTTTGCTATATTGGAATATATTAGATGGTCTTTCCATAAAAGACTATAAAATTATAAGCTAAAGCACCACTCCAGGTTTTTGTCTTTTTTCTCAGCACTGGAGTGGTGCTTTTAAATCACAGTACCAAGCGACTTTTATACTCGCACTCTGGCATCTTCATCTTTTACAGACGTCACTCCAGTGATGCCATGTTCCGACTGGCTGGTTGTCAGACATTATGTTTCAAACACTAAATGCATCTCTATAGAAGCCAGAACAAGGATCTCAGACTTACATTTAAAGAGTGACCTCTGGCGTGCTCCTTGAAACACAAAACAGATTTGGCAGGTCACAAAAGCCGGAGACCAACATCGCAGTGGTGATAGAATATTAATATGGTGGTGGTTCAGTATTAGGGTTAGGTAACTCATTTAATGCACCACACCAGCAGTAAAATGAAGGGGGCGGAGGGGAATGGGAGAAAGATGGAGTGGAGCATTAATGAGAGTTTCATAATAAACAGCAATTTTTATAGAGAAGATAGACCAGAATAGATTTGTATCAAGAGTGGAAAAGTATTTTCATCTTAGCTAAGCTGAAGGGCGTTCCAAAACATCTTTTCATACCCACATAAATATGCTCACATGTACTATTTGAGGCCCCCGTCACACGTCAGTGATTCTGGTACGTATGTGCTTTTTTTATACGTACCAGAATCGCTGACATACGCAGACCCATCATAATCAATGGGTCTGCTCACACATCAGTGATTTTTCACTGAACGTGTCTCCGTGCAGCGTACAGCCGTGGCCGTGTTTCTGCACGGAGACAAGTCAGTTTTTTTTCTGGCATCACTGATGACCCACGGACCACACTATGGTGTGATCCGTGTGTGATCCGTGAAACACGTACCAGAAAATCACGGACATATTAAATATTTTCAACTTACCTTGCCTGCGATTCGCTCTGCAGCCTCCGCTCTCGGCAGCTCCTGCCTGGCTCATGAATATTCATGAGAGCAGGAATAGCCAACCAGGAAGTAGCTGCTGAGAGCGGTGGGCAGACACTGCAGAGCAGAGGAGTTCAGCACCATGGACAGCAGTAGTAAAGGCAAGTGAGTAATGTCCATATGCAATCACGGATCACGAATTGCACATGGACAGCCCACGTGTGCCGTGAATCACGGAACATGGAGGGACATGTGCGTGTTTTACACGTCAGTGAAGAACGTCAGTGAAGAACGTCAGTGAAGAACGTCAGTGAAGAACGTCAGTGAAGAACGTCAGTGAAGAACGTCAGTGAAGAACGTCAGTGAAGAACGTCAGTGTTTTTCACTGACGTGTGAAACGGGCCTTATAGGAATAAAATTGCATAAGAATGGCCATCCTTATCATTGGAGTCAATACATCAGAAATCTATAGTCATCAGCTGGTAAGAAGTTTCCCTTGGTTTTTTTTTTAACTACTTTTTTGTTTTCATTTTATTTAGCATTGTGCCAACACTGTTTCCTAAAGATTGTGTATGAAGGAATGAGAACATAGTAGATGCAGAAAAACAGACCACACAGAGATTCCAAAGTTCTGTAATTTTCAAAATAAAGATCACACATCGTTTATAGACATTCTACACAAAGTACAAAAAATAATTGCTAAATCAGAAGCATCCACAGGGCCAATAATGCCCCTTCTCCATTGCCCTCCTACTGCTCCTTCTGGCAATTGAAAAGGGGATTCTTAATTATACACATACAGTTAAACAAGTGTGCTTGGAAAATTCAATTGTAATATACACAAAAGAAGGGGATTTAATGTCTGTTGTAAATATACACCGTTTAACTATTACATTTGTATATTCAAACAAGAAAGAATTAAGTGGACAATATGTTACAGCAACTTACAAGTGAGACAAAATGCAAAACAAAACATTAGAGTCTGTACAGTAAAGAATGACTAACAAGATTTCAATGGGGTCTTCAGTTCAGATTAAACTTGCAGTTGGCTGATTTTACAAGTGTTATGCACTAATTTAGAGCAAATTTAACGCGTATCCCAATTCATTGTGGAAGTAAAATGATATATCAAACATCAACTAAAAAAAGGGAAAGGGGGGAGATGCGGTTTTGTCTTGCCTGGCTGAAATTACAATTTACAATTTACAACATCACGACCAATATATCTGTAGAAGAATTCTGAAAATGCACAGTTTGGCCTAAAGTTTTTTTTTCCTTTTTTTTCATCTTTTCTTTTCTCTTACCAAAAAGGAAGGGGGGTTATGTCGATTTTCAAACTCACATTTACATTACTGAGGTTTTACAAATGTACAATTTTACAGTCAAAAGGGTTTATGTCCACTAACTGCAGGATACATCTGTATTTAAACATCAAAAAAATTAAAAGAAAAATACTACAAAGTTTTATATATATGCAAATATCTATATCAAGTATACACTACATATTTATACAAAGCGAAAAAAGGGTATAGGGGCTTAGAATTAAGGTGGACATGCTAAAGTAAATCTCTTGAAATCAAAATACAGTCGTAAAAATGGCAGGTCATCTGCCTCGATCCCAATATTTGCACGATAAAACAGAACTAACTTGGAAAAAAGAAAAATTTATATGTAAATTTAGATATAAATTTACATAATAGTTTATGACATGGATAGATATGGAAAACTCTGGCTTAAACAAAGCATGTTTTAAAATAAAGGCAAAGGGGGGGGAAATGTGTTTTGGCTTAAAAAGTTTCAGTATCCTTTTGGACTTATAAAGAGCAAATTTATTCACACGGGCTCTGAAGCACAAAATGGAAAAATGTGCATTCAGAAAGGGACGGGGACATGTACAAGATATGTACAAGTGATTCTATACAGAAATACAGTGGGAAGGGTTAAGTTGATCTTTAAAATAATAATTAATGTGTCAGGTGTAATAAAATTAAAGACATTTACAAAGGTTTGTTGAAAGAGCTACACCCTGATTCTCCCACGCGGTGGGCAGAAATAGGGGGGATACAGTGGGTTCAGGAAGATCTCTAGATGATGCCATTGGAGGGACCACACATCGGCCCCAGATCCATACCATTCTTCATGTAGTACTTCTCCAGCTTAGCAAGAATGTGTTTGCCGTATGTATATTTACGAAGGGTGGCAATGTGTGGTCGAATCTAAGAAAGAAGAATATTTTTAAGTTTTAGTATGGGTCATGCATCTATGCTCCAAAGCAGTGTTCTCCCAACTTCAGTCCTCGAGAGCCTCCAACAGCGCATGTTCTCAGGATTTCTTAGTATTGCAGATCCTGAAAACATGCCCTGCTGGTGGGGGAACACTGCTCCATAGTAAAAAAAAAAAAAAAGCTCAAATTTAATACAATAGATAAAAAAATAAGTAAATCCTAGGCACGTCTTCAAAACACTACATAGAACAAAAGTTTCATTAAATACTTTGGAAAAAAGTAATTTTATAAATCCACGTACATTTAATATAACCACATAAAACTAATATCACATACAACTTCAGGCAAATTCACATATTAGCTATTAATGAATATCCAAATATTAATAAATAATGTAATCCAATGTAAAAATGGTTAAATTAAACCTGCAGCTTTAGTGTCGTTTGAAGGGTGTTCATTTATTTGCTTTAGGACATTCCATGTAGGTGCATGTCGTTATTTAAATGTGTACATCTACATTTTTGTGACATTATTCCCATACATAAATGCTTTCAATTTAACAACTTGAACGCTTTATAAACACGATTAGTGTTTTTCTAGATATTCACGGCCAATTCTAGTGTTTTTATGTCTGATGGTAGTAACTATATCACCTTTTATGTTGTATGTGTCTGGTGATTGGGTTAAATGGTGATAACCATGCCACACCCAGACATTGGATAGTGTGCATGCCATTCACTGGCAGTGCCCACACTGACAATGACTGCCAAAAGATAACTTGCAGGTCTCTTACATTTACCTTGTGCATGACAATTTTACGCTGTGCCGGCTCTGCCACATCAATCATTTTTTGCACCACATAGTTGGCATACTGATCCTTCATCATGGTATATAAGGCACTGTGAGGCCCATCATTCATTGAACAAACTTCATCAATTAGCATTGCCCGCTCGGTGCGAGAGGCATGAGTCACACACTTCTCCACCACATTACTGTGATCAAAAGAAGAAAAAAAAAATAAGTGTTTCTGTTCCCTAGGAACAATGACAAAGGGTCTATATAAACTTCATATACAACAGACCATTTAGGAATATCTAGCTGCTGATAACATCAGTGCCCCTTCAGGATCCCACACATCAGTTTACTGTAGTTTTAAAGACAATACTTTGATGACCTATAAAGAAGTAGGTGCACCTACCAAAAAGGTTTCAAGCATTAGAAAAACCTCAAATTATATCATTACCAACAATATTGGACAGGACACATTTGTTAGACAGCCAACAGATTCTGATATAATTGGTGTTCTCCAACAGAAAGTAAAGTGGTATTCCCATCTCCAAGATTCTGTCCCAATATGTAGTAGGTGTAATAGTAATAATAAAAAAATAATTTACTATTATCATTAACAAATACCTCTAATTAGAAATGTAGTATAGTTCTTCTGAGCTATTGACTTGATCAATGCGCATATATAGCCTGGGTTTCACGGTAAGTTTTTTAACTGCATGAGAGGACACACTAGCTAGGGACCCCAACGTAGAGAAATACTTTGGCGTAGTGCTGGGGCTCTGTTGCATTGATCAAATCAATAGCTAAATTTCTCTTTATTCATATGTTCATGGCAGTAATGCAGATTCCATTTTCATATTTTCATTCTTACATATAGCTATTGGATTTTTCATGTCAGTATTCACACAGCAGTTTCTGCTTTTCATATATTGCCCTTACATAGTCACTGGTGTGCACACCTTCTCTCCATATAGTGTGTCTCTTTCCCCGTCTGTCTCGGCCTGTGTCTCTTTCCCCGTCTGTCTCGGCCTGTGTCTCTTTCCCCGTCTGTCTCGGCCTGTGTCTCTTTCCCCGTCTGTCTCGGCCTGTGTCTCTTTCCCCGTCTGTCTCGGCCTGTGTCTCTTTCCCCGTCTGTCTCGGCCTGTGTCTCTTTCCCCGTCTGTCTCGGCCTGTGTCTCTTTCCCCGTCTGTCTCGGCCTGTGTCTCTTTCCCCGTCTGTCTCGGCCTGTGTCTCTTTCCCCGTCTGTCCCGGCCTGTGTCTCTTTCCCCGTCTGTCCCGGCCTGTGTCTCTTTCCCCGTCTGTCCCGGCCTGTGTCTCTTTCCCCGTCTGTCCCGGCCTGTGTCTCTTTCCCCGTCTGTCCCGGCCTGTGTCTCTTTCCCCGTCTGTCCCGGCCTGTGTCTCTTTCCCCGTCTGTCCCGGCCTGTGTCTCTTTCCCCGTCTGTCCCGGCCTGTGTCTCTTTCCCCGTCTGTCCCGGCCTGTGTCTCTTTCCCCGTCTGTCCCGGCCTGTGTCTCTTTCCCCGTCTGTCCCGGCCTGTGTCTCTTTCCCCGTCTGTCCCGGCCTGTGTCTCTTTCCCCGTCTGTCCCGGCCTGTGTCTCTTTCCCCGTCTGTCCCGGCCTGTGTCTCTTTCCCCGTCTGTCTCGGCCTGTGTCTCTTTCCCCGTCTGTCTCGGCCTGTGTCTCTTTCCCCGTCTGTCTCGGCCTGTGTCTCTTTCCCCGTCTGTCTCGGCCTGTGTCTCTTTCCCCGTCTGTCTCGGCCTGTGTCTCTTTCCCCGTCTGTCTCGGCCTGTGTCTCTTTCCCCGTCTGTCTCGGCCTGTGTCTCTTTCCCCGTCTGTCTCGGCCTGTGTCTCTTTCCCCGTCTGTCTCGGCCTGTGTCTCTTTCCCCGTCTGTCTCGGCCTGTGTCTCTTTCCCAGTCTGTCTCGGCCTGTGTCTCTTTCCCCGTCTGTCTCGGCCTGTGTCTCTTTCCCCGTCTGTCTCGGCCTGTGTCTCTTTCCCCGTCTGTCTCCGTCTGTCTTTTTCGGTCTCTGTCTCACCACCGACATCTTATTACCTCACACATAAGCTTCTTATACTAACAGTTTATTTTGTTCCTATAGCAACCACTGACAGTTGCTATTAATAGCCTGCATCTTCCACCTCCATTCAGTTTAATGGAGGCACAATTTTGGAGAGTAACTGTAAACCGCAGGGTTAAATTTTCCCGTCAAAACATAGTCTATAACGTTCCCTGAGTCACATGAGGCGTCTGTGCAAAATTTCGTGATTGTAAATGTGACGGTGCGGATTCCTTTAGCTGACACACACACACACTCAGCTTTATAATATTGTGTGTGTGTATGTGTAATATATATATATATATATATATATATATATATATATATATATATATATATATATATATATATATATATATATATATATATATGTATATATATATATAAAAATATATATAAAAATATGTGTCCTCGATATTCAGAAACCACCCATTGTTACTTGGGGTGGCACATATGCAGTTCAATTTTGTAGCTCAATTAGAACTCTACAAAAAACAGTGACCTGTTAAAGACCAGAAGTAGGCCGATGGGTTGGCGAATTCCCAGATTAACAGGAGACGACCAAGTGCAATGTCCAGAACCACTGCGCTTGCTCTTTATTAGCATGAAACTTCAACGGGTGACTACTAAAGAACAAAAACATGGATTCTAAAAAAAATTATATATAACATCAACTTCATCTCCTTTACTTTGTTGTTATGGTCATGTTTTTGCTTTACGATCCAAAATTCTGCGGACAGGTCCGCTTTAAAGAGGATAAAGCTTGAAATAGTGTCAATAAGACATTTGGAACATCATAATCTAAGGTAAAAACACACCTAGCGAACTTGTGCTGACTCAAAACCAGGACATTGCCCCGAATCTCTGCAACAATCTTACTCTTGTCTTCAGGCCGACCATGTTCTAACACATGCTGGATTACATAGTTTCCATACTGATCCTGCAAAAGAACATGAAAAATTATAAACAAAAGGAAATGTAAGTAGCAGTGCAAGAAATGTGCCTATCGTTCTGGGATAAAGGTTAGGTAACGAGATTAGGCACATAAGAGCACAGTCATGGAGGGATTACCAGCCATTTATGAATGGTTTATGCAGTCATCACTTGCCACAGAATCCTGGGTTCAAATACAGACAAAAAGAAAAAAAGCTGTCCTTTAAAAAAAAAAAATCGATAAAAACAATAGTCCATCAAGGGTTAACCAAATGAAGACTATTCCATGCATCAGATCAGTTTGTTTTTGTATTTGATTTCCATTACTTTTGGACAAGAAAACGTAAGGCCCAGATATACAGTGTGTCCACCCATATCCTGTCCACCGCCATTAACTTGAGAACGGCAGCAGCTATAGGCATAGAAGTGGTGTCTAGGTATAATAAAGTAGCCATGCGCTATGCAATGAAACCACCTATAGCACCACCTGGTGGAAAACAACAGAGTTAGCATTTTTATCTTGAAAACGGAATGAGAGAGAAAAAAAAAAGAGAATTTTGTTACTTACCATAAATTCTTTTTCTTATAGTTCCGTATTGGGAGGCCCAGACCATGGGTGTTTAGCTTCTGCCTCCGGAGGACACACAAAGTACTACACTTAAAAGTGTAGCTCCTCCCTCTGAGCTTATACACCCCCTGGTAGCCAGTCCTAGCCAGTTTAGTGCAAAACATGAAGAATAGCCACCCACAAGTAGAACCGAGTAAGAACCGGAACAACCGGAGACTCTGTCCACGACAACAGCCGGTGATAACACACGGAACAAGAAAATTGCCAACAGGCAACAGGGAGGGAGCTGGGTCTCCCAATACGGAACTATAAGAAAAAGAATTTACGGTAAGTAACAAAATTCTCTTTTTCTTTATCGTTCCTTTGGGAGACCCCAGACCATGGGACGTTCCAAAGCTGTCCCTGGGTGGGAATAAACAGAAAAACTGAGAAGTAGGCGGAGCCTAACTTCACAAGGATGCGTCTGCCCAAGCTCGCATCTGCCGAAGCATGAGCATGCACTTGGTAGTGCTTTGAAAAGGTATGCAGGCTAGTCCAAGTGGCAGCCTGACAGACTTGCTGAGCCGTAGCCTGGTGCCTGAAAGCCCAAGAGGCACCGACAGCTCTGGTCGAGTGTGCCTTGATCCCCGGCGGGAGAAGCACCTGAGTACACTGGTAGGCATCCGAAATGGTTGACCTAATCCAACGGGCTAAGGTCGGCTTAGAAGCAGAGAGGCCCTTACGCCGACCTGTGGTTAGCACAAAAAGAGAGGTGCACCGCCTAAGAGCAGCAGTGCGAGATACATAGATCCGGAGCGCCCGCACCAGATCCAGAGTATGCAACGCTTTTTCAAAGCGATGAACAGGAGCCGGACATAAAAGGAAGGTAGGGTAATGTCCTGGTTAAGGTGGAAAGGAGAAACCACCTTAGGGAGAAAGTCCGGAGTCGGACGGAGAACCACCTTGTCTTGATGAAAAACCAAAAAAGGTGACTCCGAAGAGAGTGCAGCTAAATCAGAGACTCTCCTGAGGGAAGTTATGGCCACTAGAAAGACCACCTTCTGTGAAAGACGAAACAAAGAAACCTCTTTAAGACGCTCTAAGGGGGGTTTCTGCAAAACCGTGAGAACCAAATTGAGGTCCCAGGGATCCAAGGGCCGCCGGTAAGGCGGGATGATGTGAGACGCACCTTGCATGAAGGTGCGGACCTGAGCCAGCCGGGCGATACGCCGCTGGAACAGAACTGACAAAGCTGAGACTTGTCCCTTGAGAGAGTTGAGGGATAGTCCTAGCTGCAGACCGCACTGTAGAAAAGACAGAAGAGTCGGCAAGGAAAAAGGCCAAGGAGAATGGCCGGAAGAGCGACACCAGGACAGGAAAATCTTCCAAGTCCTGTGATAGATCTTGGCAGAGGAAGACTTATGGGCCAGAGTCATAGTGGAGATGACTTCAGGGGGGATACCAGAAGCCGTCAAGATCCAGGACTCAAGAGCCACGCCGTCAACCTGAGAGCCGCAGAATTCTGGCGGAAAAACGGACCTTGTGAGAGAAGGTCTGGACGGTCCAGAAGATGCCACGGCACCTCTACGGACAGATGGAGCAGGTCTGGGTACCAAGCTCGCCTGGGCCAGTCCGGAGCAATGAGGATGACTCGACGGCCCTCCATTCTGATCTCGCGCAGAACTCTGGGCAAGAGAACTAGAGGGGGAAACCCGTAGGACAGACGAAACTGGGACCAGTCTTGAACCAGAGCGTCCGCTGCAAAGGCCTGAGCATCGTGGGAGCGAGCCACGTAAACCAGAACCTTGTTGTTGTGACAGGATGCCATTAGGTCCACTTCCGGAGTGCCCCACTTGCGGCAGATTGACTGAAACACTGCCGGATGCAGGGACCACTCGCCACTGTCCACGGTTTGACGGCTGAGATAATCTGCTTCCCAGTTTTCCACGCCTGGGATGTGGACTGCGGATATGGTGGACTTGGAGTCCTCCATCCATTGAAGGATGCGTTGAACCTCCAACATTGCCAGGCGGCTGCGTGTCCCGCCTTGGTGATTGATGTAGGCAACCGCTGTCGCGTTGTCTGACTGGACTCGGATGTGCTTGCCCGCCAACAGGTGGTGAAAGGCTAGGAGAGCTAGAAGCACAGCTCTGGTTTCCAGCACATTGATCGAGAGGGCTGACTCGGACGGAGTCCAAGTGCCCTGCGCTCGGTGGTGGAGACATACCGCTCCCCAGCCGGATAGACTGGCATCCGTGGTGAGGATCACCCAGGACGGGGCCAGGAAGGAGCGCCCCCGAGACAGAGAGAGGGGCCGAAGCCACCACTGAAGAGAGCTCCTGGTCTGTGGCGACAGAGCCACTAGCCTGTGCAAGGAGGAAGGCCGCTTGTCCCAACAGCGGAGAATGTCCAGCTGCCATGACCTTGGTGAATACTCGAGGGGCCGTGGCTAACCCAAAGGGGAGAGCCACGAATTGGAAATGTTCCTCTCCGATTGCAAAACGTAGCCAACGCTGGTGTGAAACTGCAATTGGCACGTGCAGATAGGCATCTCTGATGTCGATGGATGCCAGGAAATCCCCTTGGGTCATTGAGGCAATGACTGATCGCAGAGACTCCATGCGAAAATGCCGCACCTGAACATGCTTGTTGAGAAGCTTGAGATCCAGGATGGGCCGGAAGGAACCGTCCTTTTTGGGAACTAGGAAGAGATTTGAGTAGAAACCTCTGAACCGTTCCCAGACGGGAACCGGTACAATTACTCCGTTGGCCTGCAAGGATGCCACGGCCTGAGAGAAGGCGGCGGCCTTGGAGCAGGAGGGAGTTGACAGAAAAAATCTGTTTGGCGGGCTGGAAGAGAATTCTATCCTGTAGCCGTGGGAGATGATATCCCGCACCCACTGATCGGAAACGTGTTGAAACCACACGTCGCCAAAGTGGGAGAGCCTGCCACCGACTAAGGACGTTGCTGGCGCGGACAGATAGTCAAGAGGAGGCTGCCTTAGTGGCAGCAGCTCCTGCGGTCTTCTGTGGACGCGCTTTTGTGCGCCAGCTGGATTTTTGGTCCTTGGCTGAGTTAGTGGACGAGGCCGAGGGCTTAGAGGACGACCAGTTGGAGGAACGAAAGGAACGAAACCTCGACTGGTTCCTGCCCTGGACAGGTTTCCTGGTTTTAGTTTGTGGCATGGAAGTACTCTTCCCGCCAGTAGCCTCCTTAATAATTTCATCCAGCTGTTCACCGAACAGCCTGGACCCAGCAAAAGGGAGTCCAGCAAGGAACTTCTTCGAGGAAGCATCTGCCTTCCACTCTCGAAGCCACAGGATCCTGCGGATAGCGAGGGAATTAGCCGAAGCCACCGCAGAGCGGTGAGAAGCCTCCAGCATGGCAGACATGGCATAGGATGAAAAAGCTGAAGCTTGGGAAGTTAAAGCAACCATTTCGGGCATAGACTCCCTGGTGAGGGAATGCATCTCCTCTAGAGAAGCAGAGATGGCTTTGAGAGCCCACACTGCTGCAAAAGTTGGGGAGAACGAGGCCCCTGCCGCCTCAAACAGATTTGGCCAGGTCAACCTGGCAGTCAGTGGAATCCTTAAGTGAGATGCCATCAGCCACTTATACAACGGTCCGGGCTGATAGCCTAGAAACCGGAGGGTCTACCTTTGGTTAATGAGCCCACTCCTTCACCACCTCAGGTGGAAATGGAAGCCGGTCATCAGAACCACGCTTGGGGAAGCGTTTGTCAGGACAGGCCCTAGGCTTGGACACAGCGGCCTGAAAACTGGAGTGGTTAAAGAACACACTCTTTTTGTCCTCTTAGGCGAGGTAAACTGGTGCTTTTCTGCCAGAGAGGGTTGCTCCTCTGATACTGGCGGATTGAGATCCAGTCAGTACAGAATTAATGGACGCAATCAAATCACTAACATCTGAGTCACTTTCGGACAGATCAATGGGGCACATGGAGTTAGCCTCAGAGCCCCCTGTAAAGGTTTCCTCCTCGTCCTGCGAGTCAGCTCCTGAATCAGAGCCGCGGGACGAGGAAGGAGAGGGAGCCCTACGTCTCCTTTTAGGAGGACGGGGTCTGGGACCAGATGATGAATCCTCTGTGAGCTCCGCTGAGAGAGCCCTAGCAGCAGAGGCACCCTGTGAAGGGGGCTGATGCATGTTCAGCAAAGTCCTGGACAGCTGTCCCATGGAGTCGGCAAAAGACTGGGAGATAGACCTAGAAAAGGATTCTACCCAAGCTGGGGGTTCAGCCACAGGGACCGGAGCAGCCTGAGAGACCACTGGGGGGGGCGATTCCAGGCTGAGGCATCGTCAGGTTAGAGCAGGCATCACAATGTGAATAGGTGCTTGGTTCAGGAAGTAGGCGCTTACATGCAGTGCATACTGAATACAGCTTTGGAGCCTTGCTCCTCGTGTGATACATGCTGCTGAAGTGGGGGCTCAGCCAGAATGACCCCCAGAGTATATACAGAAGGTCCACAACCGGAGGTTGTGGCTTACCAGACCGCTGGAGCGGTTTGTGTGCCCTCCAGATCCCAAAGCCCGGACTCCCAAGCACCTCAGCAGGGATGCTGCAGCCAGCGCTGATCGCAGGGAAGAACGCTGAGAAAATGGCGCAGGAGTGAAGAGAGGGGGCGGGACTCACTCTGAGCAGGATCTGGAGGGCCATAGAGACCTACAGGGGAGGAGACATGAACTCAGTGAGGAGTGTCTCTCCCCTGTGTATAACGGCCGCTGGGCAGAGCCGCACTGTCCCTCTGCATGAATGACATGCAAGGGCAGTGAAACCGAAAGTAGGCCTCCGGCGAAGCCGGGGCCTAAATTTGAGCGGTGCGGCCGGCACGCAGGCACCATCGGCGCGGTTCTCAGGCGACAGCCAGAGAACCCGCCGGAAATGTCACAAAAAACACCCAGAACACTCTCCCCAACAATAAAGTACAAGGGACCCCCATATATAAACATCTCAGGTACTTAGCTTGCTGAGATGCAGGGTTCCAAGTCCCTGGGGGCAAGTGCTCCGGTCCAGCAGGATCCTGAAGGGCTGCGGATGGAGACCGGTCTCCTGCCAAGCATGGAGAACCGTGCTGGCTCCCACTTCAAGCCAGAGCCCAGAGGGATGGTGAAGGAGCGCGGCATGTAAGGCTCCAGCCTTGGAATCAACCTTAACAGCACCGCCGACACAGTGGGGTGAGAAGGGACATGCCGGGGGTCCATGCTTGGACCCGCTTTTCTTCAAACTCTTACCAAAAATGAAAAATCAGATGAGCATGCATGTGTGGATGTATGCCTCCTGAACACAAAGCGATAAACTGGCTAGATCTGGTTCTCCAGGGGGTGTATAAGCTCAGAGGGAAGAGCTACACTTTTTAGTGTAGTACTTTGTGTGTCCTCCGGAGGCAGAAGCTATACACCAATGTCTGGGTCTCCCATAGGAACGATAAAGAAATACGGTAATCATTTGAGACTTTAGAAAAAGTTGCAAAATTTGTCACATACAGTATGTTCTTTAGTCCTCCGAAGCAATTTTTTTTATGTAGAACTGGACAACAATGTAAAAGTGGCTTCAAAACCAGAATAAAATGTTGAAAAAGAGAATTTTGTTTACTTACCGTAAATTCATTTTCTTATAGTTCCGACATAGGAGACCCAGACCATGGGTGTATACCTTCTGCCTCCGGAGGACACACAAAGTACTACACTAAAAAGTGTAGCTCCTCCCTCCTAGCATATACACCCCCTGGATAACCAAATATAGCCAGTTTAGTGCAAAAGCTGAAGGAGGACATCCACCCACAAGTAGAGAGAGCAAAACCCGGAACAACCGGAACCTCTACAACAACAGCCGGTGAAAACACACGGAACAAGAAAACTGCCAACAGGCAACAGGGAGGGTGCTGGGTCTCCCATGTCGGAACTATAAGAAAAAGAATTTACGGTAAGTAAACAAAATTCTCTTTTTCTTCATCGTTCCTTATGGGAGACCCAGACCATGGGACGTCTCAAAGCAGTCCATGGGTGGGAATAAACAAAAAATCCTGAAGGATGCGTCTGCCCAAGCTCGCATCTGCCGAAGCATGAGCATGCACTTGGTAGTGCTTCGAAAAGGTATGCAGACTGGACCAAGTGGCAGCCTGACAGACCTGCTGAGCCGTAGCCTGGTGCCTGAAAGCCCAAGAGGCACCGACAGCTCTGGTCGAGTGTGCCTTGATCCCCGGCGGGGGAGGCACTTGAGTAAACTGGTAGGCATCGGAGATGGCCGACCTAATCCAACGAGCTAGGGTCGGCTTAGAAGCCGAGAGGCCCTTACGCCGACCAGTGGTCAGCACAAAAAGAGAGGTGCACCGCCTAAGAGCAGCGGTGCGAGACACATAGATCCGGAGCGCCCGCATCAGATCCAGAGTATGCAACGCTTTTTCAAAGCGATGAACAGGAGCCGGACAAAAGGAAGGCAGGGAAATATCCTGGTTAAGGTGGAAAGGAGAGACCACCTTAGGAAGAAAGTCCGGAGTCGGACGGAGAACCACCTTGTCTTGATGAAAAACCAAAAAAGGTGACTCCGAAGAGAGCGCAGCCAAATCGGAGACTCTCCTGAGGGAAGTTATGGCCACTAGAAAGACCACTTTCTGTGAAAGACGAGACAAAGAAACCTCCCTAAGTGGCTCAAAAGGGGGTTTCTGCAAGGCCGTGAGGACCAGATTAAGGTCCCAGGGATCCAGAGGCCGCCGGTAAGGCGGAATGATGTGAGATGCGCCCTGCATGAAGGTGCGCACCTGAGCCAGCCGGGCGATACGCCGCTGGAACAACACTGACAGAGCCGACACCTGTCAATCTGAGAGCCGCAGAATTCTGGCGGAAAAACGGACCTTGTGAGAGAAGGTCTGGACGGTCCGGAAGATGCCACGGCACCTCTACGGACAGATGGAGCAGGTCTGGGTACCAAGCTCGCCTGGGCCAGTTTGGAGCAATGAGGATGACCCGACAGCCCCCCATTCTGATCTTGCGCAGGACTCTGGGCAAGAGAGCTAGAGGGGGAAACACATAAGACAGACGAAACTGGGACCAATCTTGAACCAGCGCGTCCGCTGCAAAGGCCTGAGAATCGTGGGAGCTGAGATAATCTGCCTCCCAGTTTTCCACGCCTGGGATGTGGACTGCGGATATGGTGGACTTGGAGTCCTCCGTCCACTGAAGGATGCGTTGAACCTCCAACATTGCCAGGCGGCTGCGTGTCCCGCCCTGATGATTGATGTAGGCAACCGCTGTCGCGTTGTCTGACTGGACTCGAATGTGCTTGCCCGCCAACAGGTGGTGAAAGGCTACGAGAGCTAGGAGCAGAAGCCCTGATTTCCAGCACACTGATCAAGAGGGCTGATTCGGACGGAGTCCAAGTGCCCTGTGCTCGGTGGTGGAGATACTGCTCCCCAGCCGGAAAAGACTGGCATCCGTGGTGAGAATCACCCAGGACGGGGCCAGGAAAGAGCGTCCCTGAGATAGAGAGAGAGGCCGAAGCCACCACTGAAGGGAGCCCCTGGTCTGTGGCGACAGAGCCACCAACCTGTGCAAGGAAGAGGTCCGCTTGTCCCAACAGCGGAGAATGTCCAGCTGCAGAGGACGAAGATGAAACTGGGCAAAGGGAACCGCTTCCATTGACGCCACCATCTGACCCAGCACCTGCATCAGGTGCCTGATGGAATGACGGCGGGGTCTCAGCAGAGAGCGCACCGCCAGATGGAGAGACTGCTGTTTGACTAAGGGCAACTTCACAAGTGCAGGCAGAGTCTCGAACTGCATCCCCAGGTACGTGAGACTCTGGGTCGGAGTCAGAGTGGATTTGGGCAGATTGACAATCCACCCGAATTGGGCTAGAGTGGCAAGAGTGAGCGAGACACTCCACTGACAGTCTGCACTGGATGAAGCCTTGACTAGAAGGTCGTCCAGGTAAGGAATCACTGCCAACCCCTGGAGGTGCAGAACCGCAACCACTGCTGCTATGACCTTGGTGAATACTCGAGGGGCCGTGGCTAACCCGAAGGGGAGAGCCACGAACTGGAAATGTTCCTCTCCGATTGCAAAACGTAGCCAACGCTGGTGTGACACTGCGATTGGCACATGCAGATAGGCATCTCTGATGTCGATGGATGCCAGGAAGTCTCCTTGGGTCATTGAGGCAATGACTGATCGCAGAGACTCCATGCGAAAATGCCGCACCTGAACATGCTTGTTGAGAAGCTTGAGATCCAGGATGGGCCGGAAGGAACCGTCCTTTTTGGGGACTAGGAAGAGATTTGAGTAGAAACCTCTGAACCGTTCCCGGACGGGAACCGGTACAATTACTCCATTGGCCTGCAAGGATGCCACGGCCTGTGAGAAGGAGGCGGCCTTGGAGCAGGGGGGAGTTGACAGAAAAAATCTGTTTGGCGGGCTGGAAGAGAATTCTATCCTGTAGCCGTGGGAGATGATATCCCGCACCCACTGATCGGAGACGTGTTGAAACCACACGTCGCCAAAGTGGGAGAGCCTGCCACCGACCAAGGACATTTCTGGCGCGGCCAGATAGTCAAGAGGAGGCTGCCTTGGTGGGAGCAGCTCCAGCGGTCTTCTGGGAACGCGGATTCTGGTCCTTGGCTGAGTTAGTGGACGAGGCCGAGGGCTTAGAGGACGACCAGTTGGAGGAACGAAAGGAACGAAACCTCGACTGGTTCCTGCCCTGGACAGGTTTCCTGGCCTTAGTCTGTGGCAAGGAAGTACTGCCCGCCAGTAGCCTCCTTAATAATCTCGTCCAATTGTTCACCGAACAGCCTGGACCCAGCAAATGGGAGCCCAGCAAGGTACTTCTTTGAAGAAGCGTCTGCCTTCCACTCCCGAAGCCACAAGATCCTGCGGATAGCGAGGGAATTAGCCGAAGCCACCGCAGTGCGGTGAGAAGCCTCCAGCATGGCAGACATGGCGTAGGATGAAAAGGCCGAAGCCTGGGAAGTTAAGGCAACCATTTCAGGCATGGAGTCCCTGGTGAGGGAATGCATCTCCTCCAGAGAAGCAGAGATGGCCTTGAGAGCCCACACTGCTGCAAAAGATGGGGAGAACGAGGCTCCTGCCGCCTCATATACAGATTTGGCCAAAAGGTCAACCTGGCGGTCAGTGGGATCCTTAAGTGAGGTGCCGTCGGCCACTGATACAACTGTCTGGGCTGAGATTCTAGACACCGGAGGGTCTACCTTTGGAGAGTGAGCCCACTCCTTGACCACCTCAGGTGGAAAAGGAAAACGGTCATCAGAACCACGCTTTGGGAAGCGTTTGTCAGGACAGGCCCTGGGCTTGGCCACAGTGGCCTGAAAACTGGAGTGGTTAAAGAACACACTCCTTGTTCTCTTAGGCAAGGTAAACTGGTGTTTTTCTGCCAGAGAGGGTTGCTCCTCTGATACTGGCGGATTGAGGTCCAGTACAGAATTAATGGACGCAATCAAATCACTAACATCTGCTTCACCCTCGGTCAGATCAATGGGGCACATGGAGGTAGCGTCCGAGCCCCCTGTAAAGGCATCGTCCTCGTCCTGCGAGTCAGCTCTGGAATCAGAGCCGCGTGACGAGGAAGGCGAGGGGACCCTGCGTCTCCTTTTAGGAGGACGGGGTGTGGGAGCAGGTGAAAAATCCTCTGTGAGCTCTGCAGAGCGAGCCGTAGCAGCAGAGGCACCCTGAGAAGGGGGCTGATGTATGCTCAGCAGAGTCCGGGACAACTCTCCCATGGAGTCGACAAAAGACTGGGAGATAGACTTAGAGAAGGATTCTACCCAAGCCGGGGGTTCAGCCACCGGGGCCGGAGCAGCCGGAGGGACCACTGGGGAGACTCCAGGCTGAGGCACCACCATGTTAGAGCAGGCATCACAATGTGGATATGTGCTCGGTTCAGGCAGTACGAGCTTACATGCAGTGCATATGGAGTACAGCCTTGCAGCCTTGCTCCTAGTGTGAGACATGCTGCTGAGGTGGGGGCTCTGGGCCAGAATGACCCCCAGAGAGTGTATAAGAAAAGTCCACAACCGGAGGTTGTGGCTTACCAGCCCGTTTGTGTGCCCTCCGGATCCCACAGCTGGGACCCCCAGACAGATTAGCAGAGATGCTGCAGCCAGCGCCGACCAGTCTGCAGAACGCTGAGAAAATGGCGTCGGAGCGAGTATAGGGGGCGGGGCCTAGTCAAAGAGCGGGATCCGGAGGGCCAAGGAGATATACAGGGGAGGGAAACATCTTCTCAGAGAGGAGTGTCCTCCCCTATGCCGAACGGCCGGTGGGCGGAGCCGCACTGTCCCTCTGCATGACTGACCTGCAGGGGCATTGAAAACGAAAGTAGGCCGCAGGCGAAGCCGGGGCCTAAATTTTTCAATGCGGCCGGCGAGCAGGCACCCTCGGCGCGGTTCTCAAGTGAAAACCAGAGAACCGGCCGGCAATCACAGAAAAGTTAAATAACACACTCTCCCCACAATAAAAGTACAAAGGACCCCCCAATAACGTCTCAAATACTTAGCTTATGAGACGCAGGGCCAGGTCCCTGAGGGATGAGTGCTCCGTCCGGCAGGATCCTGAAAGGGCTGCGGATGGAGACCGGTCTCCTGCAAGGCAGTGAGAACCGTGTTGGCTCCCACTTCAAGCCAGAGCCCGAGGGATGGTGAAGGAGCGCGGCATGTAAGGCTCCAGCCTTGTAAATCAACCTTAACAGCACCGCAGACAGTGGGGTGAGAAGGGACATGCCGGGAGTCCAGACTTGGACCCGCTTTTCTTCAAACTCTTTAAAATCAAAAATTAGATGAGAATGCATGTGTGGATGTGTGCCTCCTGAACACAAAGCATTGAACTGGCTATATTTGGTTATCCAGGGGGTGTATATGCTAGGAGGGAGGAGCTACACTTTTTAGTGTAGTACTTTGTGTGTCCTCCGGAGGCAGAAGCTATACACCCATGGTCTGGGTCTCCCATAAGGAACGATGAAGAAATTTTCATTTTTAATTTCGCCTCTAAGTTATGGAGACATCAATAATGGCATTTCCACAATGAGTTAACCACTTGGACTTAGCTCACAGGGAGAATTACACACACCCAGTGAAAAGTAGCTAATAACATTTACTTGGACTCAACTATAGTTAACTCATTCAAAAAACTCGTTCAAAAATTAAACTAAAACCACAATGGTGTTCTATTGCACTCTGCAGCTAATATTTTGAGAGTCTGGTTCAACAAGGAAAGTTTAGTGAAAGGCCTGCAAAAAATGGTCAAAAACAGAAAATTTTTGACTTGGTGCAAAATTCATGAACATGTGCGCCATTTTGATGAATTTGGCACAGAAAATTGGCAAATTAAGATTAAGCAAAAAAAATTAAAGAACGTAAGCTTTGGGAAAAGAAATTTCCTATAAGAGTAGGGTACCTAACTTGAAAGGTTTTTCTTTGTGAAGAGTAACACGCCAGTGTAAGGAGATGTAGGGTCCCCTATGCTCTCCAACCCAGCAGCATTCATGGCTCTATGTTTAAATTCCTTCCCTAACCAGCCCTGTATAAAACGTTATTCACGGTGTGTAAAAAAAAAAAAAACAAGAAAACTACCACAAACCTTGCTTTCCCTATGCTAATTAGGCCTGTGGCAAGTCGCAGGGGTGTTAGTTCCCCCGACTAGTTGGCCATTTTTCAATATTATCACACCCCTTGTGATGACATGCTTTCCACAAGCCCGCATCACCGCCAGCTCCTGGAAATCTTGTGCATGCACGCATATCATTTCAGCTTCAGAGGCAGCGTGGAGGCTTCTCTGCTATATTAGGCACATTGCGCATACCCGGAAGTCTAGAAGACTGCTCACATCTTCTGAGCTTCCACTTAATGAAGTCGGGAATGGTCTATACCGCTTCTGAAGCGCATTGACGTGGCCAAAATGAGCAGCGCGCACACGTTAGATTTCTATTAGCTGGCGGTGATGCTGGCTCGTGTCCCTGGGCTGTAGGGCTAGGGGGCGCTTTGTACACCCCTCCCCCTCCCTTAAAATCCTACAACAGGCAACCACCCAGCATTGTTCACCCTCTAAGCTGCAACCAAAAGAATCCCCCACCTTAAAAGAAAAAAAAAAACCCCACACACACCACAAGCTCCCCAGCCCCCCCCCTCCCCAAGCATTACACACACTCAGCACCCACCACTGATATAGATGCCACACCCAACACAACACACCCCTAAACTCCCACAACAGGAACTCTCCCAGCGTTATAGACCCCCAGAACCCACCACAGGAAGATCCCACCACAGGCATCCCCCAAACACCCCCTCCCCCCCTCCATCAAGCACTCCCAAAAAATCCCACCAAAGGCATCCTTCAAACATCACACACCCTCAAACTCTCACCACACACATCCCTAAAGCATCATACACACCCAAAATCCCACTGCAGGTATACCCACAGAATAATAGAGCCACAAAACTCTGCCACAAGAGTATTATCAGCATTACATTCCCAAATCCCACAACAGACATCCCTACAGCATTGCGTGCACACACCCAAATGTAGGTATCCCCACAGCATTGTAACCACGCCATACCCAAATGCCACACAGGCATCTCCCCAGCATAGCACTCCCCAAAACTCCCAGGATTACAGACCCCCAGCCAGGTCCCACCACAGTCATCCTTCAACCCCTCCACCCACCCAGCATCATGCACTCCCCAAAAATACCACCAAAGGCATCTTTTCAGCATTGCACACCCCCAAACTCATCACAGCCACCCCCAGAGGATTATAGACCACCAACGTCCCACAGTATTATAGACCCACAGCATTATAGACCCACAAAGAAGGGAATTTTGTTTACTTACTGTAAATTCCTTTTCTTCTAGCTCCAATTGGGAGACCCAGACAATTGGGTGTATAGGCTATGCCTCCGGAGGCCGCACAAAGTATTACACTAAAAGTGTAAAGCCCCTCCCCTTCTGCCTATACACCCCCCGTGCCCCCACGGGCTCCTCAGTTTTGGTGCAAAAGCAAGAAGGAGGAAAAAAATTATAAACTGGTTTAAAGTAAATTCAATCCGAAGAACTATCGGAGAACTGAAACCATTCAACATGAACAACATGTGTACACAAAAAAACAGGGGCGGGTGCTGGGTCTCCCAATTGGAGCTAGAAGAAAAGGAATTTACGGTAAGTAAACAAAATTCCCTTCTTTGTCGCTCCATTGGGAGACCCATACAATTGGGACGTCCAAAAGCAGTCCCTGGGTGGGTAAAATAATACCTCGTAATAGAGCCGTAAAACGGCCCCTTCCTACAGGTGGGCAACCGCCGCCTGAAGGACTCGTCTACCTAGGCTGGCATCCGCCGAAGCATAGGTATGCACCTGATAGTGTTTCGTGAAAGTGTGCAGGCTCGACCAGGTAGCCGCCTGACACACCTGCTGAGCCGTAGCCTGGTGCGAAGAGAAGTGACTGCTACTAGGAAAACCACTTTCTGCGAAAGGCGTGAGAGAGAAATATCCCTCATTGGCTCGAATGGTGGTTTCTGCAGAACCATCAGCACCCTGTTCAGATCCCAGGGTTCTAACGGCCGCTTGTAAGGAGGAACGATGTGACAAACCCCCTGCAGGAACGTGCGTACCTGTGGAAGTCTGGCTAGGCGCTTCTGGAAAAACACAGAGAGCGCTGAGACTTGTCCCTTAAGGGAGCCGAGCGACAAACCCTTTTCCAGTCCAGATTGAAGGAAGGACAGAAAAGTGGGCAAGGCAAAAGGCCAGGGAGAAAAACCCTGAGCAGAGCACCACGACAGGAAAATTTTCCACGTCCTGTGGTAGATCTTGGCGGACGTTGGTTTCCTAGCTTGTCTCATAGTGGCAATGACCTCTTGAGATAATCCTGAAGACGCTAGGATCCAGGACTCAATGGCCACACAGTCAGGTTGAGGGCCGCAGAATTCAGATGGAAAAACGGCCCTTGAGACAGCAAGTCTGGTCGGTCTGGTAGTGCCCACGGTTGGCCGACCGTGAGATGCCACAGATCCGGGTACCACGACCTCCTCGGCCAGTCTGGAGCGACGAGGATGACGCGGCGGCAGTCGGCCCTGATCTTGCGTAACACTCTGGGCAACAGTGCCAGCGGAGGAAACACATAAGGGAGCTGAAACTGCGACCAATCCTGAACTAAGGCGTCTGCCGCCATAGCTCTGGGATCTTGAGACCGTGCCATGAACGTCGGTACCTTGTTGTTGTGCCGGGACGCCATGAGGTCGACGTCCGGCACCCCCCAGCGACAAACCCTTTTCCAGTCCGGGTGAAGGGACCATTCCCCTGCGTCCATGCCCTGGCGACTGAGATAATCTGCTTCCCAGTTTTCCACGCCCGGGATGTGAACTGCAGAGATGGTGGAGGCCGTGGCTTCAACCCACATCAAGATCCGCCGGACTTCCTGGAAGGCTTGCCGACTGCGTGTGCCGCCTTGGTGGTTGATGTATGCCACCGCTGTGGAATTGTCCGACTGAATTCGGATCTGCTTGCCTTCCAGCCACTGCTGGAACGCTTTCAGGGCAAGGTACACTGCCCGTATTTCCAGAACATTGATCTGAAGTGAGGACTCTTGCCGGGTCCACGTACCCTGAGCCCTGTGGTGGAGAAAAACCGCTCCCCACCCTGACAGACTCGCGTCCGTTGTGACCACCTCCCAGGATGGGGGTAGGAAGGATTTCCCCTTCGATAATGAAGTGGGAAGAAGCCACCATCGAAGGGAAGCTTTTGTCGCCTGAGAGAGGGAGACGTTCCTGTCGAGGGACGTCGGCTTCCTGTCCCATTTGCGAAGGATGTCCCATTGAAGAGGACGCAGGTGAAACTGCGCGAAAGGGACTGCCTCCATTGCTGCCACCATCTTCCCCAGGAAGTGCATGAGGCGCCTCAAGGGGTGTGCCTGACCTTGAAGGAGAGATTGTACCCCCTTCTGTAGCGACCGCTGCTTGATCAGCGGAAGCTTCACTATCGCTGAGAGGGTATGAAACTCCATGCCAAGATATGTCAGCGATTGGGCCGGTGTCAGATTTGACTTTGGAAAATTGATGATCCACCCGAAACTCTGGAGAGTCTCCAGAGTAGCGTCGAGGCTGTGTTGGCATGCCTCTTGAGAGGGTGCCTTGATCAGGAGATCGTCCAAGTAAGGGATCACCGAGTGACCCTGAGAGTGGAGGACCGCTACTACAGTAGCCATAACCTTGGTGAAAACCCGTGGGGCTGTTGCCAGGCCGAATGGCAGTGCCACGAACTGCAGGTGTTCGTCTCCTATGGCGAAGCGCAAGAAGCGCTGGTGCTCTGGAGCAATCGGTACGTGGAGATAAGCATCTTTGATATCGATCGATGCAAGGAAATCTCCCTGGGACATTGAGGCGATGACGGAGCGGAGGGATTCCATCCGGAACCGCCTGGTCTTTACGTGTTTGTTGAGCAGTTTCAGGTCCAGGACAGGACGGAAAGACCCGTCCTTCTTTGGGACCACAAACAGGTTGGAATAAAAACCGTGACCCTGTTGCTGAAGAGAAACAGGGACCACCACTCCTTCTGCCTTCAGAGTGCCCAGCGCCTGCAGAAGAGCCTCGGCTCGCTCGGGAGGTGGGGATGACCTGAAGAATCGAGTCGGGGGACGAGAGCTGAACTCTATCCTGTAACCGTGAGACAGAATGTCTCTCACCCAGCGGTCTTTTACCCGTGGCAGCCAGGTGTCGCAAAAGCGGGAGAGCCTGCCACCGACCGAGGATGCAGCTTGCGGAGGCCGAAAGTCATGAGGAAGCCGCTTTGGTAGCGGCACCTCCTGTGGTCTTTTTTGGACGTGACTTAGACCGCCATGAATCAGAGTTCCTTTGATCTTTCTGAGGCCTTTTGGACGAGGAGAATTGGGACCTGCCCGCGCCCCGAAAGGACCGAAACCTCGACTGCCCCCTCCTCTGTTGGGGTATGTTCGGTTTGGGCTGGGGTAAGGATGTATCCTTTCCCTTGGATTGTTTGATGATTTCATCCAAACGCTCGCCAAACAATCGGTCGCCAGAAATTGGCAAACTAGTTAAGCGCTTTTTGGAAGCAGAATCTGCCTTCCATTCCCGTAGCCACAAGGCCCTGCGGAGTACCACCGAATTGGCGGATGCAACCGCTGTACGGCTCGCAGAGTCCAGGACAGCATTAATAGCGTAAGACGCCATTGCTGACGTCTGAGCGGTTATGGACGCCACCTGCGGCGCGGAAGTGCGTGTGGCTGCGTCAATTTGCGCTGGACCTGCTGATATAGCTTGTAGCGCCCATACGGCTGCGAATGCTTGGGCAAAAGAAGCGCCGATAGCTTCATAGATGGATTTCAACCAGAGCTCCATCTGCCTGTCAGTGGCATCTTTGAGTGAAGCCCCATCTTCAACTGCAAGTATGGATCTAGCCACCAGTCTGGAGATTGGAGGATCCACCTTGGGACACCGAGTCCAACCTTTGACCACGTCAGGGGGAAAGGGATAACGTGTATCCTTAAGGCGCTTAGAAAAACGCTTATCTGGACAATCATGGTGATTCTGGACTGCCTCTCTGAAATCAGAGTGGTCCAGAAACATACTCGGTGTACGCTTGGGAAACCTGAAACGGAATTTCTCCTGCTGAGAAGCTGACTCCTCCACCGGAGGAGCTGAGGGAGAAATATCCAACATTCGATTGATGGACGCAATAAGATCATTCACTATGGCGTCCCCGTCCGGAGTATCAAGATTGAGAGCGGCCTCAGGATCAGAATCCTGATCAGCTACCTCCGCGTCATCAACTAGAGATTCCCCTCGCTGAGACCCTGAACAACATGATGATGTCGAGGGAATTTCCAAGCGAGCTCGCTTAATCGGTCTGGGGCTGGGGTCCGTGTCAGAGCCCCCAGCCTGGGATCTATGAGATACCCCGGGGTGACATTGTTGGTCCAACTGAGGGGGGCCAGGGAACAATGACTCAACAGAGTCCCTGTGCTGAGATACCGGTCTGGACTGCAAGGCTTCTAGTATCTTAGCCATAGTTTCAGAGAGTTTATCTGTAAAGACTGCAAACTCCGTCCCTGTCACCTGGAGAGTGTCAGCAGGTGGCTCCCCCTGGGCCCCTCTTAGCAGAGGCTCCGGCTGAGCAAGTGCAATAGGGGCCGAGCAGTGCACACAATGAGGGTCAGTGGAACCTGCCGGTAGCGGCGTCGTACATGCGGCGCAGGCAGCATAGTAAGCCTGTGTTTTGGCACCCCTGCCTTTTGTGGGCGCCATGCTATTGTCTTCCCTGAGCAACACAATAGAGTATATAGCCAGAAAACAACTGTGCACTATACAGTGTAAAGTATATACCATAAACATATAAATACACCTCTGCACAATGGGGCTAGCACCACAGGTGCTGCTTACCACCCGCTTAGAGCGGTTGTGAGGCCACCAGAATCCCTGCCTGGGTCTCCCAGAATTTGTCCCCCTCTGCAGCGTCCGAGGAGCTGACAGGAATGGCTGCCGGCGTCCTGAGGAGAGGAGGGAGCCGTGGGCGTGACCCAGAAAGTGCGGGAACTGGTGCCCCACAGTGCACAGTGAGGGGGGTGGAGTATGCAAAGCATTCTCCAGCCCTCATTGCTGCTCGTGTGTACAGCATCCCGCCCTTCCCCTGCCTGTCAGGGCTGTGGGCGGGAGGAAGAAAGACTAGGCCGCAAAAAGCCGGGGACTCGAGTAATAAGCGTGGCCGCCGTAAAAGCGCGGCCGCGCGGAAGTCCCCGGCGCACTACAAGTCCCAGCCGCGCCTCAGTGTTAAACATGGCGGCGGCGGTCAGCGCGGTAGTCCCCCTACATAAAACACACTCAGCGACGCTGAGTGTGTAATGGCACATTTAACCCGGTCAGCGCCGCGGTCCCCGGTGCACTAGCACACCCAGCAATGCTGGAGTGTTGCTGTGCTCGGTCCCCACGGGGATACAGAGTACCTCCAAGTAGCAGGGCCATGTCCCTGAACGATACCCGGCTCCTATCCAGCAGGCTCCCAGGAGTTGTGGATGAAGCACGGTCTCAGTGCCTGGAGACCGATAGGATCCCACTTCACCCAGAGCCCTAAGGGGGATGGGGAAGGAAAACAGCATGTGGGCTCCAGCCTCCGTACCCGCAATGGATACCTCAACCTTAACAACACCGCCGACAAGAGTGGGGTGAGAAGGGAGCATGCTGGGGGCCCTATATGGGCCCACTTTTCTTCCATCCGGCAAAGTCAGCAGCTGCTGCTGACCAATCTATGGAGCTGTGCGTGCATGTCTGCCTCCTTCGCACAAAGCATAAAAACTGAGGAGCCCGTGGGAGCACGGGGGGTGTATAGGCAGAAGGGGAGGGGCTTTACACTTTTAGTGTAATACTTTGTGCGGCCTCCGGAGGCATAGCCTATACACCCAATTGTCTGGGTCTCCCAATGGAGCGACAAAGAAAGCCCACCACAAGAGTCCTGCCAGCATTGTATACTCCCCAAATCCTATGACAGACATCCCTACAGCATTGCACGCACACACATACAAATCCCAGAGCATTAGACCCTTAAAATTCCAAAGGCATCCAATCCCACCCCCCTCCCCAAAACCCACCCAAGGCATCTCCTTACATTGTAAATCCCACCAAAGGTATCCCTCTGTGTTGCTGACCTACGAAAATCCCACCACAGGCATAACCACAGCATTATAGACCCCCAAAACCTACTACCCTTAGCCCTCGTTCACTGCACCAATGATAAGCTGCAAGTGAAAGAAGGGAATTTTGTTTACTTACCGTAAATTCCTTTTCTTCTAGCTCTAATTGGGAGACCCAGACAATTGGGTGTATAGCTTCTGCCTCCGGAGGCCGCACAAAGTATTACACTCAAAAGTGTTAAGCCCCTCCCCTTCTGCCTATACACCCCCCGTGCTCCCACGGGCTCCTCAGTTTTGGTGCAAAAGCAAGAAGGAGGAAAAAGAATTATAAACTGGTTTAAAGTAACTTCAATCCGAAGGAATATCGGAGAACTGAAACCATTCAACATGAACAACATGTGTACACAAAAAAACAGGGCGGGTGCTGGGTCTCCCAATTAGAGCTAGAAGAAAAGGAATTTACGGTAAGTAAACAAAATTCCCTTCTTCTTTGTCGCTCTATTGGGAGACCCAGACAATTGGGACGTCCAAAAGCAGTCCCTGGGTGGGTAAATTAATACCTCGTAAGAGAGCCGTAAAATGGCCCTTTCCTACAGGTGGGCAACCGCCGCCTGAAGGACTCGTCTACCTAGGCTGGCATCCGCCGAAGCATAGGTATGCACCTGATAGTGTTTCGTGAAAGTGTGCAGGCTCGACCAGGTAGCCGCCTGACACACCTGCTGAGCCGTAGCCTGGTGCCTCAAAGCCCAGGACGCGCCCACGGCTCTGGTAGAATGGGCCTTCAGCCCTGAGGGAACCGGAAGCCCAGCCGAACGGTAAGCTTCGATAATTGGCTCCTTGATCCACCGAGCCAGGGTTGATTTGGAAGCCTGTGACCCTTTACGCTGGCCAGCGACAAGGACAAAGAGTGCATCCGAGCGGCGCAGGGGCGCCGTACGAGAAATGTAGAATCTGAGTGCTCTCACCAAATCTAACAAGTGCCAATCCTTTTCACATTGGTGAACTGGATGAGGATAAAAAGAAGGTGAGGAAATATCCTGATTGAGATGAAAGGAGGATACCACCTTAGGGAGAAAATCCGGAACCGGACGTAGAACCACCTTGTCCTGGTGAACACCAGGAAAGGGGCTTTGCACGACAATGCTGCTAGCTCAGACACTCTCCGAAGAGAAGTGACTGCTACAAGAAAAACCACTTTCTGCGAAAGTCGTGAGAGGGAAATATCTCTCATTGGCTCGAATGGTGGTTTCTGAAGAACCATCAGAACCCTGTTTAGATCCCAGGGTTCTAACGGCCGCTTGTAAGGTGGAACGATGTGACAAACCCCCTGCAGGAACGTGCGTACCTGTGGAAGTCTGGCTAGGCGCTTCTGGAAAAACACAGAGGGCGCTGAGACTTGTCCCTTAAGGGAGCCGAGCGACAAACCCTTTTCCAGTCCAGATTGAAGGAAGGACAGAAAAGTAGGTAATGCAAATGGCCAGGGAGAAAAACCCTGAGCAGAGCACCATGACAGAAAAAATTTTTCACGTCCTGTGAAAGATCTTGGCGGACGTTGGTTTCCTAGCCTGTCTCATAGTGGCAATGACGTCTTGAGATAACCCTGAAGACGCTATGGTCCAGGACTCAATGGCCACACAGTCAGGTTGAGGGCCGCAGAATTCAGATGGAAAAACGGCCCTCGAGATAGCAAGTCTGTTCGGTCTGGTAGTGTCCACGGTTGGCCGACCGTGAGATGCCACAGATCCGGGTACCACGACCTCCTTGGCCAGTCTGGAGCGACGAGGATGGCGCGGCGGCAGTCGATCCTGATCTTGCGTAACACTCTGGGCAACAGTGCCAGCGGAGGAAACACATAAGGGAGCTGAAACTGCGACCAATCCTGAACTAAGGCGTCTGCCGCCAGAGCTCTGGGATCTTGAGACCGTGCCATGAACATTGGTATCTTGTTGTTGTGCCGGGACGCCATGAGGTCGACGTCCGGCACCCCCCAGCAGCCACAGATCTCCTGAAACACGTCTGGGTGAAGGGACCATTCCCCTGCGTCCATGCCCTGGCAACTGAGATAATCTGCTTCCCAGTTTTCCACGCCTGGGATGTGAACTGCGGATATGGTGGATGCCGTGGCTTCCACCCACATCAAAATCCGCCGGACTTTCTGGAAGGCTTGCCGGCTGCGTGTGCCGCCTTGGTGGTTGATGTATGCCACCGCTGTGGAATTGTCCGACTGAATTCGGATCTGCTTGCCCTCCAGCCACTGCTGGAACGCTTTCTGGGCAAGATACACTGCCCGTATTTCCAGAACATTGATCTGAAGCGAGGACTCTTGCTGGGTCCACGTACCCTGAGCCCTGTGGTGGAGAAAAACCGCTCCCCACCCTGACAGACTCGCGTCCGTCGTGACCACCTCCCAGGATGGGGGTAGGAAGGATTTCCCCTTCGATAATGAAGTGGGAAGAAGCCACCACCGAAGGGAAGCTCTGGTCGCCTGAGAGAGGGAGACTGTCCTGTCGAGGGACGTCGTCTTCCTGTCCCATTTGCGTAGGATGTCCCATCGAAGGGGACGCAGGTGAAACTGCGCGAAGGAGACTGCCTCCATTGCTGCCACCATCTTCCCCAGGAAGTGTATGAGGCGCCTCAAGGGGTGTGACTGGCCTTGAAGGAGAGATTGTACCCCTTTCTGTAGTGACTACTGCTTGAACAGCGGAAACTTCACTATCGCTGAGAGGGTATGAAACTCCATGCCAAGATATGTCAGCGAGTGGGCCGGTGTCAGATTTGACTTTGGAAAATTGATGATCCACCCGAAACCCTGGAGAGTCTCCAGGAAAGCGTCGAGGCTGCGTTGGCATGCCTCTTGAGAGGGTGCCTTGATCAGCATCCAAGTACTGGATCACCGAGTGACCCTGCGAGTGTAGGAGCGCTACTACAGTAGCCATAACCTTGGTAAAAACCCGTGGGGCTGTTGCCAGGCTGAACGGCAGTGCCACGAATTGCAGGTGTTCGTTTCCTATGGCGAAGCGCAAGAAGCGCTGGTGCTCTGGAGCAATCGGTACGTGGAGATAAGCATCTTTGATATCGATCGATGCAAGGAAATCTCCTTGGGACATTGAGGCGATGACGGAGCGGAGGGATTCCATCCTGAACCGTCTGGTTTTTACATGTTTGTTGAGCAGTTTCAGGTCCAGGACCGGGCGGAAAGACCCGTCCTCCTTTGGGACCAAAAACAAGTTGGAGTAAAAACCGTGGCTCAGTTACTGAAGAGGAACCGGGATCACCACTCCTTCTGCCTTCAGAGTGCGCAGCGCCTGCAGAAGAGCCTCGGCTCGCTCGGGAGGCGGGGATGACCTGAAGAATCGAGTCGGGGGACGAGAGGTGAACTCTATCTTGTAACCGTGAGACAGAATGTCTCTCACCCAGCGGTCTTTTATTTGTGGCAGCCAGGTGTCGCAAAAGCGGGAGAGCCTGCCACCGACCGAGGATGCTACTAGAGGAGGTCGACAGTCATGAGGAAGCAGCTTTGTTAGCGGCGCCTCCGGTGGCCTTTTAAGGACGTGACTTAGACCGCCATGCATCAGAGTTCCTTTGTTCTTTCTGAGACCTTTTGGACGAGGAGAATTGGGACCTGCCCGCGCCCTGAAAGGACCGAAACCTCGACTGCCCTCTCCTCTGTTGGGGTATGTTCTGTTTGGGCTGGGGTAAGGATGTATCCTTTCCCTTGGATTGTTTGATGATTTCATCCAGACGCTCGCCAAACAGCCTGTCGCCAGAAATTGGCAAACTGGTTAAGCGCTTTTTTGGAAGCAGAATCTGCCTTCCATTCCCGTAGCCACAAGGCCCTGCGGAGTACCACCGAATTGGCGGCCGCGACCGCCGTACGGCTCGCAGAGTCCAGGACAGCAATAATAGCGTAAGACGCAATTGCCGAGGTCTGTGTGGTAATGGATGCCACTTGTGGCGCGGCCGTGCATGTGGCTGCTTCAATTTGCGCTTGACCTGCTGAGATAGCTTGTAGCGCCCATACGGCTGCGAATGCTGGGGCAAAAGAAGCTCCGATAGCTTCATAGATGGATTTCAACCAGAGCTCCATCTGCCTGTCAGTGGCATCTTTGAGCGAGGCCCCCTCTTCCACTGCAAGTATGGATCTAGCCGCCAGTCTGGAGATTGGAGGATCCACTATGGGACACTGAGTCCAACCTTTAACCACGTCAGGGGAAAAAGGATAACGTGTATCCTTAAGGCGCTTAGAAAAACGCTTATCTGGACAAGCATGATGATTCTGGAGTGCCTCTCTGAAATCAGAGTGGTCTAGAAACATACTCTGTGTATGAGAAGCTGACTCCTCCGCCGGAGGAGCTGAGGGAGAAATATCCAGCATTCGATCGATGGACGCAATAAGAACGTTCACTATGGCGTCCCCGTCTGGAGTATTAAGATTGAGAGCGCCCTCAGGATCAGAATCCTGATCAGCTGTCTCCGCATCATCAACCAGAGATTCCCCCCGCTGAGACCCTGAACAATATGATGTCGAGGGAAATTCTAAGCGAGCCCACTTAGTCGGTCTGGGGCTGGGTCTAAGTCAGAACCCTCAGCCTGGGATGTATGAGATACCCCGGGAGGACATTGTTGGTCCAACTGAGGGGGGCCAGGGAACAATGATTCAACAGAGTCCCTTTGCTGAGATACCGGCCTGGACTGCAAGGCTTCTAGTATCTTAGCCATAGTCTCAGAGAGTTTTGCAAACTCCGTCCCCGTCACTAGGACAGTGTCAACAGGTGGCTCCCCCTGGGCCCCTCTTAGCAGGGGCCCTGGCTGAAGAAGTGTCACAGGGGCCGAACAATGCACACAATGAGGGTCAATGGAACCTGCCGGCAGCTGGGTCGTACAAGCGACGCAGGCAGCATAATAAGCCTGTGTTTTGACACCCCTGCCTTTTGTGGGCGCCCTGAGTAACACAATAGGGTATATAGCCAGAATGAACTGTGCTCATACAGTGTAAAATATATACTATAAACAAATAATGTATCAATACACTACAGCACCATGGGGCTAGCACCACAGGTGCTGCTTACCATCCGCCTAAAGCGGTTATGAGGCCACCAGAGACCGTGTCTGGGTCTCCCAGGGTTTGTCCCTCTCTGCAGCGTCGTAGGAGCTGACAGGAAATGGCTGCGGCGTCCTGACGAGAGGAGGGAGCCGTGGTCGTGGCCGAGGTGCTCACACTGTGCACAGTGAGGGGGGTGGAGTATGGAAATCATACTCCAGCCCTCAGTGCTGCTCGTTCCGTGCAGCGTCCCGCCCTTCCCCTGCCTGTCAGGGCTGAGGGCGGGAGAAAGGGAAACTAGGCCGCAAGCAAGCCGGGGACTCGAGTATAAGCGTGGCCGCCGTAAAAGCGCGGCCGACGCCGAAGTCCCCGGCGAACTACAAGTCCCAGCCGCGCCGCAGTTTCCCATGGCAGCGGCGGTTAGCGCGGTAGCCCCTACATATAAACACACTCAGCGACGCCGAGTGTGTAATGGCACAGTTTAACCCGGTCAGCGCCGCGGTCCCCGGTGCACTAGCACACCCAGCAAAGCTGAGGTGTTGCCGTGCGCGGTCCCCACAGGGATACAGAGTACCTTCACGTAGCAGGGCCATGTCCCTGAACGGTACCCCGGCTCCTATCCAGCAGGCTCCACAGGAGTTGTGGATGAAGCACGGTCTCAGTGCCTGGAGACCGATAGGATCCCACTTCACCCAGAGCCCTGAGGGGGATGGGGAAGGAAAGCAGCATGTGGGCTCCAGCCTCCGTACCCGCAATGGATACCTCAACCTTAACAACACCGCCGACAAGAGTGGGGTGAGAAGGGAGCATGCTGGGGGCCCTATATGGGCCCTCTTTCCTTCCATCCGACATAGTCAGCAGCTGCTGCTGACTAATCTGTGGAGCTGTGCTGTGCGTGTCTGACCTCCTTCGCACAAAGCAAAAAACTGAGGAGCCCGTGGGAGCACGGGGGGTGTATAGGCAGAAGGGGAGGGGCTTAACACTTTTGAGTGTAATACTTTGTGCGGCCTCCGGAGGCAGAAGCTATACACCCAATTGTCTGGGTCTCCCAATAGAGAGACAAAGAAAAGGGGGCAAACGATTGGAAGCGCACATCCCATCTCTCCCGAGTCCCAGCTACTCCATCGAATGGCGCTCTCCAGACCGGAAGGGGGGCAGACAACACAAGGAGGACATGATGTCACACTTACCAGGAGCCCATACAGTCTAGCATCTACCGTATGTAGTGTGCATGGCATGGTTTTTTTTTGTTTTTTAACACATTCAGTACAAGCTGGGAGAATTTTTTTTTTTTTTTTTTTTTAATAAAAAAAAATTTAAGACAGACTGCTTTTTTCTGCTGGACACTATGGGCAGCAGAGAAAACTAACCTTTTTTTTACAGGCAACCCAGCTCACGGGCCACAATTAAATGATGTGGTGGGCTGCATTTGGCCCACAGGTTTTGAGTTTTAGTTGTTTCAAAACACAAAGATATTTCTTATGGATTACAAATTTTTGCATATTAATGGTCCATGTTAGTTGCATACAGCTTAAGTAATCTATGGTTCATAGTAAAGATGACTAATGATGAGCGAAACCGAACTATAAAGTACTGCGCCCGTACCGAACAGCAGGTGTTTGGGGTACCGGATCCGGACACAGACTTTTCAGGGAAGTTCGTGTTACAGTTAGAGTTCGGCCACCTGGATAATAGTTAAAAATATAAAAAAGGATTAAAGCAGGAGCAATATACTTACAGAGCCTCCCTGCGACAGTAACGCTACTTCATAGTCCGCTCATCAGTGCTCATACATATTCACTGCTTTACTCGGCAGCACTGATTGACTGCCGGTAAGCCACGCCCTCACCCGCTCTAACAGCGCATATGACACTGACAGTGTCTTGCACTCCAGTGCCCCGCATCCCCCTCCTGCACTAAGCACTGTTAAAGTGCACGCCCGTGCCCCGCCAGCTGGGGGGAGGGGGTGCGGGGCTGACCCCAAATCCCTGGCCAGCACTATCAGTGTTAAAAGGGCTGGTAGGGTGCAGGGAATGGCCCTGCACTTTAAGCAAGAGTTCAGTATTCCGGTCACTGGAGGTCATGCCGTCGGAACCTGAATATGATCTCTGGTGAACGGAGCCGACAGCCGGGTCCCCCCTAATCAGTGTTTCCTGGAGCCTGAAGAGAGAGGACATGTTTTTGGTCTCTCCAGGCTCGGATGTAGCAGGCCCAGGACCGTCGTGGGACATTGTGTGGATTACGGCAGAACTTCAAGGGTCTTTATGTGGTTAATAAAGAGGAGAAATAGGGTGCTGTATTTTATTTCAAATAAAGGATTTTTCTCGGTGTATGTGTCTATTTGTTTTTACTTATAGGATTAGTGATGGGCGAGGGAAAGTTCTCATAGACCACTACCCATCACTAATTCTGGCCTTGATGACCAGACGCTGTCGACTTTACCTTGACCGAGTTTCAAAATTGGGGGATGATCGCACATAAATTTTTTTAATTTATTTAAATTAAAAAAAAAAAAAATTAAGAAAGCCGCATTCGGTTCCTCCTATTTTGGTACACAGCCAAGATAAGCCCACAGCTAGGGGTGGCAGCCTATAGCCGTGGCTTTATCTGTGCTGGTATCACTATAGAGGGGACCCTACACCATTTTGTTTTATTTTACACTCTACTAAAAGCACGCAGACAGCGCCTTTTATTCCAACCAATCACAAACGCTGTTAAAGAAGCGGGCGTGGTCTATCGGCAGCCAATCAGAGCTGCCGGTGGGAGGTGAAAGCAGTGAATGTGTATGAGGACTAATGAGAGTTCCAGGAAGTAGCGTTATTGCCGCACAGGAAGCATGGTAACCGACGGTAAGTATATTCTCCTGTTTTAACCCTTTTATTTTACAGGAAATGTTTGGGTCCCCGTAGACTTATATGGGGTTCGGCATCCGGGAGGATGCTCGAGTTCAAGTCGTGTCCTGAACTTTTTTTTTTTTTTTTTTTTTTTTTTAAAAAAAAGAAAAAGTGCTGCCCGACCCACTGGACCCGAACATCTGCGGGTTCATTCATCTTTTAAGATGACCCGTCAACCTTCTTGACTGGTTTTGATGTACAGTAAATTATATTGTGGTACTGTGTTACCTAGAAAAATCAATGTGACTACTTTAATGCCCCAAAAAAGACAACTGTATTTTAGGAGTTATACCCTTATTAGCTTTTGGTTAGGCAATAATCACGCCTAGAACACTTGTCTTTTTTTGGGGCATAAATTAATTTATGTTGACTTCTAAATAGAAGCCAGGTATTCCCCAAACCACTGTTGTACTATTCCTCAATTACTCCTTCTAGACATGTACGCGTTATGACAATTGGGTGTTACAATTTCTCTTGTCAAAGATATGCATCCATTAACAGTCAAACTTTGCTAGCAATGATTTGCCATTGAAACATTCTGATACACCCGAACTGGTATCTTGCAGCTATCAATGTATTCATAAGTGTTCAGGCAGCATAACAGGGACAATACAAAGCAGACTATTTAGAAAATACAAGCCAAAACTTTAGTGAACCATTTTTGATAACTCACAATAAAAAGACATAACAAAAAAGCTGGCAGATGCTGAACAACCACCCTACGCCAAAACCCATAAAAAAAAACAAAAAAAAAAAAACCCCTAAAAACTCTGCTTTTGGTACATACCTGTACTAACTGCTCAGTGTGCTGGTGCAACTCCTCCAGGATTGGCAGTGTCTGCTCAGGAAGGCAGTGCTCCAAAATCCTCTGAATCACTCTGCAGCCATATGGATGTGTGGAGAGTGCAAACACCTGCAATATTAATGGTCTGAGCTCAAGAAGTATTCTCACACACAGAGGGTAGGGACAGACAACTTGAGATTCTCTCCTCCGAATTGGGATACTTATGCAAATGGCTGATCAAACTGATGAGAGTTTATCCCAGTGTTAGCATAGTATGATCCGATTGTCTCGGATGAGCGAATTGGAGAACACTGACGAGAAAATGGAGAACAAAATTTCTCCATTGTGCGAGTCCTCAGAAAACGGACCGCACTCAGATGTCATTCAAGTGCAGTTCTATTTCCATGCACTCATTGACTTGCATCGCTGAGAGCAATGCCAGGTCAAACTCAGACATGCAGAGATTTTGTTCCTTTGTCTCGTACTGTCCGAGAAAAAAAGTCTGAAGTGAGCGGCCACATAAAATAAGGTCAGAATGCAATCTGATGTTTTGTTGGATGGCACTTTGAGCAAAAATACAGCCATCTGCCCCTGCCTTCAGTCTATGTGCAGGTGACCAATTTTCGGTCCGACAAAAAACATCGAATCACACTCAGAGCAATATTGTTTTATTATTTCATGGTGCCGCGCACAAATCTGTTTTTATTTTGTTTGGGGGGGGTTCCCCCTCAAAGTCTGTTCAAGGGAAAAAAAAAATAAATAAATAGATAGATAGATAGATAGATAGATAGATAGATGATAGATAGATAGATAGATAGATAGATAGATAGATAGATAGATAGATAGATAGATAGATATATATAGATATATATATATATATATATATAGATATATATAGATATATATAGATATATATAGATATATATATATATAGATATATATAGTAGCATGCCCGAGTTGCCTCCATATATCAGATCACAGTCGGCCATGCAAGTAAATAAATCCATAGGGGAAACAAAAAAATAAAAACAAGATTGCACACATCCAAGTGTAGTCTGATTTTCATGGACTGACAAAAAAAAAAAAAATTCTCTATCTTCTCCACATTGGTGAGAAAAAAAAAATCAGGTAACACTTGATTGTGATCAAAGTGTGATTATCATAATTGGAACAAATGTTCTTGTTCCTCCCACACTTCAAAGACATACAGATAGGAAAGTTAGCTTGTGAGCCCTAATGGGGACAGTGTTGCCAATGCATGTAAAGCACTGCAGAATTAATAGCGCTATATTAAAAGGAGGAAAGAAAAAAAAAGGAAGCAAATTCACACTGATACATATGGTCAGATCTCCAAATCAGCATTAAAAAACAATTGTATGTGTAGAACATGTATATTATCTACCTGGCTCTTGAAAGCATCAATGATGAACTGTAGAGACTGCGGCTGAACACACTCTATACACTTCTGTACAACATGATTTCCATTTTGGTCCTTAACACATTTCAAAACGTGACCGTCCAACTCCCGAACCATTTCATTCTAAAGAAACAAAATTGATTCCAGTTACAAGGAAAAAAACACCACAGAAGTAAAGTTATCACCAACAGAAAAGGCAAAGCTTAACTCTGCTGCTTCATATCCATAATACAGGCAGAAGTATAATGCAATGCTATGCCCAGGGTATCTACTCAAAAGTAAGACCATTTACAGCAGTGATTGGAAGTTTAGAAACCCTTTGCAATTTTCCATATTTCTAAAAGTAGATAAAGAGAACCAACTCAAACAAATGTGTCAAAATATTAGATTGTCATTTGTTTTTTAAATGAGGGAAATAAGCAGGGCTGTGGAGTCGGTAAACAAAACCTTCGACTCAGACTCCTCAATTTCTCTTGCACCGACTCCCGACTCCTACATATATTACTTATAGTTAGGTGAAAAATGTATTGTAATACATGAACATGTGTATGTGAACATCAGACATTTAATAATTTTTATGATACAATAATCAAGATATTTGGATAGAACATAAAATATATTTATTGGAATACAACTTTAGAACACAAAAAACTGTAATAAATTGTAAATATGTAATACACTATGTAATATACAGTAGATTACATATATATCTTGTGTGTATAATATATATATATATATATATATATATATATATATATATATATATATATATATATATATATATATATATATTAGTATTACATATACACAATTTATTAGTTTGTGTTCTAAAGTTGTATTCCAATAAATATATTTTATGTTCTATCTAAATATCTTGATTATTGTATCATAAAAATAATTAAATGTCTGATTTTCACATTGTACTACAATACATTTTTCACTTAAATATAAGCATTATACTAAATATTATTTAGTAAAATATTCAGCACATTCTGCATTGCACTACTGTCCCCAATTTATTATATATTTTAGGAGTCGGAGCATTTTATACCGACTCAGACTCCACAGCCCTGGAAGAAGTGAATTTTGTTTACTTACCGTAAATTCCTTTTCTTCTAGCTCCTATTGGGAGACCCAGACAATTGGGTGTATAGCTTCTGCCTCCGGAGGCCACACAAAGTATTACACTTTAAAAAGTGTAACCCCTCCTCTCTGCCTATACACCCTCCCGTGCATCACGGGCTCCTCAGTTTTGGTACAAAAGCAGGAAGGAGGAAACTTATAAATTGGTCTAAGGTAAATTCAATCCGAAGGATGTTCGGAGAACTGAAACCATGAACCAAAGGAACAATTCAACATGAACAACATGTGTACACAAAAGAACAACAGCCCGAAGGGAACAGGGGCGGGTGCTGGGTCTCCCAATAGGAGCTAGAAGAAAAGGAATTTACGGTAAGTAAACAAAATTCCCTTCTTTGTCGCTCCATTGGGAGACCCCGACAATTGGGACGTCCAAAAGCAGTCCCTGGGTGGGTAAAAGAATACCTCGATAAAAAGAGCCGAAAACGGCCCCCTCTTACAGGTGGGCAAACGCCGCCTGAAGGACTCGCCTACCTAGACTGGCATCTGCCGAAGCATAGGTATGCACCTGATAGTGTTTCGTGAAAGTGTGCAGACTAGACCAGGTAGCCGCCTGACACACCTGCTGAGCCGTAGCCCGGTGCCGCAATGCCCAGGACGCACCCACGGCTCTGGTAGAAAGGACTTTCAGCCCTGAAGGAATCGGAAGCCCAGAAGAACAGTAGGCTTCAAGAATCGGTTCCTTGATCCACCGAGCCAAGGTTGACTTGGAAGCCTGCGACCCCTTACGCTGGCCAGCGACAAGGACAAAAAGCGCATCAGAACGGCGCAGGGGTGCCGTGCGAGACACGTAGAGCCGGAGTGCTCTCACTAGATCTAACAAGTGCAAATCCTTTTCACATTGGTGAACTGGATGAGGGCAAAATGAAGGTAAGGAGATATCCTGATTGAGATGAAAAGGGGATACCACCTTAGGGAGAAATTCCGGGACCGGACGCAGAACCACCTTATCCTGGTGAAAAACCAGGAAGGGGGCTTTGCATGACAACGCTGCCAGCTCCGACACGCTACGGAGCGATGTAACTGCCACTAGAAAAGCCACCTTCTGCGAAAGACGTGAGAGAGAGACATCCCGCAGCGGCTCGAAAGGTGGTTGCTGAAGAGCCCTTAGCACCCTGTTAAGATCCCAGGGTTCTAGCGGCCGCTTGTAAGATGGGACTATGTGGCAAACTCCCTGCAGGAACGTGCGTACCTGCGGAAGCCTGGCTAGACGCTTTTGAAAAAACACGGAAAGCGCCGATACTTGTCCCTTGAGAGAGCCGAGAGACAAACCCTTGTCCATTCCGGATTGAAGGAAGGAAAGAAAAGTGGGTAAGGCAAACGGCCAGGGGGTAAAACCCTTATCAGAGCACCAGGATAAGAAGATCCTCCAAGCCCTGTGATAGATCTTGGCGGACGTTGGTTTCCTGGCCTGTCTCATAGTGGCAATGACATCTTGAGATAACCCTGAGGACGCTAGGAGCCAGGACTCAATGGCCACACAGTCAGGTTGAGGGCCGCAGAATTCAGATGGAAAAATGGCCCTTGAGACAGCAAGTCTGGTCAGTCTGCGAGTGCCCACGGTTGACCCACCGTGAGGTGCCACAGATCCGGGTACCACGACCTCCTCGGCCAGTCTGGAGCGACGAGGATGGCGCGGCGGCAGTCGGACCTGATCTTGCGTAACACTCTGGGCAGCATTGCCAGAGGAGGAAATACATAAGGCAGTCGAAACTGCGACCAATCCTGAACTAATGCGTCCGCCGCCAGAGCTCTGTGATCTTGAGACCGTGCCATGAATGCCGGGACTTTGTTGTTGTGCCGAGACGCCATGAGATCGACGTCCGGCGTTCCCCAGCGGCAACAGATCTCTTGAAACACGTCCGGGTTAAGAGACCATTCCCCTGCGTCCATGCCCTGGCGACTGAGAAAGTCTGCTTCCCAGTTTTTCTACGCCCGGGATGTGAACTGCGGAGATGGTGGAGGCTGTGGCCTCCGCCCACAGCAGAATCCGCCGAACTTCTTGGAAGGCTTGACGGCTGCGCGTGCCGCCCTGGTGGTTGATGTACGCGACCGCCGTGGCGTTGTCCGACTGTATTCGGATCTGCCTGCCCTCCAGCCACCGATGGAACGCCTTTAGGGCTAGATACACTGCCCTTATCTCCAGAACATTGATCTGAAGGGAGGACTCTGTCGGAGTCCAGGTTCCCTGAGCCCTGTGGTGGAGAAAAACCGCTCCCCACCCTGAGACTCGCGTCCGTCGTGACCACAGCCCAGGATGGGGGCAGGAAGGATTTTCCCTTCGACAGAGAAGTGGGAAGAAGCCACCACTGAAGAGAGGTTTTGGCTGCCAGGGAAAGAGACGTTCCTGTCTAGGGACGTCGACCTCCTGTCCCATTTGCGGAGAATGTCCCATTGGAGTGGACGCAGATGAAACTGCGCAAAGGGGACTGCCTCCATTGCTGCCACCATCTTCCCCAGGAAGTGCATGAGGCGCCTCAAGGGGTGTGACTGGGCCCGAAGAAGAGAGTGCACCCCTGTCTGCAGCGAACGCTGTTTGTCCAGCGGTAGCTTGACTATCGCTGAGAGAGTATGAAACTCCATCCCGAGGTAAGTCAGTGATTGGGTCGGTGTCAATTTTGACTTTGGGAAATTGATGATCCACCCGAATCTCTGGAGAGTCTCCAGAGCAACGGTCAGGCTGTGTTGACATGCCACCCGGGAGGGTGCCTTGACTAGGAGATCGTCTAAGTAAGGGATCACCGAGTGGCCCTGAGAGTGTAGGACCGCCACAACGGATGCCATGACCTTGGTGAAGACCCGTGGGGCTGTCGCCAGGCCGAAAGGCAGTGCCACAAACTGAAGGTGTTCGTCCCCGATGGCGAAACGCAGGAAGCGTTGATGCTCTGGTGCGATCGGCACATGGAGATAAGCATCCCTGATGTCGATTGATGCTAGGAAGTCTCCTTGGGACATCGAAGCGATGACAGAGCGGAGAGATTCCATGCGAAACCGTCTGGTTCTCACGTGTCTGTTGAGCAGTTTGAGGTCCAGAACGGGACGGAATGATCCGTCCTTTTTTGGCACCACGAACAAGTTGGAGTAAAAACCGCGACCACGTTCCTGAAGGGGAACGGGGATCACAACTCCTTCTGCCTTCAGAGTGTTCACCGCCTGAAAAAGTGCATCGGCTCGCTCGGGGGGCGGAGATGTTCTGAAGAAACGAGTCGGAGGACGAGAGCTGAGCTCTATCCTGTAACCGTGAGACAGAATGTCTCTCACCCATCGGTCTTGGACATGTGGCCACCAGGCGTCGCAAAAGCGGGAGAGCCTGCCACCGACCGAGGATGTGGTTTGGGGAGGCCGAAAGTCATGAGGAGGCCGCCTTGAAGACGGTGCCTCCGGCGGTCTTTGGAGGACGTGACTTAGACCGCCATGCATAAGAGTTCCTCTGGCCCTTCTGTGGCCTGTTGGACGAGGAGGATTGGGACCTGGCTGAGGGCCGAAAGGACCGAAACCTCGATTGAATTTTCCGTTGCTGAGGTCTGTTTGGTTTGGACTGGGGTAAGGACGAGTCCTTTCCCTTGGATTGCTTAATAATTTCATCCAATCGCTCGCCAAACAATCGGTCGCCAGAAAATGGCAAACCGGTTAAGAACTTCTTGGAAGCAGAGTCTGCCTTCCATTCGCGTAGCCACATGGCCCTGCGGACTGCCACCGAATTGGCGGACGCTACCGCTGTACGGCTAGCAGAGTCCAGGACGGCATTCATGGCGTAGGATGAAAATACCGACGCCTGAGAAGTCAAAGACGCAACTTGAGGAGCAGAGGTACGTGTGACCGCATTAATCTCAGACAGACAAGCTGAGATAGCTTGGAGTGCCCACACGGCTGCAAAGGCCGGGGCAAAAGACGCGCCTGTGGCTTCATAGATGGATTTCATCAGGAGCTCTATCTGCCTGTCAGTGGCATCCTTGAGCGATGAACCATCTGCCACTGATACTACGGATCTAGCCGCCAGTCTAGAGACTGGAGGATCCACCTTGGGACATTGAGCCCAACCCTTAACTACGTCAGAGGGGAAGGGGTAACGTGTGTCATTAAGGCGCTTAGTAAAGCGCTTGTCCGGAAATGCTCTGTGCTTCTGGACAGCATCTCTGAAGTTAGAGTGATCGAAAAACGCACTCCGTGTACGTTTAGGAAACCTAAACTGGTGTTTCTCCTGCTGCGAATCCGACTCCTCTATAGGTGGAGTTGGGGGAGAAAGATCTAGCACCTGGTTGATGGACGCTATAAGGTCATTTACTATGGCGTCCCCTTCAGGTGTATCAAGATTGAGAGCAACGTCAGGGTCAGAGCCCTGAGCTGCGACATCCGCTTCATCCTCCAGAGAGTCCTCAAGCTGAGACCCCGAACAGCGTGATGAAGTCGGGGAAGATTCCCAGCGAGCCCGCTTAGCCGGTCTGGGACTGCGGTCCGTGCCGGAGTCCTCCCCGTGAGACCTAGGTGCCACCCCAGGAGCACGCTGCGGTGCAGACCGAGAGGGGCCTGGGGGCGATGATCCCACAGTGCCCGGGGCCTGTGTAAGGACCGATCTGGACTGCAATGCTTCTAGTATCTTAGCAGACCATCTGTCCATAGACTGAGCCATGGATTGTGAAAGAGACTCAGAGTTTCTCAGCCAAAACTGCAAACTCTGTCCCTGCCACCTGGACAGGGGAAGCCGGCGGTTCTACCTGAGCCGAGGGTCCCACCAGTGCCCGAGGCTCCGGCTGAGCGAGTGCAACAGGGGCCGAGCATTGCTCGCAGTGAGGGTAGGTGGAACCTGCAGGTAACATAGCCGCACAAGAGGTACAGGTTGCAAAATAACCCTGTGTCTTGGCACCCTTGCTCCTTGTGGACGACATGCTGTTGTCTCCTAGGAGAGTGATCACTGAGGGTATATAGCCAAAAGCAAAACAATGCGGCCGAACAGAGAAAATGTATACAAAATATATATATATATATATATATACACACATATACATATACACATATACATATATATACATATATATATATACATACATATATACATATACACACTTCGGCACCCTAGGGGGACCAGCACCGGGTGACCGCTGTGGCTTACCGACCGCCCGAAGCGGTTGTGTGTCCACCAGATTCCCTGCCTTGGGCCTCCCAGAGCTGCAGAGCTAGTTCCTGAAATCCTCCACCGGCAGAGTGAGATTGTAAAAATGGCTGCCGGAGCTCTCAGGGGAGGAGGGAGCCGTGGGCGGCGACTAATAAAGTGCGGGAATCTGGTGCCCCACAGTGATCAGTGAGGGGGGAGGAGGACACCTAAAGTATGCTCCAGCCCTCACTGTTGACGTCAGGTCGACCGTCCCGCCCTTACCCCTGACTGGCAGGCCCGGGGGCGGGAGTTATGGTACTAGGCCGCATGAAGCCGGGGACTAAATTTAATACCGCGGCCGGCAAACAGGCGCGGTCGGCGCGGTAGTCCCGGTCGTCATAAAAATACAGCAGCCGCTGCAGCGTCTGTGACACAAGCGCTCCATGCACCGTCCCCAAGGGGACACAGAGTACCTTTTGGATGCAGGGCCCTGTCCCTGATGATACCAAGTCTCCTGTCCGGCAGATTCCCACAGGAGCTGCGGAGGGAGCCCGGTCCCAGTGAATGGATGACCGGTTAGGATCCCACTTCTCCCAGAGCCTCTAAGGGATGGGGAAGGAAAACGGCATGTGGCTCCAGCCTTTGTACCCGCAATGGGTACCTCAACCTTAGCAGCACCGCCGACTTAGTGGGGTGAGAAGGGAGCATGCCGGGGGCCCTGTGGGGGCCCTCTTTTCTTCCATCCGATACAAGCTGCTGCTGACTAAAATGGGAGCTTGAGTGAATGTGTGCCTCCTTCAACACAAAGCATAAAACTGAGGAGCCCGTGATGCACGGGAGGGTGTATAGGCAGAGGGGAGGGGTTACACTTTTTAAAGTGTAATACTTTGTGTGGCCTCCGGAGGCAGAAGCTATACACCCAATTGTCTGGGTCTCCCAATGGAGCGACAAAGAAATAAGGCACTCATATTGCATCAACTGAACCTTTCTTTTCCCTCTTGAGCAGCCATAACCGTATCTAACATTTCCAATAAATAGTGATTGTTACTGTACATTGGGTTGGAGCAATGTAGCAGCCTCAACTCTTATGGTGGTAGATGTACTTACTTTAGGTCCCTCCACAACTTTCTCTATGAATAAGGTGAGGACTTCCTTCACTAGGCCTTTCATCATTCTTATGTGGAACAACTTGAGTGCTTTGGGTCGCTTTGCTCCATGACTCACATTCTCGAGATTAAGCTCATGACCAAACATTGTAACATTTCCATTGAGCATTTTCTGGTATAATTTAGGATTTCCTGTTCCTTCAATGATATTCAGTGGCTTTCTCATTGCATTTTTGCATTCAGCATTTTCTGGTATAATTTAGGATTTCCTGTTCCTTCAATGATATTCAGTGGCTTTCTCATTGCATTTTTGCTATGCATTGCTGTTCAGGGTCCGGCTAATGTTGGACTTATAACATTAACAATTGTGAGAGGCCTTTTGTTGCCAAGTGGCTACCTTGGGTTCTTTTGTGACCTCTCTGACTACCAAGATCTGTACATGCATTGTGTTTTTTGCCATGGGAAAAACAAAAGTAGCCTTTTACAGTACCAGCAAATCATGACATTTGTGAAATCTCATGTACATACTGCTAATTTTTTTTCTTTGTAGATATGAACATTTAAAATGTTTTAAGTCTTTCAGTATTTTTGCAGCATTTTTCACTTTTAATGGGGAAAAAAATGCATATAAAAAAAAACATCAAAACACATATTTTACACATTGTACCTGCCAACACTACTTTTTGCAACAGGAAATCTGCTTCACATACTAAACATATGCACATATCCTTACATGCCTTGCTCTTGGTGATTTTTGTTATTCAAATCATTCCAGAGGAGGACATTTGTACACAATCTGTAACTGGATTGGTGAATTCAACACTCTAAGAATTTTTTTTTTCTGCCATGAGTAACTTTCACACACATGTACTGTGAAGATCAGATTGATGGATCATTATTTTTTAAATTGTTTATATATAAAAAATAAAACACAAAAAAACAGTCCTCAGTGGTTGATACTTTTTAATGGCTAACTGAAATACTGTAATAAATCGCAAACTTCCCAAACTACTCAGGTCTCTTCATCAGGCATGGTATAAAACCAAATCTAGAGTCACATATTTATACACAACAAAACATAGAATAGTGCGGTAAATAAAGCGTGAATCAGAACAATCAGTATGGCAAGGGAACAAATCAGTTGTGGCAGTAAATATTGGAGCCGTTCATAGATAAAGGAGTGGGAAAGTTTTATTGCCCTTTGATTGAGGTCTGGTCCAGAGTTGTGATGCCCCAGATGGTCTGAGGAGCACATTCCTTAATTAATGTAAAAAGACAAATCCATGTGACACATTCATTCCTGCTCTGAATGTGTCAAAGGTCATCATAGGTTTGTACTCCCAGACCCGTCTGTCTCTCTGGGATCTGATGTTTCTTTTCAATACCAGCAATTTTAGGTCCATGATGTGATCAGGGCTACAAAAATGTTTGGCCTAATATAGATCTATCCTTTTTTAATTATTTAGCTATGAGAATTTTTTTTTTTTTTTAAACTAACAGGTCACTTACTCACCCCAATGAATGAAAACACCAAACTAATTTGACCTTAAAATTATCCCCTAATCCTAAAGTTTTGGACATGAAGTAAATTTTCCGTACTAGTAAGATAATTATAAAAAGACAGTGTAATATTTTTTTACTTGTTCCACCATCTACTTTTAGGACTTGTGATAAGTCTGATGTAGTCTATGTCAAATTTACGCAGAAATATGAAAAATTCTCAAGAGTCCAAAAACTTCAAAACACACTGTATTTACTTACAATGACTTGCTGGTCAGGTGGAATAAACTCCAAAGCCTTCTGTATCACCCGACACCCATACATTTGCAAAGCCAGAGATAGAACATGTCCTCGGATACGTTCTGCTAGCGCCAACTTCTGTTCTAGACTTCCAAACTGCAAAGATCATAGTATATTCAACTTCTAGTTTGCTTTTAAAACCGTATCAGATAAAAAACCAAAACATCCATGATCTATTCTACTACAAATAGATTTCAACTACAGCAGATTGTAATTATAAATTAGGTTTTCTTATATATAATATTGATTAGTAAAAGAAGGGAATTTTTTTTACTTACCATAAATTCCTTTTCTTCTAGCTCCTATTGGGAGACCCAGACAATTGGGTGTATAGCTACTGCCTCCGGAGGCCACACAAAGCATTACACTTTAAAAAGTGTAACCCCTCCCCTCTGCCTATACACCCCCCGTGCATCACGGGCCCATCAGTTTTGGTGCCAAAGCAGGAAGGAGGAAAACTTATAAATTGGTCTAAGGTAAATTCAATCCGAAGGATGTTCGGAGAACTGAAACCATGAACCAAAATAACAATTCAACATGAACAACATGTGTACACAAAAGAACAAACAGCCCGAAGGGAACAGGGGCGGGTGCTGGGTCTCCCAATAGGAGCTAGAAGCACAAGAGAGTGGTGTTTTAATGCCGCGCCAATAGATCACTTCAGATGATGTTCAGACCAGTGTTACTTTATTGTTTTCCAGGTCAACGCGTTTCTGGGGCATCTGCCCCCTTCATCAGGACCACCAAAGAAACAGATAACATCCATTGGATGTTATCTGTTTCTTTGGTGGTCCTGATGAAGGGGGCAGATGCCCCAGAAACGCGTTGACCTGGAAAACAATAAAGTAACACTGGTCTGAACATCATCTGAAGTGATCTATTGGCGCGGCATTAAAACACCACTCTCTTGTGCTCTCTGTTATCTACCGTTTTGGTGGCTGCAGCCTTGGATTGTGTGATACATGCGATTACAGTAGTTGTGGCTTCTCACAACTACATCTGGTGAGTAGTTTCACTCCCCCACCCCCACCCCTCACATATTGGGGTAAGACCCTATGCGCTTGTTTTTCCACAGCTTTTTCTCCGAATAGGAGCTAGAAGAAAAGGAATAAACGGTAAGTAAACAAAATTCCCTTCTTCTTTGTCGCTCCATTGGGAGACCCAGACAATTGGGACGTCCAAAAGCAGTCCCTGGGTGGGAAAAATAATACCTCGATAAAAAGAGCCGGAAAACGGCCCCCTCTTACAGGTGGGCAACCGCCACCTGAAGGACTCGCCTACCTAGGCTGGCATCTGCCGAAGCATAGGCATGCACTTGAAAGTGTTTCGTGAAGGTGTGCAGACTCGACCAGGTAGCCGCCTGACACACCTGCTGAGCCGTAGCCTGGTGCCGCAATGCCCAGGACGCACCCACGGCTCTGGTAGAATGGGCTTTCAGCCCTGAAGGAATCGGAAGCCCAGAAGAACGATAGGCTTCAAAAATCGGTTCCTTGATCCACCGAGCCAAGGTAGACTTGGAAGCCTGCGACCCCTTACGCTGGCCAGCGACAAGGACAAAGAGCGCATCAGAGCGGCGCAGGGGCGCCGTGCGAGACACGTAGATCCGGAGTGCTCTCACTAGATCTAACAAATGCAAATCCTTTTCACATTGGTGAACTGGATGAGGGCAAAATGAAGGCAAGGAAATATCCTGATTGAGATGAAAAGTGGACACCACCTTAGGGAGAAAGTCCGGGACCGGACGCAGAACCACCTTATCCTGGTGAAAAACCAGGAAAGGGCCTTTGCATGACAGCGCTGCAAGCTCTGACACTCTACGGAGTGAAGTAACCGCCACTAGAAATGCCACCTTCTGCGAAAGACGTGATAGAGAGACATCCCGCAGCGGCTCAAAAGGTGGTTTTTGAAGAGCCCGTAGAACCATGTTGAGATCCCAGGGTTCCAGCGGACGCTTGTAAGGTGGGACTATGTGGCAAACTCCCTGCAGGAACGTGCGTACCTGCGGAAGCCTGGCTAGACGCTTTTGAAAAAACACGGAAAGCGACAAACCCTTGTCCAATCCCGATTGAAGGAAGGAAAGAAACCTGGGTAAGGCAAACGGCCAGGGGATAAACACCCTCTCAGAGCACCAGGCTAAGAAGATCCTCCAAGTTCTGTGATAGATCTTGGCTGACGTTGGCTTCCTGGCCTGTCTCATAGTGGCAATGACATCATGAGACAACCCTGAGGACGCTAAGAGCCAGGACTCAATGGCCACACAGTCAGGTTGAGGGCCGCAGAATTCAGATGGAAAAATGGCCCTTGAGATAGCAAATCTGGTCGGTCTGGGAGCGCCTACGGTTGCCCCACCGTGAGATGCCACAGATCCGGGTACCACGACCGCCTCGGCCAATCTGGAGCGACGAGGATGGCGCGGCGGCAGTCGGACCTGATCTTGCGCAACACTCTGGGCAGCATTGCCAGAGGAGGGAATACATAAGGCAGTTGAAACTGCGACCAATCCTGAACTAAGGCGTCCGCCGCCAGAGCTCTGTGGTCCTGAGACCGTGCCATGAATGCCGGGACCTTGTTGTTGTGCCGAGACGCCATGAGATCGACGTCCGGCGTTCCCCAGCGGCAACAGATCTCTTGAAACACGTCCGGGTGGAGAGACCATTCCCCCGCGTCCATGCCCTGGCGACTGAGGAAGTCTGCTTCCCAGTTTTCTACGCCCGGAATGTGAACCGCGGAGATGGTGGAGGCTGTGGCCTCCGCACACAGCAGAATCCGCCGGACTTCTTGGAAGGCTTGACGACTGCGAGTGCCGCCCTGGTGGTTGATGTACGCAACCGCCGTGGCGTTGTCTGACTGTATGCGGATCTGCCTGCCCTCCAGCCACCGATGGAACGCCTTGAGGGCTAGATACACTGCCCTTATCTCCAGAACATTGATCTGAAGGGAAGACTCTGTCGGAGTCCAGGTTCCCTGAGCCTTGTGGTGGAGAAAAACCGCTCCCCATCCTGACAGGCTCGCGTCCGTCGTGACCACAGCCCAGGATGGGGGCAGAAAGGATTTTCCTTTCGACAGAGAAGTGGGGAGAAGCCACCACTGAAGCGAGGTCTTGGCTTCCAGAGACAGAGAGACGTTCCTGTCTAAGGACGTCGGCCTCTTGTCCCATTTGCGGAGAATGTCCCATTGGAGTGGACGCAGATGAAATTGCGCAAATGGAACTGCCTCCATTGCTGCCACCATCTTCCCCAGGAAGTGCATGAGGCGCCTCAAGGGGTGCGACTGTGCCTGAAGAAGGGATCGCACCCCTGTCTGCAGCGACCGCTGTTTGTCCAGCGGCAGCTTGACCATCGCTGAGAGAGTATGAAACTCCATTCCGAGGTACGTCAGTGACTGGGTCGGAGACAATTTTGACTTTGGAAAATTGATGATCCACCCGAACCTCTGGAGAGTCTCCAGAGCAACGGTCAGACTGTGTTGACAAGCCACCCGTGAGGGTGCCTTGACTAGGAGATCGTCTAGGTAAGGGATCACCGAGAGGCCCTGAGAGTGAAGGATCGCTACGACGGATGCCATGACCTTGGTGAAGACCCGTGGGGCTGTCGCCAGGCCGAAAGGCAGTGCCACAAACTGAAGGTGTTCGTCCCCGATGGCGAAACGCAGGAAGCGTTGATGCTCTTGAGCGATCGGCACATGGAGATAGGCATCTTTGATGTCGATTGATGCTAGGAAGTCTCCTTGGGACATCGAAGCGATGACAGATCGGAGGGATTCCATGCGAAACCTCCTGGTTGTCACATGTCTGTTGAGCAATTTTAGGTCCAAAACAGGACGGAATGAGCCGTCCTTTTTTGGCACCACGAACAGATTGGAATAAAAACCGCGACCGCGTTCCTGAAGGGGAACGGGGATCACCACTCCTTCTGTTTTCAGAGTGTCCACCGCCTGAAAAAGCGCAACGGTCCGCTCGGGGGGCGGAGATGTTCTGAAAAAACGAGTCGGAGGACGAGAGCCGAACTCTATCCTGTAACCGTGAGACAGAATGTCCCTCACCCATCGGTCTTGGACATGTGGCCACCAGGCGTCGCAAAAGCGGGAGAGCCTGCCACCGACCGAGGATGCGGTTTGGGGCGGCCGAGAGTCATGAGGAGGCCGCCTTGGAGACGGTGCCTCCAGCGGTCTTTGGAGGATGTGACTTAGACCGCCATGCAGAAGAGTTCCTCTGGCTCTTCTGTGGTCTGTTGGACGAGGAGGGTTGGGATCTGGCTGAGGGCCGAAAGGACCGAAACCTCGCTTGAACTTTCCGTTGCTGAGGTCGGTTTGGTTTGGGTTGGGGTAAGGACGAGTCCTTTCCCTTGGATTGCTTAATAATTTCATCCAATCGCTCGCCAAACAGTCGGTCGCCAGAAAAAGGCAAACCGGTCAAGAACTTTTTGGAAGCAGAGTCTGCCTTCCATTCGCGTAGCCACATGGCCCTGCGGACTGCCACAGAATTGGCTGATGCAACCCCTGTACGGCTAGCCGAGTCCAGGACAGCATTCATGGCGTAGGATGCAAATACGGACGCCTGAGAAGTCAAAGATGTTACTTGTGGCGCAGCGGTACGGGTGACCGCATTAATCTCAGACAGACAAGCTGAGATAGCCTGGAGTGCCCACACTGCTGCAAAGGCTGGGGCAAAAGATGCGCCTATGGCTTCATAGATGGATTTCAGTAGTAGCTCTATCTGCCTGTCCGTGGCATCCTTGAGCGATGCACCGTCAGCCACTACTACTACGGATCTAGCCGCCAGTCTAGAGACTGGAGGATCCACCTTGGGACACTGAGCCCAACCCTTAACCACGTCAGCGGGGAAGGGGTAACGTGTGTCATTAAGGCGTTTAGTAAAGCGCTTGTCCGGGAAAGCCCTGTGCTTCTGGACAGCATCTCTAAAGTTAGAGTGATCGAAGAAAGCACTCCGTGTACGTTTAGGAAACCTAAACTGGTGTTTCTCCTGTTGTGAAGCCGAATCCTCTGTAGGCGGAGTTGGGGGAGACAGATCTAGCACCTGGTTGATGGATGCTATAAGATCATTTACTATGGCGTCCCCTTCAGGTGTATCCAGATTGAGCGCAACGTCAGGATCAGAGTCCTGAGCTGCGACCTCCGCCTCCTCCTCTAGAGAATCCTCAAGCTGAGACCCCGAACTGCGTGAAGAAGTCGGGGAAGATTCTAAGCGAGCCCGCTTAGCTGGTCTGGGACTACGGTCCGTGCCGGAGTCCTGCACGTAATAACTAGAGGCCACACCAGGAACACGCTTAGTCGCAGACCGAGAGGGGCCTGGGGGTGATCCCGCAGTGCCCGGGGCCTGTGTAAGGGCCGGTCTGGACTGCAAAACCTCTAAAAACTTAGCAGACCATTTATCCATAGACTGAGTCATGGAATGAGAAAGCGACTCAGAGAGTTTGTCAGCTAAAACAGCAAACTCTGTCCCTGCCATCTGGACAGGGGGGGCCGGTGGTTCTACCTGGGCCGAGGGACCCCCTAGTGCCTCAGGCTCCGGCTGAGCGAGGGCCACAGGGGCCGAGCATTGCTCACAGTGAGGGTAGGTGGAACCTGCAGGTAACATAGCCGCACAAGAGGTACAGGTAGCAAAATAACCCTGTGCCTTGGCCCCCTTGCTCCTTGTGAACGACATGCTGTTGTCTCCCAGGAGCGTGATCAGTGAGGGTATATAGCCACAAGTTAACAATACAGCTGAACCGGAAAAGTATACAAATATAATGTATCTATATACAGTTCAGCACCCTAGGGGGACCAGCACCGGTAACCGGTGTGGCTTACCAACCGCTCCAGCGGTGTGTGGCCACCAGATTCCCTGCCTCGGGTCTCCCAGAGCTGCAGCAGACGTCCTCCACCGGCAGGATGTGTTAAAACATGGCTGTCGGCGTTCACAGGGGAGGAGGGAGCCGTGGGCGGACTTACAAAAGTGCGGGAATCTGGTGCCCCATAGGGATTAGTGAGGGGGGAGGAGGACACTATGTGTGCTCCAGCCCTCACTGTCGGCGTCAGCCCAACCGTCCCGCCCTTGCCCCTGACTGGCAGGCCCGTGGGCGGGCGTTTAATGTACTAGGCCGCAAAAGCCGGGGACTAAAGTAGAAACCGCGGCCGGCCAGCAGGCATGGTCGGCGCGGTAGTCCCGTACAAAAAACCAACACTGCATGCGCTGCAGCGTCCGAGGCCCAGGTGCTCCATGCACCGTCCCAAAGGGGACACAGAGTACCTGTAGTTGCAGGGCCTTGTCCCTGACGATACTCAGTCTCCTGTCCGGCAGATACCACCAGGGGCTGCGGAGGGAGCCCGGTCCCAGTGCCTGGATGACCGGATAGGATCCCACTTCACCCAGAGCCCCTAAGGGATGGGGAAGGAAAGCGGCATGTGGGCTCCAGCCTCTGTACCCGCAATGGGTACCTCAACCTTAACAACACCGCCGACTCAGTGGGGTGAGAAGGGAGCATGCCGGGAGCCCTGTAAAAGGGCCCTCTTTTCTTCCATCCGAAATAGTCAGCAGCTGCTGCTGACTAAAATGTGGAGCATTGTGCCTCCTTCAACACAAAGCTAAAAAACTGATGGGCCCGTGATGCACGGGGGGTGTATAGGCAGAGGGGAGGGGTTACACTTTTTAAAGTGTAATGCTTTGTGTGGCCTCCGGAGGCAGTAGCTATACACCCAATTGTCTGGGTCTCCCAATGGAGCGACAAAGAAAGACCCAAGTAATGTGAGATACAAAAACACCAACCTCGAAAAACTTCTGTATGACATAGTTCCCAAACACATCCACCATCAATTGATAGGCCGCCTGCAGGATCTCATTAAACACCAATTGCCTTTCCGCTGGGGTTGCCCGTTCAAGTTTCAGTTGAATGAACCTGATGAAAAATAAAACGTGAAGCTTTCATATCATTGTAGCTCAATTGCTTCTCAGACGAATTGTAGCTGATAAATGTATGATCGCTGAGGGCCCAACTGCTGGGAACCTAACCAAGAGAACAGAGTACACCATTTAATAGGCCACAGGATCAACCTTCTCTTTTTTTAGTGAGGGAACCTACAGTCAGACCAGTAATTCTACATCCCCTGACCTGTGGAGAGGTTTGCCGTTTGCTACAGCCAAAAGGTAACATACAGTATCACATTTAAAGGGTGTTCTCAAGTTCTAAGTTGCTTTAGCTAGAAAACAGGAAAAGGTTTGCCAGCGACTTGTTTTATCTGCTCTCATTTTCCTGCAATGTCATATTTTTACTTTTAGGCTATGTGCACATGTGTGCATATTGCATGCAGTTACGCTGCATTCTGCACCGCAGCGTAACTGCATGCGTCCTGCGTTCCCAGCACAATCTATTAAGATTGTGCATGAGACGTGCCCATGTGGCGTATTAGAATGCAGCGATTCGGCTGCTGCCCGGAGCGTGCGTTCTAAGAAGTGACATGTTACTTCTTTTGTGCACTTTGCATGCTGTCTATAGGGAGAGGCAGCATGCAGAGCGCACAAATTCTGCAGGCACCAGGCGCTTCAGACCGGAGCTTTTCAGCTGCGCTCTGAAGCGGATTTTTTGTGTGCGGTGCAGAGCGCACACAGCCTTATAGTGTACAGATTCCATGGAGCGTAGCTTGCACTATAGTTACATTGCAGGAGAGGTGTTAACTCTTAACATCCCAGTCACTTCTCTCCAGTCCACTGATTTCTATTTAATTAGCTGCTCGCCTTTCTCCCCCTCCTTCCTTTCTTCTGAAAAGATAGTTTGAAATCACCAGCCCTGCAGCTTTCAGAGCAGTTCTCTTAAAGAGAAGGTGCCGTGATTGTAATATTGTTCCAATAATTACGGAGTATGGAATCAATTCTTTTTAATAAAAACTAAATTTAATCTGCATTTAATTCTATTTTTGCTCAAATTCTGGGGGCTGCCATCTTGGATTTGCTGTGTGCAACGACAGTTGCACACCTCAAATACTGGCCATAAGAGATAATCATGCGCCTCTGACCCCATCTCCAGCACTGTAGCTGCTCCCTGCTGTGACCTAGACATGCCCCTGGGCGGTCCAGATAACAGCTCTGGGAGGAGATCAGTGGCATTTCTGTAGAGCCCACAGCGTATACTGTGCGCTCCATTTTACCCCTGAGCACAGCGGCGGCAAGCAGTGTTCTGCAGCTGTGAGCAGAGGAGTGACAGGAGGAGCTGCTGGGAGTGGAGGGGGCAGATGAAACCGTGGGGCACGTTATACAGCTGAGCACTAAGCCAGCAGTACACGGTGACACTTTCCACAGGATCACTTTACAGTAACACACAAAATGGCTCCGCACTGTGATCCCAAAACTTCATCCCCCTTATCCTTTGGAAACACCCAGAAGTGGAGGGGGAGGTGTGACATCACACACAAGGGCAGATTACGCCCACTTTTACTGCAGTTGTAATCCAGGCTAGTTGTGTGTAGTTGTGGATTTCAGCAGCTGATCCCTCTAGTGTTTAAAGGCCCCGTCACACACAGAGATAAATCTTTGGCAGATCTGTGGTTGCAGTGAAATCATGGACATATTGTTCCATTTGTACACAGCCACAAACCTGGCACTGATTGTCCACACTGTCACTGCAACCACAGATCTGCCGCAGATTTATCTCTGTGTGTGACAGGGCCTTTAGAGTGGAAAATGTTGAACTTTAAAAAAAATTTTTCGTATTTTGTTCAATTAAAAAAAATTATAATAGTTTAACAAAACATTAACAAATTTATACTTTTCACTTTTTCAGTTATTGAAAAATATATATATTTTTTATGGCACCTTCCCTTTAAGGATCTGGCTGTACTGGACCTCTGTTCTTGTACTGCTTTAACCCCTTCAGCCCCGGGGCACTTTCAGTTTTTGCGTTTTTGTTTTTTTGCTCCCCTTCCGAGAGCCGTAACATTTTTATTTTTCCGTCAATCTTGCCATATGAGGGCTTGTTTTTTGCGGGGCAAGTTGTTCTTTTAAATGAAACCATAAGTTTTACCATATGGTGTACTGGAAAACAGCAAACAAATTCCAAATGCGGAAAAATTGCAAAAAAAATGTGTGATGGCACAATAGTTTTTGGGATGTTTTATTCACGGTGTTCACTATATGGTAAAACTGATGTGTGGGTATGATGCCTGAGGTCGGTGCGAGTTTGTAGACACCAAACATGTATAGGTTTACTTGTATCTAAGGGGTTAAAAAAAAAATCACAAGTTTGTCCAATAAAAGTAGCGCACGTTTTGCGCCATTTTCCAAAACACGTAGCGTTATTTTTTGGGATCTATGGCTCAGTGACAGCTTATTTTTTGCGTCTCGAGCTGACATTTCTAATGGTACCATTTTTGCGCAGATGCTACATTTTGATCGCCTGTTATTGCATTTTGCGTAAAACTTGCAGCGACCAAAAAACGTAAATTTTGGCGTTTGGAATTTTTTTTGCCACTACGCCGTTTACCAATCAGATTAATTTATTTTATATTTTGATAGATCGGGCATTTCTGAACGCGGTGATACCAAATGTGTATATTTATTTATTTTTTAACCCTTTAATTTTCAATGGGGGGAAAGGGGGGTGATTTGAACTTTTAGGTTTTTTGTTTTTTTTATTTTTTAAAACTTTTTTTTTACTTTTTTTTTTATTTTACTTGTCCCCCTAGGGGGCTATAGCGATCAGCAATCCGATCGCTGTTATCTATCTGCTGATCACAGCTATACAGCTGTAAACAGCAGATACAGTCACTTTCTGTTTCCCTCAGCTCCGTGCCGAGGGAAAACGAAAGTGAAGCATCATAGCTGCAGGTGTCATCACATGACCCTGTACTACGATGGCAACCATCGATAGTCACGTGATCACTCACGTGACTTCCGGTGGGGGCGGCGGTAAGTAAAAAAACATGGCCGTGCGCATATAGATCTTGCTGCCAGACTTTGGCAGCCAGATTTAAGGGGTTAATGGCCGCGGGTGGAAGCGATTCCACCCGCGGCTAGCAGGCAAACATGTCAGCTGTTAAAAACAGCTGATGTGTGCCGACCGCCGCCTGCCCGCGGCAGGGGGCGGGGCTTAACGGGACACGCTCCATGACTCATATCCGTCCAAGGTCGTGAAGGGGTTAAATACAGTCTTTATGGGCTGTGAAACACAATACAAAAAGTTTCTCTCATTTACCTAGATCCATGCTGGTCCTGAGAAAACTCCATAATATGACCGGCTATTTCTCTTAGCTGTAGGTTGGGATAGCGGTTGTTCCGGAAGTCTTCTAGCAACCTGCTTCTACCTGATGGCATCACATCAGACATGCCATAGCGGAGTCGGGAAGATGGAAAGAGTGTGCTGCTGGGGCTAAACAAACTCGATGCACTGCTTGCACTGCGGTACTTTGCCTCTGCTCCTGGTGCAGCAGATATATAGCGGCCACTACCATTAGTCAGGCCTCCTTTAAAAACAAGAAATATTACTTTGTAAGGAACTTGAGAAATTGGTGGAATTATGTTAAGGCCAGATTTAGCTTACTGGACCAACATGAGAACATTAGCAATAACATTACCAAGGTCAAACATTAAGACATGATGGCTCAATATGTAAGTGTGCCCTATTTACTAAACAAAAATGCTCTTTACGAAAAAGCCTTAAAGATGTAGAAAGATGGCGGGGGTGAGGAATCACTTTCATACATAATGCTAAAGAAGATGTGTAGTATGGAGCCTTAGAATAGCAAGTGCTACATGTTTATAGGAAAGGAAAAAAAAACAAAAAAACACGCATGTATCCCCTTCCCCATAGCTGAAAGTCCATTATTTACATGGACCAACCGACAATAAGTAAACTTTTACCGATCGTTGTTCATTTAAGTGGCATGCCAAATTAAACGGTGTGCACTGAACAATCTATTCTAGATCGCTCAATAGGTCTCCAAAGTGCAAACTCTGTTTAGACAAAAATATGCACTGTCAAGAACAATTATCTTGCAGTGTAAATGCAGCTTAAAGGCACCTTATTCATCCAATAAGTCTGTTGCTTTTCGAGAAGTCCCTGATTAGAGTGGCATGAGAAAGCATTCTATTTGGTGGACAGCTAATCTGCATACATCCAGCTACAAATGGAAGGCACTCTCCACTGAACTACTGAAAACACTTTTTTTTTACAACCGATTGCTGCCAAGACATTAAAAAAAAAACAAAAAAAAAAAAACTAAAGTCCTCAGGCACAGACAACTCTTCACGGCCATATTGGGCACATATCAACCACATTCAATGCAAGGCAGCTGCTTCTCTGTGCAGTGGCTACTTCTATGGGAAAGCTGGTCCTATGAGAGTAAAAGAAAAATAAAACTATTCTGATTGGTCACATTTATTCTCTGTTTTTAAAACAAAAAAAAAAAAATGTGGTTCTATAGAGTTGAAACACCTAAAATGTTTTAATATTAAAGGGAATCAATCACCAGGATTTTCGTATATAAGCTAAAGCCAGTGCTATACTGGCACTATCAGGCTGAGCTCGGATGTGTAGGTTTTCAAATGCAAGAAAATGAAGTTTATAAAATCTTAAGCTACTTGATTGGCATTTGCAACAGAGCAAATAACTGGGTTGGTATTCATATGGATTCCCATCCCCTCTGCCTGTTTCTCCCTCTCTCCGTGTTCTGCATGCTTATTTTACTATTCATTAAGATGGCGTCAAAGTGGGCGCCTGCGCACAACTCTTATCTCCGGCGCCATCTTTGTGAAGAACGTGTTATCCCCTGCTATTCTATTCTTCCAGTTGAGAGGCCAGCGCATGCAAAAAAGGAGGAACAATCAGACATCTGCACCGGATCACACGGCACGGGTTCAGGTGAGGTAAGTTCACGAGGGACTCACCTAATGCTGTGACGTCAGTGCCGCTGTGCTGGCACGGTGTCCTGGAAGGCTGCTCTGCTGACACCGTGTCCTCTTCTGCAGCTAATCGTGTCCTCCGTTCAGCTACTCTCCACTTCTATTGTGACCGCGTGCGCTCCCGCGGGTCACAACAAGAGCAAAAGATGTGAGAGCGCATGTGTCACCCTCTCAGCCAGAAGAATAGAAAAGCAGGGGACAACACGTTCTTCACAAAGATGATGCCGGAGATAGGCGCTATGCGCAGGTGCCAACTCCAACGCCATCTTAGTGAATAGTAAAATTATGATAGAGAACAGAGAGCGGGAGGAACAACAGACAGGAATCGATATGAATACCCACCCAGTTATCTGCTCCGTTGCAAATGCCAATCAAGCAGCTGCAGTTTTATAAACTTTACTTTCTTGGATTTGAAAACCTAAACATCCGAGCTGACCACTAATGGTAAGGAGAGAATCAGCCTGATAGTGCCAGTATAGCACTGGCTTTAGCTTATATACGAAAATCCTGGTGATTGGTTCCCTCTAAAAAGGAATTCCAAGCTTTCAAGCCCCGCCACCATATGACTTTTTAACATATAAAGACACACCATACCTGGCAGAGGCTGGTTGTAATAGTTGCTCTGTTTAACCAATCTAATTCCACTGCTGATCATTGAGAGAGCCATTTAAATAAGTGGGTTGTTGGTGCACACATGCATCAGAACCCCATGGAGCTGATGTGTTAATACGGCAGATAGAGAATTGCTGAAGGACCCCTTTTGCTGCCTTGTTTCTCACAGTAGATCAATAATCTCACTTTATATTGCAGTACATAGTATAAGCTATCAAATTATCACATTCATATCCCAAGAAAACTAATAATTTTTTTTTTTATGCATACTAAACAGTATTAATATTTCAGCTTTGCAGCAACTTTATTTTCATAACCTAAACCAAATTTGGGAGGATTTCAGCTTTCAAAAGAGTGATTTATGAAACCAATGGATGAATTTCAAGTCAGGTTATAAGCGTATATTTACATTACATGGATAAGAGACAGAACTTTTGTCAGGGACTGTACATACTGTAATGTTTTGGAGAATTCCCTTCTATTATAATAGTATACATTTATATAATCAAAACGTAATCAGTTTTACAGTAAACAGCCAATTTAAGGATTTCTTACCAAGATTGAGGCTGGAAGACGACCCATGAGATGATAAGGATGGTGGCGGTGTCTGGGAATGGCTGGGCCCCTGGCTGGCAAGGGGCATACCTACAGGACCAGGAGAAGAGGAAAACCCAAGACCATTGTAGAAACTATGGCCAATTGGATTCAAGCTCGTAGAAGTCCTTTTGTATAGATCAGTGCTGCCAGTAAGAGAATCACGGCGCGATCCACTGCCGGTGTTAGAATTGGCAACTAGTGTAAGAAAAAAAACATGGCAGGCATTTAGTTTAATCTGTAGTAATTGTGTCAGAACCATTTTCATCTTGTAAGTGCAGCACTTACCCGCTGTCCCAAAGCCACCAAGAGCTGAACTAAGCGTTGCACCTAGTGATCCACTACTACCAAACCCCAACGAACTGTTTGCCGGTTGACCTGAACTCTGCGAAAACAAGGAGCTGCTTTGGGAATTACTGGTCAGGGAGTTGTTGCCATAAAAAGAGCTCGATGCCATGTTCTGGTTGCCCTGCGGCTGCGGCTGTCCCTGAGGTTGCTGGGAATTCAACTGGCGAAAAGGTCCATTAGTAGTGCCACCTGGTCCATTGGCAGTGGCAGCTGCTGCTGCAACAGCTAGAATCACCAAACAAAAAAAAAACAAAACATTAACTCTATATACAAATATACCCCAACGGCCTTCCAGCTTCTATACTTGCCACAGAATTATCTTAACTGTAGTACATAATATCTACATAGATATAGTAACCAGCATTGCTTTACAGATGTAACATTACTGATGCAACCTCGGGGTTCAGACTATTGCTGGTATAAATAGAAACCTGGAATATACATTGAGCTGCAAGCCTCTTTCATTTTGTATACTTGCAAGATTTGAGGATTACCTGCTTGAGCTGCTGATGGACTGATGATAACCGGTGCCGGAGCTACCAACCTAACAGGACCCCCAAGTCCATTTCTGGCCCCAGTGTTTACAACGAGTGCCCCTGTTTGGTCATAGTATGCAGCAGGAGCAAGTACTGGGTACCCTACAAAGACAAGCAACAGTCACAAAGAGCCATATTTAATGAAAGAAGCACATCTTTAAAAATGTAAAAACATGACAATTGTTTACAGGTTCATGTCGAATTCAAAGTATATGAATAGAAGACAAGAGGTTGCCCATAGATTAGATTATAATCATCCCAAAAGCCTATAAATGTGCACATCTATAGAAAAATAATCACAGCAGAGGATACAAGTATATAAACCAACGTATAACCCACCTGGCATGCCTGCAGCCAGCCCCTGCCCAAATGCAAGTGCAGAGTTTACTGCGGCTGCTGCTACCAGCTGATCATTTTGTTGTCCCTGTTGGTTCTGATTAGGGGTTAGAGGTCGCTGATTCCCTCCAGGACGAAGTACCTAAAAGTGTGCAGAATATGTAGGTCAAAAGTTGGTATTGTTACTATTGGACAAAAAAAATTGCATACTTTTTTTTTTTTTCTTTTACATTTAATGGGACTTTAAAAAGTATATTTCCAGTTAGGACTGCAACCAGGTACAAGGAGACGCAAGCAGCGCAGTATTACCCATACACACTCCTCCCTCCACTGACACATTGGAGCATACTCATCAGGCTGAGTGCACCAGAATTCACACAATTTTCAGAGAGAAAACAAAGCACAACGGTCTTGCACCATATTTACGATATTTTTAGGCCTCATTCAGACAGCTGTGTTTTTATATGTAGGGAAAACACGGCTGTTAGAGCGTCCTCAGTTTTATCAGTGAGTTACTTTTTATCACCAATTATTTTTCCTGTGTGCAAAATTAACCTATAGCCTTGTATGTGTGATTTTCAGACATAACGGCAATAAAAACAAAACAAAATACTGTCTGCAAAAAAAAAAAAAAAAAAAAAAAAAACACACGTGAAGAGCCCTCTACACTTTAATGGTATGTGTTTTAGCCATGAAAATCATGTGTGCAAAATGGAGAACTAAAGGAAGGCTTCGTTTTTTCCAACTTGACCAACAAGACCGCATGGCTTAGCTGAAAAGGGACATCATTTATTTCAAAAAGTGGTGGAAACTGACGTGTTGCGCCAAGCTTCAAAAATATGCACAAAAATCATGGTGCGTATTTTGGAACAGAGTACGCCAGCTAATAAATTTAAAGTTAGACAGAGTTAGCAAACAACAAGACTATGGCTCATTGTAAGGCTGCATCTTAACCACTAAGAGGCAGGTAGTAGCTATCTACCTGCGTGTTGTGGCCGGCACCATTCTTTGCTGGCATAGAGCCTTCACAGATGATTCAGCTGCTTACGCTGACGTTGCGTCAGAGTAGCGACTTCTTTTTGGCTCCAATTTACCACATGTAAATTAAAAGCCGGCTCCCCACTGCCCATCAGTAGGACGTCGGCTGTCCAACCCAGTCTACAGATCGGAGCAGATGAGAAGCTGTCGCTGCGCTGATGAAGCCACTGTATTGCCTGCAGGACGGGTTTGGGACCACTCTGCCGGCAAAAAACAGCATCGGGTACAACAGGCAGGTAGATAGCAACTACTTGCCTGTTAATGCTTAGGCACTTTTATATACTTTTTAAAATTACACTAAGATTTAGAATATTAATAAAATATGCCCAAATGGTCACATGTTCAAGAGTGTCAGGATTTAAATGCAGATTTTGCTCCTCAATTATGTGCAGAAAGCCATGGATTCGCCCCATTGAATCAAAATATAACTTTTGCACCCCCTGGCACAGCCATGGAAAACATTTTTCATTAGTGCCTCTTCTGCCACCTACTCTTTAAACTATTAGCGAATAAACAAGAGAACATGACCTAAAAACGAATAGAAAAAAATCAAAGGCTCCTTAAACAGGATGACAAAAAAACAAAAGGACTGATAGGTATCACAACTACCACTGAGAGCTTTTAGTGGCTAACGAAAATGAAAAAAAAAAAAATGATGTTACAGAGCAAGCTTTCAATACTTCTCAGGTCTCTTCATTAGGCATGGTATAACAATATCTGAAGAAACAAATATATACATAATCAGAGCAGAGGGATGGCATAATAAAAGGACATTTAAATAAACTGAGCTTAGAGAGAGAATCCTTATTATCTAAGATCAGTGGTGTGAAAGTATTATTGTCCCAATATCCATGAAATACCAGAGACCTGGTGCTGTCAGTCTCTGGAGCAGACTCCTCAGATCTTGTAGTGCGTCATAAATCCTCCTGACAGATTTAGTTGTGTGGCCAGAATCAAAGGTTGTAATGAATTTGTATTCCCAGACCCTTCAGATACTTTGTTATACCATGCCTGATGAAGGGACCTGAGAAGTCTGGAAAGCTTGCTCTGTAACATCATTTATTTTAAGAACAAGATTATAATTTTGCTTCTCCCACAGAGCAATCAAATTTTTCTTTAACTGGCTAATACGGTACTAAAACTTTTTTTTCTTTAAACAAGCAAAACACATACTTGCTGCTGGCCTTGCTGATTTTGTGGGTTATTTTGTTGGGATGCAGAGTTATTCGCTGCTGCTGCAGCCGCCGCCTGCTGCTGGAAGATGTTTGCAGGATACACTCCCCATGGGGTGACCCCGTAATATTGGTGAGGAACCACAGCAGGGCCTGTAGAATATAATGCATCCTATTTAAACACAATTGTCAGTGCAATTTTGTGTTCAGTATGAAAACAAAAAGAATGGAATAACTGAGAATATAAAAAAAAGATATAATTAACCCCTTAGCGACCCATGAAGTACTGGGTACGTCATGGATCGTGTGAGGTTAATCCCTGCCCCCTGCCGTGGGCAGGCCACGGCAATCCGCACACATATCTGATTTCAACAGCTGACGCGTGCTTTCTAGTCGCCAGTAGAATCGCGTTCCACCCGCGACTATTAACCCCTTACATCTCGCTGCCAAAATCTGACAGCGAGATATATATGCGCGCTGCCTATATGATTACTTACCCCGCTCCCAACGGGAGTCACATGACGTGATCATGTGACGTCCGGTGGTTGCCATGGTAGCACAGGGTCATGTGATGACGCCTGTAGCTAACATGAGTCACTTTCTCTCAATGCCGGAATAGTGCCGGCATTGAAAGTAAAGCAGCATATATGCAAATCTCAGCTCTGTAGCTGTGATCTGGAGATATCAAAGAGCGATCAGGCCGCTAATCCATATAGCCCCCTAAGGAACTTAAATAAAAAAAAAAAAAAAAAAACTAAAAAAGTTCAAATCACTCCCCTTTCGCCCCATTGAAAATTAAAGGTTTACACAAATAAAAATACACATACTTGGTATCGCCGCGTTCAAAAATGCCCGATCAAAATATAAAGTCAATAAATCTGATCGGTAAACAGTGTAGTGGCAAAAAAAATTCCACACGCCAAAATTAAGTTTTTTGGTCGCCGCAAATTTTGTGCAAAATGCAATAACAGGCGATCAAAAGGTAGCATTTGCGCAAAGAAGGGAATTTTGTTTACTTACCGTAAATTCCTTTTCTTCTAGCTTTTATTGGGAGACCCAGACAATTGGGTGTATAGCTACTGCCTCCGGAGGCCACACAAAGCATTACACTTTAAAAAGTGTAACCCCTCCCCTCTGCCTATACACCCCCCCGTGCATCACGGGCCCATCAGTTTTGGTGCCAAAGCAGGAAGGAGGAAAACTTATAAATTGGTCTAAGGTAAATTCAATCCGAAGGATGTTCGGAGAACTGAAACCATGAACCAAAAGAACAATTCAACATGAACAACATGTGTACACAAAAGAACAAACAGCCCGAAGGGAACAGGGGCGGGTGCTGGGTCTCCCAATAGGAGCTAGAAGAAAAGGAATAAACGGTAAGTAAACAAAAATCCCTTCTTCTTTGTCGCTCCATTGGGAGACCCAGACAATTGGGACGTCCAAAAGCAGTCCCTGGGTGGGTAAAATAATACCTCGATAAAAAGAGCCGTAAAACGGCCTCCTCTTACAGGTGGGCAACCGCCGCCTGAAGGACTCGCCTACCTAGGCTGGCATCTGCCGAAGCATAGGCATGCACCCGATAGTGTTTCGTGAAGGTGTGCAGACTCGACCAGGTAGCCGCCTGACACACCTGCTGAGCCGTAGCCTGGTGCCGCAATGCCCAGGACGCACCTACGGCTCTGGTAGAATGGGCTTTCAGCCCTGAAGGAATCGGAAGCCCAGAAGAACGATAGGCTTCAAAAATCGGTTCCTTGATCCACCAAGCCAAGGTAGACTTGGAAGCCTGCGACCCCTTACGCTGGCCAGCGACAAGGACAAAGAGCGCATCAGAGCGGCGCAGGGGCGCCGTGCGAGACACGTAGATCCGGAGTGCTCTCACTAGATCTAACAAATGCAAATCCTTTTCACATTGGTGAACTGGATGAGGGCAAAATGAAGGCAAGGAAATATCCTGATTGAGATGAAAAGTGGACACCACCTTAGGGAGAAAGTCCGGGACCGGACGCAGAACCACCTTATCCTGGTGAAAAACCAGGAAAGGGCCTTCGCATGACAGCGCTGCAAGCTCTGACACTCTACGGAGTGAAGTAACCGCCACTAGAAATGCCACCTTCTGCGAAAGACGTGATAGAGAGACATCCCGCAGCGGCTCAAAAGGTGGTTTTTGAAGAGCCCGTAGAACCATGTTGAGATCCCAGGGTTCCAGCGGACGCTTGTAAGGTGGGACTATGTGGCAAACTCCCTGCAGGAACGTGCGTACCTGCGGAAGCCTGGCTAGACGCTTTTGAAAAAACACGGAAAGCGCCGAGACTTGACCTTTGAGAGAGCAGAGAGACAAACCCTTGTCCAATCCCGATTGAAGGAAGGAAAGAAACCTGGGTAAGGCAAACGGCCAGGGGATAAACCCCCTCTCAGAGCACCAGGCTAAGAAGATCCTCCATGTTCTGTGATAGATCTTGGCTGACGTTGGCTTCCTGGCCTGTCTCATAGTGGCAATGACATCATGAGACAACCCTGAGGACGCTAAGAGCCAGGACTCAATGGCCACACAGTCAGGTTGAGGGCCGCAGAATTCAGATGGAAAAATGGCCCTTGAGATAGCAAGTCTGGTCGGTCTGGGAGCGCCCACGGTTGCCCCACCGTGAGATGCCACAGATCCGGGTACCACGACCGCCTCGGCCAATCTGGAGCGACGAGGATGGCGCGGCGGCAGTCGGACCTGATCTTGCGCAACACTCTGGGCAGCATTGCCAGAGGAGGAAATACATAAGGCAGTTGAAACTGCGACCAATCCTGAACTAAGGCGTCCGCCGCCAGAGCTCTGTGGTCCTGAGACCGTGCCATGAATGCCGGGACCTTGTTGTTGTGCCGAGACGCCATGAGATCGACGTCCGGCGTTCCCCAGCGGCAACAGATCTCTTGAAACACGTCCGGGTGGAGAGACCATTCCCCCGCGTCCATGCCCTGGCGACTGAGGAAGTCTGCTTCCCAGTTTTCTACGCCCGGAATGTGAACCGCGGAGATGGTGGAGGCTGTGGCCTCCGCCCACAGCATAATCCGCCGGACTTCTTGGAAGGCTTGACGACTGCGAGTGCCGCCCTGGTGGTTGATGTACGCAACCGCCGTGGCGTTGTCCGACTGTATGCGGATCTGCCTGCTCTCCAGCCACCGATGGAATGCCTTGAGGGCTAGATACACTGCCCTTATCTCCAGAACATTGATCTGAAGGGAAGACTCTGTCGGAGTCCAGGTTCCCTGAGCCTTGTGGTGGAGAAAAACCGCTCCCCATCCTGACAGGCTCGCGTCCGTCGTGACCACAGCCCAGGATGGGGGCAGAAAGGATTTTCCTTTCGACAGAGAAGTGGGGAGAAGCCACCACTGAAGAGAGGTCTTGGCTTCCAGAGACAGAGAGACGTTCCTGTCCAAGGACGTCGGCCTCTTGTCCCATTTGCGGAGAATGTCCCATTGGAGTGGACGCAGATGAAATTGCGCAAATGGAACTGCCTCCATTGCTGCCACCATCTTCCCCAGGAAGTGCATGAGGCGCCTCAAGGGGTGCGACTGTCCCTGAAGAAGGGATCGCACCCCTGTCTGCAGCGACCGCTGTTTGTCCAGCGGCAGCTTGACCATCGCTGAGAGAGTATGAAACTCCATTCCGAGGTACGTCAGTGACTGGGTCGGAGACAATTTTGACTTTGGAAAATTGATGATCCACCCGAACCTCTGGAGAGTCTCCAGAGCAACGGTCAGACTGTGTTGACAAGCCACCCGTGAGGGTGCCTTGACTAGGAGATCGTCTAGGTAAGGGATCACCGAGTGGCCCTGAGAGAGTGAAGGATCGCTACGACGGATGCCATGACCTTGGTGAAGACCCGTGGGGCTGTCGCCAGGCCGAAAGGCAGTGCCACAAACTGAAGGTGTTCGTCCCCGATGGCGAAACGCAGGAAGCGTTGATGCTCTTGAGCGATCGGCACATGGAGATAGGCATCTTTGATGTCGATTGATGCTAGGAAGTCTCCTTGGGACATCGAAGCGATGACAGATCGGAGGGATTCCATGCGAAACCTCCTGGTTGTCACATGTCTGTTGAGCAATTTTAGGTCCAAAACGGGACGGAATGAGCCGTCCTTTTTTGGCACCACGAACAGATTGGAGTAAAAACCGCGACCGCGTTCCTGAAGTGGAATGGGGATCACCACTCCTTCTGTTTTCAGAGTGTCCACCGCCTGAAAAAACGCAACGGTCCGCTCGGGGGGCGGAGATGTTCTGAAAAAACGAGTCGGAGGACGAGAGCCGAACTCTATCCTGTAACCGTGAGACAGAATGTCCCTCACCCATCGGTCTTGGACATGTGGCCACCAGGCGTCGCAAAAGCGGGAGAACCTGCCACCGACCGAGGATGCGGTTTGGGGCGGCCGAAAGTCATGAGGAGGCCGCCTTGGAGACGGTGCCTCCAGCGGTCTTTGGCGGACGTGACTTAGACCGCCATGCAGAAGAGTTCCTCTGGCTCTTCTGTGGTCTGTTGGACGAGGAGGGTTGGGATCTGGCTGAGGGCCGAAAGGACCGAAACCTCGCTTGAACTTTCCGTTGCTGAGGTCGGTTTGGTTTGGGTTGGGGTAAGGACAAGTCCTTTCCCTTGGATTGCTTAATAATTTCATCCAATCGCTCGCCAAACAGTCGGTCGCCAGAAAAAGGCAAACCGGTCAAGAACTTTTTGGAAGCAGAGTCTGCCTTCCATTCGCGTAGCCACATGGCCCTGCGGACTGCCACAGAATTGGCTGATGCAACCCCTGTACGGCTAGCCGAGTCCAGGACAGCATTCATGGCCTGAGAAGTCAAAGACGTTACTTGTGGCGCAGCGGTACGGGTGACCGCATTAATCTCAGACAGACAAGCTGAGATAGCCTGGAGTGCCCACACTGCTGCAAAGGCTGGGGCAAAAGATGCGCCTATGGCTTCATAGATGCATTTCAGTAGGAGCTCTATCTGCCTGTCCGTGGCATCCTTGAGCGATGCACCGTCAGCCACTGCTACTACGGATCTAGCCGCCAGTCTAGAGACTGGAGGATCCACCTTGGGACACTGAGACCAACCCTTAACCACGTCAGCGGGGAAGGGGTAACGTGTGTCATTAAGGCGTTTAGTAAAGCGCTTGTCCGGGAAAGCCCTGTGCTTCTGGACAGCATCTCTAAAGTTAGAGTGATCGAAGAAAGCACTCCGTGTACGTTTAGGAAACCTAAACTGGTGTTTCTCCTGTTGTGAAGCCGAATCCTCTGTAGGCGGAGTTGGGGGAGACAGATCTAGCACCTGGTTGATGGATGCTATAAGATCATTTACTATGGCGTCCCCTTCAGGTGTATCCAGATTGAGCGCAACGTCAGGATCAGAGTCCTGAGCTGCGACCTCCGCCTCCTCCTCTAGAGAATCCTTAAGCTGAGACCCCGAACTGCGTGAAGAAGTCGGGGAAGATTCTAAGCGAGCCCGCTTAGCTGGTCTGGGACTACGGTCCGTGCCGGAGTCCTGCTCGTAATAACTAGAGGCCACACCAGGAACACGCTTAGTCGCAGACCGAGAGGGACCTGGGGGTGATCCCGCAGTGCCCGGGGCCTGTGTAAGGGCCGGTCTGGACTGCAAAACCTCTAGAAACTTAGCAGACCATTTATCCATAGACCGAGTCATGGAATGAGAAAGCGACTCAGAGAGTTTGTCAGCTAAAACAGCAAACTCTGTCCCTGCCATCTGGACAGGGGGGGCCGGTGGTTCTACCTGGGCCGAGGGACCCCCTAGTGCCTCAGGCTCCGGCTGAGCGAGTGCCACAGGGGCCGAGCATTGCTCACAGTGAGGGTAGGTGGAACCTGCAGGTAACATAGCCGCACAAGAGGTACAGGTAGCAAAATAACCCTGTGCCTTGGCCTCCTTGTGAACGACATGCTGTTGTCTCCCAGGAGCGTGATCACTGAGGGTATATAGCCACAAGTTAACAATACAGCTCAACCGGAAAAGTATACAATATAATGTATCTATATACAGTTCAGCACCCTAGGGGGACCAGCACCGGTATCCGGTGTGGCTTACCAACCGCTCCAGCGGTGTGTGGCCACCAGATTCCCTGCCTCGGGTCTCCCAGAGCTGCAGCAGACGTCCTCCAGCGGCAGACTGTGTTAAAACATGGCTGTCGGCGTTCACAGGGGAGGAGGGAGCCGTGGGCGGACTTACAAAAGTGCGGGAATCTGGTGCCCCATAGGGATTAGTGAGGGGGGAGGAGGACAGCTATGTGTGCTCCAGCCCTCACTGTCGGCGTCAGCCCGACCGTCCCGCCCTTGCCCCTGACTGGCAGGCCTGTGGGCGGGCGTTTAATGTACTAGGCCGCAAAAGCCGGGGACTAAAGTAGAAACCACGGCCGGCCAGCAGGCATGGTCGGCGCGGTAGTCCCGTACAAAAAACCAACACTGCATGCGCTGCAGCATGGAGGCCAAGGTGCTCCATGCACCGTCCCAAAGGGGACACAGAGTACCTGTAGTTGCAGGGCCTTGTCCCTGACGATACTCAGTCTCCTGTCCGGCAGATACCACCAGGGGCTGCGGAGGGAGCCCGGTCCCAGTGCCTGGATGACCGGTTATGGATCCCACTTCACCCAGAGCCCCTAAGGGATGGGGAAGGAAAGCGGCATGTGGGCTCCAGCCTCTGTACCCGCAATGGGTACCTCAACCTTAACAACACCGCCGACTCAGTGGGGTGAGAAGGGAGCATGCCGGGGGCCCTGTAAAGGGCCCTCTTTTCTTCCATCCGAAATAGTCAGCAGCTGCTGCTGACTAAAATGTGGAGCATTGTGTGCATGTGTGCCTCCTTCAACACAAAGCTAAAAAACTGATGGGCCCGTGATGCACGGGGGGTATATAGGCAGAGGGGAGGGGTTACACTTTTTAAAGTGTAATGCTTTGTGTGGCCTCCGGAGGCAGTAGCTATACACCCAATTGTCTGGGTCTCCCAATGGAGCGACAAAGAAAATGGTACCATTAAAAACGTCAGCACGAAAGGCAAAATAAGTCGTCACTGAGCCATAGATCTAGAAAAATGAGAACGCTATAGGTTTTTTGGCCAAACTTGTGAATTTTTTTTAAACCCCTTAGATACACGTAAACCTATTCATGTTTGGTCTCCAAACTCGCACCGACCTGCGGCATCAAAGAGACATCAGTTTTACCATATAGTGAACATGGTGACAAAAATATTCCATAAACTATCTAGAGAACCCACTTTTTTTTTTGCAGTTTTTCCACACTTGAAATTTATTTGCTTTTTTCCAGTACACTATATGGGAAAACTTATGCCTTCATTTAAAATTACAATTTTTCCCGCAAAAAACAAGCCCTAATATAGCAAGATTGACGGAAAAATTAAAAAAAAAAAAAAATACGGCTCAGAAGAAAAAAAAACAAAAAAAAAAAAACACCCGGTGGCTTAAGAGGTTAAACTCGACAGCCTTCATAGATAATAAATACACAACTAAATTTACAGAAAACAGGCATTGACAAGGCAGTCTTACCAAGGGTTGCAGCTGCTGCCAATCCTGCTGCATAAGGATCAGTTCCAGGGGGAGCTGCACTGATGATGTAAGGATTAGGTACAAATGCAGCGGGAGCTAAACCTGCTGAAAACATACCTGTCAGTGAAAGCAAACTTCAGTACATTAGCAGCACAGGAACAAAGTGACTTGTAACCACGCAGTAGAGAACCCAACAAAACAGCATAACTATTGTAAATGTGAAGGCTGCCTTATAAACACTATTTCACAACCAACAGTATCAATAAAAATATATGCTATTTTTGGGACTATAAAACAGTTTAAAAAAAAAAGTGTGCATGTACTGTCTGTGGGGAGCTACCTATGATCAAGGATGATCAAGGGAACCTCTGGCACAGTGTCCGTCCCAATCACTGAGAACCGCTCTCTCCCAACCTCATGCTGATCTTATAGGTGTAGAGCTGAAAGGACCTGCACATCAACCTCTAATCAGGTCAAGGACCTTTCAGGTCATGAGATCAATCAGATGCCTGAAAGAACTTCAAAATGTGTCAATATATATAATGCACTTACACCATCAGGTAAGGTTTAATTAGTAGAAAATAGGTTTTTTATATTTTCTGCAGTCTATACCCAAGGTATGTTTTATAGAAAGGTGCATTCTATAGTCCAAATAATAGTTACAATTACATTTAATGAAACTATGTTACATAATTTTACTCCCCCTGATAGCTCCTTAAAGTCAAATTAGAACAGAAAGGAAAATAATATACCAAGTGGGCACGACAAGCCTTGTACTGAACAGTACATCCATACAAATGACAGATACTGAATTAAGGGTTTATCTACATTTGCATAACGTCTGTCTTTTGGTTTATTAAAAGTTACAGCAATCTGAAAAGCTTCCCCACCCTTACCTATGTGAGGCTGGTGTGCGGCTGCAAGGGCATACTGCTGTTGCTGAGCAGCTGTCAGTTGCTGGACTGCAAGGGCATTCGGTCTTTGGAACAACTAAAGTGACAATTTAATATATAAAATTATCATAGCTGCAAAGTGTAAATTGCTTAGCAGATGTACATAAAGTAAGCATTAGCCTTACCTGCTGCTGTGAGTTGTAGTCAAAGAGGCCAACTGTAGTAGCCCCTGAATCCACTGGAACTTGGTTGCCTTGATAGTCAAATTGAAGTGGTTCCATGCCAACATGCTCCATGGGGTCCAGTTGCACACTCTGGGACTCCATGCCTCCAAAATCTTCCACTGGTTTGGCTCCATTACTGTTTGTCAGTTGGGCAAGTCCTTCAGAACCATTCTGGCTTGACCCAAGAAGGTCTACCTCATTTGCAGAGCTTTGGCAGTTGCCTGGGGTGCGACTGTGAAAGACATGTCACTAAAAATTACACTTCTGATTCTAGATAAACTGGTATGTTACAGGTAGGACCAACAAGTGGAAGTCCCATCCAGATAACTCCCATTCATATGCTCAATTAAGTCAGTACCTTCAGCCTCAGATCATTACAAATGACAGCTTGTTTGTTACAGGGCCTGCCTTTATCCAGGGTTAATATGTCCCCAAAGACAGACTTAAGACAGTTAACCACGGTTTTCACTTCCATGTCAGGAGGTAAGAGGTTCTGCTAAAGTTGCATCAACAGTGCTTTACCAGGTCTTGTGGATACGTCTTAATTTAAAAAGGATGGTTTCTCAAGGCCTACTAATATCTAAAAGGCAGTCATCAACATCTCTCGCTTCCCAATGCAAATGTGAGAGGCGCCAGACAACCTGATTAGTAACTGACATGTCACCCACTTTATAGTTTGCTGAAAAGAAGGGAATTTTGTTTACTTACCGTAAATTCCTTTTCTTCTAGCTCCAATTGGGAGACCCAGACAATTGGGTGTATAGCTATTGCCTCCGGAGGCCACACAAAGTATTACACTTAAAAGTGTAAGGCCCCTCCCCTTCTGGCTATACACCCCCAGTGGGATCACTGGCTCACCAGTTTTAGTGCCAAAGCAAGAAGGAGGAAAGCCAATAACTGGTTTAAAGACCAATTCAATCCGAGGAAACATCGGAGAACTGAACCATACCACATGAACAACATGTGTACCCGAAAAAACAGAAAAACCCCGAGAAAACAGGGCGGGTGCTGGGTCTCCCAATTGGAGCTAGAAGAAAAGGAATTTACGGTAAGTAAACAAAATTCCCTTCTTCTTTTTCGCTCCTAATTGGGAGACCCAGACAATTGGGACGTCCAAAAGCAGTCCCTGGGTGGGTAAAAGAATACCTCGTGATAGGGCCGACAAACAGCCCTTTCCTACAGGTGGGCAATCGCCGCCTGAAGGACTTATCTACCTAGGCTGGCGTCTGCCGAAGCGTAGGTATGCACCTGAAAATGCTTGGTAAAAGTATGCAGACTCAATCAGGTAGGTGCCTGACACACCTGCTGAGCCGTAGCCTGGTGCCGTAATGCCTAGGATGCACCCACGGCTCTGGTAGAATGGGCCTTCAGCCTTGAGAGAACCAGAAGCCCAGTAGAACTGTAGGTTTCAAGAATTGGTTCCTCGATCCCCCGAGCCAGGGTGGATTCAGAAGCTTGCGACTGTTTACGCCGACCAGCGACAAGGACAAAGAGTGCATCCGGGTGGCGCAGGAGCGCCATGCGGGAAGTAGAACCTGAGTGCTCTCACCAGAACCAACAGATGCAAATCCTTCTGAAATTGATGGACTGGACGAGGACACAAAGAAGGTGAGGTGATATCCTGATTGATATGAAAGTGGGATACCACCTTAGGGAGAAATTCCGGAATCGGACGCAGAACTACCCTGTCCTGGTGAAGGACCAGGAAGGGAGATTTGTATGAGAGCGTTGCTAGCTCGGAAACTCTCCTAAGAGACGAGACCGTTACTAGAAGGCCACTTCCCGAGAAAAGCGGGAAGGGAGACCTCTTTCAAAGGCTCGAAAGGCGGCATCTGGAGAGCAATTAGAACCTTGTTCAGATCCCAGGGCTCTAACGGCCGCCTGTACGGAGTGCTGAGAAGACAAACTCCCAGTAGGAACGTGCGTACCTGAGGAAGTCGTTTCTGAAAAAATACAGATAGCGCTGAGACTTGTCCCTAAAGGGAACTGAGCGACAACCCTTTTTCCAACCTAGATTGCAGGAAGGAAGGAAACATAGACGATGCAACCGGCCAGGGAGAAACACCCTGCGCCGAGCACCGAGATAAGAATATCTTCCACGTCCTGTGGTCAATCTTGGCGGACGTTGGTATGCTAGCCTGTCTCATGGTGGCAACCACGTCCTGAGGTAATCCTGACGACACTAGGTTCCAGGACTCAAAGCCACACCATCAGGTTGAGGGCCGTAGAATTCAAATGGAAGAATGGCCCTTGAGACAGCCAGTCTGATTGGTCTGGTAGTGCCCCCGGTTAGCCTACCGTGAGGCACCACAGAACCGGGAACCACAACATCCTCGGCCAATCTGTAGCGACGAGGATGGCGCGGCCGCAGTCGGTCCTGATCTAACGCAGCACTCTGGGCAACAATGCCAGAGGTGGCACATAAGGTAGCTGGAACTGCGACCAATGCTGAACTAAGGCGTCTGCCGCCAGAGCTCGATGATTGTGAAACCGTGCCATGAAGCTGGCACATTGTTGTTGTGCCGTGACGCCATTAGATCGACGTCCGGCCTCTGTCAGCGGCGCCAGATCTCCTGAAACCCGTCCGGGTGAAGAGACCATACCCTTTCGGTCACACCCCGGCGACTTAGGAAGTCAGCTTCCTAGTTTTCCACGCCTGGGATGTGAACTGTGGATATGGTGGATGCCGTGTCTTCCACCCACATCAGAACCTGCCGGACTTCCTGGAAGGCTTGCCGGTTGCGCATTCTTCCTTGGTGGTTGATGTATGCCACCGCTGTGGAGTTGTCCGACTGAAGTCGGATTTGCTTGCTTTCCAGCTGCTGTTGGAAGGTTTGTAGGGCAAGATACACTGCTCTGTGTTCAAGAACATTGATCTGAAGGGTGGACTCTTGCTGAGTCCCCGTACCCTGAGCGCTGTGGTGGAGAAAAACTGCTCCCCACCCTGATAGACTCGCGTCTGTCGTAACTATCGCCCAGGATGGGGATAGGAAGGACCTTCTTTTTGACCATGAGGTGGGAAGAAGCCACCACCGTAGAGATTCCTTGGCCGCCTGAGAAAGAAAGACGACTCTGTTGAGGGAGGTCGACTCCCCGTCCCATTGGCGGAGAATGTCACATTGTAGTGGACGCAGATGAAACTGCGCGAGAAGAACTGCCTCCATTGCTACCATCTTACGTAGGAAGTGCATGAGGCGTCTTAATGTGTGCGACTGGTTCTTAAAGAAGAGATTGCAGCCCGTAGTGAATGCTGTTTGTCTAGCGGAAGCTTCACTATCGCTGAGAGAGTATGAAACTCTATGCCTAGATATGTTAGCGATAGGGTCGGAGTCGGATCTGACTTTAAAAAGTTGATGATCCACCCAAAACTCTAGAGAGTCTCCAGCGCAACGTTCGGGCAGTGTTGGCATGTTTCCTAAGAGAGTGCCTTGACAAGTAGATCGTCTAAATATGGGATCACAGAGTGACCCTGAGAGTGCAGGACTGTGACTACTGCTGCCCTGACCTTGGCGAAGACCAGTGGGACTGTCGCTAGCCGGAAGGTAGAGCTACGAACAGAAGGTGTTCGTCTCCTATAACGAAGCGTAGAAACGCTAGTGCTCTGGATCAATCGGCACGTGTGGATAAGCATCCTTGATGCCTAATGATGCTAGGAAATCTCCTTGGGACATTGAGGCTATGACATGGCGGAGGGATTCCATCCGGAACCGCCTGGTGTCCACGAGCTTGCTGAGCAGTTTTAGATCCAGAACGGGACGGAACGGCCCGTTCTTATAGGCACCGCAAATAATTTGGGGTAAAAACCGTGACCTTGTTCCTGAAGAGGAACGGGGGTCATCACTCTTTCTGCCTATAGAGTGCACCCTGTTTGCAGAAGAGCAGCGGCTCGGCCGGGAGGTGGAGAAATTCTGAAGAATCGAGTTGGAGGACGAGAAGTGAGCTCTATCCTGTACCCGTGAGATAGAATGTCTCACAACCGACGGTCATTGACCTATGGCAGCTAAATATCGCCAAGGCGGGAGAGCCTGCTACCGACCGAGGATGCGGAGAGAGGAGGCCGCAAGTCATGAGGAAGCCGCCTTGGAAGCGGGTTTTCAGACTGTCTCTTTTTTGGGCGTGACTGAGCCCGCCAAGAATCTGAGCTCCTCTGATCCTTTTGAGTCCACATTGGACGAGGAAAAATGGGACCTGCCCGAGCCTCGAAAAGACCGAAACCCCGACTGCCTCCTGCTCTGTTGGGGTTTGTTGTGTCCGGGCTGAGGAAAGGATGAATCCTTACCCCTGGACTGTTTAATGGTTACATCCAAACGCTCACCAAACAGTCGGTCAGCAGAAAAAGGCAACTGGTTAAGCACCCTTTTTTGGAAGCAGAATCTGCCTTCCATTCACTTAACGAGCAGACCAGGCTCTGCTTAAAAACACGGAGTAGCGGAGGCTACTGCCGCACGGTTCGCAGAGTCTAGGGCAACCTGAATCGCGTAAGAAACAAATGCAGACATTTGAGAGGTTAAGGATGCCACCTGCGGCACAGATGTACGTGTAACCGTGTCAATCTGTGTAAGACAAGCTGAAATAGCTTGGAATGCGTCAAGGGTGAGAATGCTGGAGCCAACGGTGCGCCGACAGCCTCATAGATGTATTTAGACCAGAGATCCATCTGTCTGTCAGTGGCATCTTTAAGTGCAGCTCCATCTCCCACTGCAACTATGGATCTAGCTACAAGCCTGGAGATTGGAGGATGCCGCTTGGGACACTGGGTCCAGTCCTTGACCACGTCAGGGGACAGGGATAACGTGTATCCTAAGCCGTTTGGAGAAGCGCATATCTGGATAAGTGTGGTGTTCCTGGACTGCCTCTCTGAAGGCAGAGTGGTCCAGAAAAATACGTGAAGCTGACTCCTCCACTGGAGGAGCTGGGTGAGAAATAACCAACATTCTATTGATGGACGCTATAAGATTATTCACTATGGCGTCACCATTAGGTGTATCCAGATTGAGAGCGGTCTCAGGATCAGAATCCTGAGCCGCTACTTCCGCCTCAGTACACAGAGAGTCCTTCTGCTAGGACCCTGATGAAACCGAGGGCCGCTCATAGTGAGCCCGCTTAGGCTGTCTGGGACTGACGTCTGTGCAGAGCCGTGACTCTGGGATGCATGTGACATTCCCGGAGCTGTTAGTTATTCACACTGAGGGGGGCCATGGATCAATGATTCAACAGTGCCCATATTGTGAGAGACATGTCCGGACTGCTAGGCTTCTAGTATCATAGCCATAGTCTCAGAAAATCTGTCAGTAAATACTGCAGACACCGTCCTCATCCTCTGGCCATTAGCAGAGACTCCGGCTGAGTTGGATACAATGGGGGTCTATGTAACCTGCCGGCCGTATAGCCGTACATGCTGTACCGGCTGCATAGAAAAACATGTGGTTCTGCACCTTTGTTTTACACAGAGAATATGCTGATAACTCCTCCGCACAATCCAGGAGGGTATATACAACGTGCGACCAAACAGTGCAATGTATATAGTACAAGCATATCTATAAGTGCACTTCTGCACTAGTGGGGTTAGCACCACAGGTGCTGCTTAACGCCTGTTGCAGCGATTGTGTGACTATCAGAATGCCAGGGTCTTCCACACTTGTCTCTGTATCGTACAGAAACTGACACTAATGGCTGCCGGCGTCCTTGTAGAGAAGGAAGCCGTGGGCGTGCCTGAGAAAGTGCGGGAATCCGGTTTCACAGTGCACACAGTGAGAGGGGTGGAGTATGCAAAACATACTCCAGCTCTCAGCGCTGCTGTGCTATGCAGCGTCACGCCCCTACCCTGACTGTCAGGCCTGTGGGCGGTAACGAAGGGAGACTAGGCCCAGAAGCCGGGGACTCGAGTTAATAAGCGCGGCCGGCATATCAGTGCTGGCCGGCGCGGAAGTCCCCGGCGCACCACAAATCCCAGCGGCGCCTTCAATAAAAACGGCAGCGGCGGTTAGCGCGGTAGTCACCCAATACACTAACACACCCAGCAACGCTGTGGTGTGCGATGGCACTAGTGCGGACAGCGCCGCTGTCCCTGGCGCACTATCACACCCAGCAGTGCTGCCGTGTGTCTGCGCGGTCCCCACAGGGACACCGAGTACCTCCATGTAGCAGGGCCATGTCCCTGAAGATACTCCGCTCCATGTCCAGCAGATACCAGGGGCTGTGGATGGAGCACGGTCTCTGTGCCTGGAGACCGATAGAATCCCACTTCACCCAGAGCCCTGTAAAAAGGGATGGGGAAGGAAGCAGCATGTGGGCTCCAGCCTCCGTACCCGCAATGGGTACCTCAACCTTAACAAACACCTCCGACATGAAGTGGGGTGAGAAGGGAGCATGCTGGGAGCCCTGTATGGGCCCTCTTTTCTTCCATCCGACATAGTCAGCAGCTGCTGCTGACTAAACAGTGGAGCTATGCGTGGATGTGTTGCCTCCTTCGCACAAAGCACAAAACTGGTGAGCCAGTGATCCCACTGGGGGTGTATAGCCAGAAGGGGAGGGGCCTTACACTTTTAAGTGTAATACTTTGTGTGGCCTCCGGAGGCAATAGCTATACACCCAATTGTCTGGGTCTCCCAATTAGGAGCGAAAAAGAAATGCCTTTTTCTAAGCAGTTTTGTGTTGTAACTTAAAATGTTGTATAGCAGTCAGCTAACGTGGACTATGGCAAAGATCAGAAGAGCACTACAATTACTGGGCCAGTCATAGCTGCAGTGATGATGTGACTAGTTGTGCAGGCAACTATGTGCTTGTCAACAGTGCGGATGGCTGCAGGATCTGCTTGCCCTTGAAACATGCAGTGTCTTGTCTGAAAAATGGACAAGACTAGTGAAAGCCATTACTTGATGTTTTGAAATTGCTCATGTTGTATGTTCACATAGGCTAATGTGCTGTTCGCTGTGCTTCTATTTTCACAGCCCAATACAGAAAAGTTAGATGTGGGAGCAGCACTCTCCTAACCCAAGAAGGCAACGGACTGAGCAGATATAAAGCAGACATTATGTGCACTACTTGCTCTAATAGAACAGCAGACCCATCTCTGTAAGATCAAACTATTGCAGTGTCTTAATCAGCTCTATAGTGCAACACAATATAAAACAGCAACATAAAAAAAATGTGAAACGCATTACAGTATGGAAGGTTACAATATTTACAGCAGCAAGATAAAGCACAACCCTTAACGCAAAGCCTAGCTTCTCTTGCAGCATTAATGGAAGACCAGCCAGTCACAATTGTGCACTATTTTCTGCCCCCACAGTTATACAGGTGAGGACACATAGGGCCCAGTATGTTAGCCATTGGTTTTACCCAATATAGAGCTGACATTCATCATCTAGGGCAATGCTAGGTCATGACTATTACCTGCAAATCTGATATAGAAATCGTGATCTAGTATAAGGCGATATGTAGAATAATAAAAGTCTGTGTTCTGCTGCTCAGGAAATGATGGAAAACTAATGAAGTATGTTCACACTCCGTTCTTAGATGCGCTTATTGGCAAGGACTGCACACCAAAATACACAAACAAATGGTTGAAATCTGTTCACTTGCTTGTGCCTTTCATTTACTTAAATGAGAGAAAATTACCTATAGCACAAGTCACTTATTTCAGGGTGCTGGCTTTTAAATGTGTGATACAAAGCACGATGTAAAGAGGGTGAACCGACAAAGTAATTTTCATTCAAAATCCCTATTTAATAATAATAATAATTTTATTCATTTATATAGCGCTATTAATTCCACAACGCTTTACATACATTGGCAATACTGTCCCCATTGGGGCTCACAATCTAGAGTCCCTATGTGTATGTCTTTGGAGTGTGGGAGGAAACCGGAGAACCCAGAGGAAACCCACGCAAACACGGGGAGAACATACAAACTCCTTGCAGGTGGTGTCCTTGGTGGGATTTGAACCCAGGACCCCAGCACTGCAAGACTGCAGTGCTAACCACTGAGCCACTGTGCCGCCCTATTTAATGCAATAATCTAAACTAATATTTAATACACTTTAAATTAAAAATGTCCAATGCTTCCCTCACTACTCAGATACCTGCCCCACTCCCACTTCCCTTTTTGATGACACTTCGTCTGTTAATCCCAGTGCATGCTATGATAAAAGCTTCATCAGTGCTGTTTGTGATGTCATTTGTAGGGGCGGCAGCGCTGGTCTCTGCGAGCTGAGTTTTCTGACAATCTGCACTACTCTGTTGCCAGCTGGTTACTGCTTATCTTAGCCAGCAATAGAGAACGCACTGTCATTGTGCACATCACACAATGACAACACGCTGAGACTAGCCCAGTCCCTGAAACAAGCGACACCGATGATGCTTTGTTTCAGGGAGGGGGACAGAGGCTCTGTCAGTGACAAGCTTTGCGCCCTGATGACGCTTCATTTAAGTATCCCAGCATGCACTGGGATTTTCAAAAGAAGGGTCATTAAAAAAAAAAAGTAAAACCAGTTAGATTAGCGAGGAAAGGACAGGGAACTTTTTTTTAATCAACTTTATTTGTATTTTTCCATGAAAAAGTAAAGGGATTACAAACATTTTCTCTTTAAAAGCAAGGACCCATAAGAGAGAAGAATACCGTATTTTTTGGACCATAAGACGCACTTTTTTCCCCCCAAATGTTAGGGGAAGGTAGGGGGTGCGTCTTATGGTCTGAATATAGGGCTGCGACCAGGAAGAGTGTGCTGTGGTGGAGCGGGTCATCAGCGGCACGAGCAGGCTGTAGCAGCGCCTGCCGTGACCACGTGTGCCCGCTTATTACATATGCACGCCCATCATCTCTCAGCACTGAAGCCAGCACTGACAGGTGGGTGGAATGATAGGCGGGGGGTGCGCGCATAATTAACAGCCGGCCGTGATCACCCCTGGCAACTACAGCCTGGAGTGATCATGTGCGGCTATATTCACTGCCCCCCGTGCACCATCATCAGCGAGGGGGGGGCAGTGAATAAGTACGGTACATACACCAGTCACCGTTCCCCTGCAGCACCACGATCTCTTCCTGTCTGCCGGCCAGCTGATATGTGTAGCGAGCGGTGAGCACAGAGATGACGTCATCCCTGTGCGCGCTCTCCACACACATCAGCCGGCAGACAGGAGGACATTGCGATGCTGCAGGGAAACGGCTCCACACAGGTCAGCACACCGGGGGCAGTGAATCTGTATACTCACCCGTCACCGTTCCCCTGCAGCACCGCAATCTTCTCCTGTCTGCCGGTCAGATGATCTGTGTAGCGAGTGGGGAGCACAGCGATGACGTCATCGCTGTGCGTGCCGCTAGTCACGCAGGTCAGCTGACCGGCAGACAGCAGGACAAGCGATGCTGCAGGGAACAGTGACGGCTCCACACAGGTCAGCGGCACTGCTGCTGCCACAGACAGTAGGAGGAGTGATGCTGCATGGAGCGAGGAAAGGGGAGTATAAACGTTTATTTTTTTGTGTGATACAGGATACATTGCCATATAGCAGGATGGGGGCCATATAGCAGGATGGATGGGGCTATATAGCAGGATAAGGGCATATACTAGGATGGCAGTATATATCAGGATGGGGAGCATATAGTAGGATGCCAATATATGGCAGGATAAGGGCATATACCAGGATGGGGTACATATACAAGGCAGGAGGATCATTACCAGGATGGGGTACCTTAGCAGAGAATTTGGGGACATTACCCCCATAACAGTGTAGGCAGCAGATCCTCGCCCACCACATTTTTTGCTTTAAAATTTTATTTTCCCATTTTCCTCCTCTAAAACCAGGGTGCGTCTTATGGTCCGGTGCGTCTTATATTTAGATGTACCGTATTTTTCGGACTATAAGTAACTTAAGCCTTCACATGTAGTAGCAGAAAGGGAACTTTTAAAGAAAGTACATTAGAAATTAGTTCAGATTATTGCATTAAAAAGATAGGGAGCTAGGATGAAAATTACTTTGTACATCGGACCACCGCTTTAATTCTTTGGGATGTTTTCTGAGTGGAAATAGCAGCAAAAAGTTTCTGATGTTTTTTTTTTATGCAACAAGGTTTTTGAACATCAATAAATACATTCCATTACTGCACCCCATGTTATAATTAAAAACACAGAAAAATGTAAAAACCCAGTGTGTCTTTTAAAAAAAGATGTGCTATATTTTCCTAGTGAACTGTTTTAGATGTCTATTTTACCACCAGAAACATGTGGCAAAAACCCCTAACATATTGTAGAAGTGACTTTGATCAATTAGATTGAGAGCTGTATTTGAGCATAGGAAACGGTGTATGAAGCACGCTACATATTTTTCCACTTAAACAAGAAATAAAAATCACAAGGATCATAAAATTGTCAAGGATCATGTAAGCATTAGAGGGCCACACCTGAAGTCCTTTACATCACTGTCAATGCCATTCTGTACAGGCAGTCCATTCGCCTTATCCATGCCATCTGCTTCCTCCTTCAGATCTCCCAGCTTGTCCCCTTCGTAAACACCTTTGTTCTTTTTGTCACACTTCTCATTCTCGTCACCTTCTGAATCTCGAGGACCCTAAATTAAAAAGAACATAGTCCATTTATTAGGACACGTACTAAGTTTTCATATCATCCAGTTTTATTTATAGCAAGACAGATTATTCTCCTTTTAGGACAAGAAATATTATTTTAGGTCATAATTAGCAATAATGCAAGTGAACCTTTGAACCCCCCTTTATCACATTGTCTATCCAACAAACAAAATCATGCATCTGCTTGCAAATGTATTATCTGCCCGCTTTACAGGACCCAAATGCAAAATTGGTGCCCAAAACTACTCATAGCTGCAGTCTCAAAAACTATTTCATGAGTTTTACCATCGAATATGCCAAGTCAATGCAATCCAAGAACAATGTGTTTCTTGTAGGTCATCATTAAATGCTACCTGTAAAAGCCAGCAACAAAATATTTCAGATACTGACTTAACGAGACTGCAGCCTCCTTTGTTTTTACCTGCATCTTTCTATATCTTGTCAATCGAAGGGCCCCCCTTGTTTGTATTAAGGGAGAGGCACTTACGAATCCTCCTTTCCTCAGGCAGTTGTCTCCAGGGGAAGAGCTTAGAACATACTCCACCATGCTGACTCCCAGACCACCACTTTCAGAACGAGGGGAGAGAACAGAGTTCACTTCACTGCCAACATGGAATCCTTGACCTGGTCGTCTCTGGACCATAATGGGCTGGGAAACAGAGTGATCTGAGGGCGATGGAGACAGGCAAAATATATTAGAGAACACGACAACTGTCACTCTTAAATAGAACACATTCGTGGCCAAAAACAAACACAAAAAGAGTACTTCATTTTTTGTATCTAGACAGACATACAATGCAAGTGCCCTTACCTGACGCACCCCACGCACTCTCGCGCCATTGATCCCCCAGAAAAATGCCCTTTGGTCCATCTTTGTTGGAGTCATCAGTTTCCCAAAATTTTTTGCCAGGCAACAATTGCTTATGGAAAAAATATTTTCAAAATGGTCACTCAATAGGTAGAAACACCAATTATTAACCCATTGACTGATCCCCCGCCCCTTTAAAACAAAAACTAAATTTCATGAACTATGAATGGTCACAGATGCAATCATAATGTAGAGTTACACAGACCAGGCAATAACTGCAGGAGAAACATCTGTGGGGGTTACGTTCACATGGGTCTCATGTCACACAGTTCCACACGTCACCCAATGTTAGCTGGATCCCATGCAGGCAATGTGAATGTCCAAAGAACTGTTTTTGAGCACAACAATGACGGCTGCATGTTTCTCTTGCTAATGTGAACAGACTGTGGCCTAAATAAACTACAAAGGCCAGCAGCATCTTGGCCCCCACCTATTGAGCACATTGGGGACAGCTGAACACATCTGGGTCAGCAATGGCAAAGGGAGCTGCCAGTAGAGGATCTTGATGATCTGTGTGTCCAAGTGCCTTCAGTGTGGCAGAACATTGCTCAGACAATAACAGCCTTACTGATGTATTTAGAAATTTAAGAAATATTTATGATAGCCTGGCAAGACATACAAGTGTGTGGTGCTCAAATGTTTTTAAAACTGGTTTCCAATTTTTCATAACTTGCATATTATTAACATTTTGTTGATTGTCATTTTTCATTTGCCTACATTTCAATTGCATCCTTACCACGGATTCAATGAGCCAGAACAGATCTGCAATTTTCTTATGCCCATGTGTTTGGCAGCATATGTTGGATCAAGTCTATGGGTGCGTGTGAAAGATCAAACTGCACTGATGACATCCAAGTGCCGTCCGATATATGCACAGACAGGTAATGGAGAAGATGGTGAGATTAATCTCTTCTCCTCACCTGTGATACGATTATCACATGCCAGAGAACGGAATCAGAGTAAATGACACTCACACTTGCAGCAAAGTATGAGCCGAGTGTCATTAGCATAGCGAATCGATGTTATATGCTAATGTAACACTGGCCTTAGGGTACTTTCACACTTGCGTTCAGCGGAGTCCGTCACTATGGAGAAAAGTGCAGTCCGTTAACGCACTGCGCTATTCTCCATAGACTTGTATGGATGACGCACTGTAACGCAAGTGTCAGCGTTGCATCCGCCGGACGACACAGCGTCGTTATTTTGACGCTGCGTCGAGCGGAAGGAATGCAGCATGTAACTTTTTTTGAGCAGCGGAATCCTTTCGATTTCACTGCGCATGCTCTCTCTGGCTCCCTGCACCCGTAACCAGGGTACACATCGGGTAACCAAGGAACCCTGGTTACGTGTGCCGGGAGCCCGACACTTCCCTGCTCGGCTCCGCCCCCTCCCGCACTCCGTATGTATACACACACACTCACTCACCTGTCCCTCAGCGATGCAGTCCCCGCGGCACTGACCTCCTCAGCCATGGCCCTACTCGGCTCCACCCACTTCTCACTCCGCCCCCCGCTCCCGCCCCCCCCGCACACATTGTCGGCGACCGAACGATCAGCTGATCACCCGGCGGCCGGCTACTGTGAGTGATTAGCTGATCGTTCACAATAGTCTGCCGACGGTAAAACTGTAAAAAAAACAAAAAAAAACCAAAACGGATTGCGCTGTTTTGCAGCATCTGTTGCGCCACTATATGCAACACATCCGTTGCATCCGTCCCACAACGCAATGCAACGGATACCGTTCAACGCAAGTGTGAAAGTAGCCTTACACTGTACAAAACCAGTCTGGGTATGTTTTGGCATCCCAAGGTTGCATGCCTATAGATCAGGGTTCACAGGGTTTTGGACACAGCATGTTCTCGCTGCGTTGTACAGTACAAGCACAGTGGTTGTGATTTCTAGAAATCCCATGCCCACTGTGCTTGTTTTTCCCTTAGCGTAAAGCTGTGGGGCGGCTTCCCAAGTCACAGCATGTCAATTTATTGCTGAGGAGCAGCGAGTGTGCTCTGCAGGGAGAACAGAAATTAAGACCGCAGAAGCCCGAACCCTGATCCTGTGGAGAACAGTGGCCCTGCAGGAGAGGCCATGCTGCGTCCAGTACACAGCGTGTCCTGATCGTGTGCACATACCGTAAAAGTAAACCTTGTACGTGAATATAGCTAAACAAATTACTTTTTTAATAAACATTAAAACACTTACTTCTCCCATTGCTCTTCCCTCAAGTGCAAGGGCCTGAAAATCATGATTTAACTCGTCCATAGAACGAACCTGCATCAGAATGACATGAAGCAATGTGATAAAAGGCTTCATTACGAGGACCACTAAATTGTTAGGGAATGAAAAGCACAATGTATAATATTTAAGAACTAGGATCCGCTTAATTGGAATAAACCGGTGTATTTTAGAACAGAGTGTTGAAGTGAAGGGGAACTTCACAGATTTAAGCTGTCCTGTCCAAACCATAAATTTGACACTAGCTACACTACTGTACTGTATGGGCACTATGCCTAAGATATTCGTGCATGTATAGAGGGCCATTTATTACTACGCTTATAATTGACATAATTAGCATATACATCTTTGTAGGCCATTAGGATATTCTCTTTGGGATAGTATGGCGTTTGTGTGTAATTTTTTTTATATACTTGAAGTGTATCCTCTTTGTCTAGATCAGAGGTCTCAAACCCGCGGCCCCTCAGGCTACTTCGTGCGGCCCACAGGCCCGTGCCCCTGTTCACTATCACGGCCGGTGCTGGGGCCGCAGCCACTGTCTGCACTTTATGTCAGATGAATGTTTTGCCTGCGCTGCGCTCAGCGTCCATAACATAAAATTGCTGACAGTGGCTGTGGCCCCTGCACCGGCCGCGATAGTCAGCAGGGGCACGGGCCTGGGGGCCGCACGAAGCAGAGATGAGGCAGCCGAGGGAACGCGGGACAGGTGAGAGAAGAATGGTGGGTGTTTTTTTGTGTGTATGTGAAGGACGGCACATTAACCCCTTAAGCGACCTCTGACGTACTGGGTACGATATGGCTCCCTGGTATTTAAGGACCCATGACTTACCCAGTACGTCATGGCGAAATCGCAGCCCCGGTGGCTGCGATCGCTGCAAATACCTTAGATTCGGGCAGGAGGGGACCTCTGCCTGACCTCAGGAGGGGTGGTGTCTCCTCCCCGGATCTACGGAGGTTGTGATTGGCTGACGAACGCCGCTCAACCAATCACAGCCACTAATGTTTCAGCCATTGAAAATGGATGAAACATTGAAATCCAGCCATGATCAGTGCAGCTGTAGCCCTGATCATTGGCTGGAGCTGGGTGACCTCTGTTTCACCCGCCCCCAGCTCTGATTGGAGAGACCGACCTTGTGACCAATCTCTTTAATCACTGTGGATCTGGGGCCGGAGACCGCTCCCCTCACCTTCACTCCAGCATCTGTGGATGCCGAGGAGAGCGATCGGTAGGTTACAGCTACTGCCCCCTTTCAGCAGTCGCCCCCCAGACCCGTTACTACAGGATGGGCACATTACTATAGAATAGGGACAAGGCTGGGGACATTACTAAAGAATGGGGACATTACAAGGATGGGCACAATACTATTGGATAAGGACATTACAACAAGGGGACAAGGATGGGAAACATTACTATAGGATAGGGATAAGGCTGGGGACATTACTATAGGATGGGGACAAGGTTGGGACATTACTATAGGATGGGGACATTACTACAGAATGAGACAACTATATGATGTGGACAGTACTACAGGATAGGGAGATTGCTACAAGGGGAAAATGGATGGGAAAACATTACCATAAGATGGGGACAAGGATGGACACATTACAACAAGATGGGGACAAGGATCAGTACATTACTGTAGGATGGGGACTAGGATGGAGCACAATACTACAAGGGGACAAGGATGGGCACATTACAAGATGGGGAACATTACTAAAAGATGTTGGCCAAAATTTCTATATAGTGTTAATTGTAAGACTATTAGTTACAAGAAAGGGATAAAATGTAAGAAAAAAAAACCTCAAAATATATATACCGTATTTTTCGGACCATAAGACGCACTTTTTCCCCCCAAATGTTGGGGGAAAGTTGGGGGTGCGTCTTATGGTCTGACTATAGGGCTGCGGCAGGGAACGAGGGTGCTGCGGTGGAGCGGGTCATCGGGGGCACGAGCAGGCAGCAGCAGCGCCTGCCGTGACCACGTGGGCCCACTCATTACATATGCACGCCCATCCTCCCGCCCATCTCTCAGCGCTGAAGCCGGCACTGACAGGTGGGCGGGAGGATGAGCGGGGCCGCGCGCATAGTAAAGAGCCGGTCCGCATGATCACCCCTGGCAATTACAGCCTGGAGTGATCATGTGCGGCTGTATTCACTGTACAGTAGTGTCGTCTGTATTCATCGTCGTCATCATCAGCGCGGGGTGCAGTGAATCAGTACACTCACCCGTCCCAGTGTGTGGAGCCGTCCCCCTGCTGCACGCGATGTCTTCCTGTCTGTGCCGGTCAGCTGATCTGTGCTGATCAGCTGATCGGCACAGACAGGAAGACATCGCGTGCTGCAGGGGAATGGCTCCACACACACACAGATCATTGCCGCTGAGAGGAAGATGATCGGTGCTGGAGGGAGTGAGGAAAAGGTGAGTAGAAACGTTTATTTTTTTTCTCTGTGCTATAGGATACAGGCCATATACCATGATGGTATATGAGCACGATGGGGGCATATAGCAGGATGGGAGTATATGAGCAGGATGGATGGGGGGTATATGAACAGGATGGGGGTATATGAACAGGATGGATGGGGGAATATGAACAGGATGGGAGTATATGCGCAGGATGGATGGGGGTATATGAACAGGATGGGGGTATATGAACAGGATGGGAGTATATGAACACGATAGGGGCATATAGCAGGATGGGAGTATATGAGCAGGATGGATGGGGGTATATGAACAGGATGGGGGTATATGAACAGGATGGATGGGGGTATATGAACAGGATGGGGGTATATGAACAGGATGGGGGTATATGAGCAGGATGGATGGGGTATATGAACAGGATGGATGGGGTATATGAACAGGATGGGGGTATATGAGCAGGATGGGGGTATATGAGCAGGATGGGGGAAATATCAATAGGATGGATGGGGGGTATATCAATAGGATGGGGGTATATGAGCAGGATGAGGGAATATGAGCAGGATACTGGTATACGAGCAGGATGGGGGTTTATAGCAGGATCATATACAAGGCAGGAGGATCATTACCAGGATGGGGTACCTTAGTAGAGAATTTGGGGATATTACCCCCATAACAGTGTCAGCAGCAGATCCTCGCCCCATAACAGTGTGTCATGACCACATTTTTTTGCTTAAAGTTTTATCTTCCTCCTCTAAAACCAGGGTGCGTCTTATAGTCCGAAAAATACGGGGTGTATATGTGTATGTATATATATATATATATATATATATATATATATATATATATACACACACACACACACACAAACAAAGAATGTGCACATTTGTTATAATAAACAGGTGAAAAATGTTCAAAGTCAATGATCCAAAGGTGTGTAAAAAAAATATATATATGGTACCAATAAAAATGTCACTTTGTTCTGCAAAGAATGCGGCCCCCCAAATTATTTTTTTCCTCTGTGCGGCCCATACACCCAGCCGAGTTTGAGACCCCTGGTCTAGATCCACCGATGGGTTGTCACAATGAGTCTATGCACTAGTCAAAAACTCTGTGCTATCCATGGTGTGCGCGGCTGAAGTCTGACAGAGGATTCCTCATTCTTTAGTACGGCCGATGGGACGGGGAGGCGGCTACTGTGCTGGGCGGGTTCCCGGCCGGGCTGAAACTAGAATGAGGTCATTTCCTGGTACATCCTCCTGTCATGGCAGCGCCCGCGCCGTAACAAGCATGGTTATGTGTCAGTAATCAATTCACCACATGTGCACACATATATGTGAGTATATAAGGGGCGCTTACACCAATACAGACATAACTGCCTCCTGATGAAGCCCAGGTGAAACGCTTTGAGGCGCGGTGGGATAGAGATACAGTCACTATGATCAGGTCTGTGCGTTCATATTTGCTATGGTAAATATTGTTATGCAATTGAGTCAGAGTTAATACTTGCGCTCGTTGATCCAGACTAGGGTGGCAACTATGCTTGCTGTCATCTAGTGGGTGTATGTTGCTAAACTAAGTCAGATAGGACTAGCATGACCCACACTGATGCTCCATGTAGTTGGGGATTGTTTCAATTTTTCTACAGTATTTTTTTGTAAGTAGTTATTTTATATTAGAATCCCCCGTTCACTATTCAATGTGGGCCAACTAAGGCATATTGTTATGCTGAGTTTGGGCACTACTCTGACCCACGGTGATATATATTTTTAAGGTCGGGGGTTGTCTTAACCCTTTCAGCCCCGGGGCACTTTCCGTTTTTGTTTTTTGCTCCCCTTCTTCCGAGAGCCGTAACTTTTTTATTTTTCCATCAATCTTGCCATATGAGGGCTTGTTTTTTGCAAGACAAGTTGTACTTTTAAATGAAACCATAAGTTTTACCATATGGTGTACTGGAAAACAGCAAACAAAATTCCAAATGCAGAAAAATTGCAAAAAAAGTGTGATGGCCCAATAGTTCTTGGGATGTTTTATTCATGGTGTTCACTATATGGTAAAACTGATGTGTGGGTATGATGCCTGAGGTCGGTGCAAGTTTGTAGACACCAAACATGTATAGGTTTACTTGTAACTAAGGGGTTAAAAAAAATTCACAAACTTGTCCAATAAAAGTGGCGCACGTTTTGCGCCATTTTCCGAAACACGTAGCGTTCTTATTTTTTGGGATCTATGGCTCAGTGACTGCTTATTTTTTGCGTCTTGAGCTGACGTTTCTAATGGTACCATTTTTGCGCAGATGCTAAGTTGTGATCGCCTGTTATTGCATTTTGTGTAAAACGTGCGGCGACCAAAAAAACGTAATTTTGGCGTTTGGAATTTTTTTTCCCACTACGCCGTTTACCAATCAGATTAATTGATTTTATATTTTGCTAGATCGGGCATTTCTGAACGCGGCGATACCACGTGTATATTTATTTTTTTAACCCTTTAATTTTCAATGGGGGGGAAAGGGGGGTGATTTGAACTTTTAGGTTTTTTGTTTTTTTTTTTTATTTTTTTAAAACTTTTTTTTTTTATTTTACTAGTCCCCCTAGGGGGCTGTAGCGATCAGCAATCCGATCGCTATTATCTATCTGCTGATCACAGCTATAAACAGCAGATACGGTCACTTTCTCTTTCACTCTGCTCTCGGCCGAGGGAAAACGAAAGTGAAACATCATAGTTGCAGGCGTCATCACATGACCCTGTGCTACAATGGCAACCACCGATAGTCACGTGATCACGCACGTGACTTCTGGTGGGGGCGGCGGTAAGTAAAAAACATGGCCGCGCACATTTAGATCTTGCTGCCAGACTTTGGCAGCAAGATTTAAGGGGTTAATGGCCACGGGTGGAAGCGATTCCACCCGCAGCTAGCAGGCACACGTCAGCTGTTGAAAACAGCTGATGTGTGCCGACCGCCGTCGCCTGCCCGCGGCAGGGGGCGGGGCTTAACGGGACACGCTCCATGACGGATATATCCGTCCATGGTCGTGAAGGGGTTAACAACTATGTTCAAATACCCTGTATGCTTTTCTATATTAGAAATCCTCTGCTACCAATACCTGTGAGACTAATTAGTGACCTTATAACTAGTGATGAGCGAGTACTAAAAAGCTCGGGTGCTCGAAGCTCGGGCCGAGCCTCCCAAGATACTCGTGTACTCGGCCCGAGCAACGAGCCCAATGTTATCCTATGGGAGACCCGAGTATTTTTGTGAAATGACCCCCCCGGCAGCATGGAGAAACCCTAAAAATGTCACAAAAGTCTCAGAAGAGTGCTCAAATGACATGGCAACAGCATGGGGAAGACCCCTTGAAGCATTTATCACTGAAAAGTCACAGCTGTGAACAATTTTGTCCGCGTTTTACGCCATTTTTACGGACTCACCAGAAAACCTTCCAAAATGACCCCAAAATGATTTTTCATGGCGGAAATGTTAAGGGCACATACCCAATAGTGAGATAGAGCTGGTGTATGTTACTTTTTGAGATTAATACATGAAAGATTTTACGTGAAAACATTGTGTGGCACTCCGATGTCCCTAAGAGACGTACATAAAGGCCTCTGAGTCTAATGTGCCCATTTTGAGGAAGTGAGTCTTTGTAGTATTTTCCTTTGCCAGGGCAGTCCAAAATTGTGAGGTTCACCAATGCCCCTGCATACAGACGTGCATGAGGGCCTGTAAACCTGAAGTGCCCATTGTAAGGAAGTGGGTCTATTGTAGTATAGCCCTTAGGCAGGGCAGCCAAAAATTGGGAGGCTCCACATTGTCCCTGGATAGAGACGTGCATGATGGCCTGTAAACCTGAAGTGCCCATTGTAAGGAAGTGGGTCTATTGTAGTATAGCCCTTAGGCAGGGCAGCCAAAAATTGGGAGGCTCCACGTTGTCCCTGGATAGAGACGTGCATGAGGGCCTGTAAACCTGAAGTGCCCATTGGAAGGAAGTGGGTGTATTATAGTATAGCCCTTAGGCAGGGCAGCAAAAAATTGGGAGGCTCCACGTTGTCCCTGGGTAGAGACGTGCATGAGGGCCTCAAAACATTAAGTGTCCATTGTCAGGAAGTGGGTGTATTATAGTATAGCCCTTAGGCAGGGCAGCCAAAAATTGGGAGGCTCCACATTGTCCCTGGATAGAGACGTGCATGATGGCCTGTAAACCTGAAGTGCCCATTGTAAGGAAGTGGGTCTATTGTAGTATAGCCCTTAGGCAGGGCAGCCAAAAATTGGGAGGCTCCACGTTGTCCCTGGATAGAGACGTGCATGAGGGCCTGTAAACCTGAAGTGCCCATTGGAAGGAAGTGGGTCTATTGTAGTATAGCCCTTAGGCAGGGCAGCCAAAAATTGGGAGGCTCCACGTTGTCCCTGGGTAGAGACGTGCATGAGGGCCTCAAAACATTAAGTGTCCATTGTCAGGAAGTGGGTGTATTATAGTATAGCCCTTAGGCAGGGCAGCCAAAAATTGGGAGGCTCCACGTTGTCCCTGGGTAGAGACGTGCATGAGGGCCTCAAAACATTGTTCCCATTGCAAAGGAGCGGGTCTCCTGTCGTTGTAATGTCCATTCTGCAAAGAATGGGAGAAAAAATTTACCACTGGGGGTATACCTGAAACAAAGGTCTAAGTATTGCAATTTGTAACGGTCATCATCATGGTGGCGCATGAGGAGAAGGAGGAGCAGTCCAGCGATTATCCAAAGTCCAGAAGTGTGTACCCATGGGTGAGTGGAGGTACATGGCAAACTTTAAATTCCGCTCTCATTTGCTGGTGGTGTGGTGAAGTCTGGCCCAATCCAACCCTTGTTCATCTTGATCAGAGTCAGCCTGTCAGCATTTTCAGTTGACAGGCGGGTGCGTTTATCTGTAATGATTTCACCTGCGGCACTAAAAACACGCCCTGACAAAACGCTAGCGGCAGGGCAGGCCAGGACTTCCAAGGCGTAGAGAGCCAATTCATGCCACGTGTCCAGCTTGGATACCCAATAATTGTAAGGCACAGAGGAATGTCGGAGTACAGTTGTTCGATCTGCAAGGTACTCCTTCAGCATCTGGGCAAACTTAGGATTTCTTGTGGCACTACCCCGCACCTCAGGGGCTGTGGTACGTGAGGGGCTGAGAAAACTGTCCCACATCTTAAAGACTGTTCCCCTACCTCTGGCGGATTGTACTTGTGCCTCTCTCGGCTGTACGCCTCGGTTGTCCACTGATTCATGACCTATGCCGCTAGCGTTTTGTGAGGGGAATGCTTTGCCTACTTCCGTGACTATGGCCTTCCGGAACTGCTGCATTTTGGTTGACCTCTCCTCCACGGGAATAAGAGACAAAAAGTTCTCCTTGTAGCGTGGGTCTAACAGTGTTACCAACCAGTAATGATTGTCGGCCAAGATGTTCTTAACGCGAGGGTCACGAGACAGGCAGCTTACCATAAAGTCAGCCATGTGCACCAGACTCTTAACAGCCAGGACTTCAGTAGCCTGACCAACAAGATGACTGAACATGCTGTCCTCCTCCTCCTCCTCCTCCTCCTCCTCATCTACCCTGTCCTCTGGCCAGCCACGCTGAACCGAGGATATGACTGGTGTGCATGTCATATCCTCAATTTGGCCGGAGAGTTGCTCCATGTCTTCATCCTCCTCCTCGTCATAGTCCTCCACTGCACGTTGTGATGAGACGAGGCTGGGCTGTGTGTTATCATCACCCACACCCACTACTGTTTCTTGCTGCAACTCATCGCGCTCCGCCTGCAATGCATCATGTTTGTTTTTCAGCAGAGACCGTTTTAGAAGGCAGAGTAGCGGTATGGTGACGCTAATAATGGCGTCATCACCACTCACCATCTTGGTGGAGTCCTCAAAGTTTTGGAGGATGGTACATAGGTCTGACATCCATCTCCACTCCTCAGGTGTTATGTGTGGAGTTTGACCCATTTCCCGACGGCTTAGGTGATGCAGGTACTCAACAACTGCCCTCTTCTGCTCACATATCCTGACCAACATGTGCAGAGTTGAATTCCAATGCGTGGGGACATCACACACCAGTCTGTGAGCCGGAAGATGCAAACTGCGCTGAAAGCCGGCAAGGCCGGCTGAAGCAGTAGGTGACTTTCGAAAATGTGCAGACAGGCAGCGAACTTTTACCAGCAGATCAGACAGCTCTGGGTATGACTTTAGAAACCGCTGAACCACGAGGTTGAGCACATGGGCCACGCATGGAACATGTGTCAGCTGGCCTCGCCTCAAAGCCGCCACCAGGTTCCGGCCATTGTCACACACGACCTTTCCTGGCTTTAGGTTCAGAGGTGTGAGCCAGTGATCTGCCTGCTGTTTCAGAGCTGTCCACAGCTCTTCTGCATTGTGGGGTTTGTCACCTATGCAGATTAGCTTCAGCACAGCCTGTTGCCGCTTCGCCGAGGCAGTGCTGCAGTGCTTCCAGCTTGTGACTGGTGTGGAGGGTACAGTTGATGAGGATGCGCAGGAGGAGGAGGAGGCTGAAGAGCATGACATTCCGGAGCTGTAGAGTGTGGGTGAAACACTGACTGAGGTAGGGCCTGCAAACCTTGGTGTGGGAAGGACGTGTTCCGTCCCTCGCTCAGACTGGGTCCCAGCTTCCACAATATTAACCCAGTGTGCCGTCAACGAGATGTAGCGGCCTTGCCCACAAGCACTTGTCCACGTGTCTGTGGTTAGGTGGACCTTGGGTGAAACAGCGTTGTTCAGGGCACGTGTGATGTTTTGTGACACGTGGTTATGCAACGCGGGGACGGCACACCGGGAGAAATAGTGGCGGCTGGGGACCGAGTAACGTGGGACAGCTGCCACCATCAGGTCACGGAATGCTTCTGTCTCCACCAGCCTAAAAGGCAACATTTCCAGCGCAAGCAGTCGCGAAATGTTAGCATTTAGAACTGTGGCATGTGGGGTGTTGGCAGTGTATTTGCGCCTGCGTTCAAAGGTTTGCTGAATGGATAACTGAACGCTGCGCTGGGACAAGGACGTGCTTGATGATGGTGTTCTTTCTGCGTAGGCAACTGCAGGTGCAGGAGTGGAGGAGGCTTGTTCGCAGGCAGCATGGACAGGGGATTGGCTCGCATGCACAACCAGCGAAGACGTAGCAGTGACATCAGCAAGCACTGCTCCTCGACTCTGTTGTACTTCCCACAAAGTCGGGTGCTTGGCTGACATGTGCCTGATCATGCTGGTGGTGGTCAGGCTGCTAGTTTTGGTACCCCTGCTGATGCTGGCACGGCAGGTGTTGCAAATGGCCTTTTTTGAATCATCTGGATCCAACTTAAAAAACTGCCAGACTCGGGAAGACCTAACATTTGTACAGGCACCTTGTGTCGTCGTGTTGTTCCGGGGAACGGTTGCCTGACTTCTGCCTGGGGCCACCACCCTGCTTCTTACTGCCTGTTGTGATGCTACGCCTCCCTCCCCCTGTGCACTGCTGTCCTCGCTCTGCATATCCTCCTGCCAGGTTGGGTCAGTTACTGGATCATCCACCACGTCGTCTTCCTCTTCCGCACCCTGCTCCTCCTCCTGACTTCCTGACAATTGTGTCTCATCATCGTCCACCACTTGTTGAGACACGTTGCCAACTTCGTGAGAACGTGGCTGCTCAAATATTTGGCCATCTGTACAGACGATCTCCTCATGACCCACTTCAATATGAGCTGGCGAGAGGCCAGAATGTGTGAATGGAAACGTGAACAGCTCTTCCGAGTGTCCAAGTGTGGGATCATTAATGTCCGAGGAGGACGTGTACTCAGCCTGGTGGTAGGAAGGAGGATCAGGTTCAGAAATGTGCGGTGCAGTATCACGGCTACTGACACTTGACCGTGTGGAAGACAGAGTGTTTGTGGTGGTGCCAATCTGACTGGAAGCATTATCTGCTATCCAACTAACAACCTGTTGACACTGGTCTTGGTTCAAGAGCGGTGTACTGCTGCGGTCCCCAAGAATTTGGGACAGGACGTGCGAGCGACTAGATGTGGCCCTTTGTTGTGGCGAAATTAGAGCTTGCCCACGACCTCGGCCTCTGCCTGCACCACCATCACGTCCACTTCCTTGTTCCTTGCCAATGCCCTTGCGCATTTTGCAATGCTGTGCACTGCTGACGTGTATATTCACTACTTGTGCGTTATATCAAAGTTTGTGGAAATTGCACACAAGTGCACCTGTACGCTGCCACCAACAGGCACACACGTGCGGTTTTAAAAACCAAGCACGGACGCAATAAGAACCTAACAGGTTTTTTTGGGGAGCGACAATTACAGACAAGTCAGACACTATCTGGACTGTTTTACACTGTGTACACCAGCCCCAGATATGATGAAGGCTGGTATACGGTCACCACTACCCTGCCTGCCTGCCTGTATACTGGTACAATAGTCCTGACAAGGACTCTTCTGGTCACTAGCCTGTATTCAGACCTGGCTATACCCTGCCTGTATATAGCAACAATAGTCCTGAGAAGGACTCTGCTACTGTACTCCGACCTGGCTATACCCTGCCTGCCTGTATATAACTAGAATAGTCCTGAGAAGGACTTTTGGTCACACTGTTTGCAGCCCTGCAACTGAAAAAGCTATAAAGGGCCGCAAAGCTTTCCCTGAATCAGCGACACTCTCCCTGCACTGACTGTCTGGATAGCTGTGAGCAGAGCACAGCGCGCCGGCCGGTATAAAGGCTCGGTCACGCTGTGCAGGCCGGCCAATCACTGCAATTCCACAACTAACAGGGCTGTGGCATTGCAGTGGTCTGCCAGCCAATCCCTGCATGAGGGCTGGCTCTCAAAAGAGCGCCAACATGCAGAAATGAAGACCACGAGTACAGCACGAGTATCGCGAGATTACTCGGTCCCCGCCGAGCAGCCCGAGTACAGCGATACTCGTGCGAGTACCGAGTAGTTACAAGCATGCTCGCTCATCACTACTTATAACCTGACTCTGCCATGTTTGTGTTTATCCAATTGGCCATATATTAATGTTTTGAATATCACAAGACCTATGTGAACAGCTCTTTGCATTTATTATTAACGCCCCATTGTTGGTTCTGTGTGTCTCTGCCCACCTCTCCCCAGTCTTCGAGGGTTATGTTTGCAGTCTCTTTTGCCCTGCTATGCCTATTGTCTGTATGTTTTTATTTATTTTTCTGAGTATTTAATAAAGCTAATATGTTTTATAAGGATTACCAGCATCATGAGTATTCCCTTGAGGATATAAATGGTTTGATTGATATATAGGATGCTATCCTGACTACTTAATTGCAAGATGTGGAATGTGTGGTTCTGCACTACTGTAGGAACCTACGTTTGACTCTGAATCACTTCATTTTTATTTATTTTTTTTTTTAGAGAAAACATACTTAGAAAAGAGAGCTGGGTCATTATCTCTGACTGCTGGTCCAACAGGCAGGTACCTGTGAGCTTCTGCACCAAAACTGCAGCATGTGCACAAAGCCTTAGGCTATGTGTGCACGTGTGTGTAATTCATGCAGTTACGCTGTGCTTTGTAGCGCAGTGTAACTGCATGCGTCCTGCGTCCCCTGCACAGTCTATGGAGATTGTGCAGGGGCCGTGCGCACGTGGCATATTAGAACGCAGCGATTCGGCTGCTGCCTGAATCGCTGCGTTTTAAGAAGTGACATGTCACTTCTTCCGTGCGCTTTGCCGGCAGCTCCTGCTCTGTCTATGGCTGGAGCTGCAGGCAGAGCGCACGTTCTCGCCGGCACCATGCGCTTCAGAACGGAGCTTTTCGGCTGCGCTCTGAAGCGCACCTTTTAGGTGCAGCGCAGAGCGCACACATAGCCTAAGAGTAAAAAACCTGTACATCTGCAATCAGAGCAACTAGTCTCAGATTTGTGTCACCTGTGGTTGGCACAGCATGAATCTTCTGTCAAATTACCCTTCATGTCTATAGTGAGAACCTTCTAAATATGTTAGCCAACAGCACAGATATTTCATTGTAGACCTTTAGGGATATTGCCTTAAAGGGGTTGTCCCACAAACAAAGTACATTTTAAAGTGCACCAATCACCAGGATTTTCCCATATAACCTAAAGCCAGAACTATTCTGGCATTATCATGCTGATTCTATACATACCTTTAGTTGTCAGCTAGGATGTATAGGTTTTGAAACACAAGTAAAGTTTGTAAAGTGAGCAGCTTTTTCATTGGCAGCAGCTGTCGATCAGCTAATAGCTGGGGTGGGTTTTCAGTGTTTCCCGCCCCCCTGCCTGATGTTCCTTCCCCTGTTATATATGCTAATTCTGTTATTGAAGCATTTTATTAAGTGGCTAGAAGGACCTTTGCTGATGTCATAGCCATGGGACCAGAAGGGACGGGGCCTCAGCCAACATAGTTGATACCAGGAAGCAACATTATTTTACTGTTGACTGAGGTCCCACCCCTTCTGGTCACATGAGTATGACATCAGCAAAGGTCCTTCCAGCCACTTAAGGGAGAACAACAGACAGGTGGGAGGGAATCACTATGAAAACCCACCCTGGCTATTAATCGGCAGCTGTTGCGAATCAAAAGGCTGCTCATTTTACAAACTTTACTTGCTTGTGTTTCTAAAACATTACATCCTAACTGGCAACTGAAGGTATGTATAGAATCAGCATGATGGTGCCACTGGCTTTAGGTTACATAGGAAAATCCTGGTGATTGGTGCGCTTTAATGGTTAAATCTTGAAATAAGTTCCACAATAGGATGTTTAGGTTTTTTTTTTATAAAAACAAAAACAAAGTTTCTGTACGGAGAATCATATACTGCTCACAAAAAGTTAGGGATATCTTGACTTTCAGGTGAAATTTATGTAAAATGTTCACGCCACAGTGATATTTTATCATGACAGTAGAGCATATAAGTTAGAAGCATGCAATGGTGGTATGTTTACCTCAAACAATTTATTGAAACAAACCGACCATCCCCACCCAAAAATGTCAATGTCTCAATAACTTATGTCGCCTTGAGCATCAAATCCAGCTTATTTTCTGCTGAGGCATGGCATCCCACTCTTGTAGAAGGGCGACCTTAACGTCATTGGGGGTCTGGGGTACAGGGTTACAAGCTTCTACAAGCTGACACAACTGATGCCATAGGTTTTTTTATGGGATTCAGGTCTGGAGAAAGTCTAGGCCATTCTGTGAGGTACCCCAGTCACCAGCAGACGTTCCCTAATAATGCGACTTTGATGAGCTGTAGCATTGTTGTCTATGAAGATGAAACTAGGCTGGTGTTGTCATGCAGAGGCACAATGACTGGATTAATGATATTATTCATGTAGTAGGGGCTGTCACTGTACCATTCACAATATGCAGGGCAGTTCTGTATTGACTAGACACACCTGTACAGACTAACACCACCACCAAAGGCTCGTCTGGTGACAGCAGTGGCTGAGGGATAGCGCTCTCCTTGGTGTCTCTTACAGCACAAATTATGACCATCATCGACGAGTGTAATTGACTTTCATCAGTGAACAGCACTAAGGCTCACTGGTCCCTCATCCAGCAAGATGATGATGATGCCTGTGCCTGGTGGTGTGGTCAGGTACCATTGCAGGTCGTGTAGCATGCAGACCACGCTGATGTAAAGTTTGGAACGCTCTGATGTGACACTTGGGTGACTATGTGTCCTTTAAGCCTTGTGCTCACATTGCTTTTTTCCTTTCTTTTTTTAAGCAATAAATGCAAGGAAAAAGCATCCCAGCAAAGTCTATGAGAATCCTGACTTGCTGTGCACATGCTGTTTTTTTCCTTGCAGTTTTTGTTGCTGAAAAAAGCAGCATGTCAATTATTTCTACTTTTTTTTTTTTCACAAATTGACTTCAACGGAGTCAGTGAAACACGCAGGAAAACACATGTGTAATGCCCATGTTGCTTTTGTTTGTGCATTTATGTGCTTTGTTGACGTCACTGGGGTGTCTGGCAGCCATTGTCTCATCTCGCGGTCTTTACCGTGGGACCCACTGCAGGCAACCCCAGGGTCATCACATGGTGAATAGAGCTCACGCCAGTGGATCACTGGGGTTTCCCGCAGATCCGCCGGCATGAATTCTGTTCACCTTGTGAAGTCACCGGGGTTCCCTGCACCTAGGCCTCGCAGTCATGACTGCGGGACCTTGCTAGAGGGAACTCCAGTGACGTAAGTGGCCTGGTCTGTGAGGCCATTCATACCTCAGTAACCTGGGGTCTGGGGAGGGCGTCCTAAGTGTGGGATCACAGGGCACAGCAGTGCATGATGGAACTTGTGTAATAGCACACAGTAAGAATAGATAGGGGAAGTGACTGATTTAAACATCAGAGCTGCAGACACCAATTAATGCTGTCTGCATAATAAAAGTTTTATATAACTATAATAAGAGTATGGATGCATTTTTTTTTTTTTACCATGTTCACAATATGATAAAACTGATCTGGCAATATGATTCTCCAGGTCAGATATCAAACGTATAGATTTTTGTTGTTTCTTTTTTAGGTGGTGAAAAAAAAAGTTCCAAATTTTTAAGAAAAATTATTTACTTGAATCACCATTTTCCGAGACCCATAACATATTCATTTTCTGGGATGTGGGGCTGGGTGAAGGCTTATTTGAGCAGACATTTTTACAGATACCATTTTGGCATAGATACGATGTTCTGATCATCTCTGCATTTTATTGCAATATTGCGCGGGCCAAAAAACCCCCAAATTTCTGGAGTTTATTTTTCATTCTCGTTACATTGTTGGCTTTTAAATTATTTTTTTTTTTTTAAACACCTTTTACCGTATTTAATAGTCCCCTCAGAGGACTTGAAGCTGCAATCGTCCGATCACTTGTTCTGTACATAGCAGTGCATCAGCTAAAATCACGATCTCCTATGACAGCCAGCTACGGCCTGCCTTTTACAGGAGGATTGTAATGACAGGCACAGAAGTCATCAGTAGACCCCCAGCTGTCATGGCAACCCATCGGCACACCGCAAGCATGTCACAGGAGCGATGATGAGCATATATAATAACACACCCGCCTGCTGATGCGTGAATGCCGCTGTCAGAGACTGACATTTAACAGTTTAAGAGCTGCGGGAGGTGGTTTGATCCACCCACAGGTGTTAAAAGGCACATGATGACTAACGAAATCAGCAATCATGTGCAGGGAAAGAGGTGGGCTTGGCATTTGAGCCCACATCGAAGGCAGGGATGCTACCATCCAATTGTAGAACTCATTCCAAAATCTATTGACTGAAATGTAGTTTGAGAGACAACCCCTTTAAAGGGGAACTCCAGGGAGATGGAATATTTTTTTTTTTTAATGGCCATAACTTCATTAACTATTAAGATAACCTGCAATTCAATGTCACGGTGGAGCTACTCTTCGGTGTCCTCCCCCCCCTCCCTTCTGGGAGGGCACGTCACAAATCAGGGGGTGTGGCATGTTCTCAAACTCTAGTAGCAGCCAGCTCCCCGACAATACTTGTCTGTATTCAGTCGGAGATCAGGGCGCATGGCCAGCCCCTGCCAAGCAACAGTCGGTATAATTATGCTCTGCTTGCTGTTCCCTTCCCCTCTGAAAGTATGACTGTATAATTTCTTAATGACTGTCTAGGTTCTTGGACATATAAAGAAACTGCAAATACAAGCAGCAATTCACTGCTCTACCAGCCATGTCCAGATCAGGTCAGGGGATATGGCTTGTGGATGCCGCTCAATTTTATATTCTCTTCCCCTGGAAGTGTATGGATAAATTGACAAGTAGGTGATATTCCATTTGTCAATAAGGGGGTGTCCTTATGCAGTGTCAGAGTGATCGCACTGATTGGACAGTAACAAACTAGAGTCACTGACGAGGAGAAAGATAACAGCTGCTAAGTTTTCTTCTAAATTTGTAGGACGAGTAACAGGAATAGCACACTGACCAATAGTTTGGGTAGCATGAATCTAAAGTTGTTAGGAAATACACTTCAAAAGAGGTGTTGTGTGCATCCCTGAAGGTCAACGGCAAAAAGACCAAGGATCAAATATGCTTGGGACAAAAGGATAAACAAGCAACAGACCGGGAGCTATTTAAAGGGAGAGTCCACTACTGGCCAAGCCCTATTTACTGCCACAGTATGCGGATACATAAATAAAGAAATAAATAAAAGCACACATACCTACACGACCACTCTGAGCATTGCGTGTTTCACCTCTTCCCCCTACAGATAGTGCCATGATGTCACGTGAGCACTGTACCCCATCAATGGCTGAAAACTTTATAGCTCATGAGCACCGCAGCTCATTAATGGCTGCTAATTGTGTATGGCTCGTGAGCACTGTAGCTCATCAGTGGCTGCTAATTGTTTATGGCTCGTGAGCACTGTACCCCATCAATGGCTGAAACCTTTATAGCTCATGAGCACTGCAGCTCATTAATGGCTGCTAATTGTGTATGGCTCGTGAGCACTGTAGCTCATCAGTGGCTGCTAATTGTTTATGGCTCGTGAGCACTGTACCCCATCAATGGCTGAAACCTTTATAGCTCATGAGCACTGCAGCTCATTAATGGCTGCTAATTGTGTATGGCTCGTGAGCACTGTAGCTCATCAGTGGCTGCTAATCGTTAATGGCCCTTGAATGCTGCAGCTCATTAATAGCTGCTAATTGGTTTTGGTTTGCGAGCACTGTAGCTCATCATTGGCTGCTAATTGTGTATGGCTCGTGAGAACTGCAGCTTATCGGTGGCCACTAATTGCCTAGGGCTTGTGAATGCTGCAGCTTATTAATGGCCGCCAATTGTTTATGACCCGTGAGTACTGTAAATCATTAGATCAGTGGCCGCTAATTGTTTATGGGTCGTGAGCACTGTAGCTCATCAGTGGTCACTAAACTATTCATGGTTCGTGTACACTGTAGCTCATCGGTGACTGCTAAACTGTTAATGGCTTGTGAATGCTGCAGCTCAATACCCGCTAATTGTTCATGGTTGTGAGCACTCTAGCTCATGAATGGCTGCTAATTGTTTATGGCTCGTGAGCACTGCAACTCATTAATGGCTGCTAATTGTGTATGGCTCGTGAGCACTGCAACTCATTAATGGCTGCTAATTGTGTATGGCTCGTGAGCACTGCAACTCATTAATGGCTGCTATTTGTGTATGGCTCGTGAGCACTGTAGCTCATCAGTGGTTGCTAATTGTTTATGGCTAGAGAATGCTGCAGCTCATCAGTGACCGCTAATTGTTAAGGGCTCATGACCACTGAAGCTCATCAATGGGCGGTAATGGTTTATGGCTCGTGAGCACTGTAGCTCATCAAAGGCTGCTGTTTATGGCTCGTGAATGCTGCACCTCATCAATGTCGCCAATTGATTATGGCTCTTGAATGCTGCAAATCATTAATGGCTAATAATATTTGGTTTGTGAGCACTATAGCTCATCATTGGCTGCTAATCGTTTATGGCTTGTGAATACTGCAGCTCATCAATGCCCGCTAATTGTCTATGGCTCATGAGAACTGTAGCTTATCAGTGGCTGCTAATTGTTTAGAGCTCGTGAGCACTGTAGCTCATCAGTGGCCGCTGTTTTTGGCTCGTGAGCACTGCAGCTTACCGATGGTCGCTAACTGGTTATGGTTCATGAATGCTGCAGCTTATCAATGGCCACTGATTGCTTACGGCTCGTGAATGCTGCAGATTATCAATGGCCACTAACGGCCTATGACTTGTGAGCGCTGCAGCTTATTAATGGTCGCTAACGGTTTATGCCTTGTAAATGCTCCAGCTTTTCAGTGTCCACTAATAGGCTGCAGCGCTCATGTGCCATAGACCATGAATAATGCCATGAGATGATTGTGGAACAGCACACTGGAATGCTTTTTATTCTTATTTTATTCGGCACAATTGAAAGCGAAACCAGAGAAAGTGGGCAATCTCCTTAATACAAAGTATGACATTCAAAATAAATATTTCAAGATCCATAATAAAAACATAATTGGACTTGTTCAAATATGAGATGCTTACTTGATGTTCAGCATGAATATGGTCTCCAGTTGGCCAACGGTGCTTACTATTATTGTAACCACCTCCACCACTTCCACCACCCCCAAGTTGCTCGCCATGTTGCCTCTGGAAAAAATAATCTACCATAGCATCATCCTGGGAGCGTCCAGCCACACCCATAGAACTGCCAACCGGACTAGCATGGGGGCCAGCAGCCAATGCAGAATGGGATGGGTGCGGTGGTGGCTGCTGCTGGCCCACCGGTCCAGAAGTCAGGACCACGGGCATGTTGTGGTTAAGGGTGCCTTCTGTATATTGTTTCAGGTGGGGGCTGAAGGAGTCCTGCCAGAGAACCGTTTTCCTCTTCAAGACACATGCAACGCTCATTCCACCAACACCTACAAAGAGAGAAATAAATGAAAATTAATGATGCGCCATGAATAATAAAATAAGCATCTTTTAATAAGCTGAATACATGAATATAAAAACAAACTTGCCTATGTGCATATATTGCAGATCTTATAGTGGGTTATCGAATTTTGGATTACATCACAAACATTCAAATTCAGCACAAAGGGCATTTTTTCACCATATTGTGCAAGTCCATAGGTCAGACATTTTTCTAAATTCATGTATCATGTATGTCACTGCGGAAGTGGTACAATAAGTCAGTGCAGACCAATATTACAAGAAAAAAAAAAACCCCGAACATTATGCCCAGACTTTTTCCCCCTCAACATTTCAGTGGGACATGAAAGCCTTGTTTACATGAATGTGCTACAAACCACCAGCACATGTCGGCTGCAGCAAATTAGTAGCCCCAGTATAGCACATCCACCAAGGCTGCGGAGAGCCCACAGTGGTCATGTGCAGGCCGCTTGTAGACAAAAGCAGGATATCATGGTGGAGACATCAACGGATCACCCAGGTAAAAGATGGGAGGGTACAGGTTTCTTCATATTTTTGAAATTGTTTGCCCCAATTAATAAATCACATTTATCAAATTCACCATGCTACAAGCTCTGATCACAGAACGGGCCATTAGTCTCAATTTTTGCAGCATCTCCTTAAGACTATGGGCTCATTCAGACGACCGTTCCGTCTGTCCTGGTCAGTTCCTGTTTTTTGATGACCTATTGACAGGACCATCTTTTAAATCTATTTTGTGTAGGATCTGATGGCACATGGAACCACTTCCGTGTGCATCAATTCTTACAAAAAAAAAACCAGATCGGATGCCGTATGTCCGTTCCGTTATTATGGAACATGTCCTATTCTGTTCTGTAATAACAGACCGTGACTCAATGCAAGTCAATGGGTCTGGAAACTACACGGAAGCACTTCCGTCGGGTGCCCCTGCAGTCTGTCCCACTCCCGCGCCAGCCCTACAGCTGCCTGCACTGCAATGTGTCCACAGCTGGACGGGGATGACAAGCGCAGACATGAGCTCTCCCAGCCAATGGGGCACATTCTGTTCTTCATTGACTGGGACAGTGAGTATGGATCATCGTGGGACCCCCTTATTGGATTACGCCGGCCCTGGATTTGTTTTTTTCTTTGGTGAAAGAGGAAATGTGTTGGGGGGGCTGGGAGGTTACATAAAAATTTGTGTCCTATAGATGTCGGGTATCTGATATACGCCGTGACATCACAAATCCCAGGGCTTGATGTCAGGAGACATTTCACAGCTGGTATGAACCACATATATTACCCAATTTGCCACTGCACCAGAGCATTCAGGATGAGCTGGGTTAAAGTCCTGGGACTGGTGCATCTAATAGATGCGGATATTCCGGCTGGCTGATGGGCTTCCAATAACGTGAGTCTCCCCAGCTTAATACCAGCAAGCAGCTGTGAGGCTTTATCTTGGTTGGTATCAAAATTTTGTGGGGTGAACCACAAGCCTTTTTTTTCCAAATTACTTATTAAATTTATTGCACTGTATAATATAGACCCGCCCACCGTGATTGGTTGCAGTCAGAGCTGTCACTCAGTGGCGGGGGGGTCTCACTACAACCAATCACAGACGCCGGTGAGAAGGGAAGCAGTAAATATGAAATGAGCAGCCGCCCCGATTAGAACTAAAAGCTTCTGCGGGAGAAGTGCGACAGCCATGCCAATGATCAGTGAGTATGTAGCGCTTGCTCCTACCCCTTTGCGCTGGAGTCTATTCCCCATAGACCTTACATGGGGACCAGCATCTGGTCAGATACCTTGGACTGTATGCAACTCCTTCCGTTTTTCTCTGCGGACCGCAAAAAAAGAAAAAAAAAAAAAAAACACGGAAGTCACACGGACCGTATATACCGGACGGGACAGTTGCGGTTGCCAGACGGATTAAAAAAAAGCAAAAACGGAACGGTCGTGTGCATGTAGCCTATAGGCTATAGTTTGTGAATGGGAGAACCACAGGGATTTCCAGTACTTGCATCTGCCAGGTTCAGTAGATTACAGCCTGCAGGTAAGGAATAGTGCATATTGACACCAAGCAAGATATTTTACTAACAATACCTCTAGATTAAACTTATGATAAAATATATTGTTCGATTACTAATGCAAAACAATTTGGTGGCCCAAACATAGTAAATGTGGGTGACACTATATCAGTAACACACCAACAGCTTCCACAATTCAGGTAAAAAAAAAAAAAAAAAAAAAAAAAAAAAAAAAAAATATATATAAGCACTCACACAAGAACATACACAGTGATTACTATATAAACAGCTAAAAATCACTCGTCATACACCCATCAGTAGGATGTAAAGAAAAGAAATTCTTTCCATGACATGTTCCCTGTTTAAGGGTCTCTACTGGTTTTAGCTTCAAAATACTGAAACCCGACGCTGATCTAAATACTGCTATTTGTGAATAAGACCTTAGTGTCGCTAACAGGATACAGAGCTTGACATTTGACCTCGCTTTTAATTTTAGATAGCTTACTATATCCCAATGTGTTGGCCACTAGAAGAACAGAGCTTTTCCATTTGCATTACAATAAAACAATATTTATTGTACAATTTTTTTTTTTATTTTTTTTTTACTACTGACAAGTAGTACCTTTTGTCAATTAACTTCAAGTAGGGTTAATAGAGAACCAATGTGTAGACGTCTGTTTCCAGTAATCCAAAGCTTGGATAAATCTCCAGCTGACGCACTTTGGCTAAAGTGGCTTTGGAGGGGGCGGGGGGGCAGTTTAATAGATTCCTGCTCACTGGATGTGTTAGTAGTCCACAGGATATTAGCTTTGTTGCTTTACAATACCAGTTTTGTCACTGTCACTAAGCCAAATAGGGCAAGTGCATTTGGCATAATTTGACTGCAAAGGTCTTTACCAGTTAACACCAACGCCCCCAGTGAGATATAAGTACATATGTGGTGAATATAAAAAGTCAACACACCCCTTTTAACATGCCAGATATTTATCATACACATATATATTACCAATAAAAGTCATATCAGACCTTTTTCCCCCATCTTTAATATCACCTATAATCTGTACAATTCAATTGAATGAGATGAAATTTTTTCAGTTGGAAAAAGAAAAACTAGATATTTAAAGAAATGTGGTGCCATATATACGCACACACAAAGTAATGCTTCAATGAAATACCCTTTTCAATTTTTAGCAGAGCCCTGAAGGTTTGGAAGTGTTCATAATCCAACCCCCGCATGCACCATCGGACCATCGGATGTTTTACCACACGCTTTTGGCAAAACATGGCTATGCTTGGATGTCTTACGCCCCTACTCCACAGGCCAGAAGAATATGGGAGATTGTGGTGACAAGCCAGAAATTCCTGCAGCCTCATTGCTGTAACTTAGTGTTTTCTATACAGTAAAACATACTCCGTATGATTCTCTAGATCAGTACAAATATGGCAAACACACAGATTTCTCTTTATTTTAGTGGTGAATAGAAATTCTGAAGCTTCCCAAAAATAAATAAATTCTTCTAAGGCTATGTGCGCACGTGTACGTATTACATGCAGTTACGCTGCGCTTTGTAGCGCGTCCTGCATCCCCTGCACAATCTATGGAGATTATGCAGGGGCCGTGCGCACGTGGCGTCTTAGAGCGCAGCGCTTCGGCTGCTGCCCGAATCACGCGTTCTAAGAAGTGACATGTTACTTCTTCCGCACATAGCCTTAGGGTGCCATCTTCTCAGACATGTCTTTTTTGCACCCAAGTCAATATTTTCATACTATTTTGGTGTATACATGCCTAATTTTCCATTCCTTTCTAGCAGCCATAAAACTGTAATTCTGCCATTTGAGAGGGGTTTTTTTTACTCATTGTGCCCTTTACAGAATAGGTTAAGTTTATATTTTGATACAGACTTTAACAAAAGTAGCAATACCAAATATGTTTATGTTTTTTTTCCCTTTGTATTTGTGATCGCAGCGGTGCACTGACTATTTAACATGCGTTTGAAAGTGGTTGGTTAATTCTGACCATAATCACATCTCCAATTACACAAGGGTGTTCATACACAGTGGGAATCTGTCAGCAGGTTTTTGCCACCTAATCTGAAAGCAGCATTAGGTAGGGGTAGAGACCCTGACTCCAGTGATGTGTCACTTACTGGGCTGCTTAGTGTAGTTGTGATAAAATCACTGATTAATCAGCAGTAGATCATTAGAGGACTACTTGGCCTCCTGTCAGGTAGTCCAGCATATTTATGAGCTCTGTATAACTGCTAGACCTGCAGCAGAGAAACCATTGTTAAAAAAATGACAGCAAAAAGCCCAGTAAGTGACATCGCTGGAATCAGGGTCTCTGTCACATTATGCTGCTCTCAGATGGGGGAGCAAAAGCCTGATAACCATCCCTTTAACCCTTTTGTGACCTTGGACGTATATATATATATATATATATATATATAATATATATATAATATATATATATATATATATATATATTATATATATGTAAAATTATTTATATTATATACATGCACACACAGATACACACACACCCTAGGTCGTGTCCACCCCGGTAACCAAGGGCTCCAGTGGTGAGCCCGTGGTAATCCCTGCTGATCCAATCAGTAGACATGTCAAAATCTAACTGTGCAATTTAGATGGCCACAGCAGGGATCGCATTGTTCCCCGCTCTCAACAGCGGGCCCATGGTGTGGCCATGGTAGCGCGGGGTCAGCTCATGACCACTGACTACCATGACGTGTTTTCTGTAACAGCTGACACTCACAGGAAAGCAGCATTGACGCTGCACTATTGCCTTGATCAGCACACGCAATCTGATGGTAGAGTCCCTAGGGGCACTAGTAAAAAAAAAAACTAAAGTTAAAACCCCCCACTTTTCAGCCCATTGAAAATAAAACAAAACAAAACAAAAAAAAAAAAAAAAAAACAAACATTTGGCACCGCCACATTGAGAAATATAAAATAAATTAATCTGATCAGTATATGGCATAGCGTTAACAAAACTTTCCAAGAGCCAAAATTAAGTTTTTTGGTCGCTGCAATAAAATGCAGTAAAGGAGAGAAAAAAAGAAAAAAAGAAAAAAAAAAAAAGTCGCTGTATATAGGGATCAACCAATAAGATTTGTTCAATTAACAAACGGTAATTTTATTGATACAACATTTGTGCATACATAACCACACAAGACAGTGAAAAGGTCAATGGATTAAAAACATTTAAAATACAAAAAATCAACGAACACCCCAATACATAGCTCCATATCAGGAACCTGACGCCAAAATCCCAAGTAGGACTATACTAGGTGTATTACTCAATAATAAATATATGTTCAGGTGCAGGACATGAGTGTGATCTATCACTGCAAACCATATATCCTATCACACACAAAAGTATAGTACTATATCTGACACCACCATAAATACATATAAAATGCTAACAAACCACCAGCAGGGTAAATGTTATAATTTCAATGTGCCGGAGTCAAATGGTTAAACAAGGCAAACCACTGACCACCCAGAAACATCCAAGTTAAATCATCAAATTATATTACCACCCACTAGAGGTTGCATAATGAAGTGGTGCAGGCTCCCAGGATCGGTGTGAGTATGGGCTGTTGCCCCACGCGTATCGCCACAAACAATGTGGCTTCTTCAAGGGCCAAAAAGTAATTGAACCCATCACTGACCATAGTGCCTTTTATCCCATGAGCCGAGCACTTACCAGCTGTGGTTAATTTTGCCCAAGTGCTGTCTGAGGCATGGTATCAGAACCCGGAAATAACCAGGTCAGTAAAACAAGTTCAAATAACACTCATCCCCCACACACATCATAGAATATGCACAACGGTAAAAGAACAGCGGTGAGTATATTCATCTAATTCAATGAACTCACATATACCGTACTCATAATGCCCACCTGTGATCCAATGTCAACCAAAAATGGATAAGTATATTTTTTTTTTCTTTTCCCTAAACAACCAAAATCTTAAGCGGACTATCCATATTGCGCATGTCTGGTAACCCAGCAACACAGGTAAACAGGTAGGACATGAATTGCTACAATGATCCAGCCGGCGCGCATACAAGCATTAAAGATTGCCTCATATTATGATATCAGCAGACCCCCCCTGATAAAAAAAAAAAAAAAAATAGTTATCCAACATGGTAGAAGGAAAATTATCATGTCATGAATGCAGAAACACCTACATGTCAGAGTCGGGTTGAGAACACGGGTTTCTCAGGTTTATCGTATATACATCCCAGTGCGTTTACTCCACACTAAGGCTATGTGCGCACGTTGCGTAAATACATGCAGTTACGCTGCGCTTTGTAGCGCAGCATAACTGCATGCGTCCTGCGTCCCCTGCACAGTCTATGGAGATTGTGCAGGGGCCGTGCACACGTGGAGTCTTAGAGCGCAGCGCTTCGGCTGCTGCCCGAAGCGCTGCGTTCTAAGAAGTGACATGTCACTTCTTCCGTGCGCTTTGCCGGCAGCCCCTGCTCTGTCTATGGCAGGAGCTGCAGGCAGAGCGCATGGAATCGGCTTTTTTTTTTCTCTACGGACATTTTCTGCAGCGATTTGAAGCGCACGTGTGCTCTGCAGATCGCTGCAGAAATTTCTGCAGGGCTAGTACGCAACGTGCGCACATAGCCTAATACTCCGATGGGGGAGCAAAAACCTGATGACCATCCCTTTAATCCTTTCATGACCTTGGACAGTGTGTGATATATATATATTATTATTTATATTATATACATACACACACACCCTAGGTCGTGTCCCACCCGGTAACCAAGGGCTCCAGTGGTGAGCCCGTGGTAGTCCCTGCTGATCCAATCAGTAGACATGTCAAAATCTAGCGTTAACAAAACTTTCCAAGAGCCAAAATTAAGTTTTTTGGTCGCTTCAATAAAATGCAGTAACTTGCAATCAAAACTGAGCATCTACATAAAAATGGTATAATTAAAAATGTCAGCTCAAGACAAAAAATAAGCCATCACGGAGCCCCAGATCCCGAAAATGAGAACGTTACGGGTCTCAGAAAACGGCACCAAAAGCACTATTCTTTTCGACAAACGTCTGAATTTTCGCTCTTAGATAAAGGAAACAAAAAACCCCAAAACAATTGTGCAATCGCACTTTTTTTTACAATTCCACCGCACTTGGAATTGTTTTCCCTGTTGCCAGTATACTATTTGGCTAAACACTAATGGTTTCATTCAAAAGTACAACTCTTCCCACAAACAACAAGACCTCATATGGCAAGATTTAAGAAAAAAAAAAAAAGTTATGGCTCTTGGAAGAAGGGGAGGGAAAAACGAAAATGAAAAATCGCCAGGGGGTGAAGGGGTTTAAGGGAATCTGTCAGTAGGTTTTCGCTATCTCATCTGAGAGCAGCATATACAGTATGTAGGCAAACAGATCCTGCATCCAATGATTTATCACTTAGATTAATGGGGGAAGCTGTCTGACACAATCACAATTTTTAGATTTAGCCATCTAGCAAAACCTCATCCATCACATGTCTATGGCTCACGGTGGACTATTCATGTCCAAGTTTAACTTTTAGAAGACCACCTCTGCTCAAATCGCCACTTAGCTCCCATGTCTATGCAGAACAACATGTAAAGAGTTTCCTTTCAGATCTTCAAGGGTACCTGTCAGGTCCAATATGCAGCCAGGACCATGAGCAGTTCTGTGAGCATATTGCTAATCCCTGCCTAGCGGTCCGATATACACTAGCATAGATAAACAGATCTTTAGAAAAAGGATTTCTGAAGATCCTTTATGATATGCTAATGAGCGCAGGGACTAGTCGCAAGGGCCCCACAGGGGCATACCAACATTCTATTCTATGTCCAGCATCATCGGCAGTGACAAGCGTACCTGTGTATATTGTCACCGCCACAGACACCGGGTTTAGGGTCAACCTAGTGTGCATGATCAGAAGTCCCGTCATTTCCAGTCATGCGCACTTGACGTCTGTGGAGCCAGGACGCTAAGGGTATGTGCGCACGTTGCTTTTTACCTGCTTTTTTGCTGCTTTTTCTTCTGCGCTGTTTAATGCCAAAATGGATGTGTTCTTCTATTCAAGCCAAGTCTATGGGAATTTGGGTTTCTTGTTCACACTATTGTTGTTCAAAATGCTGCCTTTTTGTGGCAGAACTTTGGTCAAAAACTCAGCTTTTCAAAGAAGCAACATGTCAATTGTTTTTGCCATTTGGGTTTTGCACTGCAAAGCTGAGTTTTTGACCAAAGTTCTGCCACAAAAAGGCAGCATTTTGAACAACATAGTGTGAACAAGAAACCCAAATTCCCATAGACTTTGCTTGAATAGAAGAACACATCCATTTTGGCATTAAACAGCGCAGAAGAAAAAGCAGCAAAAAAGCAGGTAAAAAGCAACGTGCGCACATACCCTTACACCTAGCTTCATAGTGCACATGAAAGGAAGTGCCAGGACTTCTGATCATGTGCACTGACACTAACCCCAGCAACTGAGGTAGTGGCAATGACACAGGTACACGAGTCCCTGCTGATGACGCTGGGCATTGAATAGGATGTTAACATGCCCAGAAGGGCATGCTACAAGTGCAGACTAGTCAGGGGAAGAAACGCCCTTGTGACTAGTCACTGGCCTCATTACCATATCATAAAGGTTCTTTAGAAATACTTTTTCTAAAGATCCCTTTATCTATGCTACCAGATACAGGGAGTCGGGACGGTTAGGCAGGGATTAGAGATAAGCACCCATGGTTTTAGGTGCACTGGGTACCTGTCAGGTTCACTTTAAGAAAACTTAAGGAATTGACATGATTGTGTAGCATTCTAAGCCAGTCATAATACTATAGTGTGCCTGAGTGTGGTGCTGAGGTTTACAATTACATTGACAATGAAATTGCAATTAACAGGTAATAATGTTCAGGCACGTTCTAGCAGTAAATACATCCGGAAGCCACTCAATGGTAATCATGTCTATATAGCCGACAACATGTATTATAGCCTTCAGAAAAGCACATAAGTAATTCACCCAAATTGGACCAAACTATTTACACCGATCATGGGACAAATGAAAAGCTTTCGGTTTTAAGGCTATGTGTCCACGGTAGAATGTACCTGCGGATTTTTCTGCATGAAAATCCGCGGATTTGCCGCGGATTTTGATGCGGATTTTTTTTTTTTTTTCCCCATTCTATACCCAAAATCCGCACCAAAACTGCAACAAACAATTGACATGCTGCAGATTTTTCCGGATCAAAATCCGCGGCAAATCCGCAGCAGAAAAATCCGCAGCATGGACACAGCATTTCCAAAATGCCATTGAAATGGCTTGGAAGTGCCGCTGCTGCAGATTTTCGGGAAATCCGCGGCAAATCCGCAGCGTGGGCACATAGCCTTATAGTCAAGCAAACATTAGGCCCTGTGCACGGGGGTAAAGGTCAGAGGACACCTTGGGCAGCTGTACCATGGTTTGGTGGACACTATGCAGAAGATATCCCCAATAGTTATTTCTACAGAAAACAACTGCAATACAAGGCATCGAACAGGACTAAAAAAATACAATGATACAGTACCAGCCCAGTGTACCTCTGAAGAGTTGCCACAATCCTTACAAAACTGAGCCATAATAAGGCTATGTTAATGAGGCCTTTGTAAAATATAGAGTGTGCACATGCATATTTTCAGCATCTTTCACAGACTAAAATATACAGCACATTGTTAAGACATGCGGGCACCTCGCCCAATCAGCACCCGTCGTCTGTCTCCCCGCCTTCAGACATTTCAGCAGGATGTGAGCGCTGTGCTGGCTTCCTGCTCAAATGTCTGAAGGTGAATAAGAAAGATGGAGCTGATTGGTAGCGGGCCCACATGTTATGTCACATCGGCTCCAGGAACACAGTTTTAATCATCGCTGGAACTACGGCCACAAAGGAGGAGATTATAGGCTGATTTATTTTTACAGGGGCAAACAAAGAATGAGAAGAGGGTGTCCAACTAGTAGACAATGCCTTTAAGTGATGTTATTTTGTTCTTTTTGAAAATGGTGTTCAACATCTTCAGGACTGGGGCATTCAACCAGGAAAAAAAAAAAAAAAAGTTGACGAAGAAAGTGGTTTATTGCAATTCAGACATTTCTGACTAAGACTAACTTTTAAGAGAAAGAGAGAGCGCGAGCGAGAGAGATTATGAACTTTTCTTTTCATTATTTGAGGACTGACATCACTGCAATTTTTTTGTTATTTTGACCATTTCTCATTTTCAGAAAATACAACATTTATTGCTTGGAAATTCGGAGACATGTCAGTAGTTTATTTACATTTTACTTAAAAATATAGCTAGAAAGAGGGGGGAAAAAAAAAAAAAAAACAGAAAAACTGACAATTTTGCAGTGGTCTCAATTTCTGCCAGAGCTGTGTGTGCGAGCGTGCGTTCGTGCAAGCATGCATGCATATATGCATTTATACGTACATCATGTATGCATGCATTCAATTGAAGGCGGAACCCGGCATAAAACATCCAAAAAATGGTCAGAAGTATAAATAAAACTTCACATTTATTCAGAAAATAAAAGTAGTATAAAATAAGCTCCTCCGATCAACTCGTTTCAGACGCAATCGTTCTTAGTCATGATCATCAAGGGATACAACTTGAAAGCATTTAAATAGTACCTAGCCAAGGGAAATGACATTATGCAAAATACATACAAAAAAATGACAAATTATTTAGAAAAATATCAAAAAAGATACATCCGTTAATAGAAATACAATAAATCTGTTCTTTTATTTAATCCCAAAGGGAAGGAGGTGTTCATTTGAAAAATAAATAAAGCTTCCTGATAATGAAGTACCGTATTTTTCGGACTATAAGGCTATGTGCCCACGCTGCGGATTTACCGAAAATCTGCAGCAGCAGCACTTCCAAGCCATTTCAATGGCATTTTGGAAATGCTGTGCCCATGCTGCGGATTTTTCCGCGGCGGATTTGCCGCGGATTTTGATCCGGAAAAATCTGCAGCATGTCAATTATTGTTGCGGATTTTGTTGCGGATTTTTCCCATGCAAGTCAATGCAAGGTGTAAAATCCGCAAGAAATCCACAGGTCTGTTCCCACAGGCTCTTTTTCCTGCGGATTTGGTGCGGATTTCGCAAACAAATCCGCAGGAAGTGATGTAGGATAGTTCAGGAAGAGGAAGTTTCACCATTTTGTAGTATAGAGTAGTGGCAGTGTAGTCGTGTTGTGTCCGGACTCTGGATTGCCAGCTAAAAGCAGCTAGTTACAGGCTGCTTGCTTTTAGCTGGCAAAACAGGATCCCAGGTCTTTTTTCACAATTCTTTTTAAAAAAAAAAAATGTGCTCCGCTGTATTTTCACTGTCCAGCCCGATGCAAGCAAGCAACTGGGGGCTGTGCTTCTCAGCGGCATAAGGCTGAAGCATTCTCTGCCCCTCCCGCTGAGAAAAACAGTCCTCAGCTGCCCCTGAAAATGGCGGCTCCGTTGTGAAGCGCCATTCTCAGGTGCTGTACCGAGGCTCATCCAGCTGCCCTGATGCATTTGGCTGGCTGGGTAATACGGGGTTAATGCCAGTTTTCTGCAAACTGGCACTAAGCCCGAGGTTCATAATGTCATGCCTGTGTAGACACGGCCATTATGAACCTCCGTTTAGTAATAAAGAAAAGAAAACACTTTTTTAAAAAATTTTATTTGAAAGAAAAACACACACACATCCCTGATTGCCATCTTTATTACTCCCTGAATCCCCCGACGATAATCCATGACAGCTCCAATGTGCATCCGGCTGACCCGGGCACTGACGTCAGCCGGTCACAGCAGCCGTCAGTGTATTATTAAATGCTGCACAGCTCTTTTCCGGCAGCTGGGAAAGTCTGATATCAGAGCCCTGGTCAGCTGACTTAATTCGCGAGCGCAGGCGGGTCAGCTGACTGCACACCGACAGCTGACGATGTGCAGTCATGTGACCCGGGCACGGACGTCAGCCGGTCCCAGCAGCCGTCAGTGTACGAGATGCTGCAAAGCTCTCTTCCGGCTGCTGGTACCGGCTGACGTCCGTGCCCGGGTCAGATGAGTGCACATCGGAGCCCGGCACATCAGCTGGTCGGTGTGCAGTCAGCTGACCCGCCCGCGCTTGCGAATTAAGTCAGCTGACCGGCTGACTTCTGTGCCCGGGTCAGTTGATGCTGTGAAGTCAGCTGACCCGAGCTCAGCTATGAACTGAGCTGACCCGGCCAGTGAGTTCTGCCGCTCCCAGCAGCCGGCAGAGAGCTTTCCTGTGATATTGGCCTGGATTAACCTCTGAGGCTTGGGAGTAATAAAGATGGCAATCAGGGATGTGTGTGTGTGTTTTTCTTTCAATTAAAATTTTTAATAAAGGTGTTGTGTTTTCTTTTTTCCCAAATGGAGGTTCATAATGGCCGTGTCTACACAGGCATGACATTATGAACCTCGGGCTTAGTGCCAGTTTGCAGAACACTGGCATTAACCCCGTTATATTACCCAGCCAGCCAAATGCATCAGGGCAGCTGGATGAGCCTCGGTACAGCACCTGAGAATGGCGCTTCACAATGGAGCCGCCATTTTCAGGGGCAGCTGAGGACTGTTTTTCTCAGCGGGAGGGGCAGAGAATGCTTCAGCCTTATCCCGCTGAGAAGCACAGCCCCCAGTTGCTTGCTTGCATCGGGCTGGACAGTGAAAATACAGCGGAGCACTTTTTTTTTTTTTTTTTTTTTTAAATAACAGTGAAAGGGAACATGGGACCACATTTTTTGGCTATAAGCTGCGGCCACCACCACTAGGTTATTATATACAGCCTGTTAGAATGTAAGAGCCCAGTGGTGTTGGCCGCAGCTTTTCTGTATAAGCACACTGTGAGACTGCTAACAAAATGGATAATGGAGAAGAAAGGAGGGTTGGGACAGGAAATTACATAAAGAGACTTTTTTTGCCTTCAAAACAGTCAAAGCTTTATTCAGAAACACATTAGAGTACAATGGACAAAATCCGCATCAAAATCCGCAACGAAATCAGCGTCAAATCCGCAGCTATGCTAAGGTGCGGATTCTGGGGGAAAGCTGCGGATTTTGAGGCACAAAAATCCGCAGCAACATTCTCTCGTGGACACATAGCCTAAGACGCACTTTTTCCCCCAAATGTTAGGGGAAAGTGGGGAGTGCGTCTTATAGTCTGAATGTAGGGCTGCGGGGAATGAGGGTGCTGCGGTGGAGCGGGTCCATCAGCGGCACGAGCTGGCTGTAGCAGCGCCTGCCATGACCACATGGACAGGGTCATTTAATATGCATGCCCATCCTCCCGCCCATCATCTCCGCGCTGAAGCCGGCGCTGACAGGTGGGCGTGATGATGGGCGAGGGATAAACATCCAGCCCTCATGATCACCCCTGGCAACTTCAGCCTGCAGTGATCATGTGCGGCTGTATTCACTGCCCCTGCGCATCATCATCAGCGCGGGGTGCAGTGAATCAGTACACTCACCGGCCACGATCCCTGCAGCACCGCGATGTCCTCCTGTCTGTGCCGGCGGCGGCTGTGTGGAGACTAGCGGTGCGCACACCGATGATGTCATCGCTGTGCGCACGTGTCCACACGCAGCCACCGACAGCACAGATAGGTGGGCATTGCAGGGAGCTTGGCCGGCTCTACTCAGCGGCGCTGCTGCTGACACAGACGGGAGGAGGAGCGATGCTGCAGGGAGGGAGGTAAGGTGAGTATGAAATTTTTTTTTTTTTATGTGCCACAGGATGCGGGCTGTATAACAGGATGAGAGCATATAGCAGGATGGGGGGGAGGGGGTCTATGCAGGATGGGGGGGGTCTATGAGCAGGATGGGGGGGGGTCTATGAGCAGGATGGGGGGGGGGTCTATGAGCAGGATGGGGGGGGTCTATGAGCAGGATGGGGGGGGTCTATGAGCAGGATGGGGGGGGGTCTATGAGCAGGATGGGGGGGGGTCTATGAGCAGGATGGGGGGGGGTCTATGAGCAGGATGGGGGGGGGTCTATGAGCAGGATGGGGGGGGGGGGGGGTCTATGAGCAGGATGGGGGGGGGGGGGTCTATGAGCAGGATGGGGGGGGGGGGTCTATGAGCAGGATGGGGGGGGGGTCTATGAGCAGGATGGGGGGGGTCTATGAGCAGGATGGGGGGGGGTCTATGAGCAGGATGGGGGGGGGGTCTATGAGCAGGATGGGGGGGGGGGGTCTATGAGCAGGATGGGGGGGGGTCTATGAGCAGGATGGGGGGGGTCTATGAGCAGGATGGGGGGGGGGGGCTATGAGCAGGATGGGGGCGGGGGGGGCTTTGAGCAGGATGGGGGGGGGGGGCTATGAGCAGGATGGGGGGGGAGGGGGTCTATGAGCAGGATGGGGGGGGTCTATGAGCAGGATGGGGGGGGTCTATGAGCAGGATGGGGGGGGTGTCTATGAGCAGGATGGGGGGGGTCTATGAGCAGGATGGGGGGGGTCTATGAGCAGGATGGGGGGGGGTCTATGAGCAGGATGGGGGGGTGTCTATGAGCAGGATGGGGGGGTGTCTATGACAGGATGGGGGGGGTGTCTATGAGCAGGATGGGGGGGTGTCTATGAGCAGGATGGGGGGGGGTGTCTATGAGCAGGATGGGGGGTGTCTATGAGCAGGATGGGGGGTGTCTATGAGCAGGATGGGGGGGTGTCTATGAGCAGGATGGGGGGTGTCTATGAGCAGGATGGGGGGGTGTCTATGAGCAGGATGGGGGGGTGTCTATGAGCAGGATGGGGGGTGTCTATGAGCAGGATGGGGGGGTGTCTATGAGCAGGATGGGGGGGGTGTCTATGAGCAGGATGGGGGGGTGTCTATGAGCAGGATGGGGGGGTGTCTATGAGCAGGATGGGGGGGGTGTCTATGAGCAGGATGGGGGGGTGTCTATGAGCAGGATGGGGGGGTGTCTATGAGCAGGATGGGGGGGGTCTATGAGCAGGATGGGGGGTGTCTATGAGCAGGATGGGGGGGTGTCTATGAGTCAGGATGGGGGGGGTGTCTATGAGCAGGATGGGGGGGTCTATGAGCAGGATGGGGGGGGGGGGGTCTATGAGCAGGATGGGGGGGTCTATGAGCAGGATGGGGGGGGGTCTATGAGCAGGATGGGGGGTCTATGAGCAGGATGGGGGGTCTATGAGCAGGATGGGGGGGTCTATGAGCAGGATGGGGGGGGGTCTATGAGCAGGATGGGGGGGGTCTATGAGCAGAATGGGGGGGGGTCTATGAGCAGAATGGGGGGGGGTCTATGAGCAGAATGGGGGGGGGTCTATGAGCAGGATGGGGGGGGTCTATGAGCAGGATGGGGGGGTCTATGAGCAGGATGGGGGGGTCTATGAGCAGGATTGGGGGGTCCTATGAGCAGGATGGGGGGGTCTATGAGCAGGATGGGGGGGGTCTATGAGCAGGATGGGGGGGGGTCTATGAGCAGGATGGGGGGGTCTATGAGCAGGTGGGGGGGTCTATGAGCAGGATGGGGGGGTCTATGAGCAGGATGGGGGGGTCTATGAGCAGGATGGGGGGGTCTATGAGCAGGATGGGGGGTCTATGAGCAGGATGGGGGGGTCTATGAGCAGGATGGGGGGGTCTATGAGCAGGATGGGGGTCTATGAGCAGGATGGGGGGTCTATGAGCAGGATGGGGGGGTCTATGAGCAGGATGGGGGGGGGTCTATGAGCAAGATGGGGGGGGGTCTATGAGCAGGAAGGGGGGGGGTCTATGAGCAGGATGGGGGGGGGTCTATGAGCAGGATGGGGGGGTCTATGAGCAGGATGGGGGGGGGGGTCTATGAGCAGGATGGGGGGGGGTCTATGAGCAGGATGGGGGGGGGGTCTATGAGCAGGATGGGGGGGGTCTATGAGCAGGATGGGGGGGGGGTCTATGAGCAGGATGGGGGGGGTCTATGAGCAGGATGGGGGGGGGGGGGTCTATGAGCAGGATGTGGCCATATGCCAGGATGAGGGACATATACTGTATATACAAGGCAGGAGGATCATTACCAGGATCGGGTACCTTAGTAGAGAATTTGGGACATTACTACCATAACAGTGTCACAGCAGATCCTCGCCCCATAACAGTGTGTCATGACCACATTTTTTGCTTAAAATTTTATTTTCCTATTTCCGCCTCTTAAACAGGGTGCGTTTTATAGTCCGAAAAATACGGTAAGCGAATTCTGTCTCCACCTCTTCTATTACCATGAAACTTTTTTTTAAGAGCATGGATCTCAAGGTGGTTTGTGTTACTCTGATATACCAATCTAACATGCTGGGAAACACTATAGGGAGTACGGGTAGAAATATGTTTGGCATCATACCAGATGCTCTGCGATTCTGGTGTGTAACGCACGACTTGTGCAACCAATATATTGGAGCTGGCAGCTCCTGCAGGTGATAGCATAAACAACAAAATAGTCTCCACAATTAAGAAATTGTTCATTAGTATACATTTTGTTAGTAGTGGTAGCAGCAATGGTTTTTTGTTTGACAAAAGGACACGATCCACAGGATTTACTTCCACAGCGGTAAGAACCTGTAGTGGAAAGCCAACCACGATATGTAGATTTTTTTTTTTTTAACTAATTTTAGTATAATCTGTAGGGGAAATAGCAGCTCCTAAGGTGGAACCCTGTTTAGAAACAAAATTAACCCCGGGGCCAAGTATTTTTCTAGTGATCTCATCTGAAAATAAAAAACTGGTAAATATTTTTTGACTAATTTTTATAACCTGTTGATAATTGATACTATAATTAGTAGAAAAAGTTACCTGGGAAGAAGTAGAAAGATTATTATCAGAGTTATCATGATAGGCAAGATATTTTTGCCTGTCATGTAAATCAACTTTCTTTTTGGCTCGTTCTATGGTGGCAACAGAAAATCCCCTATTTTTAAAACAGTTTTTGAATACGCGCACATTCTTTGTTATAATCAGCTTGGTGTGAACATGTTCTTTTAGCACAAACAAATTCACCCACAGGTAAGTTGTCTTTAATATGCCTGGGATGGCAGCTGGCCGCATGTAGCATAGAATTACCTGCTACCGGTTTGCGGAAAAGAGTGCGAACTACATCACCTGTGGCAACAGAACCAGTGAGCAAAAGATCAAGACATGCTATACTATTAGAATTCAAATTATATGTAAATTTGATATTGAAAGGATTGTTATTTAGATAATAAAAAGGGATCAATTCACAAGAACCATTCCATACAACCAAACTATGAATCTAAAATAATAAACAATTTGATTGAAAAATGGATTTGATTCATTATAGATATAACAATCCTCCCAATAATTCATGTAAATTATTTCCACCAAAGGGGAAAATTTGGCTCCCATAGAGCAGCCAAGTTTTTGAAGAAAAAAAATTAGAAAATTTGAAAAAATTATTTTGTAACAAAAACCAAATAGAATCTAGAATAAAATTCTGAAGCTGAATAGAGTATTGTGTACATCTGTTTATATATTCTTTAACCCCCTTAACGACCGCGGGCAGAAAAATTACGTCCTAGCGGTCATAACGTTACTGCCTGCGGTCTGCCGTCAGCAGCATGCTGCGATCGGCGCACATCTCAGCTGATTTTCACAGCTGAGATGAGTGCCTGCTAGGCACGAGCAGAATCGTTATCTGCTCGTGCCGTTTAACCCCTTAAATGGCGCTGTCAATATGTGACAGCGCCATTATAAGCGCGATCGCGGTAAACTTTTACTTACCCCCCGATGCCGGAAGTCACGTGACGCGATCACGTGACTTCCGGTAGTTGTCATGGTAGCACAGGGTCATGTGATGACTCCTGTACTACACATAAATTGCTTTCACTTTCGCTGTGCCCGCGGCCCAGTGAAAAAGAAAGTGAGCGTATCTGCTGTTTACAGCTGTGTAGCTGTGATCAGCAGATAGTGCAGAGCGATCGGATTGCTGATCGCTATAGCCCCCTAGGGGGACTAGTAAAATAAAAAAAAAAAAAAATAAAAAACAAGTTAAAAAAAAGTTTTAAAAAATTAAAACAAAAAAACCTAAAAAGTTCAAAACACCCCCCATTCACCCCATTAAAAATTAAAGGGTTAAAAAAATAAAAAAACACATTTGGTATCGCCGCGTTCAGAAACGCCCGATCTATCAAAATATAAAATCAATTAATCTGATCAGTATACGGTGTAGCAGCAAAAAAATTCCAAACGCCAAAACGACTTTTTTTGTCGCCACAACTTTTGCGCAAAATGCAATAAGAGGCGATCAAAACGTAGCATCTGCGCAAAAATGGTACCGTTAAAAACGTCACCTCGAGACGCAAAAAATAAGCAGTCACTGAGCCATAGATCCCGAAAAATGAGAACGCTACGGGTCACGGAATATGGCGTAAAACGTGCGCCACTTTTTTCGGACAAACTTCCGATTTTTTTTAACCCCTTATATAAAAGTAAACCTATACATGTTTGGTATCTACGAACTCGCACTGACCTGAGGCATCACACCCACACATCAGTTTTACCATATAGTGAACACAGTGAATAAAATCTCAAAAACAATAGTGCTATCGCCATTTGCCATTTTCCAGTACACCATATGGTAAAACTTATGGTTTCATTTAAAAGTACAGCTCGTTCCGCAAAAAATGAGCCCTCACATGACCATATTGACTAAAAAATAAAGTTACGTCTCAGAAAAAGGACGAAAAAAAAAAAAAAATTGAAAGCGAAAAATCGTCCGGTCGTGAAGGGGTTAATGGACATCAATGCTAAGGAATGAGGAATTGAGGAGTATAATGAAGAGACATCACATGGAATCCAAACATAATTTGAAAACCAATGTACTGTATTCAACACATTAAAGGGAACCCGTCATCAGAAATTTAGCTATAAAGCTAAAAGTTCCCCCCTCTGCAGCTCCTGGGCTGCATTCTAGGAAGCTTCCTATAGTTTTTTTTGGCCCCTTTTATTCCAAAATAAATACTTTGTAAACTGGTACCTTTTCGTATGGAAATTTCTAAAATCTTCCATGGGGGCGGGCTGCCTGGGGTCCATTGTTGTCCTCCTGCAGATTTATGCCGCCCCCGAACGCTGAATTTCGAAAGTTCAGGACGCCGCCCCTGGGTGCCCGTGGTCCCGCGCATGCGCTGTTACACTGTAGCGGTGCCGTGCACTGCGTGCACGGTGACCGCTAGTGACGCTTTGCGCGGGCACGAGGTTATGGGCGGCGCTGTGAGTGTCATCAGTAAGTGCCGCCCATAACCTCGTGACCGCACTTTCCCCTATGACTCCAGCGTTTTGCGCAAGCGCTCGCTGGCCTGATGCCCGGACGTCCGCTCCTCCCATCTATTTCCTGCTGCTGAGCAGGATGGGAAGGAGGGGACGTCCGGGCATCAGGCCAGCGAGCACTTGCGCAAAACGCTGGAGTCATAGGGGAAAGTGCGGTCACGAGGTTATGGGCGGCACTTACTGATGACACTCACAGCGCCGCCCATAACCTCGTGCCCGCGCAAAGCGTCACTAGCGGTCACCGTGCACGGCACCGCTACAGTGTAATAGCGCATGCGCGGGACCACGGGCACCCAGGGGCGGCGTCCTGAACTTTCGAAATTCAGTGTTCGGGGGCGGCATAAATCTGCAGGAGGACAACAACGGACCCCAGGCAGCCCGCCCCCATGGACGATTTTAGAAATTTCCATACGAAAAGGTACCAGTTTACAAAGTATTTATTTTGGAATAAAAGGGGCCAAAAAAACTATAGGAAGCTTCCTAGAATGCAGCCCAGGAGCTGCAGAGGGGGGAACTTTTAGCTTTATAGCTAAATTTCTGATGACAGGTTCCCTTTAAGGATATGCTTGGAACCCTGAATGTAACTATGAGAACATTGTGTAAGTGGCTGCAATCAATCAACCCATTCCCCCAATCATTCAAGGAGTGAATCAATCCCTGACACAATTGGTAGCAATGGGGGAGGAAGAACTTCCTTATGGCATTTAGGTAAGGCATGGAATATAGGGGTACAAGAATTTGCTGGACAGAGATATACTAATTTGTCAGAAAGAACCCCTGACAAAAAAACCTTGGTTCAATAAATTCTCAAGTCCTTTTTGTAACAAAGGAGTAGGATCTTCATGCAGACTTTGATAACTTTGTTCATCAGGCAACATTCTGAGAATTTCTCGTTCATATAGAGAAGTGTCCATATTTACAACAGAACCCCCTTTGTCAGCATTTTTCACAATAATGCGTGGATTTGATTGTAGAGTGTGCAATGCTTTTCGTTCCCTAGTTGATAGATTATAAATTGGAATAGTATTGTCCATTTGAACAGAAAGTTCTTTGAGATCTTTGACCACTAGGGACTGAAATTCATCCATGTACTTGGTCCAACTTTGAATAGGATAAAACGCAGCATTGGGAATCAGTTTTTGAAAAGAAGAGTCAGATAACTCAGGATTTTGATAATTATGTTCTGCCCGTGACTCAAGATCACTGAGAAGTAACTGTTCATTGAACGTAGAAAATTCAAAATTAGGAACAATTTTTTTCCATTCGAAAAAAGAAACCTCACGTTCAGAATCAAAGAAATGCTTTTTGAGGGTAACATTTCAAATAAATCGATTAACATCCACGATGGTAGAACAAAAATTGAATTTTTGTGTAGGAGCAAAGTCTAAGCCTCTGGCAAGTAGATTTAATTCATCTTCATTAACAATAGTGGCTGACAAATTTATAACCGACAGCAGGTCAGAGGATTCTATGTGTTGTTGCGGGTGTAATATCGATGTCCTCCGCCGGTTATGTTTGCGTCCGGCACGCCTCGTTTTTTGAATATTTTTGTTGTTTGAAATGATTTTTGTTGGTTTGAGGTAAAAAAAAACACTGAGGAATTATGCGAGGTCCCAGCAACTTCTCCATCTGATAAGTCGGTATTGATTTCACTGGAGTCAGCATCAGTAGAGCTAAAACTGACTTTAGTTTCAGATAAATTACGTTTGCCAGATTTCAAAATGGACATTGGAGATTTACCATCATTTCTAAATATATGCCAATTATATATGTGATTAGAGGCATAATCTTGTGGGTCCCTTTTAAATGTATTCTGTTTGAGCTTGGTAATAGACTCCTCCATTTTGAGCAGATTTTCATTGATCCTGTTTTGTGAGGCTATAAACGTTGCAGAAGACGCATGCGATTTAACATTAGATTCAATTTGTTTGATATCTTGTTCCAGAGTATCCAGTTTCCTGTTTTCATATTTCAAAATGAGTTCTAGGAGTTTGGCAGAACAATTAGATAAAATATCATCCCATGACTTAATAAATTAATCATCATAAACAGTAGCGGGTCTTTTGTTGATACGGAGACCACGTGCGCATATATTATACACACACACACACACACATATACACACAGTGTGTATTATAATATATATTATACATACACACAAACATATATACCGTATTTTTCGGACCATAAGACGCACTTTTTTTCCCCCAAATGTTGGGGGAAAGTTGGGGGTGCGTCTTATGGTCTGACTATAGGGCTGCGGCCGGGAATGAGGGTGCTGCAGGTCATCGGGGGCACGAGCAGGCAGCAGCAGGGGGGGGTATGTGAACAGGCTGGATGGGGAGGGGGTATGTGAACAGGCTGGATGGGGGGGGGTATGTGAACAGGCTGGATGGGGGGGGTATGTGAACAGGCTGGATTCGGGGGGGGGGGGGGGGGGGGGGAGTATGTGAACAGGCTGGATTCGGGGGGGGGGGGGGGAGTATGTGAACAGGCTGGATGGGGGGGGGGGGGGGGGAGTATGTGAACACGCTGGATGGGGGGGGGGGTATGTGAACAGGCTGGGTGGGGGGGTATGTGAACAGGCTGGATGGGGGGGTATGTGAACAGGCTGGATGGGGGGGGTATGTGAACAGGCTGGATGGGGGGGGTATGTGAACAGGCTGGATGGGGGGGGGTATGTGAACAGGCTGGATGGGGGGGGGGGGTATGTGAACAGGCTGGATGGGGGGGTGGGTATGTGAACAGGCTGGATGGGGGGGTATGTGAACAGGCTGGATGGGGGGAGTATGTGAACAGGCTGGATGGGGGGGGGGGGGGGAGTATGTGAACACGCTGGATGGGTGGGGGGGTATGTGAACAGGCTGGATGGGGGGGTATGTGAACAGGCTGGATGGGGGGGTATGTGAACAGGCTGGATGGGGGGGGTATGTGAACAGGCTGGATGGGGGGGGTATGTGAACAGGCTGGATGGGGGGGTGGGGGGGGGGGGGGGGAGTATGTGAACAGGCTGGATGGGGGGGGGGGGTATGTGAACAGGCTGGATGGGGGGGGGGTATGTGAACAGGCTGGATGGGGGGGGGGGGTATGTGAACAGGCTGGATGGGGGGGGTATGTGAACAGGCTGGATGGGGGGGGTATGTGAACAGGCTGGATGGGGAGGGGGTATGTGAACAGGCTGGATGGGGGGGGGTATGTGAACAGGCTGGATGGGGGTTTATAGCAGGATCATATACAAGGCAGGAGGATCATTACCAGGATGGGGTACCTTAGTAGGGAATTTGGGGACATTACCTCCATAACAGTGTCAGCAGCAGATCCTCGCCCCATAACAGTGTGTCATGACCACATTTTTTGCTTAAAGTTTTATTTTCCTCCTCTAAAACCAGGGTGCATCTTATAGTCCGGTGCGTCTTATAGTCCGCAAAATACGGTACATACATACACACGCCTCTATTCCAATATGTAAAATAAAAAAAAAAAAAAAAAAAGTACACTGCGTTTGACACCATGGGTGTTTTCCAGAGAGTAAATCATCACTACACCAGTAGGTGAATTCCCAGAGAAATGTCATTTACAAAATTTGGTCACTTGAGGGAGTTTCTTCTATTCTGGCACTTAGGGGTGCTGCAAATGGAGTCCACAAACTATTGTATGAAAATCTGTGCTCCAAAAATCAAATGGCGCTGCTTCCCCTCCCGAGCCCTGTGGTGCGGCCAAACAGTACTGTACAGTCATATGTGGGGTATTGCCAAATTCAGGAGAAATTGTATAACACATTATGGGACCTTTTTTACCTATTGCCCTTTTGAAAATTGTGCTAGAAGATGATGTTTATGTTGATTTTCTGGTCCTGAGGAAGAGGTCTCTGTACCTTGAAACACGTAGATCTATGGAATAAAAGAGTGATCAATCTATCAACATCTCTACATCTTATTTGGCAGATTGCGCGGGTTTAACCCCTTTTTCTCCTCTTACACTGAAGCCTTTTGAAAATTGAAAATTTGGGGTTAAAACAACATTTTAGTGGTAAAAATGTAATTATTTTTTCCTCACTAGATGAATTCATTGAGGGGTGCAGTTTGTAAAATGGGGACGCTTTGGGGTTTTTCTGCTGTTCTGGCACCTCAGGGGCTCCGTCAACATGACAAGGCACTCCTATATGGCGCTCCTTTCCTTCACTGTTCTGTCCTAAAAAGTAGTTTTGTTTGTCTTTTTTAACACATATGGGGTATGAGCGTACTCAGGAGAAATTGCACAATAAATTATACTGTGTTCATTATCTTCCGTTGCCTCAGTTAAAAAAAGAAAAAAAAAAAAATATATATATTATATATATATATATATATATACACACACACACACACACACATACATATACACTTCAAGCATCATTTTTGTGGCTAAAAATCTATTTTTTTTTTCCATTTTCACAGCTCAACGTTATAAGATCCTGCGAAGCACTTGGGGGTTCAAGGTGCTCAAACACCTAGATAAATTCCAGTTTCCAAATTGGGATCACTTGTGGGGGAGGTCCACTGTTAAGGCACCTTAGGGTCTCCAAACAAGACAGCTAACGAATCCAGCCAATTTCGAGTTCAAAAATCAAATGGCGCTCCTATTCAGAGGCCTGCCGTGCACCTTAACAATTGATTTCCACCACATATTGGGCATCGGTGTCCTCAGGAGAAATTACACAACAAACTGTATGGTGCGTTTTCGCGTCATCCTTTTGAAAATGCAAAGCTTGGGACAAAAGTAACATTTTTGTGGGAAAATAGTTTTCATTTTTTCCTTTCAAGTTGGTTTCATTCCTCTGAAGCATCTAAAGGGTTAATAAACTTCTTGAAAGGGGTTTTGAGCAGCTTTTAGAATGATGTCACCTACGCCTCTCAAAGTCACTTCAATGTGATGTGGGCCCTAAAAAAACGGTTTTGTAAATTTTGTTGGAAAAATGAGAAATTGTTGATGAACTCTGAACCCTTCTAACTCCCTAAGAAAAAAAATTGTGTTTCAAAAATTGTGCTGGTGTAAAGTAGACATGTGGGGAATGTAATTTATTAAAGGGAACCTGTCAGGTACAATATGCACCCAGGACCAAAAGCAGTTCTGTGCATATTGCTAATCCCTGTTTAACCGTCCCTGTCATAGATAAAGAGATTTTTCTTTAGAAAAAGGATTTGTAAAGATCCCATATATGATATGATAAAGAGCATGGGGACTAGTCCCAAAGGGTGTTATATACCCCAACTAATCTGCCCTCTTAGCAGGTTAGTACGCCCCTGTGGGCATGCTAAAGAATGTGCAGTGTCACAGAATAATGTCACTCACCTCTCTGCTGCCATCACTGCCCGACGCTGAATTTCGCCTCAGTGTGCATGACCCTGGAGTTTCGGTCATGCGCACTATGAAGCCGGGTGTACGCGACCTGGCTTTAAACTGAAGTAGTGCAGCAATTACTGCCAAGCTGGTCTTGGAGCCAAGCACATGCTAAACTTGTTATTTTAGAGCATTTGGGGGTTCTCTTTCCTAAAAGCAGAAACCACCTATTAAAACAATGCTAACAAAATCCACAGTGCTGTACATAGCATGCTGCATTGTGTGAAATATCTTGCACTTTCCAAGAACAACATGATTGAGTCGCATTCTCTGAGCCCACATAACATTGTTATGAACTTTGGCCCCCTCGACCAATCAGCTCCTGACATTTGTCTCCCCCTGCCTTCAGACGTTTGAGTAGGAAGTCAGCGCAGTGCTCACATACTGCTCAAGCGTCCAAAGGTGGGGAGACAGATGCCAGGAGCTGACTGGTCGAGGGGCCTGCGTGTTCTGTCACGTGGACCCCAGGAACACTGCTTTAGACATCGCTGGAACCACGTCCGCATCGGAGCTTATTTTATTTTTATGTGGATGAACAAAATGAGAAAGGGTTGTCCAAGTAGTGGACAACCCCTTTAGCACAATTCATGGGTGATGCTTTATTGCCCTAACCTTACTTTAAAAGACTTTTTAATAGAGATGAGCGGACTTGCAGATAACCAGGACCGGCGAGTCCCTGTTAATTTTTTTTTTTTTTTTTTTTAAATCCGGTTCCGGTCCAGAAGCTAGTCTCAATATAAGTCTATGGGGACCAGAATCAGATTAAAATGCTGGAAGGGATTCAGGATGGCAGCACACGCTGTACTCACAGAGGCTCCGTCATGGCTGTATACTCCTTCCAGGTCACGTAATCAGTTTCGGAGCCAATAATTGAATATGCACCGCTTTCCCCACACACACCGGCACCTGTGATTCCACCCCCCCCCCCCACGCTAAGTGACAGCGTGCCTGATGCTTCCATTAATTGGTGCATCTAGATTGTGCAGTAAAAATAAAATATTTGGCATAGGGTCCCCCCATATTATGATACCCAGCACAGATAAAGCCCAAGGCTACAGGCTGCAGTGCCAGGTGCTTGTCTTGGCTGTGTAGCAAAATAGGAGGAACCGCATTGTTTTGGGTTTTTTTTTGTTTTTTTTTATTAAAAAAAAGAGAGAGGGGGGGGCTCCCCCAATTTTGATACCAAGCCATGTTAAAGCCCAAAATCTGGGGATGGTATTCTCAGACTGTGGAGGCCTGCTTAACAATAGAAACCTGTAGCTGCCCGAAATTGTCCCATCCGAAAAGAAGTGACATGCTCATTAATTCTGCAGAGGAAAATCCGCGGGTAAATCCACGGGTATAAAAAAAAAAAAAAAAAAAAACGCAGTGTGCACACAGCATTTTTTAAAACCCATAGGTTTTGCTGGGGAATTACCTGCAGCAATGTTAGACACATTTTCTGCAGCAAATCCACGGTAAATCCGCAGCGTGCGCACGGAGCCTAATTCTGTGACATTTCAATGGCAAACTTAACTTGCATACCAGACATGGAGATTTTGAGGTGGATTTTTTGTGCAAAACATTATAGGATACATGAACACACCCCAATACCCTTTTTTCCTTACATGTGCCTGCCTGCACCCACTTTCTATTAGCCAGACTAGGAAACCTAGTCATGTAAAGTTTGTTTCTTTCTGTTGTGAAAATAAAAAGTTTTTAAGCTTTGACTTTTTCAAATATAAAATTATTTTGATATGTTTTCAAAATAGAAAAAAAAAAGTATCAAAAGAGAAGTCCTCTGAGAGGGTCTACACAAAACTGATCCACTACAAACGGTCATCTGTGGTTTTGTTACAAAAAAGCTGCAGATTTGTTACAGACAGGTGAAAATCTAATGCTTATTTTGGCACGCAAAACAATGTCTTAAATTATCCTCCCATTTTAACATATGCAGTTAGGTTTTCTACATGCAGATGAGCTGCATGTCAGAAGAGCATGCATATACTCTCAGGGTCTGGTCACAGAGCGCACAAGGTGTCGATTCGTATTGAATTGGTGATGCCCTACAACTGTGTAATTCTCTTTTTTCCTCTAACTCGTTCCGTTTTTGAGATAAAAATGCTAACTCTGTTGTTTTCCACCAGGTGGCGCTATAGGTTTCATTGCGTAGCGCATGGCTACTTTACTATACCTAGACACCACTTCTATGCCTATAGCTGCCACCATTCAAGTTAATGGCGATGGACAGGATATGGGTGGACACAATATGTTGCTGATGTCACAGCAGTATTATCGTCTGCAGATTTTCCTGCAGGAGGTTGGGTGTTCTCAAGTGTCAATGCTTCCCAGCATCAGTGACAATATTGTGTGTCCACATAATAGACATGATAACTCTGGCCACTGATTGTGTTGCCACACAACAATGGAAACTTAATTATGATATAATTAAATCAAATAAATGGCAAGCTGAGAAGACAAAAAAAAGAATAATGTCATAAGTTTTTCCGTGTGATAGATAATGGATAGATAGATAAAAGATATCTAACGTTGAGATTGCCACTTAAAACTAATAGGAGGTAGCTTGCAAGGCTGCTACGGCGACTCCGACAGGACATTACACAACTAAAAAAATGGACAGATATTATAACCATTTAAAAAAACAAAAAAGAAACAAAAAAAAAAAAGAACAGGATTTTATGAGATTGCTGGACTGAGGAGAAATGTGGGTATTTTACACAAGGATAAAAATGTGGTTTGGAAGCTATTCACAAAGATCCGCATTTCAGACCTAGTATAACACTAAAATTAACTCAACAGTGATGACTCAGCCCCAAATTATTGCCTAAAATTTTGGACCATTTTCTGTGGTTGTTTTTGGACAACGCAATGCATACAATATTCTACAAAGATTCTTCTTATACAGACAATAGAGAAAAAAAAAGTTTTTCTGACCAAATGGGGCAATTTTTTTACATTGGAATTGGACATTGTTATTGAGCAAAATTCAGCTTTCACAATGAACCAATGCTTTCCAGCGAAAAAAAATGGTCCTAAAGGGAACCTGTCATGTCCAATATGCACCCAGGACCACGAGCAGTTCTGAATGCATATTGCTAATCTCTGCCTAACTGTCCCTGTATACACTAGTATAGATAAAAGGATCTTTAGAAAAAGGATAAAAATCTTTTACCATATGCTAATGAGCGAGGGGACCCTGGGCGTTAGTTCCCCGGCCAGTTGCCCCTATGGGTCCCTGTGAGCGTGCTATCATGCTAATGAATGAGAAGCGTCAGAGGATGATGTCACTCACCTCTCCACTGCCATCACGTCTGACACTGGATTTCGGCTCAGTGCGCATCACCCCAGAGTTTTGGTCATGCACATTATGAAGCCGGGTGTACGCGTCCCTGCTTCAAACCGAAGTAGTGCACATGACCCAAGCTTCGGGGTCATGCGCACTGAGCCGAAATCCCCCGTCGGACGCGATGGTGGCGGAGAGGTGAGTGATCATCCCCTGAGGCTGCAGATTCATTAGCATGTTAGCACTCCCACAGGGGCGTACTAACATGCTAATGAAGCTGACTAGTGAGGGGAACTAACGCCCAGGAGACTACTGCCCTTGCACATTAGCATACGATATAAGATGTTTAGAAATACTTTTTCTAAACATCTCTTTATCTATGCTAGTGTATACAAGGACGGTTAGGCAGGGATTAGCAATATGCACCTAGAGCCGCTCGTGGTACTGAGTGCATATTGCACCTGACAGGTCCCTTTAAACAGGTTAGACTGGTGAACTTGGCACATAGAAGAAATGTGACTAGTCCTGTGATAAACAGTACTGATACATGAACCCCCTGTCTTGTTCCTCTGTACATCATCTGTACAAGTTATTGCATTGCTAATGACAACAATGTAGGATTACCTAAAGGGATTGTCCCAACATTCCATATAAACGTATATATATTGCCAGTATACACTAGATGTGGGACCCCTGTATTGTATTATTTTTCTCTCGCCCCATTCACTTGAATGGGTGCGAAAGAAAAGAGTCCTGCATTACAATCGCAGCATGCTGAGATTGTTTTCTCGGTCCAATTAGGGCTGAGAAAATAATCGCTCATGTGCGCTGACACACAGGCTAATATTGGTCCGAGTGGAATGCGATGTTTTATCACACTCCACTCGCACCGATTTTCTCGCTGTGTGGCTTAGGCCTTAGGGGCAGTGCGGTGCAGACTGGTCTGATGGGTGTCTCCATTCTCGGGTACCGGTGCCTCCTCTTTCGGCCATCTTTGGCCTCCTTCTGAAGCCTGGGTGCATGACGTGTTCTACTTCATCCACAATAGCCGGCATTGAGGTCCTGCGCAGGCACACTGTGATCTGCCCTGCTCAGAGCAGATCACAAAGTATTGCATTGTATTGTAGTGCGCCTGCGCAGGACCTCAATGCTGGCTATTGTGGATGGCGTAGGACGCATCATGCACCCAGGCTTCAGAAGGACAACAAAGATAGCTGAAAGAGGATGCGCCGGTACCGGAGACACCCATCCAACCAGTCTGCACCGCACTGACCCCTAGGTGAGTATTATAAAGTGATTTTTACTTTCTACAGAGCAGCCTGGTCTCTTATATACAGTATTCTAGAATGCTGTATATAAGAGCCCACTGGTGGTGGCCACAGCTTATAGTCGCCAAATCTGGTGACAGGTTCCCTTTAACATAACTGAGCCTCATTCTGGCTCTCATGGAGATGTATTGGGAGCTTGTGATGTAACTTCCAGCCAATCAGAAGTTACAGGCACAAGATGGCACCACGGGACCGGAGCAGTACCAGAAAATGATGGAGGGCAAGTATAATACCGGGGGCAGAGGGACTTGCATTTAAAGCACATCTCCAGCGTTTTATTGCACTGCTGGCGTGGTACTATAAATGTAACCCCCGTCCCCAGTATTATACTCACCTGCCACCGTCTTATCTTTTCCCACTCCGATTGGTCTCCGGTGATTTGTAACCTGGCACCACCTGTAGTGTTTGATGGAGCTCACCAGAGGTCACAAATCAATGCATCTATAGGAGAGCCTCGTTCTGACTCGGATGCATTCAGCGCTTGTGATGCAACTTACACGCACACGATGGTGCCGCGGGACTGGAGCAGTGCAGAAAAAAAAAAGAAGAAAAAAAAACAACCACCACTCGTGTGGTGCTTAAAAAGAAATAATATGCTGCAATTTCAAAAACAATGCAGTCCTAATGTTCAGTCAGAAAAAAAAAAAAGGGTGAGATTTCTGCAATCTCGTATGTTTTGTTGGTACTGTAAAAAGCAGCTTTTAATTTGTATTATAAAAAAAAAATTACATGTGAACATAGCCTAAAATTAACTTGCATATGTATAGTACATACTGTAAATCACATTTAATCCACACAAAAAAATGCAGTTAAAGCAACTGCAAGAAGGCACGTTTTGGCTGCAGAAAGATAAACTACAAAAACACTGTGTGACCATAGGCCAAGTGACTGCCTGAGCACCTACCGGGACAATTCGCATGTACTCCCTGCGCACTGCTTATTGCAATGCACTTAGGTTTTATTTGTTGGAGAAAAAAAACATCAGTGGAGGTTGAAGCAGACGGACTGTATGTGATGACCAAATTTATGGAAATAGCACTTTAAAATAAAAAGTGCTATGTATTCATGACAAAAAAAGAAAAGCCCAACCCTAAGCTCCTCTAACTAGCTGACACACAAGTCAATGGTGCATCCTGTCTAACTACAAAAGGTTTATCAACATTGTAGTGGGGTCAGTATATCAGTGCAATATAGTAGACAAAATACTGGAAAACGTAAGAGCAAGAACACTTCAGGCACCATACTAAAATCTGCAGCTAATGTTCTCTATGCAGTTCATACATAGTAACTCAAAATGTGAAGTAGCAGAACGCTGATAGGGGCCGGAGATCTGCCCAGGCCTGCAATATATTACATGCAGTACTGCATAGGCTCAGTATGTGGACAAGCAGTACACCTCCACACCACAGAGCACATGAAACCAGCTAGAATGTCAAACTACTTCCTTCATAGAACACAGCCATTTCCAGGATTGTGCTTCACAGCAATAAGTACGTGTAGACCTCAGCCATACAAAAGAGAATATGTTCACATTAAGAGTCCTCTACTTTAGGTTTTCCATTGGAATCCCCTCCCACCACAAAAAAAAAAAAAAAAAAAGACTGGAAAAGTGACTCCTGCTCCATTCAAGTGAATGGCTCCTGACAAACACTGATGCAGTACTCTGTGTAGATGACTGTTAACGTAAACCTAGCCTAAGCCACTTGTATAAGTGACCTCAGGGATTGCCATAATGGACCCATCAAAGCATCACATGAAGAATCAATTCACAAAAACACAACGCCATTTGCATATTTTTTTGGCACTATAAAAAAAAACCTAAAAACCCCATAAAATCAGGCCCTATGACAAATGGTTAGAAAATGCCAATGTCCTGTGACAAAGAATGAAACATGGCTGTGGAATCATGGCTATTATGGGCTGAAGCATGTGATGAGGGCAGGGTACTGTCACTCCATAACTACAAGACTTCTGACAGCCAAAAAGGAAGGATAAGATGTCCACAGAATCTGAAGTGAGTGAGTGAGTCAGTGAGTGTCTTGGAAGGTAAAGTACATGTGTCAACAGGTAGAGGAGAGACAAGGCATGGAGAGGAGACAAGCTGGGAAGATATGATCTGGATCCATCCAATAATAATAAATACTGGAACTTAGATAGAATTCTAAAAGGAACCATTACAGGATCCAGTCTATGGAACGACAACAGCGGTAATAAAGCCCAACATAAGTAGAAAACAAAGAAAAACTCATAAAATTTACTTTATTCTTATATCAATAAAAAGGAGATCCTCCCAAAGTGCCAAATAAAAATAGACAGAAAAATATTAAGATAAAAATGGCAAGGGGGCAGTCCCTAATACACCCTAACCTCGCCCCTACCTTGCCACGGAGGTTGGCACCCTAGATCCTGCGCAATTGGCACCCCCGCTCAACGTAGACTCTCCCTGTGGGCCCTATAAGCCCTACCAAGATAAACCAGGGAGAAAACATATACTATACACCAGTAAGCACTAGGATAATTGCTAAACAATGTTCTAACATATCCAACCAACAAAAATTGGAAGTATATCAGGGGCTAAATAGCCCACTTAACCACTCTAGTATACAAAGGTCAACAAGACCACCCGACGCGTTTCTCCTCAAGATTGAAGGTTCATCAGGAGTGGGAAAAATAGAAAAGGTGCAAATTCTGGTAATAACCAAAGGGGAAAAATTTGATAAACAATCTTGTGCAATGATACTAAAAGTGCTAAATATGATTCAGACCCAGATCCCAGGATCCAATAATATCTTAGCAAAGGATAGAATCCTTTGAAATGTTAATGCAAACATTACAGTCAATTATAACCATTAGTATGTATTCATAATGCAAGTATATAGGAAATACATAGCAATTAGCACTTATCTCACATCACAGGTTCCCCAGCCAAAGGTATCTTATACAGTACCTGAATTACAGTTAGCACTTTTAGTATCATTGCACAGGATTGTTTATCAAATTTTTCCCCTTTCTTTGATATTTGGTTATTACCAGAATTTGCACCTTTTCTATTCTTTTTGTCTCTCACACTAGTCCATGTTACCTATGAGTAAGGATCACATTTGTTAGATCCAAAACATGTCAGGTTTCCTAGAATTTTAATCTATCTGTCTATGGATTTTAATATTGGATCCAATAAAAGTTAAATTTTATTTTATGATGAAGCCTTTTTCCCTGGTGCTGGATTATTGTCTTATGGTGTCTGAAGCTACTTACCTCCGGGAGTCCAAGCCCTGGTTGTTTCCGTGCATCAGGAACTGAGGAGTACTATGGATATGACGGTAGGCTGAAATTTAAAATTATTTTTTTCTTCTATTTTTTCCCACTCCTGATGAACCTCCAATCTTGAGGAGAAACGCGTCGGGTGGTCTTGTTGACCTTTGTATACTAGAGTGGTTAAGTGGGCTATTTAGCCCCTGATATACTTACAATTTTTGTTGGTTGGATATGTTAGAACATTGTTTAGCAATTATCCTAGTGCTTACTGGTGTATAGTATATGTTTTCTCCCTGGTTTATCTTGCTAGGGCTTATAGGGCCCACAGGGAGAGTCTACGTTGAGCGGGGGTGCCAATTGCGCAGGATCTAGGGTGCCAACCTCCACGGCAAGGTAGCGGCGAGGTTAGGGTGTATTAGGGACTGCCCCCTTGCCATTTTTATCTTAATATTTTTCTGTCTATTTTTGTTTGGCATTTTGGGAGGATCTCCCTTTTATGGCTATAGGAAGTAAATTTTAGGAGTTTTTCTTTGTTTGTTTTCACATAATGTACTTCTAATTCATCCCTTGTTGGTTGGTTACTGAACATAAGTAGCCAGCTCAATTTTCTAGAGCTACCTACCAGAGTAAGATTAAAGGGAACCTGTCAGGTGCAATATGCACTTAGAACCATGAGCAGTTCTGGGTGCATATTGCTAATCCATGTATACACTAGCATAGACAAAGATCTTTAGAAAAAGTATTTCTAAAAATCTTATATCGTATGCTAATGTGCGAGGGCAGTAGTCCCCTGGGCGTTAGTTCCCCCGTCTAGTCGCCCCATTAGCATGTTAGTACGTCCCTATGGGTGTGCGAACATGCTAATGAATGTGCAGCGTCACAGGATGATCTCACTCACTTCTCCACTGCCATCGCGTCCAACGAGGGATTTCGGCTCAGTGCACTTGACCCCAGAGTTAGGGTCATGCGCACTATGAAGCCGGGTGTACGCGTCCCTGCTTCAAACTGAAGTAGTGAGCATGACCGAAAGTCCGGAGTCATGAGCACTGAGCCGAAATCCAGTGTCGGGCAGCGGAGAGGTGAGTGAAATGATCTTCTGATGCTGCACATTCATTAGCACGTTAGCACATCCACAGGGGCGTACTAACATGCTAATGGAGCCGACTAGCCAGGGGAACTAACACCCAGCGGACTAGTCCCCGTGCTCATTAGCAGACTATAAAAGATCTTTAGAAATACTTTTTCTAAAGATCTCTTTATCTATCCTAGTGTATACAGGGACGGGTAGACACTGATTAGCAATATGCATCCAGAACTGCTCGTGGTCCTGGGTGCATATTGGACCTGACAGGTTCCCTTTAAGGGTAAGCACGCACGGCGAGTAAAACAGAGGAAGTTGAATGTGATAAAAAAAAAACCGCATTCCACTCAGACCAATATTACTCTATCGGACCGAGAAAAAAAAAACCTCAGCATGCTGTGGGTGGAATGCAATCCTGTTTCATTCACACACATTCAAGTCTATCGGGGCGAGAGAAACATTGCACTGCACTCGTGTTACAGCAGAGTGCAATGCGATTCTCGCATCAGCCGGCAATGGCGGAGATAAATCCCTCCCCTCCACAGCTTTGGTCTGATCACAGGATCGGACCACAGTCACATGGCACTCGGCTCACGCTCTGCTGCGAGCGTGAGCCGAGTGTCATGCGAGCACTTTTACTAATCCATGCATGTGAGGGAGCCAGTGCGCAGCTCCCAAGGGCCGCGCAGAGGGAGCCGGTGCGCAGCTCCCAAGGGCCGCGCAGAGGGAGCCGGTGCGCAGCTCCCAAGGGCCGCGCAGAGGGAGCCGGTGCGCAGCTCCCAAGGGCCGCGCAGAGGGAGCCGGTGCGCAGCTCCCAAGGGCCGCGCAGAGGGAGCCGGTGCGCAGCTCCCAAGGGCCGCGCAGAGGGAGCCGGTGCGCTGCTCCCAAGGGCCGCGCAGAGGGAGCCGGTGCGCTGCTCCCAAGGGCCGCGCAGAGGGAGCCGGTGCGCTGCTCCCAAGGGCCGCGCAGAGGGAGCCGGTGCGCTGCTCCCAAGGGACGCGCAAAGGGAGCCGGGGCGCTGCTCCCAAGGGACGCGCAGAGGGAGCCGGTGCGCTGCTCCCAAGGGACGCGCAGAGGGAGCCGGTGCGCTGCTCCCAAGGGACGCGCAGAGGGAGCCGGTGCGCTGCTCCCAAGGGACGCGCAGAGGGAGCCAGGGCGCTGCTCCCAAGGGACGCGCAGAGGGAGCCAGGGCGCTGCTCCCAAGGGACGCGCAGAGGGAGCCAGGGCGCTGCTCCCAAGGGACGCGCAGAGGGAGCCAGGGCGCTGCTCCCAAGGGACGCGCAGAGGGAGCCAGGGCGCTGCTCCCAAGGGACGCGCAGAGGGAGCCAGGGCGCTGCTCCCAAGGGACGCGCAGAGGGAGCCAGTGTGTGGCTCCCCAGGGCCGGCTCTATTGTTTCCTGGCTACTGTTTGGGTCAATATTTAGTGTTTTCCTAGGCTTCTCCTTCCTGTCACTGGACGGCAATGCTGACTACAAGGCGGCCGGGCAGAGAACTTACTGCACACAATGAAGCCTGATCACAACAAAGGACCGCACACAATGCCTACTACCTGGCACCAGGAGCCTCTGCTGCACCGGAGGATCATGGGAACACCACGTCCAACACCGGGGGCCCCTGCTGCACACGGGCCTCCACGCCAGGACATGCCATACTCACAGCCTTCCATGAGAAGCCCGGCCTGCCAGCCCTGCACACAACATCGGCTCACGGAGGCAGTGGCGGAAAATTCCGGCCGTTTTATTCCACGTACTCGCGTGAATTCGCGGCCCCCCCGGCAGCTCCCGTAACAATAGAGGCCTCAAAACATGGACAGGGGGAGGACCCACCAGCGGAGACCGGCCCCTTTTCTAACACCCGTCTCCCCTTTCCGGAGCTAGAAATGTCCACAATAACGTTGTATGGGGGAAGCTGGGAATTCCCGCCACCGTACGGCGCTAACGTAGGCGCAATACTCACGGGCGGAGCGGGAGGATGGAGTCGGATTGGGTCAGTGGTTCTCTCAGCCCCCGGAGCCGTCTCCCTGCCGCTGCCTATCACTCCGACAACATGGCGGCGCACTGGGGGGACTCGGAGCCGCCTCAGTGCATCATGGGAGGAGGAGGGAGAACTGGGAGCTGTTACCGTGGCAACTCCGAGGCCTGCTGGGAAAGCAGGCCAGGCTAGGGGAAAGCTCAGTGTTTGGTCACCTCCATGTATGCGGAGTGCTACTTTGTCACACACAGTGACACACACGTCCTCACTGGGAGTTGTGAGGGACAAGTCGTGTTCCCGCCGTAATCACCTCATTAATACATTGCACAGTATACAGTGCAGTACTCCGCCAAACGGCCATATACTGTGTGTGTATATAAGTTCTGCACCAATTCACTATAGGAGTGTAAACATCTATGAGTGGCCTGTCCAGAGAGCTTACAGTCGTCTGTTAGCTCCGCGGCATTGAATGTTTGCTGACAGTTTTCGGTAGCAGGGAATTCATTACTTGGGATGTCTGTAACGACATGGGCGAGACCTCTTAGTGCGCCATAATGGCCATATGTCATGGCTGCTCAGATGCTGAGCCTGCTCCGAAGCTGGGGGTACCTTGCCTTAAAAGTAAGCTCTGGCAATATCACCCATCGCTGCTGTTAACCTCTTAAATGCCAATGTGAATCATTTAAAGAGAACCAACCAGTAGGATTTTCATATATTAAGTAAAGCTGATACTATACTGGCACTAAGATGCGGAATGTACAGTTAGGTCCAGAAATATTTGGACAGTGACACAAGTTTTGTTATTTAGCTGTTTACAAAAACATGTTCAGAAATACAATTATATATATAATATGGGCTGAGAGTGCACACTCCCAGCTGCAATATGAGAGTTTTCACATCCAAATCGGAGAAAGGGTTTAGGAATCATAGCTCTGTAATGCATAGCCTCCTCTTTTTCAAGGGACCAAAAGTAATTGGACAAGGGACTCTAAGGGCTGCAATTAACTCTGAAGGCATCTCCCTCGTTAACCTGTAATCAATGAAGTAGTTAAAAGGTCTGGGGTTGATTACAGGTGTGTGGTTTTGCATTTGGAAGCTGTTGCTGTGACCAGACAACATGCGGTCTAAGGAACTCTCAATTGAGGTGAAGCAGAACATCCTGAGGCTGAAAAAAAAGAAAAAATCCATCAGAGAGATAGCAGACATGCTTGGAGTAGCAAAATCAACAGTCGGGTACATTCTGAGAAAAAAGGAATTGACTGGTGAGCTTGGGAACTCAAAAAGGCCTGGGCGTCCACGGATGACAACAGTGGTGGATGATCACCGCATACTTTCTTTGGTGAAGAAGAACCCGTTCACAACATCAACTGAAGTCCAGAACACTCTCAGTGAAGTAGGTGTATCTGTCTCTAAGTCAACAGTAAAGAGAAGACTCCATGAAAGTAAATAGAAAGGGTTCACATCTAGATGCAAACCATTCATCAATTCCAAAAATAGACAGGCCAGAGTTAAATTTGCTGAAAAACACTTCATGAAGCCAGCTCAGTTCTGGAAAAGTATTCTATGGACAGATGAGGCAAAGATCAACCTGTACCAGAATGATGGGAAGAAAAAAGTTTGGAGAAGAAAGGGAACGGCACATGATCCAAGGCACACCACATCCTCTGTAAAACATGGTGGAGGCAACGTGATGGCATGGGCATGCATGGCTTTCAATGGCACTGGGTCACTTGTGTTTATTGATGACATAACAGCAGACAAGAGTAGCCGGATGAATTCTGAAGTGTACCGGGATATACTTTCAGCCCAGATTCAGCCAAATGCCGCAAAGTTGATCGGACGGCGCTTCATAGTACAGATGGACAATGATCCCAAGCATACAGCCAAAGCTACCCAGGAGTTCATGAGTGCAAAAAAGTGGAACATTCTGCAATGACCAAGTCAATCACCAGATCTTAACCCAATTGAGCATGCATTTCACTTGCTCAAATCCAGACTTAAGACGGAAAGACCCACAAACAAGCAAGACCTGAAGGCTGCGGCTGTAAAGGCCTGGCAAAGCATTAAGAAGGAGGAAACCCAGCGTTTGGTGATGTCCATGGGTTCCAGACTTAAGGCAGTGATTTGCCTCCAAAGGATTCGCAACAAAATATTGAAAATAAAAATATTTTGTTTGGGTTTGGTTTATTTGTCCAATTACTTTTGACCTCCTAAAATGTGGAGTGTTTGTAAAGAAATGTGTACAATTCCTACAATTTCTATCAGATATTTTTATTCAAACCTTCAAATTAAACGTTACAATCTGCACTTGAATTCTGTTGTAGAGGTTTCATTTCAAATCCAATGTGGTGACATGCAGAGCCCAACTCGCGAAAATTGTGTCACTGTCCAAATATTTCTGGACCTAACTGTAAGCATACGTTTTGTTCAGAGATTAGATGTTTTATTTCAGAAATATATGCAAGTAAAGTTCCAGCAATGCACTGCTATTTGATTGACAGGTGCAACAGGAAACATATTGTATGTGGGTCAGGTCTTCCTACCTATTCCCGCACCTGTCTGTCTGCACCGGAATTAAAGGGAACCTGTCATCAGAAATTTGGCTTTCAACCTAAATGTTTCCCCCTCTGCAGCTCCTGGGCTGCATTCTAGTAAGATTTCTATACTTTTGTGCCCCCTTTTAAACCAAAATAAATACTTTATAAAACTGTACCTTTCGGTTTGAAAATCTTGTAAATCGTCCATGGGGGCGGGCCGTGTGGCGTCCGTTGCTGTATCTTACACCGTCCCCCATGCTTCAAATCATCCCTCAGGACGCCGCCCACTGCGCCCGAGGTCCCGTGCACGCCGGGACACCTGGTGACGTGGTCGCAGGCACGAGAGTATGGGCGGCGCTGTGATTGCATCGCAAGTGCCCACCCATACTCTCGTGGCCGCGCTCTCCCCTCTGTACGTCGCTCAGATCTTCCGCTTCTCCTGTAGTGGCCTGCTCCGCTCCTCCCATCTATTTCCTGCTGCAGGGTACGATGGGAAGGAGGTGACGTCGGGCCGGCGCAGAACGCTGGAGGCAGTGGGGGAAAGGGCGGGCACGAGAGTATGGGCGGGCACTTACGATGCAATCACAGCGCCGCCCATACTCGTGCCTGCGACCACGTCACCAGGTGTCCCGGCGTGCACGGGACCTCGGGCGCAGTGGGCGGCGTTCTGAGGGATGATTTGAAGCATGGGGGACGGCGTAAGATACAGCAACGGACGCCACACGGCCCGCCCCCATGGATAATTTACAAGATTTTCAAACCGAAAGGTACAGTTTTATAAAGTATTTATTTTGGTTTAAAAGGGGCCACAAAAAGTATAGAAACCTTACTAGAATGCAGCCCACGAGCTGCAGAGGGGAAAACATTTAGGTTGAAAGCTAAATTTCTGATGACAGGTTCCCTTTAACATCTACGACGGAGACAGGGGAAGGAAGGCCAGGCAGGGAGACAAGGGCAGGAATAGATAACAAGACCTGACCCACATATTCCTGCCCCCGTTGCACCTGTCAATCAAATACCAGTGCATTGCTGTAACTTTACTTGCACATATTTCTGAAATAAAACACCCATTCTCTGAACAAAACGGAAGGCTTACATTCAGAATCCTAACACCAGTATAGCTCTGGCTTTAATTTATATATGAAAATTCTGCTGGTTAGTTCCCTTTAAGTGTAGTAGTCCAGCCCAGGAGTTTGTAAGGTGCCCATCAATATCTACAAGACACAATTCAGTGTGTCAATGGGTTGTGTTTGGGGTCTGCAAAAGCACCCTCATTCCTGTCATGTTAAATCTCAGAGGACAGGCCAGAAACTAGGCCTCAGCAGACTGTGACTTGGACTATACACAGCAATACTGGAGCAGCGCTGTATGTAGTATAATTACAGGTTCAAGCCTGTGACGGGGTCCTTCTCCCATATCACACAATCAACAGAGCGAGAGGTGGGTGTACAATCCAATAAGCATTTATTCCAAGCAAATCAAATTAGTCCAGAAATATGAATATAATCCAATAAACGATAAATATCCAGGTCTCTGTGGGTAGCCGCAGCTTTTCCCTCAGAGGTTCAATCTTCTTCCTTCTCTCTTCAAGTTCTCAAACAGACTGCTTCATGCCCCAGTTAAGCAAAAAGGTTACTGGATTGTAGGCCCACCTCCCCCCTGTCATGTCGCCACTGCGACTTCTGGTCCGATCGCTAGGCGACGCCGTGTTCCCACCATGGATAGTGCTGGTGATGGGAGAGAAGTCGGTGCCCGTCTCTCTGCTGAGCACAGGCTCCGCTCATCAACTAGGCTGAGTTTCCCTGGAACCTGCAGTACCACTGGCTGACTTTAGGTGGCGTGTGTCTTCCAGCTGAAGTTGCCATCATTCACCTGCAGGGAATGGGAAGACACCACGCCCTTCTTAAGCCTGCTTTACACGTTGCAATTTCGCATACGATATCGTATGCGATTTGCAACACCCTCATCGTATGTGTGGCACGTTCAATTTGTTGAACGTGCCGAACAAACGATTAACCCCCGTCACACGTACTTACCCGTCCATACAACTTCGATGTGGGCGGCGAACATCCACTTCCTGGAGTGGGAGGGACGTTCGGCGTCACATCGACGTCACGCGGCAGCTGGCCAATAGAAGCGGAGGTAATACTAAATAGGATAACTGAAGTGAGCACTAATATATATTATGAGTGCAAGCCAAAAAAATACATAGTACATAAGGATAAGGCTGCACATCAAAGTTACATAGTAGTATAATGCTATAAGCATACCGAAAAACATTGAAGCATACAATGAAAAATGCCACTTGCAAACTTGAAAGTGTGAATAATGAAATGCATACCTGCCATGAATATTAGGAAAAAGGAGATATTTAGCAATCGCATTGATCAATGTAACTGAGCCCCAAAACCTCGTCAAGGTATATCTCTATATTGGGGTCCCTAGCTCTATGACCCTAACTGTGTGTCATCTCATTGCAATTAAAAACTGCTCTGTGTGGAGAGGGGTAACCAAGGACTTTTTTATATAGGAGATGAAAAAAACATGGCCGAAAGGGGCGGAGCTGTGTTCACATTCAGAAAAAAAAACAAACCTCATAATACTAAATATATATGTACCGCCCCGCGGGCTCGGCCGGCTGCCGAGCCGCTTGGATCCATACTCGTCGGTGGGTGGCTCGAGTTCTCCGTGGACCCGGGGGTCACGTCGCTCTGAAAGGGGGTTGGCACTACACGCAGGGACTTCGGTGGGGGGTTCCACGGCCGGGGGCCGCGGTGGGTTGTGGGAGATTTAAGTTTGTGACGCCACCCACGGGTTGTGGTGAATGGATGGACACCACCGCTGCCGTTGACTAGGCCTCCCGGGGACGGTGTTCCGCAGCTTGGTGTTGACCCCCTCCGTGGGTAGGGGAGTGATGGTCCCGGGGGCCCGAGGCAGGTGCTGAGGCGGGGGAGTGGGTGCGTGCTGGGTGCTAGTGCGGTGCGGCGCGGTGCGCGGCCCGAAGGCACTGGTGTACTCACTATAATACAACACACTGGAGTCTCTGGTAAACCAAACGGGATGATGAAAGGTGCCCGCAGCCGGCTGCAGCTTCCCCTTAACAGGTTGGTGGTTTCTGCCTTTCTCCTGCACCTCTTTAATGTAAACGTTATGACTCCTATGCCTAAGCAACGGTAGTCCGCTCCCCGGCTTGCTGTGTATCGGGAGAGCCCTGTTTGCCCGCAGACGCTGGCCCCTTGGGTCTCTATGCCTTGGCGGTGGCTTTACCCTAATGATTGGGCTGTTGTCTTCAGTCGGGTCTTGTATGGGAAAGGTCCTAAAGTCCAGTCCTCAATCAGTTGATTCGACTTAGCCTAGTTGTTTCTGGGCCTCGTACTGGGTCTGAGTACCCCTCCTGGTGCTCCGGTTTCCAATCGGCTCCCCGGTTTGGTACCGGCGGGCCACTGCCCGACCCCGGTCCCTACGGTTCCACCGGCTGTAATCCCAACTCCTGCAGGCGGCCACCACCGTCTGCCTCCTTGCCAGAGGTGACTAGGCTCCAACCCAGACACCTGGTAGACTATGACAGGCCTGGTCACAGGTCTGCCCTTGAACTTGACTGCTCCAGTCCACTGTCAAAGCTACTTAGAACTACTGTTTTTCCCACCTCCAGGCCTGTGAACTCCTCGGTGGGCGGAGCAAACCACTCTTCTCCACCCCCCCTGGTGTGGACATCAAACCTGGAGGGAGGTGACAAGGGTTTTGAAGTTTGGCTGCTGCCACCTTTTTAGGGAGGGGTTGTGTGTGTGGGACTACCTGGGACGACCTGACTAGTTCAGAGCAACACATTCCCCCTTGGTTTAATGCAGACCGTCCGCGGGCTGCCCGTCCACCATAGATTTATTTTGTAACTGAAAAAAGATAAAAACATTTCAAAACATTATGCATTTTTTTCAAATCTTCCCTTACGGGAGGCACCTTTTTGAACGTTGCAAACATATAACATTTTTATTAATGCGGGAACGGGACCGGGTCCTTCAATCACCCACCCAAACAAACCTCGCCTTGATGCTGCCCCTAAGAAATGGGCAGCACCTCTTTTCCCCAGTCCAGGAACAGGCACAGGTATTGTTTAAAGGGACGGGTGCAGGGTTTCACACCTGGTTGTCTCCCAGAGGCCCCACGTCCAGGGGACCCCCGGTCCGGAGGATCGCCACCGGTTGCATTGGTGGCGGGCCTTGGCCATCTGTTTCTCGCAGGCCCATCCTCCAGTCTGCCTCTCCGGAGGCTGTGAAACGGGAAGGCCGGTTAGGGATTATTTACAAGCCCAATAGTTTTTGGGTTGGCCTGCAAGTTCTTGGCCTTGTCTTTGTTAAAACGGGGGGGCAAAACAAAAGTCCCAACGGGGAAGGGCAGTATGGTCCCAACGGGGACTGGGTATAACTTGGTAGCCGGGTTCCGCTGCCTTTACTCCGTATCTTCATCTGGTCGGGAGCGAGGGATTTCATCCTCTGAGGCAGACTCTACCTCACCCTCGTACAGCTCCAGCACACAGCAGGCGCGGCGGGAGAGGGCCATCCGGTATCCATTCCCACCACACCTCAGGATGTAAGTAGCCTCCATGTCAACAGTACCAGTGGCCTCATCTTCTGAGACCGGCTCCGTGTCGGCCCTTGAGCCGCTATCATCTGACTCCAGGCGGCTGGTGGCGGGGTCTCGTGGACCGGGTCCCATCTCCATCTTGGCTGGGGCCAACGCCCTCTCGGCGGCAGGCAGGTCGCCACCAGCTGTCGCACGGGGGGTTGCTACAATTTTTTCCATGCTGGCCACTCCTTCAGCCCATGCGGGGACTTCGACTTTTTGCAGGCAGGCTGGCTCTCTAGCATCTGGGACCTCGCGGGGCAGCATTGCGGACTCCGCTACCGATACCAGTGGCAGCGGGCTGAGCGGGAAAGCAGGGGCAGCCGACAGGGGCGATGGGGGAGGCCATATAGGGGCCGGGAGTAGGCCGGGTCCCTCAGCCGTAGCGGCCGGTCCCTCGGGGACATAAGGGTGTGGGTCACCTACCAGCTCCTCCAAAATGGTCTCCACTCCATGCGCCCGCACAACCACGGTCAGCTCCTCCATTTCAGCTGTCCATTGCTCTAGCAAGAGACGCACTTGGGCCCGGTTGCGGCAGCACAGCAATGTCATCTGGACCTTTAGCCACACCGCTGTATCTGGTGCGGGCTACGGGAATTCGGGCTTCTCTGACGGGGCGGACGTGTTGCAACTTGTGCTTGCAGGAACCAGACGGGTGGCAGAGTCCTAGAGTCCCTGCCCTTTATCCCTTCGGTCACATGAGGCAGAATCTTCACCCGCCCCCCTTGGTCTTTTCGGGGCACTCCGCTTGCTTTCTGCACCGCTCTGCTCTCAGGGGGTGGGGCTTTACTTTCGCGCCCTTTAGCTTGGAGAAGAAGGCTTGGGTGGGAAACTTCGCACCACAGGAAGACGACAAGATGGCGGACTCTGCAATTTTTCAACGGGGACTCCACTGACGATAACCTCAAGGCGCACTTCCACAGGTAAGTGGATGGTTCAATCCTGTTCGTGACGCCAGAAGAGTCGATGTGTACCGCCCCGCGGGCTTGGCCGGCTACCGAGCCGCTCGGATCCGTGCTCGTCAGTGGGTGGCTCGAGCTCTCCACGTACCCGGGGGTCACGTCGCTCTGAAAGGGGGTTGGTGCTACACACAGAGACTTCGGTGGGGGGTTCCATGGCCGGGGGCCGCGGTGGGTTGTAGGGGATTTAAGTTCGTGACGCCCACGGGTTGTGGTGAATGGATGGACACCACCGCTGCCGTTGACTAGGCCTCCCGGGGACAGTGTTGCGCAGCTTGGTGTTGACCCCCTCCGTGGGTAGGGGAGTGATGGTCCTGGGGGCCCGAGGGAGGTGCTGAGGCAGGGGAGCAGGTGCGTGCTGGGTGCTAGTGCGGTGCGGCGCGGTGCGCGGCCCGAAGGCACTGGTGTACTCACTATGATACAACACACTGGAGTCTCTGGTAAACCCAACGGGATGATGAACGGTGCCCGCATCCGGCTGCAGCTTCCCCTTAACAGGTTGGTGGTTTCTCCCTTTCTCCTGCACCTCTTTAGTGTAAACGTTATGACTCCTATGCCTAAGCAATGGTAGTCCGCTCCCCGGCTTGCTGTGTGTTGGGAGAGCCCTGTTTTCCCGCAGACGCTGGCCCCTTGGGTCTCTATGCCTTGGCGGTGGCTTTACCCTAATGATTGGGCTGTTGTCTTCAGTCGGGTCTTGTGTGGGAAAGGTCCTAAAGTCCAGTCCTCAATCAGTTGATTCGACTTAGCCTAGTTGTTTCTGGGCCTCGTACTGGGTCTGAGTACCCCTCCTGGTGCTCCGGTTTCCAATCGGCTCCCCGGTTCAGTACCGGCGGGCCACTGCCCGACCCCGGTCCCTATGGTTCCACCGGCTGTAATCCCAGCTCCTGCAGGCAGCCACCACCGTCTGCCTCCTTGCCAGAGGTGACTGGGCTCCAACCCAGAACCTGGTAGACTATGGCAGGCCTGGTCACAGGTCTGCCCTTGAACTTGACTGCTCCAGTTCACTATCAAAGCTAATCTACTTAGAACTACTGTTTTTCCCGCCTCCAGGCCTGTGAACTCCTCAGTGGGCAGAGCCAACCACCTGGCTCCACCCCACTGGTGTGGACATCAAACCTGGAGGGAGGTGACAAGGGTTTTAAAGTTTGGCTGCTGTCACCTTTTTAGGGAGGGTGTGTGTGTGTGTGGGACTACCTGGGTCTCAATGCCTCTATGACCTTAATCATTCAGATTGATAGACGCTTGAGCGAGCACAAAATGATACGTGTAGATGTATTGCTTGCGGAACAGTCTTCGGAGCCTATGCAGTGTGATAGGATTCTCTCTAATACTGAGGGTAGGCAGGGTTTTAGACGGAGAAATAAGTTGTGTTTCTATTGTGGAGACACTTCTCACACTATCTCTGTCTGCCCTAAACGAGAAAAGAGATTTGCTTTTTCATTTACTGTGGGTACTGTGCAACCTACATTTCTTTTGTCAGTCTCTTTAATTTGCTTGTTATCCTCATTTTCTGCTATGGCTTTTTTTGATTCAGGGGCCACCCTGAACTTAATGGATTTTGGGTTTGCTAAAAGTTGTGGCTTTCCCATGGTACCTTTGCAAACTCCTATTCCTTTAAGGGGCTACTCCCTTAGGTGAGAATAAACACCAATTTTGGACCCAGGTGACTATGAGGGTTGCACCAGCTTATCAGGAGAATTGTAAATTTTTGGTACTACACAACTTGCATCATATTTTGGTACTGGGATTCCCTTGGCTGCAGACCCATAATCCAGTTCTAGATTGAAAATCCTTGTCTGTGGTTAGTTGGGGTTGTCAATGTGTGCGTAATGACCTTTCTGTATTGTCTATTTCTGCTCAGACACATGATGTACCGGAATATTTGTTGGACTTTCTTGATGTGTTTAATGAGACTGGATCTGATTCCTTGCCTTCCCATAGGGAGTGTGATTGTGCCATTGAATTAAGGCAGCTTTACACGCAGCGACATCGCTAACGAGATATCGCTGGGGTCATGGAATTCGTGACGCACATCCGGCCTCGTTAGCGACGTCGTTGCTTGTGACACTTATGAGCAACCGCTAAAGATCAGAAATACCTAATCGTTGATCGTTGACACGTCGTTCATTTTCAAAATATTGTTGCTCTCTCAGGACGCAGGTTGTTCGTCGTTCCTGAGGCAGCACACATCTCTATGTGTGACACCCCGGGAATGACGAACAACAGCGTTCCTGCGTCTTCCGGCAACGAGGTGGGAGTGACGTGAATGCAGCTGCTCTCCGCCCCTCTGCTTCTATTGGTGGCCCGCTGAGTGACGTCGCTGTGACGCCGAACAAACCACCCCTTAAAAAAGAGGTTGTTCAGCGGCCACAGCGACGTCGTTAGGAAGGTAAGTATGTGTGTACCGGCGATATTGTTCGCCACGGACAGCGATTTGTCCGTGATGCACAAACGACGGGGGCGGGTGCTTTCACTAGCGACATCGCTAGCGATGTAACAGCGTGTAAAGCAGCCTTTAGTTCCAGGTTGCAAATTTCCTAAGGGACGGATTTTCAATTTGTCTGTGCCTGAACATGATGCTATGCGAACTTATATTAAGGAGTCATTGGAAAAAGGTCATATTAGACCGTCATCTTCACCCCTGGGTGCCATTTTTGTCTTTGTGTCCAAGAAGGATGGGTCATTAAGACCTTGTATTGACTATCGCCTCCTTAACCCCTTCAGCCCCGGGGCACTTTCCGTTTTTGCGTTTTTGTTTTTTGCTCCCCTTCTTCCGAGAGCCGTAACATTTTTAGTTTTCCGTCAATCTTGCCATATGAGGGCTTGTTTTTTGCGGGACAAGTTGTACTTTTAAATGAAACCATAAGTTTTACCATATGGTGTACTGGAAAACAGCAAAAAAATTCCAAATGCGGAGAAATTGCAAAAAAAAGTGTGATGGCACAATAGTTTTTGGGATGTTTTATTCACAGTGTTCACTATATGGTAAAACTGATGTGTGGATATGATGCCTGAGGTTGGTGAGAGTTTGTAGATACCAAACATATATAGGTTTACTTGTATCTAAGGGGTTAAAAAAAATTCACAAGTTTGTCCAATAAAAGTGGCGCACGTTTTGCGCCATTTTCCGAAACACGTAGCGTTCTTATTTTTGGGATCTATGGCTCAGTGATTGCTTATTTTTTGCGTCTCGAGCTGACGTTTCTAATGGTACAATTTTTGCGCAGATGCTACGTTTTGATCGCTTGTTATTGCATTTTGCGTAAAATTTGCGGTGACCAAAAAACGTAATTTTGGCGTTTGGAATTTTTTTCCCACTACGCCGTTTACCAATCAGATTAATTGATTTTATATTTTGATAGAACGGGCATTTCTGAACGCGGCGATACCAAATATGTGTATATTTATTTATTTTTTAACCCTTTAATTTTCAATGGGGGGAAAGGGGGGTGATTTGAACTTTTAGGTTTTTTGTTTTTTTTATTTTTTAAAACTTTTTTTTTTTACTTTTTTTTTTTATTTTACTAGTCCCCCTAGGGGGCTACAGCGATCAGCAATCCGATCGCTATTATCTATCTGCTGATCACAGCTATACAGCTGTAAACAGCAGATACTGTCACTTTCTTTTTCCCTCTGCTCTCGGCCGAGGGAAAACGAAAATGAAACTTCGTAGCTACAGGCGTCATCACATGACCCTGTGCTACGATGGCAACCACCGATAGTCACGTGATCATGCACGTGACTTCCGGTGGGGGCGGCTGTAAGTAAAAAACATGGCCGCGCGCATTTAGATCTTGCTGCCAGTGGGACAAACCTGAGAGATGTCCTGTGGGGAAACTGTATGTTCCTGATCACTGGAGGAGTAGAGTTATGTCTAAGATTCATTGTTCCGTCTTGGCGGGTCATCCTGGGAATGTCAGGAGTTTTGTGCAATCTTGTGGGATTTGTTCTAGATCCAAGCCTTGTTGTTCACGTTCTAGTGGGTTGTTATTGCCATTGCCTAGACCTAAGAGACCTTGGACTCCTATCGCTATGGATTTTATTTCGGATCTTCCTGTCTCTCAAAGGATGATGAGTATTTGGGTTATTTGTGATAGATTTTCTAAGATGGTCCATTTGGTACCATTGCCTAAATTGCCGTCTTCATCAGAGTTGGTGCGCTTGTTTTTTCAACATGTGGTTCGTTTACATGGTATTCCTGAGAATATTGTGTCAGACATAGGAGTTCAGTTTGTGTCCAGAATTTGGAAAGCATTTTATACTAAATTAGAAATTGGGCTTTCCTTTTCTTCTGCGTTTCATCCTCAGACCAATGGTCAGACTGAGAGAGCAAACCAGACCTTGGAAACCTATTTGAGGTGTTTTGTATCTGCGGATCAGGATGACTGGGTTTCATTTTTGCCCTTGGCAGATTTTGCTCTCAATAATAGGGCTAGCTCTGCTACTTTGATGTCTCCATTTTTCTGCTATTTTGGGTTTACTTCAGGGCGGGTTTAGGCTTCGACCTGTCCGTGAGTTGATTTTGTGGTGGAGAGAATGCAGCAGATTTGTAGTCAGGTAGTGGACAAATTGTTTCAGTCCCAGGAGAATTCCTAAAGGTTTGCCAACCGGCGTAAGACTGTTGGTCCCCGATTTAAAGTTGGGGACATGGTTTGGTTATCCTCCAAAAATATTCCTATGAGAGTTTCTTCTCCTAAATTTAAGCCAAGATTTATTGGGCCTTATAAGATTTCGTAGATTATTAATCCCGTATCTTTTCGTTTGGCTCTTCCTGGGTCTTTTAAAATTCACAATTTTTTTCATAAGTCTTTGTTGAAGAAACATGTGAGTTCCCACGGCGGCGCCTCCTGATCCTGTGTTGGTAGATGGGGATCTAGAGTATGAAGTAAAGAAAATTTTGGAATCCCACCTTAATAGACGTAAGCTTCAGTACCTTATTAAGTGGAAGGGTTATGGTCAAGAGGACAATTCCTGGGCTTTTGCTTCTGACATTCACGCTGACAGATTGGTTCATGCCTTTCATAATGCCCATCCTGACAGACTCGTTGGCTCTGGTGAGGGTTCGGTGATCCCTCTTCGGGGGGGGGTACTGTTGTGAATGTCATCCGAGTGGGTTTTGGTGTGAAGATCCCTCTGGTGGCTAGGAATGGTAATGATTCAAGACAAGAAAGCCTGCGGAGACACCATCACATGTATCTCAACGCTGGCAGGAAACCAGCCAGGTCTTTCACCGGGAACAACCACGGGAAGGGCAGTCTCCAGTCAAGGAGACCACCTATGCCAAATATGGTATCCATCCACAGACAGCTGTTTCAGGGTATTTGCCCCTCATCAGTGTGGAGTAGGAAACTGGCTAGTGGGAGCATTGCCTAGTAGAAGACTACATAAGCAAGAATGGTTGACCTTAGGGAGATCAACATCCAACACCGCGGAGACACCATCACGTGTTTTTCAACACAGTGATTCTAGAGCAATGCCCACTGGGAAACATTCAAAACAAGAAAGCCTGCGGAGACACCATCACATGTTTCTCAACGCTGGCAGGAAACCAGCCAGGTCTTTCACTGGGAAGGAACAACCACGGGAAGGGAAGTCTCCAGTCAAGGAGACCACCTATGCCAAACATGGTATCCATCCACAGACAGCTGTTTCGGGGTATTTTCCGCTCATCAGTGTGGAGTAGGAAACCTAAGGTCAACCATCCTTGCTTATGTAGTCTTCTACTAGGCAATGCTCCCACTAGCCAGTTTCCTACTCCACACTGATGAGGGGCAAATACCCCGAAACAGCTGTCTGTGGATGGATACCATGTTTGGCATAGGTGGTCTCCTTGACTGGTGACTGCCCTTCCCGTGGTTGTTCCTTCCCGGTGAAAGACCTGACTGGTTTCCTGCCATCATTGATAAACATGTGATGGTGTCTCCGCAGGCTTTCTTGTTTTGAATGTTTCCCAGGGGGCATTGCTCTAAAATCACTGCGATGAGAAACACGTGATGGAGTCTCCACGGTGTTGGATGTTGATCTCCCTAAGGTCAACCATCCTTGTTTAGGAATGGTAATGAAGCTGAGTCTGAATCTGTGACTCAAACAGGTGATGGAAATAATTAGGAATCCAGGAAGTCCTATTGCAGATCATCCTAGTGTATTTAGGAGAGGACTTTCTGCCTGGCGGCCACCGGTAGTACATGTTTCCTGCTGCTTCTGAAGATGGCTGGGAGTTTTCCCTTCAGTTTCTCCCGTTTATTCTGTGCCTGAAACTACTCCAGATAAGTGTACTATTTTCTGTGCTTAATTGCTGGAATTGCACTTAAGGGTGTTTCTGCATATTCCATTTTGTTCTGTGTTTTGGTTTCTTGTTTGTGAGGATCTATCTCTCTGGTTTTGTGAGCAGGTCAGTTTCTCCAGCAAGAAAGGGAGCTTGCTTCCTGTTCATGTTTGGATTATTTGCACTTTAGAATATTATCTGTTCTGTGATTTTTTTTTCTTCCCATTATATCTGCAGTTCTGTTTAAAGTGTCTGGCACAAGTGTACCTGATATAGCGGGGGAAGACCGTGTGGTCTTAGTATTTTCTTCCTATCAGGAGTTTTGTATTTTTTTGCAGGGTATTTTGCTGACCGCAATCAGTTACCTGTCCCGTCCTGTTGTATCTAGTAAGGCAGGCCTCACCTTTGCTAATCTATATTTTCTGTGTATTGTGTTTTCTTACATCACCGTCATTTAGATGTTGGTTGCTTGCTATTTCTTTGGTGACTGCTCCGAGGCAAGGTAGGATTCCTCATTTCTATCTTTGAGGTGTAGCAAGTTTCTCCGGCAGTGACGAGGTGTCTAGGTGTGTTAGGAACATCCCACTGCTACTTCTAGTGTTGTCCGATAGATAGGGGATGGCGGTCAGCTTACTTTCCAACTACTCTTGTGGTTTTGTTTTCTCCCAATTAATGGGATTTTTTGTGATCGTCCATGGTTACCAGTTCATAACACAGAGACATACAGATAGACAAAGAGAGAGACAGACACAGATAGATACAGACAAAGAGACAGACACAGACAAAGAGACAGACAGGGAAAGAGACAGACAGGGAGAGAGACAGACAAACTAGAAAATAGACAGATAGACAGGGAAAGAGACAGAGAGACAGACAGGGAAAGAGACAGACAGGGAAAGAGACAGACAAAGTGATAGAGAGAGACAGACATAGACAGTGAAAGAGACAGACAAAGAGATAGAGAGAGGGACAGACAGAGAGTAAAAGACAGAGACTAGGAGAGAAATAAAGAGACAGTTACTATCCCGGGCAACGCCGGGTGCTACACACGGATGGTCCATGTGCCGTCTGTGTGACATTCGTTTTTTTCTCTCACCTATTGACTTGTATTGGCGAGCCGCGGACGTTTTCGGGATATAATCGCAGCATGTTGCGACTTTTCTCGCATCCAGAACCTGGATGAGAAAAAAGATGACCAACTGCTCTCTCTCATTGACTAACATGGGTTTGCGTGCAAAGCGAGAATTTCTCGCATTGCACTAATCTGATTTATACACTCGTGTGAGCGCACCCAGACAAAGAGTTCTGCAATGTAGAATTCTGTAGAATTTTCTTTAGCTTTCTGACTGTATGTAAGGATATATTATAAAGGTATGTACTACTTTAAAGTCTACAATATAGGTTTTGGGGGGGGGGTTTCTAATCACTTTTTCTTTTTTTTCAAGATGCAGCTTTGTCTTGGATTTTTGTTTGCCATTTTTCTTTAAAAAATGACCCCCCCCCCCAAAAAAAAAATGTTATACTATTGGACAGTAAATAAATAATAATTACATTTTTATCACTAAAATGTTGTTTTGACCCCAAATTTCCAATTTTTGCAGAGAATAGGTAAAAAAAGGCCCCATAATGAGTTACAAAACTTCTCCTAAATGTGGCAATACCCCACATGTGTCTGTACAGTACTGTTTGGCTACACTGCAGGGCTCAGGAGGGAAGAAGCGCCATTTGATTTTGGAAGCACAGATTTTCCTAGAATAGTTTGCGTACTCCATTTGCAGCACCCCTACGTACCAGAACAAAAAAAATCCCCTCAAGAGACCACATTTTGTAAATTACACCATTCTGGGAATTTATCTACAGTTGTAGTGACGATTTAGTCTCTGGAAACACCTATGGTGTTAAATACATATTGTAGAATTGTAGTGCCTGTACAGTGTGCCTAGCTCGTGCTTCTGGAGACACACACTTCATCAATTAAGCAGGCTCTCTTCATGACAACAACAATGCAATTATGTGGACGCTAACTGTAGTTTAGGCACATTGTGGGGTGCAGAAGGGAGGGGGTAATTTGAATTTTGGAGAGCAGATTTCACTGGATTTCTTTTTTGACAGGGGTAGCCATAGCTTTTTTCCAGACCCTTTGTTCTACCAGTAAAATGGAAGCCACCTATATTTCCATTAAATGCTATTTGGTAGCGATTTGGGTACAGAACATTTTGGATCAGTTCACATCTATCCTGTGCTCTATGCTGAGCACTTACATCAGGGTTTCCACCTACATCTCTGAAATACGTGATTCAGGTGAACCCCCAATGGATCTATTCACTATAATGAGGCAGCAGAGTTAGGGGCACTTTGCACACTACGACATCGCAGCTGCGATGTCGTTAGGGTCAAATCGAAAGTGACGCACATCCGGCGTCGCAGGCGATATCGTAGTGTGTAAAACCTTTTTGATACAATTAAGGAGCGCAAAAACATCCAAATCGTATCATCGGTGTAGCGTCGGTCATTTCCATAATTTCGGAAGGACCGATGTTACGATGTTGTTCCTCGTTCCTGCGGCAGCACACATCGCTGTGTGTGAAGCCGCAGGAGCGAGGAGCATCACCTTACCTGCGTCCTGCGGCTCACGCCGGCTATGCAGAAGGACGGAGGTGGGAGGGATATTTACATCCCGCTCAGCTCCGCCCCTCCGCTTCTATTGGCCGCCTGCCGTGTGACGTCGCTATGACGCCGCACGACCCACCCCCTTAATAAGGAGGCGGTTCGCCGGCCAGAGCGACGTCGCAGGGCAGGTGAGTGCATGTGAAGCTGCCGTAGCGATAATGTTCGCTACGGCAGCTATCACCATGATATCGCAGCTGCGACGGGGGCGGGGACTATCACGCTCGGCATCGCAAGCATCGACTTGCGATGTCGTAGTGTGCAAAGTGCCCCTTACTCCAGGCTCTGTTTAGCCTCTGTTCAGTGGTGTCTGTCTTTTCAAAGGTGAACATAACTGTTAATGACAGTTGTGTGCACTCCTACAAAGATGGACACTGCCACACCACAGGCCAGACGAGAGTTCAAAGTGACTCCCTCTGCCACATTACAGTGAATTTTCTGTTAGGAATTTTGTTTAAATCACATTTTTCAGAGATTTACATGTAGCATGGAAAACACAATAAATATGAACCGGGCCTTACTGCGATCTTTGGGAGGTAGAATGAACAAATAAACAACAGTTGAAGAATTGGCTTTTTTATTTATTTTTACACCATACACTGTGCGGTATATGTGATGGAGCGGCTTTATTTCTAAGGTAAACACTATTATAACAATACCAGATTTGAGTAGTTCTTTTAGGTTTGGCGACACTCAGACTAAAAGCGCTTTTTTACAAAATAAAGGTGTAATGGCGGGATATTTTGGGTCATTTACCAATTTCTGTGGGTTCATGTTTTGGGCGTGGTGATGTGACGCCCTGACCTATCAGGTCGTCACAAGGGTGCCGTGCAATCTGCCCTTCTGCATGGTACCCGCTCCTCCTTGGTTATGGGTCCTGTCAATTTGGTGTTGCTACCAACAGGTGTACACAAATCCTGAGGAACACTCTGCACCACACCCACCAAACACCCATTGGGCAGCCTGAGGGGAATAGGGCCGCCCAGATGGAGGGATGGAAGAGGGAAGGCAGAGATGTCAGTTAGAGAGTAGAAGTTGAGCAGTGAGCAGCGGTGACCGGACAGGTCACGCTGTGGAGCTGGGCTCCTGTACCCGTCCCAGGTGCCAGACGTTGGCCTGGTCAGAAGGAGCTGGAACCCCATGTCGCAGGGGGTTGTGGCAGGGAGCACGGTGCTGCTACAGAGAGCAGGCCGGCTGCCTTGTGCTACAACCAGGCAGGGACGAGGGCACGATGGGGTACGCGGACTCTAGGCTGGGAAGTAGCTTCACGCAGCCCAGTAATTCACCCGACAGGAACAGAATCTTCAGGAACCGTTCCCCACCTGCTCCATAATCGGGGTACTAGCGCAACGAGGGGGGTAGGACTTCCCACAACCGTCCAGAAAATCCCAAGCGTGAACCCTGAGAGCAAGCTCACCCTGCTAGCCACGCAGGTGAGCAGGACCCAAAACTCTTCAAGTGTAAGTGATCCACACGTAGGACACACAGTGCCAAGGAACAAGGCTTCAGGTGAACTTGCAACACCAAAAGGGCACGGACCCAGCGTGCTCGCCCAAGAGAAACAGGATACTCAAGAGTTTGGTTTACCTGGTGTCAGCGTCAGTGACTTTGGACTGTGTGAGTACACGTTATCCCTTTGCACCCGACGGGTTCCCCACTCCATCCATCACCAGACCCCGGGATACCACTCCCCCTGCCCATGGAGGGGTTAACAACTCGAGCTGCCACACACCAGCGTCTCCGGGCTCCCCCAAAACCGGCAGCGGTGGTCCCTCATGTTACCAAACACCGTGGGTGGCATCACGAACATTATCCCAAAACCACAAATCCCCCCTTTTATTTACGAGGTAGCCGCGCAACGCCGCTTCGGATCCGGAGACCCCTCGAGCCACTGTTGATCCGGGTCCGAGCAGCCCGCCGGCTGTCGCAGGGGAGACACAGTGGTCTGTCTATTCGATGTATTGTTTATCCTGTCTGCAGGGTTATTACTCATTGAAGTTACATTGAAGGGACCTTCTGTCCCTAGGTGTGGAGTAGGGGGCCTGGAATCCACCTAAACTCTCTGCTTACCTGTGGGATTTGCGATTCAGTCTGGCTGAGCAGGAGAAGAGAGGAGTAAGATTGATCCTCTTAGGAGAGGCTGACACCCCAGAGAGACTATGTGAGCAAGGATGGTTGACCTTAGGGAGATCAACATCCACCACTGCGGAGACACCATCACGTGTTTCTCAACGCAGTGATTCTAGAGCAATGCCCCCTGGGAAATATTCAAAGCAAGAAGGCCTGTGGAGACACCATCACATGTTTCTCAACGCTGGCAGGAAACTAGCCAGGTCTTTCACCGGGACGGAACAACCACGGGAAGGGCAGTCTCCAGTCAAGGAGACCACCTATGCCAAACATGGTATCCATCCACAGACAGCCGTTTCGGGGTATTTGCCCCTCATCAGTGTGGAGTAGGAATCTGGCTAGTGGGACATTGCCTAGTAAAAGACTATGTGAGCAAGGATGGTTGACCTTAGGGAGATCAACATCCACCACTGCGGAGACACCATCACGTGTTTCTCAACGCAGTGATTCTAGAGCAATGCCCCCTGGGAAATATTCAAAGCAAGAAGGCCTGTGGAGACACCATCACATGTTTCTCAACGCTGGCAGGAAACTAGCCAGGTCTTTCACCGGGACGGAACAACCACGGGAAGGGCAGTCTCCAGTCAAGGAGACCACCTATGCCAAACATGGTATCCATCCACAGACAGCCGTTTCGGGGTATTTGCCCCTCATCAGTGTGGAGTAGGAATCTGTCTCTCAACGCTGGCAGCGTTGAGAGCAGATTCCTACTCCACACTGATGAGGGGCAAATACCCCGAAACGGCTGTCTGTGGATGGATACCATGTTTGGCATAGGTGGTCTCCTTGACTGGAGACTGCCCTTCCCGTGGTTGTTCCGTCCCGGTGAAAGACCTGGCTAGTTTCCTGCCAGCGTTGAGAAACATGTGATGGTGTCTCCACAGGCCTTCTTGCTTTGAATATTTCCCAGGGGGCATTGCTCTAGAATTACTGCGTTGAGAAACACGTGATGGTGTCTCCGCAGTGGTGGATGTTGATCTCCCTAAGGTCAACCATCCTTGCTCACATAGTCTTTTACTAGGCAATGTCCCACTAGCCAGATTCCTACTCCACACTGATGAGGGGCAAATACCCCGAAACGGCTGTCTGTGGATGGATACCATGTTTGGCATAGGTGGTCTCCTTGACTGGAGACTGCCCTTCCCGTGGTTGTTCCGTCCCGGTGAAAGACCTGGCTAGTTTCCTGCCAGCGTTGAGAAACATGTGATGGTGTCTCCACAGGCCTTCTTGCTTTGAATATTTCCCAGGGGGCATTGCTCTAGAATCACTGCGTTGAGAAACACGTGATGGTGTCTCCGCAGTGGTGGATGTTGATCTCCCTAAGGTCAACCATCCTTGCTCACATAGTCTTTTACTAGGCAATGTCCCACTAGCCAGATTCCTACTCCACACTGATGAGGGGCAAATACCCCGAAACGGCTGTCTGTGGATGGATACCATGTTTGGCATAGGTGGTCTCCTTGACTGGAGACTGCCCTTCCCGTGGTTGTTCCGTCCCGGTGAAAGACCTGGCTAGTTTCCTGCCAGCGTTGAGAAACATGTGATGGTGTCTCCACAGGCCTTCTTGCTTTGAATATTTCCCAGGGGGCATTGCTCTAGAATCACTGCGTTGAGAAACACGTGATGGTGTCTCCGCAGTGGTGGATGTTGATCTCCCTAAGGTCAACCATCCTTGCTCACATAGTCTTTTACTAGGCAATGTCCCACTAGCCAGATTCCTACTCCACACTGATGAGGGGCAAATACCCCGAAACAGCTGTCTGTGGATGGATACCATGTTTGGCATAGGTGGTCTCCTTGACTGGAGACTGCCCTTCCCGTGGTTGTTCCGTCCCGGTGAAAGACCTGGCTAGTTTCCTGCCAGCGTTGAGAAACGTGTGATGGTGTCTCCACAGGCCTTCTTGCTTTGAATATTTCCCAGGGGGCATTGCTCTAGAATCACTGCGTTGAGAAACACGTGATGGTGTCTCCGCAGTGGTGGATGTTGATCTCCCTAAGGTCAACCATCCTTGCTCACATAGTCTTTTACTAGGCAATGTCCCACTAGCCAGATTCCTACTCCACACTGATGAGGGGCAAATACCCCGAAACGGCTGTCTGTGGATGGATACCATGTTTGGCATAGGTGGTCTCCTTGACTGGAGACTGCCCTTCCCGTGGTTGTTCCGTCCCGGTGAAAGACCTGGCTAGTTTTCTGCCAGCGTTGAGAAACATGTGATGGTGTCTCCACAGGCCTTCTTGCTTTGAATATTTCCCAGGGGGCATTGCTCTAGAATCACTGCGTTGAGAAACACGTGATGGTGTCTCCGCAGTGGTGGATGTTGATCTCCCTAAGGTCAACCATCCTTGCTCACATAGTCTTTTACTAGGCAATGTCCCACTAGCCAGATTCCTACTCCACACTGATGAGGGGCAAATACCCCGAAACGGCTGTCTGTGGATGGATACCATGTTTGGCATAGGTGGTCTCCTTGACTGGAGACTGCCCTTCCCGTGGTTGTTCCGTCCCGGTGAAAGACCTGGCTAGTTTCCTGCCAGCGTTGAGAAACATGTGATGGTGACCCCAGAGAGACTGAGACACCCAGATTTCCCTGGAAAAGGACTGCTGGAGGATTGTGACTCATCCCCGTTAAATTTATGCCATTACTGGACTATTTCACCCTTTGTGTGAAGGATTACTTGATGGTCATTCTATATTGCATGGAATAAATATGCTTTGGATTGTTCATCCATCTCTCGCTCTGTTGATTGTGTGAATTCGGAGAAGGACCCCGTCACAAAAGGTTTTTTGCATCACTGAATTTTGAAGGCTTTAGTTTTTTTATTTTTCTGCCAACAGAGTCATGTGAGCACTTGCTTTTTGCAAGATTAGTTGGAATTTTTATTGGCACCATTTTGGGCCACATAATATTTTTTTATCGCTCTTTATTTTGCTGTTTGTGAGTTAGAATCAAAAACAAAAAGCTATTTTATTTAGTTTGTTTTTTTCATATATATGCCATTCACTGTCGTAAAAGTGATTGGACAGTATTATTCTTAAGCGGGCTTTACACGCTACGATATCGTCAATGAATTATCGTCCGGGTCACGTTGTTTGTGACGCACATCCGGCGTCATTAACGATATCGTAGTGTGTAACAGTTATTTGCGACCCAAAACGATTGCAAAAGCGGCAAAAATCGTTTGCCGCGGAGAGGTCGTCCTAAAACAAAACATCGTTTACCTCTCATTAGCGATGTTGTTCATCGTTCCTGCGGCAGCACACATTGCTGTGTGTGACACTGCAGGAGCAACAAACATCTCCTTACCTGCCTCCACCAGCTATGCAGAAGGAAGGAGGTGGGCGGGATGTTTACGTCCCGCTCATCTCTGCCCCTCCACTTCTATTGGACGGCTGCCGTGTGACGTCGCTGTGACGCCGCACGACCCACCTTCTTAGAAAGGAGGCGGATCGCCGGCCAGAGCAACGTTGCAGGACAGGTAAGTCCGTGTGACGGGGGTAAGCGAGGTTGTGCGCGATGGGCAGCGATTTGCCCATGTCGCACAACTGACGGGGCGGGTACGATCGCTTGCGATCTCGCTAGCGAGATCGCAGCATGTAAAGCCCGCCTTAGGGTCACTACGATTACAACAATATCACCTTTATATAATTTTTTTCATGTTTTGCCACTTTTACACCATAAAAACAATTTTATAGAAAAAAAAATGTTATTTACATATGACTTTTGATCTACCGTAATTTTATTCCACTATGGAACATTACCTTTGTTGCTCTCGTCACAGCTACACAGTACTGCAGTGCTTGGTTATTGCAGTACAGTGTAGCTGGCATGATCCCTGAGGCTCCCTGTAGCTGGGTGACCCAGAGGTTGTCATGATGACCTCAAGTCACCATGGCGATGAACTGGCCCTCGCAATTACATCACAGGGGCACCAATCAGGTGACAGGGAGCGCGATCACTCTCCCAATCCTGTAAATGCTATGATTGTTATCGATCGTGGCATTTAAGGGGGTTAAACAGGTGGAAACGGCACAGGGAATGTCCCTGGCTGATAAAGCTGAGTACCTTGCGGTGATTGTGGAGGCCATGGTCATGATGGGGTTACATACATTGTTTACACAACTATAGTACTGTTGGAGGCCTCCTGCTAGGAAACGTAAAGAGGACCAACCATCAGTATTTAGCAAAATTAACTAAAGACAGTGCCATACTGGCACTAAGATGCTGAATGCAGGCATAGCTGTGGTAGAGAGATCCAATGTTTGGTTGCAGAAATATCTTTAATCAAAGTTGCAGAATTGCACTGCAATTTGATTGACGGGTGCAACAGGGCAGGCCCTTGTGGGTTGGGTCCTTTATCTAAAGTCCTCTTCCATTGTCCTCATCACATTTTCAAATCTTGCGCCTGTGCAGTTAGGTCGGCTCGCGCAGGTGCAGTTTGTTCTTCCATATCGCGGGCAGAGCAGAAAACATAGCTGCCCTCGCTCGCGCCGGTGAGCTAAATGCGCAGGTGCGAGATTATGGTCGGCGCTGTTCATGACCTCACCAGTGCCATGCTCGTACCCGCCCATAATCGCGCGCCTGCGCATTTAGCTCAACTTCGCCTGTGCGAGCTGACCTAACTGCACAGGCACGAGATTTGAAAATGCGATGAGGATGATGACGGAGGCGTCATCCCGTCAATCAAGAAAGGACTGCGATCAGCGGCAGGAGGGGGAGACAGGAGCCAAAAATGAGCCAGCCCATCTGGCCAACACAGATAATTAGCATACCTAATGGCCAAGTTTTATAAAGTTATTTTTGGGGTCTGTAGGGGAGTCAGGGCCAAGGTGCACCTTCATAGAGCTGCAGAAGGGGATTCTTTTAGTTTAATAGGGATAAATCTGGTGACAGGTTCCCTTTAAAGATATTTCTGCAGCCAAGTATCAGATCTTTCTACAACAGGTATGCCTGGATTCAGCATCTTAGTGCCAATTTGGCACTGCCTTTAGTTCATTTTGCAAAATCCTGGTGGTTGGTCCTCTTTACATTTCCTAGCAGGAGGCCTCTAGCAGTACTATAGTTAATAGAGATGAGCGAACCTGAGGTTCGAACTTGGAGTTCGGAAACCAACTTCCCTCTTCAGTGCGCAAGCGCCATCTGCTGTCAACCGTTCCCTTCCCGCATTCCACAGCTGACACGCGGGCGCTTCCTCTAATCGCATTGCGCATGCACAACATGTGTTCCATTTCCCTGCATTCCAACAACTGGAACAAGTTCTTGTGGGATGTACCTTTGCCTGTTGCATTGTGCACCCGCAGAGTGTGTGGCGCCCCTGTGGCTTCAGGCGCCTCAGGGTACTGCACCTCACTCTACGTGCAGTATTCATCTCTGCTACGGAGGAAGTCATCTCCGGAAAACCACCAAGAACACACTCAACCATCACATAACACGGCAGCTCTTCCCCTGGGACTGGGCTAGGGTGGGTGCTGGGGTAGCCATCATGAGTTATGGGACCTCTTGCCCACTAGTTCAGGAACCCGGGAGGTGGGGCACCAACATGGGGAGTTAGGAGCGATCACACTCAGTAGTCAGTCTGTTTCGGGTGCAGCAAGCGACAGGTCGCACTCAGGAGGAGATTAGCAGAGACATGGATAGTTCGGGACCCGTGGTCTGGAGCTGGAAGCTCGACCCGGGTTCTTAGGAAAGAAGGGTGATGCCAGGGTTCGCGGGGAGTGCAGAAGGCACCCGTGACCCGTTCCACGGCCCAGGAGCTGGGAGTGGAGGGAAACTGTCAAAAGGAAATGCACCGAAGGAAACACCGGCCTCGACCTCCGAAGTATCCGTGATCGGCTGATGGCCATCACAGCGTGGCTCAGTGCTCTAATGGCAGTGTGCTTGCAGTGAGTAAAGAACTTGAACTGCACCCTCTGTGTTGTCCCGTTACTGCCGGCGCTTCCAACATCGTGCCCCTTTGCCGTAGGTGACTACCACTCCTATCATCCTCCCTGCGGCCAAGCACTGCCTGTGGAGAGCTGTGGCACCTGAGCTACGTTTCCATCCGCCACAGAAGAGAGAATTCCCGCGTCTTTATTGACACCGCTGGGGTCACAAAACAGGGCAAGGCCACCGCGGCAACCCAGGAGAAGAACTGTGGCCCGGTGACGGATAACCCCAGACCCCGTGGACGCGGTAAATGCGCTTCACAGATCCCTCCCAGCATTCCTGAACTTGGATGTTATCAATACGCCCATCCCCACCTCCTGCAATGTGCACGTGTGGCGTGCATTCCAAAGATCCCTACCACCTGCATTGCCCATGCGTGATGGGCGTTCCACAGAATCCTCCCAGCATTCCAGCACCCGGATGTTAGCAGCACGCCCTCCATTTAGTGGCACCACATAAATACAGCCTGACCCTGCATTGGTTCACTCCTGACTACCTCCCTGGCTTCTATTAAGAATGGACTTGCATTTTCCTATTATCATGCTTTCAATTATTAGACCTTAGTCTTATTATTGTCTATGTCATTACACGCCACCCATTAGGGCATCTCCCCTATCCTACATTCCTAACAGGTAGGTCCTAGCTCCTATATTACTCACCCAGCTTATTGCCATGGTTTTATATATATACTAGATTACAAACATTGATTACACTGTCTTAGGCGGGCTTTGCACACTACGACATCGCAGGTGCGATGTCGGTGGGGTCAAATTGAAAGTGACGCACATCCGGCATCACATGCGACATCGCAGTGTGTAAAGCCTAGATGATACGATTAACGAGCGCAAAAGCGTCGTAATCGTATCATCGGTGCAGCGTCGGCGTAATCCATAATTACGCTGATGCGACGGTCCGATGTTGTTCCTTGCTCCAGCAGCAGCACACATCGCTGCGTTTGAAGTCGCAGGAGCGAGGAACATCTCCTACCGGCGTCACCGCGGCTTCCGTAGGTTATGCGGAAGGAAGGAGATGGGCGGGATGTTTACATCCTGCTCATCTCCGCCCCACCGCTCCTATTGGACGCCTACCATGTGACGTCGCAGTGACGCCGCACGACCCGCCCCCTTAATAAGGAGGCGGGTCACCGGCCAGAGCGACGGTCGCAGGGCAGGTGAGTGCATGTGAAACCGGCGTAGCGATAATTTTCGCTACGCCAGCTTTCACAAGATATTGTACCTGCGACGGGGGCGGGGACTATCGCGTGCGACATCGCAGCATTGGCTTGCGATGTCGCAACGTGCAAAGCCCGCCTTAGACCTGCAACACACATCCGTTTTTTTTGTACGTGTGCGGTACGTATTTGCACGTACCGGAGACATGGAGACCCATGTTATTCAATGGTAGATGGCACACACACGTAAAATCACACGGAACGTGTGTCCGTGTGGTAAGTACGTGTGTGCGCTTTTCTACACAGACGACATGTCCGTTTTTGGCTGGCAGCACGCAGGCACGGACCCACTTTAGTCTATGGTCCGTGCCTGCACGGACTGCACATGGAGTATGTCCGTGTTCAGCACGTATCGTCCGTGTCCGTTTTTCATCACAAAATCTGAAACACTTGTTACCAATCTATCAGGTCAATTGATGGCCATTAATTCTGGCGCCAAACATACATTTCCTGTCTCATTTGCACGCCAGACAGCAGCTGGGCACCTGTCCTCTCACTGCAGGGGAACTTTGAGCACAGAGAATACCACAGGTACTGAGCATGGCGCCCAGAATCGATACAGAGAGGCTGATTGGAGAAGTAGAGAGGCATCCAGCGCTGTGGGACACACGTGTTGATGGCTACCATGACAGGTTAATGCATTTAAACTCAGAGCACAAGAGTCTTTAAATTTACCAAAATATAGAGATACCCCAGAGACACCGTGATGCAAATGTATAAAACATTTTATTTTATAGCGCACAGGGTATTACAATACATACAAAATAACAATCAGAAAAAACCGGAATGAGTAGGTGAAGGAAGAGGGGAGACCCCACGTGACCCAGGAAATATGTCAAGAATTATGTCGGACCTGCTAGACCAGATAAATATATGTCTTATTGTAGTAGCCTCATGCCCATACAAAAGGCCCTACGTAGGGGCCGAAATCCATTGTGCCGCTAGTTAGTGGCCCCATAACCTCAACCTATGGCCTTATACCAGATCATGACTCCAAAAGGCCTATATGTAAAGCTGGTACAATGGCCAAAATACCCTCTGAGGCGAAGCTATACCCTCAAATACAATTAGGAGGTGCCCAGGCAGTGTCACATTGGTCAATCATTAATGAGGCATGTAGGCTTACCACAAACAAGTAAAGCGTCCGGGAATCCTGGAGAACACGTGGGGACCGACGTCCCAACACGTGTTTCGTCAAGTGCTTCGTCAGGGGACGATAGTTAAAAAGTGCCAAGAGTGGAGCTTAAAAAGGGGACCCTAATTAATGACACACCTCCATTTCCCCATGTGCACCGGAGTGAGTGGCCGCTGCGGGCAGCGCCGTGGCTCAGTATCGGCGGCCGGAAGTCGACGGAGCGAGAACTTCCGGTGACGTCACCATGCGATACTTCCGGTTCCCCGCCGCAACGAGCGTTACCACGGACGCGAATCAACAGACGGAAACCACTGCAGTGCTGGGTAAGATGGACCTGCCCCTAATGGAAAAAGCTAATCCAACCTCCGTAATCCCATCAACAACAGTATAGTATATAATGCGCAAAGATATGCTAGGCATTATTGTATATATAGAATGTCCCCTAATGACGCCATCAGGGGAATACATGTTATAAAGCACATACATATAATGCATTGTTTATATACAGTCACCATGAATGGTGCATAAAAGAGAAGGAAGAGGAGGAGGATAGATAGAATAAATAGGCAGACGTCTGCAAAGGAGTAAGGGGTAAAGACAGACATAGATGTATAACCAGCAATTTCAGCATGAAAACAATTACAGATATTCCATGTCCATGTACATCGCAGTTCAATAGCCTCCCAGTTTCTGGTTCTGTAAATGTGTACGAGTCTCCATTTCTTCCAGACCGGAGTTGATAACAGAACCCGAATGAAGGGGGCACTTAGACGGGAGGGAAGGGAGAGGGGAGGGGGGAGGGGTTTGAGGGGGGGGGGCCAAGAAGGAAGGTTCATGACAAAACCAGGTCCCTTAAAATTGAACAAAAGAAAAGACACACTGTTAAAAGAGTCATAAGACCACCGATAAATACAGCATGAAAAGATAACATACGAAATCCTAAAAACACACAGGGGGGCTACGCAGCTGTTCACACCTCTGTTGCATAGCCAGGGTGGACTCAACCACCCTGAAAGCAAACTTTCGAGTTTAATTGAATCCGACTGGGAGGAGCTCAACCTCCCTCTTTCTTCTCCTCAGTCGGACTCACTCAAGATACCATTATTATGGGGATAAAGGCAATGGTCACAAAAAAGGGGCAAAGGAAAGCCGTTCATTCAGCCCATCTGGTGCCTGAGTACCCAGAACAAAAATCCAACGGCACTCCATCTGTGCCAGCCGTTTTTTGAGGTCACCGCCCCGAATTCCCAGATGTACCCTGTCGATACCGCGGACCTGGAGGGATGTAGGGTCACAATTGTGAACCTCCCTAAAATGTCTGGGTATCGTTTTTAGGGATTCGGGGTTGGTGGCCTCTTTGGCCGCCAGAACATCACGCACATGCTCCCTCGTGCGAATTCGGAGCTCACGTGAGGTCAGACCGACATATATCTTGTTACAGCCACACGTGGCGTAATATATTACGCCAGATGTGCTGCAAGAGATATATGCCCGAATGGAAAACTCCCTCTTTCCGTCCGCTGAGCAGAAGGTTGTGGCCCGAATGATGTTCTGGCAGCCTCGGCAGCTACCACAAGGGTAGCAGCCGACACGTTGGGGACCACATCCAAAAAGGGGGGTTCTCTTGACCACATAGTGACTATGCACTAGTGCATCCCTGAGACTCCTGCCCCTCCTTGCCGTCATCAAGGGGCGTTCCGGTAAATAGCCACGAAGAGAGGGCTCAGTATGGAGGATGGCCCAATGTTTATTTAGTACACCTCTGATTTGGTCCCACTGTCGGCAATAGGTGGAAATGAATCTCGCCACTGGACTGGATGTAGGTTTTGTAATTACATTCCCAGATAGGAGCTGGTCCCGCTGGGAGTGTTTCGCACGCTGGTAACCTTTTTTGATGGATCTCTGGCTGTACCCCCTCATTATGAACCTCTCCCTCATATCCCCTGATTCAGATTCAAATCTATCATCCGACGAGCACAGCCTGCGTAACCGCAGAAACTGGCCCGTCGGAATGGCGTTCACCGTCGACCTGGGGTGACCCGAGGTGGCATGGAGGAGGGAATTAACCGAAGTGGTTTTCCGGAAGATGGTAGTAGCGACAGCCCCGTTAGATTCCACCGAGATTCGAATGTCCAAAAATTTGTGCTCGTCGGATGATCAAAAAAGGTTACCAGCGTGCGAAACACTCCCAGCGGGACCAGCTCCTATCTGGGAATGTAATTACAAAACCTACATCCAGTCCAGTGGCGAGATTCATTTCCACCTATTGCCGACAGTGGGACCAAATCAGAGGTGTACTAAATAAACATTGGGCCATCCTCCATACTGAGCCCTCTCTTCGTGGCTATTTACCGGAACGCCCCTTGATGACGGCAAGGAGGGGCAGGAGTCTCAGGGATGCACTAGTGCATAGTCACTATGTGGTCAAGAGAACCCCCCTTTTTGGATGTGGTCCCCAACGTGTCGGCTGCTACCCTTGTGGTAGCTGCCGAGGCTGCCAGAACATCATTCGGGCCACAACCTTCTGCTCAGCGGACGGAAAGAGGGAGTTTTCCATTCGGGCATATATCTCTTGCAGCACATCTGGCGTAATATATTACGCCACGTGTGGCTGTAACAAGATATATGTCGGTCTGACCTCACGTGAGCTCCGAATTCGCACGAGGGAGCATGTGCGTGATGTTCTGGCGGCCAAAGAGGCCACCAACCCCGAATCCCTAAAAACGATACCCAGACATTTTAGGGAGGTTCACAATTGTGACCCTACATCCCTCCAGGTCCGCGGTATCGACAGGGTACATCTGGGAATTCGGGGCGGTGACCTCAAAAAACGGCTGGCACAGATGGAGTGCCGTTGGATTTTTGTTCTGGGTACTCAGGCACCAGATGGGCTGAATGAACGGCTTTCCTTTGCCCCTTTTTTGTGACCATTGCCTTTATCCCCATAATAATGGTATCTTGAGTGAGTCCGACTGAGGAGAAGAAAGAGGGAGGTTGAGCTCCTCCCAGTCGGATTCAATTAAACTCGAAAGTTTGCTTTCAGGGTGGTTGAGTCCACCCTGGCTATGCAACAGAGGTGTGAACAGCTGCGTAGCCCCCTGTGTGTTTTTAGGATTTCGTATGTTATCTTTTCATGCTGTATTTATCGGTGGTCTTATGACTCTTTTAACAGTGTGTCTTTTCTTTTGTTCAATTTTAAGGGACCTGGTTTTGTCATGAACCTTCCTTCTTGCCCCCCCCCCTCAAACCCCCCCCCTCCCCTCTCCCTTCCCTCCCGTCTAAGTGCCCCCTTCATTCGGGTTCTGTTATCAACTCCGGTCTGGAAGAAATGGAGACTCGTACACATTTACAGAACCAGAAACTGGGAGGCTATTGAACTGCGATGTACATGGACATGGAATATCTGTAATTGTTTTCATGCTGAAATTGCTGGTTATACATCTATGTCTATGTCTTTACCCCTTACTCCTTTGCAGACGTCTGCCTATTTATTCTATCTATCCTCCTCCTCTTCCTTCTCTTTTATGCACCATTCATGGTGACTGTATATAAACAATGCATTATATGTATGTGCTTTATAACATGTATTCCCCTGATGGCGTCATTAGGGGACATTCTATATATACAATAATGCCTAGCATATGTTTGCGCATTATATACTATACTGTTGTTGATGGGATTACGGAGGTTGGATTAGCTTTTTCCATTAGGGGCAGGTCCATCTTACCCAGCACTGCAGTGGTTTCCGTCTGTTGATTCGCGTCCGTGGTAACGCTCGTTGCGGCGGGGAACCGGAAGTATCGCATGGTGACGTCACCGGAAGTTCTCGCTCCGTCGACTTCCGGCCGCCGATACTGAGCCACGGCGCTGCCCGCAGCGGCCACTCACTCCGGTGCACATGGGGAAATGGAGGTGTGTCATTAATTAGGGTCCCCTTTTTAAGCTCCACTCTTGGCACTTTTTAACTATCGTCCCCCGACGAAGCACTTGACGAAACACGTGTTGGGACGTCGGTCCCCACGTGTTCTCCAGGATTCCCGGACGCTTTACTTGTTTGTGGTAAGCCTACATGCCTCATTAATGATTGACCAATGTGACACTGCCTGGGCACCTCCTAATTGTATTTGAGGTTATAGCTTCGCCTCAGAGGGTATTTTGGCCATTGTACCAGCTTTACATATAGGCCTTATGGAGTCATGATCTGGTATAAGGCCATAGGTTGAGGTTATGGGGCCACTAACTAGCGGCACAATGGATTTCGGCCCCTACGTAGGGCCTTTTGTATGGGCATGAGGCTACTACAATAAGACATATATTTATCTGGTCTAGCAGGTCCAACATAATTCTTGACATATTTCCTGGGTCACGTGGGGTCTCCCCTCTTCCTTCACCTACTCATTCCGGTTTTTTCTGATTGTTATTTTGTATGTATTGTAATACCCTGTGCGCTATAAAATAAAATGTTTTATACATTTGCATCACGGTGTCTCTGGGGTATCTCTATATTTTGGTAAATTTAAAGACTCTTGTGCTCTGAGTTTAAATGCATTATTTTCGAGTTGTTGCCTATAATTTCTGGATCTTTATGTTATACATGACAGGTTAATGGTGGAACGAGCATGGATGGCTGTGGCAGAGATACCCTAGGAATGGATGGTCTCAATGTACCCCTGGAAGGAAAAATAGATATGGTGAGTACAGATATTTGCCTTGCTTCTGTCTTTACCTACATGTGCTCATTCTGTAGGCAGATTATATCCATATTTGTATAGTTTGTTTGGCATGTATTAATGGGCCTGACTCATTTTGAGATACACTGGAGACTCACAAACAGGAGAGTGTAGTTTTTTGGCCTTTTGAACTATTCATTGCAGTTTTCTAGTAATGTCAGCATGTGTATATGGATATCAAAGTGTAGACTGGAGGAAAAACGGGTTTAAAAACCGCGCTAGGAAACCACGAGCAAGGATGTAAATGAATATTTTTCTTTTATTTAGATAATTCCAACGCGTTTCGGAGACCCATCTGTCTCCTTCCTCAGGGAAAAAGAATCTTACAGTCAATGAGGAGTTGTCCTTATAAAACAACATACAGACATTTTTTTTTGTCCTTATAAAACAACATACAGACATTTTGTCCTTATAAAACAACATACAGACATTTTTTTTTTTCCTTTTGTCTGTATGTTGTTTTATAAGGACAACTCCTCATTGACTGTAAGATTCTTTTTCCCTGAGGAAGGAGACAGATGGGTCTCCGAAACGCGTTGGAATTATCTAAATAAAAGAAAAATATTCATTTACATCCTTGCTCGTGGTTTCCTAGCGCGGTTTTTAAACCCGTTTTTCCTCCAGTCTACACTTTGATATCCTTTGCTCAGACACGGGGCCGCTGCTGAACCACTAAAGCACTCATCCACGTTCTCTAAGGGGTTGTGACTGGCACAACCCAGCCAGGTGAGTGTGTTTTAACCCTTTTTCCCTCTGCCCTGTAAATCGGGTAAGACCCTATTGCGCCTTTTCTCTCCTACTACAGCATGTGTATATGTGGTCTGCAAAGCATTTTATGCATGTACAAAAGGTATTTCAGGGTGGTCAAGCAACAAATAAACATGTTTGAAATATATTTTTGTTTTCAATTTTGTGCTTTTTCTATTGTAAATGTGCTGTGAAATGTCTATACATTGAGTTGTATTTTTATGTTTGGTTAATTATGCATGTCCCTTGGTGTCACCATGTCTGGAATGGTAACAGTAATGTGTAGTGTATAATGGAAAATCTTTGAGGAACATATGGCACTTCATGGGTTTATAGACATTTTGTTTCTCATGGCTTACTGAAGGTTTTTTTTTTATTTTTGTAAGTAAAAAAGGTGATAAATGATTATACAGTGGTTTAATCTTTTTACTGGAGATCTTGTTTACTTTGTCATGCTTATTGTGTTATTATGTCACTATATGAGTGTCATGGGTTGTTGTTTTCATACACATGGATGTGTTCCAATTTATTTAAATTGCTGCAATACAAGAATAATGTTTTATTTTTTTATTGTTCAATTGTTATAATTTGTGACCTTATTATACAATTTTTTGTTTTTAAACAGTGGATCTTGTGAAACGGCGATGGCGCTCAGCACGTGACCAGTTCAGAAGAGAATATAACCCAGTGGCAACAACAGCTGCGGCAGCCAAAAGGAAAAAATATGTCCATTATGAAAGACTCAGCTTCCTCATGCCCATTATGGAAGTACCAAAGTAAGTTTAAACCATTACATCACATGGTGGGTTTTTTAAATGCACACATTAATTGTTTTGTTTTTTTTCTTTCTTCAAAGTACAGAGGATAATCTAGAAGATAGTGAGGAAGCCCAGTCAGCAGTATTAACAGCGACCTCTTCTTCCGAGATGGAGCCTACCTCATATCAACCACCAACAATCCCCAACACCAGCCAGCTAGATGCAGAAGAAATGTCCTCTGATTTGGGTTTGGGAACAAGTCAATCCACTAATGTAATTCCAGGCCAGTCTACAGGGCAACAAAGTGGCCCTTCACTACTTCTTGCAGAGAGTAGTCCACAGCAACATGCAGGCACACAGCCAAGAATAACAACTAATACCATGCGCACAGTAGCCCAATATATCCATGGTCACAGACATAGGCGTTATGAAGATTTACGTTCCCTGCCAGATATCATTGATACCAGAATAATACACATGATGAATTCACTGATACCAGAGAGTGATGGAGAGTGATGGAGAGAGATTTTGCCACTCCCTTTCTCCCTCTCTTGCATTGGTTCATGCTGATAGGCAGGACAGATTGAGAGCATCCTTAATAACACTAATATCTGCTACCCAACGTGAGCCACAACCCATATATTGTTTTGAAGTGATAGAGCAATGGAGAGCTAATCCACCTGGTCCACACACAAACACAACCCAAGAAACTGTGGGAACCCAAACTGATGAACATTACTCTAATTTTCAACTAAATCCTGTAGTGCAACAAACACATATACAGTGTCCATCTTGTTGATGTACAAATTAGGCCAACAATTGTCCCACACCAAACAGGTACATTAATGACACAAAGGCCATCTCAACAGCCATCATTTGTCCCACAAGTACCCCAACAGACACCAATGCAAACCTCTTTTAACTATCCTAGTATTGTTAGTAATGTTCATAGACTACCTCAAATGTTTCAACAACCAACATCCTACCATGTTCCTAATAATCAACAACAACAGTACTTTCAACATCAGACTTACCCAACTAACTTCACATACACACATACTCAGCCTCTTCCAACACATCAATATGTACCACCTACACTTGGTTTTCCATCTGCTCAAACAACTACATCATTATTTGTTCCAAGTACAACAACTGTTACTAGTGGAAACACTGATCAGTCACTCACTACAACATCTAGTGTTGTGCAGCAAACATATTCTGTAGGTGTCAATGCAATGGAGACTACACAGGAAAGCATCACTAGCCTAGAGGATTTAGTTGAATCATAATGTGATATTGTATGTATTATTTTACATTTTGGTATGTTTTCTAGGGTATTGCTGGTCGGAAAACATTTCAAAATGTAACACATTACTTACTCTATATGCATGGGGTCATATTTGTGTTTTCCTTTCCAAAGATTCAATAGAAATGACTCTATCACTTCAAAAACAGTACCTGCCTGTTAGAATGTTGCCTTGCTCTGGACATGTTGTTTGGAACATCCATTAGAAAAAACTGGGTTTAGGGAAAAAATGCATGCACATAAACTACTACACTAACATTCAGACACCTTTATTATTAAAAATCCAGCCACTATGCAGTATTTGCATATGGTCTGGTCCCATACTTGTATTCCAATAGTGTCAAACAAATTATGTTTGCGTGACATTATTGCATAATAAAGTATGGTGTTTTGTATGGGCTAATGTCCCTGACAAAATTCTGTAAAAAAAAATAATAGAATACAGGGTGTTTTGCAAAAGATAACAGACATACATAGGTTCAATAAAAAATCTGGACTAATTTTTTCAAATCCAATTTGCCTAATTTTTTTAGTCATGTACATTCAGTAGTACTGTTACTTGCAAAACAAAAATTCCTGATTTTATAGCAATAAAGTTAAATCACAATAGCTTATTGGGACCAAAAACACAACCAACCAACAAAAAAAAAACACAAATTATACCTATGTATGGTCATTTTCTCTTTTGTATTACATATGTGTTTGTGATTATGTAACCAAGTGATAAAAAACTATAACAATGTCAAATTTATACATGACTATGGCGATTTAAACTAAAATAATCTTTAGGCTATGTTCACACACTGCGTTTTTTACCTGCGTTTTTGGTCCGTTTTTGCTGCAGAAATTTCTTGAGAAATTCTTGTAACCTTTCTGCAGACATTCCCCAGCAAAACCTATGGCAAAAAAAATTAGCTGTGCACACACTGCGTTTTTTTCTTAAGAAGATTCTTTCAGTAGATTTTCTTAAGAAAAAGAATGAGCATGTCACTTCTTTTCTACAGCTAACTGCGTTATTTCACTCCATTGACTGTAATGTAATCATGAAATAGCGCAGGTATAACGCAGGTAGCAAGTGATGTGCGCTATTCCTGCGTTATACCTGCGTTATTCCCACGTTATTTCGCGTTTTCAAGACATAGTGTACTTCCCTGCACTGCGTTTTGCAGGGAAGTGATGTCACTAGGACAGGAAGAGGAAGAAGAAGAGAAAAAAAATAGCGTGGGCTCCGCTGTATTTTTACCTTCCAGCCGGGTAAACACACAGCGGCGACCCGGTATTCTCAGGCTGGGGAGAGCGAGGGACAGGGTTAATGCCCCCTCCCGCAGTCGAGAATATCAGCCGCAGCTGCCCCGGGACTGTCGCATCCATTATGCGACAATCCCGGCGTGTTACCGGCTCTTCCAGATGCCGTGATGCTGGGGCAATCCAGGTAATATGGAGTTAATGGCAACTAATAGCTGCCGCTAAGTCCAAGATTAGTGATGGCAGCGTCTATGACACGCCGTCACTAATCTGAAAGTGAAAGTAAAGAAACACCGAAAAATCCTTTATTTTGAATAAAAGACAAAAAGCCTCTCTTTCTCCAGTGTATTAACCCCTCCCAGACACAGCTCCGATGTAATTCACAGCGATGTCCCCCGGCGCTTCCAGCCCTGCTCCAGCCGCGTGTGACAGTTCTCCACGGGTCAGTGAGCGAGTGCGGAATGCGGCTCCTGAGCGTGGCCGCGGGTAACTTCAGGACATTTCTTACGGCCGGTGATGTGAACACATTACCGGCCATGAGAAGTGCAGTGTGTGGGGGGAAACATCATAAATAAAGCTGGAATATCTATCCCTCTATTATCTATCTATGTATCCATCTATCCATCTATCTATCCCTCTATCTATCTATCTATCTATCTATCTATGTATCCATCTATCCATTGTGAGGTAGCGTGGTCGGCTGCGCAGCAGAAGACACGGGATCCAGGCACCAATGGTCACAGCACACGGTTTATTGCACAAACAAAAAGTCCAAAACAGCACACATGTCTTTCTCTGGCAGAAACTCAGGGAGTTGTGTTCACTCCCTCACACTAGGGACCCACGCCCATGTTCCTGTTTCCTTTTAACCCTCCTTTCAGCCTGTAGGGAAACAGCATTAACCCTGGAGTGGAGTTGCTTTCTATACATGGAGGGAGCACAACCGGGGCAAGACGTACCGGCCGTCATAGACAACCCCGGTCACAGTCTCAGTTCAAGCTTGCGGGGTTGAACTCCCGCCATCAAGCACGGGCCGCGGGACAAGGCATCGGCATTTCCCTGCAACCTACCGGCCCGGTGTTCAACCGTAAACCAGAAATTCTGCAGAGAAAGGAACCACCGGGTAACCCGGGCATTCCGTTCCTTGGCGGACCTCATCCAGACCAGCGGAGAGTGATCAGTCACCAAGCGAAACTGTCGTCCCAGCAGGTAATAGCGTAGTGACTCCAAGGCCCACTTGATCGCCAGGCACTCCTTCTCCACTACGCTATAATTCCGCTCGGGAGGGGTGAGCTTCCTACTTAAGAAGGTGACGGGGTGTTCCTCCCCCTGAACCACCTGAGACAGCACTGCCCCCAGGCCGACCTCAGAGGCGTCAGTCTGTACTATGAACTCCTTCCGGAAATCAGGGTTGACAAGAACGGGCTGTCCGCACAGGACCCCCTTCAGGGCCCAAAAGGAGTCCTCAGCCTGCGGAGTCCAGCGCACAATGACGGACTTCTTGCCTTTGAGAAGGTCCGTCAAGGGGGCTGATAGTCCCGCAAAATTTTTTACAAACCTCCTGTAGTACCCCACGATACCCAGGAAGGCCCTAACCTGCTTCGTGGTCAGAGGTCTAGGCCACTTCTGGATCGCCTCAACTTTGTTAATTTGGGGCTTAATCACTCCTTGGCCTATTACGTAGCCCAAGTAGCGGGCTTCCGTGAGCCCCAACGCACATTTCTTGGGATTGGCTGTCAATCCGGCTGTTCGGAGCGCGTTCACCACCGCTTGTACCTGTTCCAAGTGGGTCTGCGACTCAGAGCTGTAAATAATGATGTCATCAAGGTACGCTGATGCATACGCCTGGTGGGGTTCCAGCACCAAGTCCATCAACCTCTGGAACGTGGCCGGAGCGCCATGTAACCCAAAAGGCAAGACAACATAGTGGAAGAGACCCTCCGGCATAACAAAAGCGGTTTTCTCCTTGGCAGACTCCGTCAGTGGCACCTGCCCGTACCCCTTGGTCAGGTCGAGCGTGGTGAAATATCGCGCCTGTCCCAGCCTATCAATCAGCTCATCCACCCGGGGCATGGGGTAGAGATCGAACTTGGATATTTCGTTCAATCTCCTAAAGTCATTGCAGAACCTTAAGGAGCCATCGGGTTTTGGTATTAGGACAATGGGACTAGCCCATTCACTCCGGGATTTTTCGATGACCCCCAGGGTTACATTGTCTTCACTTCCTCTGATATGGCTTGTCTTCGAGCCTCCGGTACCCGGTATGGCTTCAGGCATACCTTCAGGTGAGGCTCGGTGACAATGTCATGTCGTATCAGACTGGTCCTACCAGGCAGCTCGGAGAAGACATCGGGGTTCTGCTGAACCAGCTGGCTGGCCTCTTGCCTCTGTTGCTTGGTGAGGGCTTCTCCAATCCTTACTTCCGGTTCGTCCTCTCCGGAGGTCGCTGGAGCCGGGTTTGAACGACCCGAAGAGGAGGGAGATGGGGAAAAATCAACCATCAGGCTTTCCCGTTCCTGCCAAGGTTTTAACAGGTTGACATGGTATATTTGTTCAGGTTTCCGCCTACCGGGCTGCAATACCTTATAGTTGACCACCCTGATTCTTTCCTTTATCTCGTAGGGGCCTTGCCACTGAGCCAGGAATTTACTCTCCGCCGTGGGGATCAATACCAACACCCGATCCCCGGGTTTAAAGGTCCGCACGGTGGCTTGTCTATTGTAGCGGCCACTTTGCGCGGCCTGAGCCTCCTGTAAATGCTCCTTCACAATTGGCATGACCGCGCTTATGCGGTTCTGCATTCCTAAAATGTGTTCAATCACACTTTTATGGGGGGTGGGCTCCTGCTCCTATGTTTCCTTTGCCAGGTCCAACAATCCCCGGGGATGTCGCCCGTATAACAACTCAAAAGGCGAAAACCCCGTGGATGCCTGTGGCACCTCTCGGATGGCAAACATCAAATAGGGAAGCATCATATCCCAGTCTTTCCCGTCTTTGGAAATCACCCTTTTGAGCATGGTTTTCAGGGTTTTATTGAATCGCTCCACTAAACCGTCCGTCTGAGAATGATACACAGACGTACGCAACTGCTTGATCTGGAGTAGCCGGCATAGCTCTTTGGTCACTTTAGACATGAATGGGGTCCCCTGATCCGTAAGGATCTCCTGGGGCAACCCCACCCAGCAGAACACAGCAAACAACTCCCGAGCTATAAACTTCGCCGCAGTATGTCTGAGAGGTATCGCCTCTGGATACCGGGTGGCATAGTCAACGATCACTAGGATGTGTTGGTGCCCTCGAGCGGACTTTACGAGGGGCCCCACCAGATCCATCCCTATCCGTTCAAAAGGGACTTCTATAATAGGTAACGGTACCAACGGACTGCGAAAGTGGGCCAGGGGTGCGGTAAGCTGACACTCCGGGCAGGTTTCGCAGAACCGTTTTACCTCCCCAAAGACCCCAGGCCAATAGAACCTTTGCAATATTCGCTCCTGCGTTTTCTTGACCCCTAGGTGGCCACTCATCAGGTGTTTATGAGCCAAGTCGAGGACCCGCCGGCGATATGGCTGGGGCACCACCAACTGCTCTACCCCCACGCCCCGTATTTCATCTACCCGGTAGAGTAAATCCTATTTAAGAGCGAAATGGGGGTACCTTACCTGGGCACCGGGCAGCTGTGCCACCCCGTCAACCACTGTCACCCGACTCCGGGCATGTATTAATGTAGGGTCCTGGAGTTGGGCTGTCCCAAACGTATCCGGGGACTCCTCCAACTCTGGGATGGGCTCGACCATCTCAGCCTCTCCTGCCAATACCTCTAGGGGCGACCTATCGGGTTCACATTCTGTCCCTATCATGGGGACCCCTACGGCAGACGTCCCGGATTCGGAATTGCCGGGCTCAGGTCCCGGACTGTCCAATACCTGAGGGGACTTAGGAGGCCCCTTCCATAGAGTCCAAAAATACAGCAGATCCCTTCCTAGGATCACGTCATAGGGAAGAGTGTTAATAAGTCCCACCTCATGTTGCACCTGACCGCAGGGTGCTGTGATGGTGACAATCCCCGTGGGATAGTCTCGGCGGTCCCCATGTATGCAAACCACCCCCACGGTACGTCCTGTGGCCTTTACTTCAGCCCTTAGGGTTGATCGCACAAGGGTCACTAAGCTTCCGGAATCCAACAAGCCTGTAACCGGACATCCATTAACCAGTATTTGGCACAAGTGGGGCTCAGTCTCCGGAGAGACAAGGTCCGCGGTACACACCGCCTGAGCATACATTGAACCCCGCCGGGTAACCCCACAATCCATGGGCTCCGTGGTGAGTGGACACTGGGCTTCCATATGTCCCACCCGCTGGCACCGCCAACATCTAATAGGGAAGGAAACCCTCTTGACGAGTTGTCGTTTAGGGTACATAGCCTTCCAGACCTCAGGGACCGCGGGCGCGGCCTCAGACGGGATGGTAGCGGACTCCCGCACCGGTGTCCGCGGTGGGTCCTTGGCCCGAGGCTTGGAGGGGCCGGACCGACGGGCGGCACGCAAAGTCTCAGTGTCCCGTATTAAGTCCTGCGTAGCCACATGCCGCTCCACTAGGCACACTAATTGGTCCAGGGTACTTGGGTCGCCCTGTCCTACCCACCGTTGAATGGTGACGGGTAAAGTGCGCACAAAGCGATCAACCACTACCCTTTCCACCATTTGCGCAGGGCTCAGAGTGTCAGGCTGCAACCACTTCTTTACCAGATGCAACAAGTCATAGGCCTGGGAGCGTACGGGTTTGACTTCCTCATAGAACCACTGATTTACCCGCTGAGCCCGTACATAGGTATTCACCCCCAACCGAGCAAGTATTTCGGCTTTCAGGGTCTCATATTCTATGGCATCCTCGGTACAGAGGTCCAGGTACGCTTTTTGGGGCTCCCCCGTCAGATAGGGCGACAATACCTCAGCCCACTGGGGGGTCGGCAGCTTTTCCCGCTCGGCCACCCGCTCAAACACCGCCAGGAACGCTTCCACATCATCCCCCGGGGTCATCTTTTGCAATGCTTGTCTCACCGTTTTCTGGATGCTGCCGTCGTCACCCGGTCTCGGGGTTGTTGCTGCCGGTCCGGCACGGATCGACTTGGCCAGGAGAACCATCTGTTCTTGGTGCCTTTGTTCCTGCAATTGCAAGGATTGTTGCTGACGATCCAACGACCGAAGCAGGTGTGTATTGGTCTGTTGTTGCTGTGCATTAGCCTGTTGTTGCTGTGCATTAGCCTGAGCCAGCTATTTTAGTATGTCCTCCATGGCGTCGCCGGGTTTGGGCTGTAGTATAGCCGCTCGAATCCAGGACATGCGCTGCTGGGTCACCAGGGATGGATGCTACACCTCACCGGGCTGGCATGCCCTGCGTTCTCCACCATCTGTGAGGTAGCGTGGTCGGCTGCGTGGCAGAAGACACGGGATCCAGGCACCAATGGTCACAGCACACGGTTTAAGGCACAAACAAAAAGTCCAAAACAGCACACATGTCTTTCTCTGGCAGAAACTCAGGGAGTTGTGTTCACTCCCTCACACTAGGGACCCACGCCCATGTTACTGTTTCCTTTTAACCCTCCTTTCAGCCTGTAGGGAAACAGCATTAACCCTGGAGTGGAGTTGCTTTCTATACATGGAGGGAGCACAACCGGGGCGAGACGTACCGGCCGTCATAGACAACCCCGGTCACAGTCTCACACCATCTATCTATCCCTCTATCTATCTATCCCTCTATTATCTATCCATCTATCCCTCTATCTATCCCTCTATTATCTATCTATGTATCTATCTATCCATCCCTCTATCTATCTATCTATCTATTAGTGATGAGCGAGTACTAAAAAGCTCGGGTGCTCGAGGCTCGGGCCGAGCATCCCAAGATACTCGTGTACTCGGCCCGAGCACCGAGCCCAATGTTATTCTATGGGAGACCCGAGTATTTTTATGAAATGACCCCCGGCAGCATGTAGAAACCCTAAAAATGTCACAAAAGTCTCAGAAGAGTGCTCAAATGACATGGCAACAGCATGGGGAAGACCCCTTGAAGCATTTATCACTCAAAAGTCACAGCTGTGAACAATTTTGTCCGCGTTTTACGCCATTTTTACGGACTCACCAGAAAACCTTCAAAAATGACACCAAAATGAATTTTCATGGCGGAAATGTTAAGGGCACATACCCAATAGTGAGATAGAGCTGGTGTATGTTACTTTTTGAGAATAATACATGAAAGATTTTACGTAAAACATTGTGTGGCACTCCGATGTCCCTGAGAAGAGACGTACATGAAGGCCTCTTGAGTCTAATGTGCCCATTTTGAGGAAGTGAGTCTTTGTAGTATTTTCCTTTGCCAGGGCAGTCCAAAATTGTGAGGTTCACCAATGCCCCTGCATACAGACGTGCATGAGGGCCTGTAAACCTGAAGTGCCCATTGTAAGGAAGTGGGTCTATTGTAGTATAGCCCTTTGGCAGGGCAGCCAAAAATTGGGAGGCTCCACATTGTCCCTGGATAGAGACGTGCATGAGGGCCTGTAAACCTGAAGTGTCCATTGTCAGGAAGTGGGTCTATTGTAGTATAGCCCTTAGGCAGGGCAGCCAAAAATTGGGAGGCTCCACATTGTCCCTGGATAGAGACGTGCATGAGGGCCTGTAAACCTGAAGTGTCCATTGTCAGGAAGTGGGTCTATTGTAGTATAGCCCTTAGGCAGGGCAGCCAAAAATTGGGAGGCTCCACATTGTCCCTGGATAGAGACGTGCATGAGGGCCTGTAAACCTGAAGTGTCCATTGTCAGGAAGTGGGTCTATTGTAGTATAGCCCTTAGGCAGGGCAGCCAAAAATTGGGAGGCTCCACATTGTCCCTGGATAGAGACGTGCATGAGGGCCTGTAAACCTGAAGTGTCCATTGTCAGGAAGTGGGTGTATTGTAGTATAGCCCTTTCGCAGGGCAACCAAAAATTGGGAGGCTCCACGTTGTCCCTGGATAGAGACGTGCATGAGGGCCTGTAAACCTGAAGTGCCCATTGTAAGGAAGTGGGTCTATTGTAGTATAGCCCTTTGGCAGGGCAGCCAAAAATTGGGAGGCTCCACGTTGTCCCTGGATAGAGACGTGCATGAGGGCCTGTAAACCTGAAGTGCCCATTGTAAGGAAGTGGGTCTATTGTAGTATAGCCCTTAGGCAGGGCAGCCAAAAATTGGGAGGCTCCACATTGTCCCTGGATAGAGACGTGCATGAGGGCCTGTAAACCTGAAGTGTCCATTGTCAGGAAGTGGGTCTATTGTAGTATAGCCCTTAGGCATGCAGCCAAAAATTGGGAGGCTCCACATTGTCCCTGGATAGAGACGTGCATGAAGGCCTCAAAACATTGTTCCCATTGCAAAGGAGCGGGTCTCCTGTCGTTGTAATGTCCATTCTGAAAGAATGGGCGAAAAAATTTACCACTGGGGGTATACCTGAAACAAAGGCCTAACTATTGTAACGGTCATCATGGTGGCGCATGAGGAGAAGGAGGAGCAGTCCAGCGATTATCCAAAGTCCAGAAGTGTGTACCCATTGGTGAGTGGAGGTACATGGCAAATTCCCGTTACAAACTTTAAATTCCGCTCTCATTTGCTGGTGGTGTGGTGAAGTCTGGCCCAATCCAACCCTTGTTCATCTTGATCAGAGTCAGCCTGTCAGCATTTTCAGTTGACAGGCGGGTGCGTTTATCTGTAATGATTCCACCTGCGGCACTAAAAATACGCTCTAACAAAATGCTAGTGGCTGGGCAGGCCAGGACTTCCAAGGCGTAGAGAGCCAATTCATACCACGTGTCCACCTTGGATACCCAATAATTGTAAGGCACAGAGGAATGTCGGAGTACAGTTGTTCAATCTGCAAGGTACTCCTTGAGCATCTGGGCAAACTTAGGATTTCTTGTGGCACTACCCCGCACCTCAGGGGCTGTGGTACGTGAGGGGCTGAGAAAACTGTCCCACATCTTAAAGACTGTTCCCCTACCTCTGGCGGATTGGACTTGTGCCTCTCTCGGCTGTACGCCTTGGTTGTCCACTGATTCCTGACCTATGCTGCTAGCGTTTTGTGAGAGGAATGCTTTGCCTACTTCCGTGACTATATCCTTCCGGAACTGCTGCATTTTGGCTGACCTCTCCGCCTCGGGAATAAGAGACATAAAGTTCTACTTGTAGCGTGGGTCTAACAGTGTTACCAACCAGTAATGATTGTCGGCCAAGATGTTCTTAACGCGAGGGTCACGAGACAGGCAGCTTACCATAAAGTCAGCCATGTGCGCCAGACTCTTAACAGCCAGTACTTCAGTATCCTGACCAACACGATGACTGAACATACTGTCCTCCTCCTCCTCCTCCTCCTCATCTACCCTGTCCTCTGGCCAGCCACGCTGAACCGAGGATATGACTGGTGTGCATGTCATATCCTCAATTTGGCCGGAGAGTTGCTCCATGTCTTCATCCTCCTCCTCGTCATAGTCCTCCACTGCACGTTGTGATGAGACGAGGGTGGGCTGTGTGTTATCACCCACACCCACTACTGTTTCTTGCTCCAACTCATCGCGCTCCGCCTGCAATGCATCATGTTTGTTTTTGAGCAGAGACCGTTTTAGAAGGCAGAGAAGCGGTATGGTGACGCTAATAATGGCGTCATCACCACTCACCATCTTGGTGGAGTCCTCAAAGTTTTGGAGGATGGTACATAGGTCGGACATCCATCTCCACTCCTCAGGTGTTATGTGTGGAGTTTGACCCATTTCCCGACGGCTTAGGTGATGCAGGTACTCAACAACTGCCCTCTACTGCTCACATATCCTGACCAACATGTGCAGAGTTGAATTCCAACGCGTGGGGACATCACACACCAGTCTGTGAGCCGGAAGATGCAAACGGCGCTGAAAGCCGGCAAGGCCGGCTGAAGCAGTAGGTGACTTTCGAAAATGTGCAGACAGGCGGCGAACTTTTACCAGCAGATCAGACAGCTCTGGGTATGACTTTAGAAACCGCTGAACCACGAGGTTGAGCACATGGGCCACGCATGGAACATGTGTCAGCTGGCCTCGCCTCAAAGCCGCCACCAGGTTCCGGCCATTGTCACACACGACCTTTCCTGGCTTTAGGTTCAGAGGTGTGAGCCAGTGATCTGCCTGCTGTTTCAGAGCTGTCCACACCTCTTCTCCATTGTGGGGTTTGTCACCTATGCAGATTAGCTTCAGCACAGCCTGTTGCCGCTTCGCCGAGGCAGTGCTGCAGTGCTTCCAGCTTGGGACTGGTGTGGAGGGTAAAGTGGATGAGGATGCGCAGGAGGAGGAGGAGGCTGAAGAGCATGACATTCCGGAGCTGTAGAGTGTGGGTGAAACCCTGACTGAGGTAGGGCCTGCAAACCTTGGTGTGGGAAGGACGTGTTCCGTCCCTCGCTCAGACTGGGTCCCAGCTTCCACAATATTAACCCAGTGTGCCGTCAACGAGATGTAGCGACCTTGCCCACAAGCACTTGTCCACGTGTCTGTGGTTAGGTGGACTTTGGGTGAAACAGCGTTGTTCAGGGCACGTGTGATGTTTTGTGACACGTGGTTATGCAACGCGGGGACGGCACACCAGGAGAAATAGTGGCGGCTGGGGACCGAGTAACGTGGGACAGCTGCCGCCATCAGGTCGCGGAATGCTTCTGTCTCCACCAGCCTAAAAGGCAACATTTCCAGCGCAAGCAGTCGCGAAATGTTAGCATTTAGAACTGTGGCATGTGGGGCGTTGGCAGTGTATTTGCGCCTGCGTTCAAAGGTTTGCTGAATGGATAACTGAACTCTGCGCTGGGACAAGGACGTGCTTGATGATGGTGTTATTTCGGAGTAGGCAATTGCAGGTGCAGGACCGGAAGAGGCTTGTTCGCAGGCAGCATGGACAGGGGATTGGCTCGCATGCACAACAAGCGAAGACGTAGCAGTGACATCAGCAAGCACTGCTCCTCGACTCTGTTGTACTTCCCACAAAGTCGGGTGCTTGGCTGACATGTGCCTGATCATGCTGGTGGTGGTCAGGCTGCTAGTTTTGGTACCCCTGCTGATGCTGGCACGGCAGGTGTTGCAAATGGCCTTTTTAGAATCATCTGGAGCCAACTTAAAAAACTGCCAGACTCGGGAAGACCTAACATTTGTACAGGTGTAACGGGGTGCCAGGGGCGCCTCGGGGCTTGAAGTCGTGGCCCTTAATACCAGGCTTACCCCTGGCTCCACCGTCACTATCGGGACAGGAGATGTCTTGGTGGGGCAGAGTGTGGTGGTGCAGATGTCGTCCGACGTATAAACACTCTCCAGGCACGCTTTGGTGCAAATAAAAGACATTCTTTATTTTCCAAAATAAACCGGCAGTTGCAGATGACTTCACGTTTTTCCTTAGCTGGGGGAATAACCTGTCCTTGACGTCCTCTCCAGTGGGGATGTGCCCGGCTACTCTGCTTCACCCGGCTCCCACTATGGCTACCCACAAACCGGACCCACACCAGTCTGCTTCGCTCTTGAGATTCCGCCCGCTCCTTTACTCTCCGGCTTCCCTTTTATCCAGCTCCCACACTCTGCCCCGGCTCTGCTTCCTTTCTCCCGTCCCGGACACAACTGCCTTCTCGATCTCACACTTTCCTTCCTAACACTACTCCTCCCTCCCCTTTCTGCTGCCGGCTCCTCCTACCACCTGTTTCTGTGAGACAGCCGTCCCACCCGGCCACTAGGGGGACCCACTAACACAATATAGTAACAATAAAAACATTTTTATTAATAACAACGTTTCCGGGTAAACTATGCTCCTTTGTAAGGGGTCTGCTTACCCCTTACATACCTCCCCTCTTAAAGCCTGAGCCTCCCGGCAAGGCATAAATCTAAAACTACACATAAAAGAAACAACATCATTTCAATGAAACTGCAAGCAAGTTCACCTTTGTGCGACCGCAAGGGGCGCACCAGTCCGGCGCCCGGAGTTCCTCCTGGAAGCTCCTGGTCTTAGTCGTGCCCGGAGGCCGTTGGAAGGCACTCCCGGTCTTAGTGGAGTTTCTGCCCGGAGGCTTTGGCAGCACTCCCGGTCTTAGATGTTAAACGGCAGGAACACAACTCGAGAAAAACTTTTTTTTTCCTTAACGACGCGGAGGGAGCCCCTTGCTCAGTCCAGCAGCAGGCTCTCTCCGGGCTTAACAACTTGAACGGTTCCAAACTTCTTCCGGTTCAAAACAACGCCGGTGTCCAACAAAAACAGGCCCGCTATCTTCCGGTCTTGAAAAGTCACTCCGGGTGGTAGGCCCGTTGCCATTCGGCTCGTTGGGCCTTCACATAGTCCGATAAGGACTGCCCGGGCAACCGGCGCAGCCTCCGGAAGAGCTCGTAACTGCCGGTGGGCTCATAGTTGGCAGGTTGCTCCGCGGTCTCAGTCGCCGGCTTTGTTCCTTCTATCCCCGACGGGGGTGAGGGGGTCGCGGCACGGGACAGCTGGGGGCTGCCCATGACAATTACCGGATGCGTGGTTATGTTTTGGTTAATAGCCAGCACAGCCGGGGTTCCCTTCTCCGGGTCAGCGGTCGGTCCGGGTTGGACTTCCGGGGCTACGGCCATGGTGCGTCTCGGGTGGGAGAGCTCAGCTAGTACCGGTCTGTGCTGCGACCGCCGCCGGTACTGGCATTCCTCCCACTCCAGTTCTTGCTGCCATTGAGCAGCCTCTTGCGTAGTAGGCATCCGGGTTACTCCAACTGCAAAGAGGCCTCGGCATCCCACCTCTCGCATAAACCGGACCTTTTCTCCGGGATACAAAGTGTGCAGACGTTGCGGCAGGCCTTCGATGTCCAGGTTCACTCTATTATAGAAATAGTGATCGCCGGTTTCCTCATCTTCTATAAAGCCATACCCCTCCTTCTGATTAAATTTTACCACCGTTCCGGTGGTACACTGCTGCTCGAACTCCGCACTCCGGGGACCAGCCATCATTTCCCGGGCCACAGTCTCGGCCAGCAGCCTCTCCTGCACTGGGTCCGGTTCTGGAGACGGGGACTTGCGTTGAGGCAGGGGTGACGGCTGTACCGGGTCCCAAAAGAAGCCCCAATTGTCCCTCTCCAGCTTCCGGGCGTGTGCTTCTTCCGGAGCCGGAACTGGAACGGGTGTCGAGGGCCCCACCGCGGCTGGCGGGGGTGTCTCAAGGTATGGGGTTCCCAAGAGCCGGTTCCCCGATGGCAGCTGAGCGGTGTACGTCGCTCTGACCTCGGTCGTGGTCTCTCCGGTCACCGCGTCCCACGTTGTAACCCAGGTCACTTTGGTGGCCCGTCCCGGTCCTCCGGGTACAGCCGGCAAGTGAGCGGGAAATCCCTCCGCAGACGCAGCCGCAATCTGCTTCTTGTGGCTTCGGTCCAGACCAGGCGCGACTTGTTGTTCCTCAGGGTTCTCCATGTTGCCTGTGGTACGAGGCACTAGTAAGGGCGTCAGGGTCGGTGGAGAAGCTGGAGGAAGTGGAGGCGGGCTTACTTTTCCCGCTCTTGGGCATACTCCACCCCCAGTCTCACACATCAGGTCGACCCCTCCGCGGCGGTACTTCTTTTTCCTTGGAACACCGCCCATTTCACATATCTTCATCTGTGCCCTGGGACCAGCACCTCCCCTCTTTGGGCGGAGTACTCCGAACTTCTTTTTCGGCACCGGCCAGCCCCAGGCTCTTCTTTTGGTGCCAACTTTTCGTGCGCTTTCTGTGTCCTTGAAGACGACGGCCATCTTGCCGCCATCTTGTGCCCGGTCCAACGCTGCAGGCACTGCTTCTTCTTCCCACCATGGGATCGGGAATCTTCTCCAATAATCCGGATCCTGTGTCCTAGGCACCACTTGGTCTCCGTCTTCTTGGGTCGGGACCCCTTGCATACAATCCGGATCCTGCCGACTACGCCACATGTAACGGGGTGCCAGGGGCGCCTCGGGGCTTGTAGTCGTGGCCCTTAATACCAGGCTTACCCCTGGCTCCACCGTCACTATCGGGACAGGAGATGTCTTGGTGGGGCAGAGTGTGGTGGTGCAGATGTCGTCCGACGTATAAACACTCTCCAGGCATGCTTTGGTGCAAATAAAAGACATTCTTTATTTTCCAAAATAAACCGGCAGTTGCAGATGACTTCACGTTTTTCCTTAGCTGGGGGAAAAACCTGTCCTTGACGTCCTCTCCAGTGGGGATGTGCCCGGCTACTCTGCTTCACCCGGCTCCCACTATGGCTACCCACAAACCGGACCCACACTAGTCTGCTTCGCTCTTGAGATTCCGCCCGCTCCTTTACTCTCCGGCTTCCCTTTTATCCAGCTCCCACACTCTGCCCCGGCTCTGCTTCCTTTCTCCCGTCCCGGACACAACTGCCTTCTCGATCTCACACTTTCCTTCCTAACACTACTCCTCCCTCCCCTTTCTGCTGCCGGCTCCTTCTACCACCTGTTTCTGTGAGACAGCCGTCCCACCCGGCCACTAGGGGGACCCACTAACACAATATAGTAACAATAAAAACATTTTTATTAATAACAACGTTTCCGGGTAAACTATGCTCCTTTGTAAGGGGTCTGCCCACCCCTTACACAGGCACCTTGTGTCGTGTTGTTGTTCCGGGGAACGGTTGCCTGACTTCTGCCTGGAGCCACCACCCTGCTTCTTGCTGCCTGTTGGGATGCTACGCCTCCCTCCCCCTGTGCACTGCTGTCCTCGCTCTGCATATCCTCCTGCCAGGTTGGGTCAGTTACTGGATCATCCACCACGTCGTCTTCCTCTTCCGCACCCTGCTCCTCCTCCTGACTTCCTGACAATTGTGTCTCATCATCGTCCACCCCTTGTTGAGACACGTTGCCAACTTCGTGAGAACGTGGCTGCTCAAATATTTGGGCATCTGTACATACGATCTCCTCATGACCCACTTCAACATGAGCTGGCGAGAGGCCAGAATGTGCGAATGGAAACGTGAACAGCTCTTCCGAGTGTCCAAGTGTGGGATCAGTAATGTCCGAGGACGTGTACTCAGCCTTGTGGTAGGAAGGAGGATCAGGTTCTGAAATGTGCGGTGCAGTATCACGGCTACTGACACTTGACCGCGTGGAAGACAGAGTGTTTGTGGTGGTGCCAATCTGACTGGAAGCATTATCCGCTATCCAACTAACAACCTGTTGACACTGGTCTTGGTTCAAGAGCGGTGTACTGCTGTGGTCCCCAAGAATTTGGGACAGGACGTCCGAGCGACTAGATGTGGCCCTTTGTTGTGGCGAAATTAGAGCTTGCCCACGACCTCGGCCTCTGCCTGCACCACCATCACGTCCACTTCCTTGTTCGTTGCCAACGCCCTTGCGCATTTTGCAATGCTGTGCTGACGTGTATTCACTAGACTTGTGCGTTATATCCAAGTTTGTGCAAAACGCACACAAGTGCACCTGTACGCTGCCACCGACAGGCACACACGTGCGGTTTTTAAATGGAAGCACGGACGCACTAAGAACCTAACAGGTTTTTAGGAGCGACAATTACTGAGAAGTCTGACACTATCAGACACTGCTGACTGACGTGTATTATACACTAGACTTGTGCGTTATATAATAGTTTGTGCAAAACGTGCACCTGTACGCTGCCACCGACAGGCACACACGTGCGGTTTTTAAATGCAAGCACGGACGCACTAAGAACCTAACAGGTTTTTAGGAGCGACAATTACTGAGAAGTCTGACACTATCAGACACTGCTGACTGACGTGTATTATACACTAGACTTGTGCGTTATATAATAGCTTGTGCAAAACGTGCACCTGTACGCTGCCACCGACAGGCACACACGTGCGGTTTTTAAATGCAAGCACGGACGCACTAAGAACCTAACAGGTTTTTAGGAGCGACAATTACTGAGAAGTCTGACACTATCAGACACTGCTGACTGACATGTATTATACACTAGACTTGTGCGTTATATAATAGTTTGTGCAAAACGTGCACCTGTACGCTGCCACCGACAGGCACACACGTGCGGTTTTTAAATGCAAGCACGGACGCACTAAGAACCTAACAGGTTTTTAGGAGCGACAATTACTAGACGTCTGACACTATCTGGACTGTTTTAGACTGTGTACACCAGCCCCAGATATGATGGCTGGTATACGGTCACCACAAGGAATGGCTATATACCCTGCCTGCCTGCCTGCCTGTATACTGCTACAATAGTCCTGACAAGGACTCTTCTGGTCACTAGCCTGTATTCCGACCTGGCTATACCCTGCCTGTATACAGCAACAATAGTCCTGAGAAGGACTCTGCTACTGTACTCCGACCTGGCTATACCCTGCCTGCCTGTATACAACTATAATAGTCCTGAGAAGAACTTCTGGTCACACTGTTTGCAGCCCTGCTACGGAAATAGCTATAAAGGGCCGCAAACCTTTCCCTGAAGCAGCAACACTCTCCCTGCACTGACTGTCTGGATTACTGTGTGCAGAGCACAGCGCGCCCGCCGGTATAAAGGCTCGGTCACGCTGTGCAGGCCGGCCAATCACTGCAATTCCACAACTAACAGGGCTGTGGCATTGCAGTGGTCTGCCAGCCAATCCCTGCATGAGGGCTGGCTCTCAAAAGAGCGCCAACATGCAGGGATGAAGACCACGAGTACAGCACGAGTATCGCGAGATTACTCGGTCCCCGCCGAGTAGCCCGAGTACAGTGATACTTGTGCGAGTACCGAGTAGTAACAAGCATACTCGCTCATCACTACTATCTATCTATCCCTCTATCTATCTATCTATCCCTCTATCTATATTATCTATCTATCTATCCCTCTATCTATATTATCTGTCTATCTATCCCTCTATCTATCTATCCCTCTATTATCTATCTATCTATCCCTCTATCCCTCTATCTATCCCTCTATCTATCTATCCATCTATCCATCTATCTATCTATCCCTCTATTATCTATCCATCTATCTATCCCTCTATTTATCTATCTATCTATCCCTCTATTTATCTATCTATCTATCCCTCTATTATCTATCTATCCATCTATCTATCCATCTATCCCTCTATCCCTCTATCTATCTATCCCTCTATATAGCTATCCCTCTATTATCTATCTATCCCTCTATCTATCTATCCATCTATCTATCCCTCTATCTATCCCTCTATTTATCTATCTATCTATCCCTCTATTATCTATCTATCCATCTATCCCTCTATCTATCCATCTATTATTTATCTATATTATCTGTCTATCTTTCTATATTATCTATCCTTCTGTCAATCTATCATCTGTCTATCTATCTATCTATCTATCCCTCTATCCATCTATCTTATATATCTATCTATACCCCTAAATATCTATCTATTATCTATCTATTATCTAGCTATCTATTATCTATCTATACCCCTAAATATCTATTATCTATCTATATCCCTCTATCTATTATCTATCTATATCTATCCCTCTATACTCTATTACCCTAAATATCTATATCTATCTATCATATATCTATCTCTGTATTATCTTTTTTTTTTTTTTTTATTTTCAATGTGCTTTATTGCTGTAAAGGCATTAAAAAACGCAGGGACCAACATGAAAGAAAACGCACCAAAAACGCATAAAAAACGCACCAAAAACGCACCAAAAACGCACCTGCGTTATTGGTGCGTTTTTTAACGCAGGTGCGCTAATCCTTCACTCTCAAGAAATTTCTTAAGAAATTTCTTAAGAAAAATCATTTTTCTAGTGTGAACATAGCTTTAAACTGATTCCTCACTTGTAGACCAGAAGTGGACACATTGGTTCAAACACTACCATTCTCTACAAATGGTGCATTTAAAGCAGGCAACTCCTCAATGTCTTCGTCATTGCTTTCATGTAATCTACAGTAATTATGTAACAGTACTGTAGCTTTAATGACAGCCTTGACGGTGGTTGGTTGGCGTTGGATGGTGGTTTGATAAATGCGCCATCTTGAGGCCAAAATGCCAAAGGCACGTTCAACATAGCAACGTGCTCTGGCCATTTTGCTATTAAATAGGGCTTTTGATCTGTCCAGCCCCCTTCTGGGATATGGACGCATCAAATGCCTAGACAATGCAAACCCCTGATCTGCAACCATGACAAAAGGAACAATAGGGCCATTATTACCAGGCAATGGTCTTGGTGCAGGCAAACTTAAACTAGCAGACATTAATCGTCTTGCTAAATGTGAGCTTCTGAAAATGCGTGCATTTGAGGCACTGCCATAGGCCCCAATATCAGCAAATAAAAAGCAGTAGTTTGTATCTACCATGGCCAAAATAACTACAGAAAAAAAACTTATGATAATTAAAATATCTTGATGCAGAGTTAGGTGGTTTCTTCACTCTAATGTGCTTTCCGTCAATGGCGCCAATACAATTAGGGAAAGCTGTTTTCTCCAAAAATTCTTCTGAAATGTGCATCCATTCCTGTGTTGAAGGCAGCTGCCTGACATGATGCCTAAGGGTCTCCCATAGCACAGTGCAGGTATGCAGGATAATCTTAGCAATTGTGGACCTTCCCAATAAGAATTCGAAATGTAGACTGCTGATGGATTGCCGAGTTGCTAGGTAACTGAAATAGAATAAAAACATGACATTACTTTGACTATTCATGTAAGTTGTATTTCACACCAAATATTTGTGTCATCCAATGACTGGCGAGATACTGTGTATGACTATTATTTTATTGCTTTTGTTGGAAAAACATATATGTTGATATTTACTTTCCATATTGGAAAAATAATTACTTTTCTGTTTAATAAACAAGATTGTTTGATTTATGACTCTTGTTTCTTTAATTTTGGTAGAGATAGAATGGTAGATGTGAGCACTCAGATCATATTTTAAGATTACAATGAGGTTATGTGATCTATATACATTTTCAGCAAAACAAATACCTAAATTTTAAATTACATAATTTCTACAAAATGATGCCTTTGAGATTTAACATGTATTTCAAAATAACAGATAAAGCATGAGTATACATGACAACACCTACCGTAAAGTCACCAACAGTCGTTCCTCAGGGGAGATGCTGAGGCGCATACAGGTGTCCTGATGCTTCAAACGATGGTACACAAGGCCAAGGATGTTGTCAAATGAATTCATGGTGAAATGGCAGTAGGCTTGGAATTTTGGTGGAAATTTCCGCATTTCGCCATAGAGAATATTAAAATGCCCATGTGTTTTCCTGAGCTTCACAAGGGGGTGAATCCACATCCTTCTCTCCAGCGGTGGCTCTTCTTCAATCATATGTCGCCTAACCCCAAATCTCCTAGATATCAACCAGAGCAAATACATGGTTGCTTCATTGGAGAGAGACATTTTGGAGTGTGTATAATGTGAGAATAAGCTCAGAAGCCATGTTTTTAAAGGTTTTTTAAGCAAACTAACCAAATGGTGTAGTTAATTGACCAATTTAACACACCAGGAGCACATTATGATGGGCTAACAAGGTTATTTGTGTGAAAATACGGATCTGAAAAAACGGACGGCACACGGACTGCACACGTACGTATTTTATGTCAATATGGACATTCCACACGCACACACGGCTCGCATACGCCATCACACGGATGCCATAAGCACCGGAGAAACGCCCCTAAAAAACGGACCCGAAAAACGACCGTAAGTTCGGTTTTTTTGCGGAAGTGTGTTTTAGGCCTCAGGTTTATACCTTACCATCACACAGGCTGACGCTACCTCTAGGTCACCTTATATCCTGGGCCAATTCCGGACAAAAACAGCAGTTCATATATCATAGGTTGGGTTTCCACCTATAACTATGCCTCAATAATAGTCTAAAAAGGGAATGCTGCAGAATCATTTCATATTAGTATATCATATATTTTCACGGCTCATACCGTGCACACTTATTCCATTTAAAGTTGATTGCTTTATTCACAGCTTTCATATACCATTAATATGGTGTTGTTGATAACCGATCACATTTACCATCATTACTGTTTCATGGATATGTATATACCATTATTCTTATATGATATCTCATATATACACCATAAAACACTGTACGCAAATAACTGTATGACGTTTATTTCAGTAACATTTAAAGCTCTACATACCGGATGTCCACGTCAATCGCATGCTCCGCACATGTGGAGAAACCCACGTTGGTAAACCCTCTTTGATTGACATTATTTAGCATGTAGGTTAATCTTTCAGCATATGTCACTACGTAAACCAGCACCTTGGTTAACCATTGGACTTGTCTGATTTATTTAATCGTGAGTAAACTGAGACTCCCTGGTCTGACCAGGCGCGCCGGCACTTGCCATCACCGTCTCCTGCACCAAGTCACCGGCCCCGGGGCAACCATCCCTATCCATGGAGGGGTTAACAACCAGCTGCCATCTCATCGCCCCTGGGTACCTCACAACAGCAGCGGTGGTGCCACACTTCACCACACACTGTGGGTGGCGTCACAGACTGACTACGGCAAATCCAGTACAAATACGTCCCCTTTCATTTGGAGTGTCCGCGTAACCCCCGGGTCCGGAGAACTCCTCGAGCCACACTGTGGATCCGGATCTGAGAAGCCCGGCTGCTACAGACGTGGGGGCGGCACACCCCAAAACCTGGCATCACGAACCTGGTGGAAGTGCGCCTTGTACTGGACTGTCAGAGGTGCTCCGCTGCAAAAATTCTGAAAAGCCGCCATTTTGACGCCATTTTTAGGCGCGAAAAACGACAACCCAGCGTCTTCTTCCCCGAGATAGGGCGCAAAGCTGAAGCCCCGCCCCCTGGAAATAGGGCCGGAAGGAAGTGACTCCTGAGGCCGAAAACGAAATTTAAACGCTACGCAAAGAGACTGCTCGCAAAAGACCAAGGGGGAGAAGCAGGAAGATGTCTGCGCCCAATGTTGATGGCGGGGCAGCGCCTATCAATGGAGCGGCAGCGCCCGCTAACGTGGCGGTTTTGGAGAAGTGGCAGCTCCCGCTCCGGTCGTAAAAGCGGTAGGACCTGCGGTCCCGGTGATCACCCAAGTAATGCCGATCACCTTACCCTACGTGTCCGGCGCTGCCTGGTTACCTCAGTATGATGGAAAGCCCGATGCCCTGCAGGTATTCAAGAAGAAGATCTGCACTGTTCTTGATATGTACGCCATGACCGGCAAGCAGCGTGCCTCGGTAGTGCTTGGGCAGTTGACCAGCGCCTCTGAGCAAAAGGTAGAGACTTGGGCCGATGCCGACTGGGCCTCGGTAACCGCCATTTTTGACAAGCTGCAGGTTGCTTTTGAAACCCGCACAGAAGCAGAATGGCGGATGCATTTTTATAACTGTCGACAGCGTCCTCAAGACAGCATTCGGGACTATGCCTTGAGGCTGCAGAACGTCCTGCGTACGTTGAAACAGATGGACTCCGTCTATGAGATTGAGAAAAATAAAATGCTGGTAGAGCAGTTCTTGCAGGGGCTGGGGTCCGCTGAAGACCGCAAACAGCTATGGCTGTGGGCCCTGGAACATCCGGACTCGAACTTTGTGGTCCTAAAGGACCGGGCCATTAAAGCGCTACTGTGACACCCTGGACTAGCCAGGTAGTCACAAACACAACATCACACACACACCCTCCCCTGGATAGTCAACAACAGTCAAACAAAATCCTTGTTGCCGACCTCCAAGCTTGATGTCCATACCAGGTGGGGCGGAGCCAGGTGGTTGGCCCCACCCACCGAGGAGTTCACAGGCCTGGAGGTGGGAAAAAGCAGTTAGTTAGAGTTTGGAGTTGAGTTGAGGAGGAAGTTGGAGTTTGGAGTTGAAAGTGACAGCAGAGAAACTGTTGGTGTCTGGGTAGGAGCCCCAGGCACGTACAGCAAGGTCGGCAGATGGTGGTGGCCGTCTGCAGGAGGTGGTGCAAGTCAGCGGAACCGTAGAACCGGGGACGGGTGGTGGCCCGCCAGTACTGAGACGGGGAGCAGATCTGTACCAAGCACAAAGGCAGGGCCATCAGACCCCGACCAGGCTAGGAGCCGCCGAAAACGGTCGAATCCGATAGTGACCGGGACCCCAGGGGTTCCCTCACACCCAAGACCCGACAGAAGGCAACAGTCCACACAGTGAGGATAAAAACCCACCGCCATAGGCTAGAGATCCAAGGGCCAGCCCCTGGGGTCAAATCGGGCTCCTTCGGTATATACACGCCGGGGAGCGGACTACCAGTGGGAAATCATTGGAGTCAATACATACACAGCGGTGCAGGGAAAGACAACCACCATCAACCTGTCTGGGGAGAGCAAAGACACTGCAGCCGGCTGCGGGACCCATCCATTTCAGCCGTTTGGTTTACCAGAGACTCTGTGAATCTGTGCCTGAGTGAGTACAACAGTGCCATCCGGCACCACGCCACGCTGCCTCTGCAACCCTGCACCCCAGCTACCCTGCCTCCCCGTATCACCACCAGGCCCCGGGATCACCAACCCCTACCCACGGAGGGGAAACTAACACCTAGCTGCTCCCCGCCATCGTTCCCAGGAATCCCGTCACGAGCAGCGGTGGTGTCCACTATCACCACGACCCGTGGGTGGCGTCACGAACTATCTCCCTAAAACCACCCAACCCCCTTTTCACTCGGGGGCGAGGAGCGCTGCTCGAGTCCCAGGGTCCGGCCCACCGCTCGAGCCACAGAGCAGCAGCCCCGGACCTGAGCGTAGCGAGTGCGGCCCCTCCACCCGCGACACTACAAACATCTGAAGCTGGTGCCACCGACCCGCCATCTTGGCCGGCTGACACCGCTCACGTCACGGTAGCGGCCCCTCTGTTAGCCTTGCCGGCACCCGCAGCAACGCCCGGTACCCCTGAGGACTTATCATTGCAAGTCCAGTGAGTTATGACGTCGCAAGGATCCTCACCGCCTTGCAGCTTCCACCAAAGGGCAAGCCAGCAGAGAAGATCCAACTCGCTGACAGCCCAGAAGACGTCCCCTGGATGCAAAGGAGAAGAAACAACAAGTCGGTATGGACAGCCCTATGGGGAGATAAGGTATGCACACCAGTGACTATGTAAGGGGAATACATGAAATAGCAGAAACTGCTGTGTGAATACTGACTTGAAAAATCCAATAGCTAGATGCAAGAGTGAAAATGTGAAAAATGGAATCTGCATTACTGCCATGAACATATCAATCAAGAGAAATTTAGCTACTGAATTGATCAATGCAATAGAGCCCCAACACTACGCCAAAGTATTTCTCTACGTTGGGGTCCCTAGCTTGTGTGTGTCCTCTCATGCAGTTAAAAAACTTACCGTGTATGGGAAGCTGAGACCCAGGCTATTTATGCGTATGATATGGATTGGCAATAGGTGTGGTTGGGGAGGGTTCACAAACGAAAAAATACTAACAAATAGGAATAACGTTTGGAACACCATTCTAAGTCCTGGGTCTCAGCTTCCCATACACGGTAAGTTTTTTATAACTGTCTGCGACGGCAGGAGCGGGTCGGCAGAGAGCCCTGCAACGTGAAATCCGGGCTCTCGGCAGCGGCAACAGGTGAACATGTCAGGTGGAGAGATTGGTAGTGTGCGGGTGATGGATGTAGCGTCCCTAGTGGTGCCTCCGCGGAGTGAAATGATGATTTGGTGCAGGGCAGCAGTAGGTCCCCGAGGACAGGATTACCCAGCAGTGGTAGAGCCTCTGCCTTCGGAACACTGACCCACAGTAATGGCAGTCAGAGGGGTGATTGATGTCAGAAAGGGGAGAGTGCCCGTGAGAGTGATGAATTGCGGAAAGGAAGAGGTTAGACTGCCCCGTTATGCCACCATCACCAAACTATTCACAGTAGATACTGATGCCATCCAGGCAGCAGCCTCCACCATCACTGCATCACAGTCAGACAGTGACAGTTCACCAAAGCAGTTAGAAGAGTGATGTCGAGAGTTACACGTAGGCACCGACTCCACACCTGCACACCACAAGAGAGGGGTGTACAGGGTAGTGCGAGAGTATGAGCAAGTATTCAGCAAACACCCGTTAGATTTCGGGAGGATCAAGAAAGTCCAACACCACATCCCTACCGATACACATCCACCCATCAAGGAGAGATATAGGCCGATTCCACCTGCACATTACCAGTGTGCCAAAGACATGTTGAGGAGCATGAAGGAGGCAGGTGTCATCCGTGATAGTTGTAGTCCCTTGGCGGCTCCGCTGGTCGTGGTGAAGAAGAAGGACGGCACTATGAGGATGTGTGTTGATTACCGGAAGATTAACCAGATAACTCACAAAGACGCGTATCCTCTTCCCCGTATTGAGGAATCGTTGGCTGCATTGAGGACAGCAAATTATTTCTCCACTCTTGACCTTACTAGTGGCTACTGGCAGGTGTCCGTCGCAGAAGAAGACCAAGAGAAAACTGCTTTTGCTTCCCCGATGATGGGTCTCTGCGAGTTCAACAGCATGCCTTTTGGGCTGTATAATGCGCCAAGAACCTTCCAGAGGTTGATGGAGTGCTGTTTGGGACATCGAAATTTTGAAACAGTCCTGCTATATTTGGATGACATCATTGTCTACTCGCAGACGTACGAGTCACATCTGGAACAGCTTGCTGAAGTGTTTAAGCTCTCTCCAAATACGGGATGAAACTGAAGCCCTCCAAGTGCCATCTGCTGAAGCCCAAGGTGCAGGACCTTGGGCACGTGGTGAGTGCCGAAGGTGTAGCACCGGATCCAGAGAAAATCACAGCCATCCAGAGCTGGCCAAGACCTACCACCACCAAAGAAGTGAGGCAGTTCCTGGGCCTGGTGGGCTATTACCACCGCTTCATCAAGGGCTACACCAAAATGGCAGCCCCCGTGCAGGGCCTCCTGGTGGGGCAAACTAAGAATGGCAAGGCTCTTGGCCCTCCCGTTCGCCTGGAGTGAAGAGCATGAAGAGTCGTTTCAGCAGCGGAAGTCGGCTTTGACCGGAGAAGAGATCCTAGGCTACGCCTACTATGGCCTCCCGTTCATTCTCTATACGGACGCTAGCAATGTGGACTTGGGTGCTGTCCTGTCCCAGATGCAAGATGGCAGGGAGAAGGTGATTGCTTATGCAAACAGGAAGCTCCGGCCGACGGAAAGAAATCCTGAGAACTACAGCTCTTTCAAGTTGGAGTTCCTGGCACTCGTCTGGGCGATAACTGAAAGGTTCAAGCATTACTTATCTTCTGCAAAGTTTACTGCCTACATGGACAATAACTCTCTGACACACCTGGATATGGCGAAGCTTGGGGCCCTAGAACAACGCTGGGTGGCTCGGCTGGCGAACTATGACTTCACCATCAAGTACAGAGCCGGCCGTAAGAACTCCAATGCAGATGCGTTGTCCCGGATGCCGCACCTACCTGATGGAGGGTTGAATGAAGATGAGTTGGAAGAAATTGAACTGCCTGCGTTTCATCAACCCGATGGCGAGAAGACCGCAAAACCATACAGTGGTCTGCAGCAGGCAACCTTCAAACCGTTACCCCGCCATGGTTGGCAGGAGACCCAAGATCAGGAGCCTGTGGTCCGGCTAGTCAAGATGCTAATATCCCAAACCAGTTCCAGGTTGGAGCCCACTGCCTCCGCAGAAGCGCAGCGGCTGTGGAAGGAAAGACATCGCTTGTACTTGCAGCAGGGCTAATTAATCCAAAGACACATGAGAAAGTCTGCCAGATCGTAGTGCCGCAAGTATATGTACCCTTGGTCTTGAAGGCTTATCATGATGGAGCTGGACACTTCGGCTGGAAGAAGCTAGAAATGCTGCTGAGGGAGCGTTTTTACTGGATTGGAATGAGAGAGTCCATCGAAGAATGGTGCAGGGATTGTGGTCCCTGCACGCTAAGAAGAAAGGATGGAACCAGTCAGAAAGCCCCGTTACAGCCAATTGTCACTCATCAGTCCCTGGAGCTGGTTGCTTTGGACCATGTCAAGCTCACGCCCAGCCGGAGCGGCTACATGTTTGCCCTTACCATCGTAGACCATTACTCCAGGTTCATGGTGGTAGTACCCGTCAAGGATCTAACAGCTTATACCGCAGCGAGGGTCTTCCAGGCATACTTCTGCCGGCCGCATGGTTACCCGGAGAAGGTGCTTACGGACCATGGCCCTGCCTTCGAAGCAGAGATTTTCTAAGAGTTCTGCAACTTTTACGGATGTAAAAAGATTTGAACCACACCCTATCATGCCCAGACTAACGGGATGTGTGAAAAGATGAACCACCAGGTCCTCAATCTTCTCAAGACTTTGCCCCTTGAGGAGCAGAACCTGTGGCCTGAAAAACTGCCTGATTTGGTGGACATGTACAACAACATTCCTAGCAGCTCTACCAAATGCACAACCGCATATTTGATGAGGGCGAGGCCCGGAAGACTGCCGGTGGATCTAGAGTTGGATGTTGAGGTGACTGAGACCATCCCACCAACCACAAATTGGGACGCCAAGCGCCAGAAGCAGTACCGACAGATCCAAGAATATGTGGAGAGAAACCTGCGCCAGAGCCGAGAAGGGCAAGAGCGGCGTTTCAACCGGCAAGCCCAGGCTACTCCCTTTGATCCAGGAGAAGTAGTGCTATAGAGGAAAAGAAGGTTACACAAGCTGGATGATCAGTGGGAGAGGACCCCCTATGTTATCCAACCCACTGGCTGAGAAGATCAGAAGACGTACCTTGTCAGCCGCGATCAAGGGAGTACTACGGCCACTGTTTCCAGGGGTCACCTGAAGAAGTGTCCAGAGCCCCTGAAGATGGTGGAGAAGGTTCCCGCCCCCACTCCGGGCGTGGAGAAGAAGAAATAGGTGATCCACACCGTTATGGGTGACTTCCCGGCTGATTGGCCCATGCAGAATGGAGCGGTAATTTTTCCCGTTATAATGTTCCCACAACCCGTGAAAGATACAGAGCAAGAGCGGCCTATCGGCAATACACTAACACCTGCACCCAGGGATGCACCTGCACCGATACCACGCCCCTGTAGGTCCTTACCCGCTGTACCTGACATTAGGGAAGAGGAACCCGTCATTCACTCTACCCCACCAGTCCTAAGTGAGAGTAGGGGACTGAGGAGGTCCACACGCCTTAAATTAGGTCATCCACCACGTAGATACAGGGAAACTGTAGTCTAGTGAGTGGTGCCCGCTTGCTGTGTATATAGTCCTGTATGTGTGTTAATGAATTTCAATTGACCGAATACTTCACCTGATTTCAGAGAATGAATAGGTAGCGGATTCCCGACTACCCCAGTTATGTGTCCCCGTTGGGACAGTTCTACAGTTCTTCAGTTTTAAACATGGACCAAGGCCGAGAACTGGCAGGCCAACCCAAGAACTATTGGGCTTTGTAAATAGACCCTAAAACGACCTTCCTGTTGCACCGACCCGGTCTCCGGAGAGGCTGATTGGAGCAAGGGCCTGCGGTGGAGTCGGCTGAGGCCCAGTCATCATTGCAACCGGTGACTACACTCCAGACCAGGGGTCCCCGGACAGTGAAACCCGTAACAAGGATTGCCGGGTAAGGAACTTTTTACCCGGACCCATTCCTGGACTTGGGCAAAGGGGTGTGCACAAGTGTTAGCGGTGGCACCAGGGAACAGGTTGTTTTGGGTGGCCGGGGCGATAACAAGGTGGTTCCGTTCAGTTATTGTAACGTTCAAGAATTGTGCCTCCCGTCAAGGAACAAAATGTTTTAAAGGTTTTATTGTTGAAATACATCTTTTTTCCATCCAAAACAGATGCAGTTTAATAAATGTTGGTGGTTTGACAGCCCACGGACAGTCTGTATTAAACCAAGGGGGAATGTGACGCCCTGGCAAAACCAGGTAGTCACACAAATAGGCCCCCACACAACACCTTCCCTCACAGGGTTAAATGTTATGATCCGGAACCATGGAAGACCACCACAAATCATTGGTAAAAGGTGACAAGAGCATTGGCAACTAATCTGGCCGCCATCCCCTTACTAACCATCAACACTAGAAGTAGCCGAGGGGTGAACTAACATCCTGTGCACCGCGAACCCAGCCGGAGAACTAGCTATCCTAAAGGAAGGAAGGAAGAATAACTCTCTGCCTCAGAAATAGACCGCAAAGGTATAGCAAGCCCCCCACATTCAAAGACTACGGTAATAAATAAAGGATTTTTTCTTTGTTTGAGTTCTAGTTCTTTTCACTTACAGATTAGTAGTGGGGAAGATCTCTGATGAATAAGATGTACCGGAATAGCCAAAGTCGTAAAGGGGTTAACTACATTGTTTACACAACTATAGTGCTGCTAGAAGCCTCCTGCTACAAAAGTTAACTGATGTACTGATTTTATTATATTTCTATACTGGATATCTGTCTATATTTTCCTTGCACAAGCATGTGTTACTACCTACCTCATATACTTTAAGTACATTTGTTTTAATACAACATCTCTGACAGCAGAACAATGGTGCCACCTAGTGTTTTTTTTCAGGCATTTCTGGTGAGCTATGTATTTTAATTAATCTTTTTTCAGCATAGTGCAGTTTCAAAGGCTTCTAATCATTGTATATAGTGACTTTTGTGACATTCACTCTGTATACAATAGTTGGCTTTTAGCAAGTGTTTTCTCTGCCCTTATCTCATCTGTAGCTGAGTTACCTAGCTGATCCCACTTAGCTGATTAAACGGTTACATGAGATGTTGAATTGCTCTATACCAGTATAAAAAAATGTTCTAGGGGTAATCAAATATTTTTTCCAATTGTCTGATACATCACCTGTGATGGCTGATTTATTCCAACTCTTGGAATTTTCAGTGATTCACAATTTTTTAATGTTTAAGAGGTACTTTTTCTGGAAGTTTCAGGCCACCGCAATGGGTGCATGTTTTACACCCTTGTACGCTAACCTTTTCTTGGGACTGTGGGAGAGGGACCACTTAGGGGTACTTTGCACGTTGCGACATTGCAAGCCGATACTGCGATGTCGAGCGCGATAGTCCCCGCCCCCGTTGCAGCAGCGATATCTTGTGATTGCTGCCGTAGCTAACATTATCGCTACGGCAGCTTCACATGCACTTACCTGCCCTGCGACGTTGCTTTGGCTGGCGACCCGCCTCCTTCCTAAGGGGGCGGGTCGTGCGGCGTCACAGCGACGTCACACGGCAGGGCGGCCAATCAAAGCGGAGGGGCGGAGATAAGCGGGACGTGAACATCCCACCCACCTCCTTCCTCCCTCCATGCAGCCAGGACGCAGGTAAGGTGATGTTCCTTGCTCCTGCGGCTCCACACACAGCGATGTGTGCTGCCGCAGGAACGATGAACAACATTGTACCGTCGCTGCTGCAAAATTATGAACATGTCGTACCCTACACCGATCATATGATAACGACGCTTTTGCGCTCGTTAATCGTATGTAAAAGGATTCACATACTGCAATGTCGACAGTGACGCCGGATGTGCGTCACTTTCGATTTGACCCCACCGACATCGCACCTGCGATGTCGCAACGTGCAAAGTACCCCTTAGTGTCAGATCGGACGCCATCAATGTCCTTTTTTTGGGTGCAGTACATTGATGACTAGGGATGAGCGAATGTATTCGCCACTATTCGGTATCCGACGGATAATGGGGTATTCGAGGTATTTGCTATCCGACGGCTAATATGGTATTCGCTCCGATACTTTCATTTTCGTTTCTGGAATTCCTGGCGCCTTTTTCCAGCCAATGAACACATCTGGCGTTGCTTGCCCTCACAGTAACGCCGCAGCCATCTTTGTTGTGGTGTTATTGTGATTGGCTTGGCCGCACAGCATCATAGGGGCTATATAAGGCTGTCGCCATTTTGTGTGCACGCATTCATTCCGGATCTGCTGGTCTTAGCTAGACTGTACTGTGTGCGGTACAGCGTTTTTCCAGCCAACTAATACTAGTCCTTCTAAGGGCTGAAGCTATTTAGCATTAAGTGTTAGCAACTGTGTAAATCATAGAACAAGGTATAGGGACAGTGCAGTTTATTCTATGAGATAGTGTTCCTGCTGCAGAATCCAAAATAGTCCTTATAAGGGCTTAAGACTGTGTCCACTGTGCTAGCAGCTGTGTAAATCATAGAACTGCTGCTACAAAAAACAAAATAAACAATCCTCTTATTAGTGCTGCATACGGTCTGCTACTGCAGTGTGTGATATAGTGACAGCTTACTCACAGGCAGGGAGAGATTTAAAGCTGTCCTGACATCTGCTACTAATAAGCAACGAGCTCAGCACTGCTACATCCCTTGTGTCTGTTATACAATAGTGTTATGATCCGGAACCATGGAAGATCACAATAGATTTGGCAAAAAGGTGACAAGAGCATTGGCAACTAATCTGGCCGCCATCCCCTTACTAACCATCAACACTAGAAGTAGCTGAGGGGTGAACTAACATCCTATGCACCGCGAACCCAGCCGGAGAACTAGCTATCCTAAAGGAAGGAAGGAAGAATAACTCTCTGCCTCAGAAATAGACCGCAAAGGTATAGCAAGCCCCCCACATTCAAAGACTACGGTGATATAGGAAAACACAATACACAGATAGATGATAGGATTAGCAAAGGTGAGGCCCCATTGACTAAATAGAAAAGGATAGGAAAGGGGCTGATGGTGGCCAGAGAAAAACCCTACAAAAATCCAAATACTTGATAATGCAAAAAGTCCTCAGATCGCACGATCTGAACTCCGTATATCAGGCGCTCTTGTCAAACCAATGAACAGAAAGCAGGAACAATTACAAATTCAAGAAGCAACAAACACATGGACTTATAGGAGCAATACTCCAAACATAGCTGCAGGGAGCATCCCAGCTAAGCAACAGAGAGGGAAGATTCCTGCATGCAAATGAACTGACAACCACAGTAAATGACAAACCCAGATAAGAACAAAAAGAACAAAACAACAAAAGAAAGAACAAAGCACTTATCTGGGGTAGATGTGGTCTGGAGCAAGATGAGAAGGCTGGTAAACTAAAGAATAAATGACAACTGGCTCAGACTGCTAGCAGACCAAGGTTTAAATAGGCAGAGAGTTAGCAATGGAAACGCCCATTGCTCCAGCACACCTGGTCTCTGTCCAAACCATTCCTGACCACAAGAGGGAGCCTCACAGCAGCAAAAGCATAACTGACATTCACAACACAATAGGTATTACAACTTGAAAAGAAAAGGTCCCAAAATTGTAAAAACAACGGGTTCAGGTGTAGTGTAGTACCTGTCAGCCACCATCTCAATTCACAGTCTGCGTGTTACCAAATTTTTATTAATACTAGGTGTCAGTGGCACAACTTGTCCCTGAAGCAAAATACCTTCATAGCACCAAACTAGTATAATTTTGGGGGCTTCATATCTTACAGAACTACAAGCTAGCATACTTTAGGGGGGCTTCATATTTTACAGAACCTACCTAGTGGCTTGCTGCAACTAACACACAGTCTTAGTGTTACCCAATTTTTATTAATACTTGGTGTCAGGGTCACTACTTGTATAATATAAATGAGGAGCACACCACAATGGAGAAGTTTCACCAGCAGGGGTGCTACAAGTGCAACACAAGAACAATGTAGAACAGAGAGAAAGACGTTGCACATAATTGAGCACAACCCAATATGAGAAAATAGCAAAACCTTTATTGAACAAAAATTAAAAACAATTAAAAAACAAGGCTGCATAACCAGTGACCAGAAATATCCAGTAACGCCATATTGTTATAGTACATGATTATTTAGATACAGCCAACACTTACACTTACAATAACTGCACAAATAAATATATATTGTAATGTTGCGCCCTGCAACGTGGGGGTTCCACTCGCTTGCAGCGGTGTGAGGTAGCTTCAGCAACACACGTACATAGTCTCTTCATAGAAATTCCGGCAGTTTATTCAAAAAACACTCAACATAAACTGCCCTCAAACATAAACAATAAGTCCATAATGGAAGTTTTAGCAACTTCCCCTCTCTCTGGCTCCTGCCAGCGTACAACTCTAGCCAAGGTTCCTTCCAGCACCCAGGGCCCTCTGCAGACCCCTGTCTGTCTCTCCTCCTGGAGAGATTCGGTCCTACAGCCCTGGCCTGGCTTGGCCGCACTCACCTCAGACTCAATATCAGAGCCTTGTGTATAGCCTCCATGCAGGCTGAAACACCCAGAGCTCCCGGCTCTGCTCTCACTTGTTTCCAGTCCACACACTGGACTGCTGGATCTAGTCTCTATCTAGACTGCCCTAGACACACACTCCACCTAGGTTCAGAGACAGGATTGCTTTAACCCCTGGAGCCACACCCACAGGTGGTAAGGAGTGTGTAATCAGCATCACACACCCTTCCATGGCTCTGCATGTAATGCAATCCTGTGGAACCACAGGTCCCAGCCAACTTCACATTGCAGAGCACCCATGCTTCTGCAAAACATACCGGCCCTTTGTTATACAGCCGGTTGATACGTCACAATATATATATATATATATATACAGGAAAAAAACACTCAATAGTCATTTCTATAAGAGTAGCAAAAGCAAGGGAGACACTCACCAGTAGAAATGCCTTATCCTGACCACTATATAAGGCCCCCTTCACACGTCCGTGAAACACGTGCGTGTTTGGTCCGTGTCCGTATGTACTAGAGACACGGACAAACGTGGACCATTGTTATTCAATGTCTGTGGATACACGTACGTTTTTCCATACGCTCCGTGTGTCCGTGTGCGTGACACGTATGTGTATCCGTGCCTCACGGATGCTTGTCCGTTTTTGGCACGGAACACGCACACGCGCATCCAATGATAGTCTATGGGTGCGTGAAAACACGTACGTGACACGGATGCATCTACGTGTGGTCCCTGTCCGTTTTTTAAACTATTCTTGTAATTAATGTATCTCTTTATTGCCAGGTGTCTTCAATTTGCTTTGAGCTGTATTTAATGTCATTTTGCAGCCTGCAGGCATTAAGGAAGGAGTGTGAGGCTTAATTTGAGCGTTTCTCTAGCTTGTTTTTGGTTTAGTGATTGAAAAACTAAACATGGCTCCACGTGTGGATACTGGACGCATAATTGCGGTAGTTGAGGGACACCCAGATTTATGGGATACACGCACAGATGGCTATCGTGACCGAACAATTGTAGAGCGAACCTGGAAGTCGGTTGCAGCTGAGCTTTATCCAAACAATGGATGGGACCGTTGCTCACCTGGTAAAAGAGCTCGATTTGGTAAGTGTTTTTTTTTTAGGTGTTTTACCTATATTTTTTTTTCCAAAATTACACTTACAGATGCCAATTGTGAAAAACTTGTTAAGGCTATGTGTACACGGTAGAATGTAACTGCGGATTTTTTTTTTGCGGCAAATCCGCACCTTATTTTTGCCGCGGATTTACCGAGGATTAGCCGCGGATTTTGATGCGGAATTTTTTATATCGTATTCCACATTCTATACCCAAAATCCGCACCAAAATCCGCAACAATAATTGACATGCTGCAGATTTATCCGGATCAAAATTCGCGGCAAATCCGCCACTGAAAAATCCACTCTTATAAGGAGAAGGGTATTAAGGTACCGCTCCAACGACCACTCATGCAGGAGATGAAATTAACGTAACTTTATTCCATACTCAGGTCTACGCGTTTCAGGAGCATCTGCTCCCTTCCTCAGGACAATACAGACACAAGCAACATCAAAATCTCTTTCCACAGTGTTTTCACTGAAAAATCCACAGCATGGACACAGCATTTCCAAAAAGCCATGCCGCTGCTGCAGATTTTCTGAAAATCAGCGGTAAAAATAAGGTGCGGATTTGGCGCAAAATAAAAATCATCAAGTACATTCTACCGTGGAGTCTGTGATAGCACTAATTTGTTTTTTTTCTTGTTTTTTCCCCCAACATATCCAATTGTCCTTTTTGTTTGTTTAAACAAAAAACCATCATTATGGTACAAATATTCAATTTCAAAACATGGATAAAGTGGAATTAGTGCGAAGGAGATGGAGATCTGCCCGGGACCAGTACAGACGGGAATTTAATCCCATTCCCTCAACTTCCGCCAACACACGCAAGAGAAGATATGTTTATTTTGAACAGTTAGAGTTTCTGCGACCTATAATGGAGGTCACTCAGTAAGTATATATGTCAATTAACACTTGATAAAATGATTATCAAAATGAAATTTACATAGCTAAAGGACAATTTACACGCTGCAACATCGCTTACGCTCATGGTAGTGATAACATAACCCAGATTGCAACGACTTTGGGGGGTGTCACATCACTTTTAAGATCGTCAGCGATGTTGCTTCTTGTAAATGGAATTTTTTAAAATATAAAAATAATTTGAAATTTTTTTCTTGTAATTTTTGAAAAAAATAGAACTGATGACAATTTGAACGACTCCGACGACAACCCATCCGCCGCACAGTCAGCACCAGCAACTTCGGATTCAGAGGTGGAACAGACAAATATAAACAACCCAGAAAGCCAAAACTCGGGAAATCAAAATACAGAACATATCTCAAGTGAGGCAGGAGCCCAGAGCACCACAAATCAGGCAACAAACACACCACAAGACACTACAACAAATATACCTCCATCCTCAATTCAAATTTCAGGGTCACGCTTACAAACATCAACATATCGTGCTAGAAGACTTAGACGACCAGAGGATTTCAGATCCCTCCCAGAAATTATAGACACCAGAGTCATGTCAATAATGAACTCGCTTTTGCCTGAAAACGATACCGAGAGATTTTGTCGCTCCTTAGCACCATATTTGTCCAAAGTACACTCGGACAACCAGGAACGCATAAGGGCTGCCATATTAACCTTAATATCGGCATGCCAAACCAATCCCCTACCAAATCATGTCCTATTAGTCATCGAGCAATGGCGCACTAATTATAATTCACCTATCCCTGATGTTTCTGCTCAACTAATACCACAAACTCACTCCAACCAGCCAACTACTTCACTTATAACCAACTTTGGCAACCAAGCAGCCCAAAATACAGAAGTACAAAACATCATTAATAGACCCATACCATCTATTTCTACTATAATGTCTGGCCAAAGTAGCAATATGTTGACACAATTGACTCAACCTACTAATCAAATTGTTCCAATAAATTACCTACAACATCCTTTACAAACACAAAATTACAGAAATACTACTAACATTCAACCAACACAAATACCAAGTCAAATTCCATCATACCAACAGTCATTGTTTTTTGGCCAAACTCCAACACACTCATTCATACAGGGTCAACAATTTCCATCAAATATTTCTTACACACAACAACCACACATTCAAAACCCAATAATGTTTTCTCAAAATCTGGCCCAACCAATGTATGCGTCATCGTCACACATGCTACCAACATCATCTTCTCAGGATTCAAATGTTGCCACATGCGTGAATAAGACGCAAACCTCAACCTATGTTTCACAAACAATCTCTGACCCCGAAAATAATATCCCTTCAACACAACAGTCAGTTGCTACTCTAGATGATTTAATTGACTAGGTGCCTATGTTACACATAAGTCTTCTTTCAGTTTTTGTGTTGTTATTTCAAAATATTGTTTTGGTAAAAAACATAATTTCTGGTATGTTGGTCAAACATGGCGAATTTAACGTAATTGTGAAAATTAACAAATGTCGGATTTACAAACATTTTTTCAAGATTTTTCTTTAATTATATCAAAGAATATAAAACATTTTCTGTGTGTTTGTAATGGAAAAACGTATTGTACTTTAAATGTAAGTAAAAACTATATTTTAACAAATATATTCGTCAATGGCCTTTCAACTGCTACAATGTATCCAAATTGTTTATTTTGTATGGATATTATTTTTGGTTTATGAACCATACAAAGAATGGTAATATCAAAAATAATTGGTTTAAACGTTTATCAACCTCAAGGCCCATGATATTTTGGCAAATAAACATAATGACAGGCATCTTTTTTTTAAATGTTTGTGGTGATGTGATGTTTTTTGAAAATGAAACTATGACAAATATGGCTATATTGTTTCAAGTGTCATAAATGTTTTCATTTTTTCCATGACAATAAATGTTACTTTTTTTTCAAAAATTTGTTTCCCAGTTTTTTAATAAACATCATATTTATTTACAAGATATTTAATTGTTATGTTTTAATCCAAATATATAATTACACACATTTTTTTTTTGTATGAAATTATGTTTTGTTTTTTTTTTTGTTTTTTTTTGATTTTTAATTTAAAAAAAATTTTTGGCAATCATAATAAATTATTTTATCAGAGCATAATAAATGGAATATTAATCAATAAAGACAGATTAGATGATGTCACTAAGTTAACAGGATCATAAATGTTTGGTATACAAAAACAAAGGCTCTAACCATGAAAATGTGTTCTGTTTACATTGCTAGCATAGCTAATTTTAAATAAAAAAAAAAATAATTAAAAACAAATTAATTATTGACAAAATAATGCATATAGTTATTTCTAATTTGTAAAGCATTCAAACATGGTTGTGTGCTGTAATTCTCATTACGTGGAACATTACTTATATAATGAGATGTAGATGTGTCACTCGTAATGTTTCCCTCATGAATTCTACAAAAATTATGTAAAAAAATTGTAGCTTTTACAACAGACATAACATTTGTTGGGCTCAGTTGTATGGTTGTTAAATATATGCGCCATCTTGAAGCGAGAATACCAAATGTGCATTCAACATATGAGCGTGCTCCCTTTAAACGTGAATTAAAGTTAGATTTTAAATCATCAATTCCACGCCTTGGAAAAGGTCTCATGACATGTGTCGATAAAGCAAAACCCTCATCTGCTACCATAACAAAAGGAACTTGAGGTGTAGAAGTACCAGGCAGTGGTGATGGAGTAGGTAAATTCAACTCATGAGAAACCAAACGTCGGGCCAATCGTGATGATCTAAATATTCTTGCATCTGATGCACTACCATATGCCCCAATATCAACATAAATAAAATTATAATGTGTGTCTACTAAGGCTAATATGACAACGGAAAAATATTTGTGAAAATTGAAAAATCGTGACCCTGAATTGGGTGGCTTGCGTACCCTAATGTGCTTCCCGTGCAAAGCCCCAATACAGTGTGGAAATTTTGTCAGTTCATGAAATCCATGGGCTATGGAGAGCCATTTCTCACATGTTGGTTGAGGCATTACTTGATTGCGGAGATGTTCCCATAATGCATCACAGGTTTGCTTTATAATCACACTTATAGTTGATGTTCCAAGGAGGAAGTCAAAATGTAGCGCACCATAAGACATGCCTGTTGCCAGAAACCTATGTAATGTGTAATAGAGAAACACTATTAATAATATTAAAGACTAAACAGGTTAAACAGTCATCATATAGGATAAATCTTGTAATAATTAGGGTTTACCTTATTTTTTATTAAATTTCTTTTTAAAAAAACTAAAAATCCTTTCTATATGAAAAATAAATTTAATAAAAAAAGGTAATAATCGATATTGTGTTTGAAATTTTTAAAATTTTATAAATATATTAATTAAAACATTATGAATTTTAATATTTCAAAATATTAATGTAAGAAACCATACCTTAAAGTAACAAGCAATCTTTCTTCTGGAGGAATACATAGGCGCATGCTTGTGTCCTGGAGCTGAATATGAGGCCTTAGTATGTCCAAAATTGAATCAAACTGTTCAACTGATAAACGAGTATATGCCTGGAATTTTGCAGGATAACGCCTTAACTCGAGAAAAAGACAATGAAAATGTCCATGTGTAGGACGCATGAGGACAATAGGATGCACCCACATTCTTCTATCAGCAATATCCGAAGACGGTATCATAAAATGCCTAACGCCAAATCTTCGAGATATCATCCATGCGAGAAACAACAGAGCCTCATTTGATATGGACATTATGAAAAATTCAACAAGACCCAGTATGGAAGCACACCAAAAAAACCAAATCCGGATTAGTGGCTCATTTAAGTTGGGAAATGTTAATTAACACCAGCATCAACACATTAAATCATTAATGTGATGACAATCCACAGAAAAACGTTCGTGAAAAACGGATGGCAAACGCTAGTGACACGGATCACACACGGACTCTAAAAACGGACAAACGGATGAATCATACGGACATACGGAGGCAACACGGATGTTACACGGAACAAGAATACGGATGAAAAAACGGACAACGGACATGAAAAACGATCCGTGAAACACGTGCGTGTTTTTAACGGACGTGTGAAGGGGGCCTAAGAGATATATACAGGCACTCTAAAATGCAACAGAGGTTTGTTTGTAAAAACCCCTGTCAAAAAGAAAGTAATTATGTTTAAGCACATAATCCAAAAGATCAATGAGAAGGGAATCATGCATGCGGTCCGAATGTCCCTGTGCATCCAAAAAATATGTGACCGCATGCAGCCTCTCCTCATGCCTAATATTGGAATAAAGGGACTCCACATCGCAAGTAACCAAAAGGGGAGCCTGCGAAGGGAGTCTGACTTTCTTTCAGATGTTAATAAAGTGGGAGGTGTCTTGGACAAATGAGGGTAGTCTGGTCACCAACGGTTGGAGGAAAAAGTCTATGTAAACACAGACTTTTTCACATAGACTTCCAATGCTAGACACGATGGGCCTCCCTGGTGGTATGATGGTGGACTTGTGAATTTTCGGCAGCATGTAAAGAGTGGGGATAGTTGGATTATCAACCCACATGTAGTTCCTCTCATCAGTCGAGATGATACCCACCCGAAACGCTTCATTAAGTAGACAGTGCAGTTTGGTGGTAAAGAGGCCAGTGGGGTCAGAGGGCAATTTGCTGTAGTAGATAGTATTTGAAAGTTGTCTATGGGCCTCTTCAAGATAAAGCTCGATGGGCCAAATCACAACATTGCCTCCTTTATCCGCATCTTTAATGACAAATTTGTTATTATTACGTAAATTGTCAATGGCTCTCTTTTCTGCTACCATCAAATTAGGGGCTCGTGGGTTACCGGGTGTCAATTGCAGAAAATCTGCCTTGACTAATTCAAAAAATAGTCTGACTGCCGGTGCCATAGTGAAAGAAGGACTGGTACAAGATTTCTTCTTGAAGGGGAACCTACCTCTGCCTGTGTTCGTGCTGTTTTCCTCTAAAAGTCCCAACAGATCCCGGAAAGCCTGCTGCTCATCTGGTTTTAGGGTGTCAATCACCTCTGGTTTCTTAAGGTGGTGTCACACACAGCGACGACGACAACGACGTCGCTGCTACGTCACCATTTTCTGTGACGTTGCAGCGACGTTCCGTCGCTGTCGCTGTGTGTGACATCCAGCAACGAGCTGGCCCCTGCTGTGAGGTCGTTGCTCGTTGCTGAATGTCCTGCTTCATTTTTTCGTCGTCGCTCTCCCGCTGTGAAGCACACATCGCTGTGTGTGACAGCGAGACAGCGACGAAATGAAGCGAGCAGGGAGCAGGAGCCGGCGTCTGGCAGCTGCGGAAAGCTGTAACCACTGTAAACATCGGGTAACCAAGGGAAGACCTTTCCCTGGTTACCCGATATTTACCTTCGTTACCAGCCTCCGCCGCTCTTGCTGCTAGTGCCGGCTCCTGCTCTGTGCACATGTAGCTGCAGCACACATCGGGTAATTAACCCTATGTGTACTGTAGCTAGGAAAGCAAGGAGCCAGCGCAAAGCAGTGAGCGCGGCTCCCTGCTCTCTGCACTGTGACATGTAGCTGCAGTACACATCGGGTTAATTAACCCGATGTGTACTGTAGCTAGGAGAGCAAGGAGCTAGCGCTAAGCAGTGTGCGCGGCTCCCTGCTCTCTGCACTGTGACATGTAGCTGCAGTACACATCGGGTTAATTAACCTGATGTGTACTGTAGCTAGGAGAGCAAGGAGCCAGCGCTAAGCAGTGTGCGTGGCTCCCTGCTCTCTGCACATGTAGCGACGTTATGATCGCTGCTGCGTCGCTGTGTTTGACAGCTAAGCAGCGATCATAACAGCGACTTACAAGGTCGCTGTTACGTCACAGAAAATGGTGACGTAACAGCGATGTCGTTGTCGCTGTCGCTATGTGTGAACCCAGCTTTATACATGACCTGAAAGATAAGCCGCCTACAAAACAAATAAAGATCTTTAATCAGCGTGAACTTATCCAGGCCATAGGTAGGAGAAAAGGTGAGCCCCCTTCTGAGAACGGACAACTCATGTAAGGTTAATTCATAGTCGGAAAGGTTAATTACCTGGAGTGTATCATCCGTTGCCTGAAGTCCCGTGTCCAAAGAGGTCCCTAAAAATGTTGTTTCGGTCTCGCACCCTGTTTGTACTGTGGTATGTACTTCCGATTCCTGGTAGTTCTTCTTACGAAGACCCCTGCCCCGGCCCCCTCGTCTGGTCCTCTGTCTGGGTCGCTGCCAGTTGTAGATAAAAAAATCACTGTAACTTACATCTTTGGAGGTGGCACGTCCCTGAGGGTTGGTTGGATGGGTCCTGGGCAGTCTTGTCTGGCGGGTGTTGCTCATATGTTTCCATCTAAAGATGGTTTTATTATCAAGATCCGAGCAGTCTCTTTGGAATTTTTTCCGTTTTTTCTCAATGATGTCCTGCTCATAGCGGTCAACTGCGTCCTTCAGTTTAGTCTGGAAAGCTAGAACCGACGTTTGGTCATCATGTTTGCTAAGTTTAGCCTCCAAGTCCCTAATGTTGGTCTTAGTGGTGGCCAGTAATGTTCTGTCATGTTCCAGAAGCATGTTGATCAGTATGTTAGAACATTTAAGAAGACCCTGCTCCCAGGTGTCCTGGAACGCCACCGAGGGTTCCCATGCTGGGAAAATAGAAACTCTCAAGCCCCGGGGTACAATACCGGCCTTGAGGTACTCCTCAAGGCTGCGAATATTCCACCAGAGCCTGACCCCGGTCTTGTGTGCAGATAGAAGATCTGATGTGAGAATGGAAAATTCATCAGATACATGTGGAGCAGTACTCCCTGTAAGAAAAACACTGCCAGATTGTGCCCGCCAGGCCGCCTCCCGTGCATCCCAATCCATGATGCCGGTGAAAAGCCAACGCACACACAGTAAAAAACACGGTATAGAATCCAATCAAGAAATGCCCTAATAGGCACTGTGCAGCTCCAGAAAAGCTACCTCAGGAGAGGAGCCAAGGCGAAACTGATATAATATAAATGAGGAGCGCACCACAATGGAGAAGTATTACCAGCAGGAGTGCTACAAGTGCAACACAAGAACAATGTAGAACAGAGAGAAAGACGTTGCACATAATTGAGCACAACCCAATATGAGAAAATAGCAAAACCTTTATTGAACAAAAATTAAAAACAATTAAAAAACAAGGCTGCACAACCAGTGACCAGAAATATCCAGTATCCCCATATTGTTATAGTACATGATTATTTAGATACAGCCAACACTTACACTTACAATAACGAGGTCCCCTGCACAAATAAATATATATATTGTGACGTATCAACCAGCTGTATAACAAAGGGCCGGTATGTTTTGCAGAAGCATGGGTGCTCTGCAATGTGAAGTTGGCTGGGACCTGTGGTTCCACAGGATTGCATTAGGCTACTTTCACACATCCGTTTTTTGCTTTGCGGCACAATACGGCGCTCTGCAGAAAAACCGCAACCGTTTTTTTTTGCCACCGGTTGCGGGGTTTTTTGCATAGACTTACATTAGTGCCGTATTGTGCCGCATGGGCTTGCGTTCGGTCCGGTTTTTGCCGCATGCGGCAGATTTAGACGATGCCGCGGCCGGATGGAACGTTGCCTGCAACATTTTTTGCTCCGGCAAAAAAACCGCATCGCGCCGCATCCAGCCGCAATCAATTTTTCAATGCATGCCTACGGACGCCGGGTGCGGCGCGATGCGGGAAAAAACGCATCCGGCCGCCGCATGCGGTTTCTTCCACTGCGCATGCTCAGTAGCGTGCCGCAACCGGAAAAAACTGGACCGGCCGCATGTAAAAACTTATGCAAAGGATGCGGTGTTTTCACCGCATCCGTTGCATAGGTTTCACACCCGGATTGAGCCGCACGGCTCAAACCGGATGTGTGAAAGTAGCCTTACATGCAGAGCCATGGAAGGGTGTGTGATGCTGATTACACACTCCTTACCACCTGTGGGTGTGGCTCCAGGGGTTAAAGCAATCCTGTCTCTGAACCTAGGTGGAGTGTGTCGAGGGCAGTCTAGATAGAGACTAGCTCCAGACGTCCAGTGTGTGGACTGGAAACAAGTGAGAGCAGAGTTGGGAGCTCTGGGTGTATCAGCCTGTGTGGAGGCTGAACACGAGGCTCTGATATTGAGTCTGAGGTGAGTGCAGCCAAGCCAGGCCAGGGCTGTAGGGCCGAATCTCTCCAGGAGGAGAGACAGACAGGGGTCTGCAGAGGGCCCTGGGTGCTGGAGGAACCTTGGCTAGAGTTGTACGCTGGCAGGAGCCAGAGAGTGGGGAAGTTGCTAAAACTTCCATAATGGACTTATTGTTTATGTTTGAGGGCAGTTTATGCTGAGTGTTTTTAAATAAACTGCCGGAATTTCTATGAGAGACTGTGTACGTGTGTTGCTGAAGCTACCTCACACCGCTGCAAGCGAGTGGAACCCCCACGTTGCAGGGCGCAACGTTACATATGGTGGAGGTAGCGAGCATGCGGTCTGGTTGCTAGGGGCAACGCAGCCTGGTTGCTGAGAGTAACGGTCTAGGACATATTCCTCTGGATACAAGTGGTTTGCGGTGGATCGGCGGGTCCACGAAAATTTTGTCTGCGCACTCAAGCAGCTGGCGGTGGATCGGCGGGTCCACGAACAGTGACAGCGCTCTCAAGCACCTGGCGGTGAATCAGTGCGTCTGCGGGGTTCTGTGCTGCAGTGGCGAGAGACCAGTGACTGGAGGTTCCAGGCCAGCTGGAATTGTAAGGCCCTGCTTGGTGAGCAGTGATACACCACAGGCTGGAGATCCTGGTTGTACGGGCGGTACAACCCAGAAAGGTTAGTGGTTCTCTAACCCCCCCTGTCTTTGACCACCGGGTATTACCCATTGGAGCGCCCCTCCTGTTCCTCTTCTCGTTGCAGCATGGAGGGGCTCCTGAACCAGCTGCTGCAGAACCAGAGCCAGCAGAAACAACAGCATGTACCAGGAGGTCCAGTGACAGCAGTGGGGGCTGAATGCCAAAAAGAGGGAATGGTCCCTGCGGACGTTCTGGAGGAGCTGTACCAGTTCCTGGTGCGGGGACAGCAGGAGCAGTCAGTGTGCAGCGATGTCGCAGCCATGGACCAGTTTGAGAGTTCCCTTCGGGGCCCAGTATAGACACTAGGTGCCCTGGGAGGTAAGGGTGAACGGTGTGAACTGGGGGCTACGGACATTGCATGGAAACCCCAAAAGGGGCCGGAGTCCCAAAAAGGGGTGGTTGCCCAAAAGGGGCCGGAGTCCCAAAAAGGGGTGGTTGCCCAAAAGGGGCCGGAGTCCCAAAAAGGGGTGGTTGCCCAAAAGGGGGCAGAGTCCCAAAAAGGGGTGGTTGCCCAAAAGGGGGCGGGATCCCAAAAAGGGGTGGTTGCCCAGAAGGGGGCGGAGGCCCGGAACGGGGTAGTTACCCAACAGGGGGCGGAGCCTCAAAAAGCGGTGGTGACCCACCAGGGGGGGAGCATTCACAAGCCGAACAGGTGAACTATAGCAAGGGGCAATGGGATTCGCCTTACCTATGTCCTACCTGCGGTATAGGCTATCCATCCGATGTGAGGCCACAAAAGTGCTCCGTGGACTTGAATGGGCTACGTGTGTCTGGTCTGTTAGACCCGGGGAGCCGGCTGACCTTAGTGAGACCCATGCCTAATCTTCATTTTATGGATGGTAGGACAATAGAAGGAAGCTGTGTGCATGGGACCACTAAAGAATATCCTCTGGCCAGAGTGATGATTCAGACGCCCGACCGTATGGGGCGCCCAGACATGGGTGTGGTTCGGGATTTGATCTATCCCGTTATCATAGGACAGGACTTTGAGTTGTTTAAGGACTTATGGAAGACAGAGGCCGGGACCGATTACACCGGAATGAGTCAGCCCCCGCCTAAAACAGCCTGTTTACCGTATGAGATTAAAAGGGGTCCTTGTTGTGCACTTATGTGTGGTAAGGAGGAGATAGCACCTCCTACAATTGACTGTCCTAAGTTAGGGGTGACCAAAGAAAATGATGGACGGACCCCAGTTAGTGACGTGACGTCTCCAAAGGGAAGTGACAGTCTGACCACTAAAACCCAAGTAGTTTCAGGGGAGGAGACTGACACCTGGTTAAGCGGGGACATGTTAGTCCAGGACACCAGGGAGAGTGATGATGACTCCAGTAAAGACCCTGACTCTAGAAAGGGGACAAACGAGTACAGTGAGGTACAGATGAGCGGGAAGGGTAAAACATCCGCCGCAGACGTAATAAGCGCCGAGAGGGGGCACAGTGTATGCCGTCTGAGGATGCAGTGAAAGTGACATGCCGGGTTACTGAAGACATGGTGCCAGTAACAACTGCTACGGTAGAGTCAGACGGTGATATCCTAGAAGAGAAAGAGGAATCAGAAACTGACCCGACACATTGTGACGTCAGAAATCAGCAGGCTGCGATAGCAGGGAAGGAGCCCACCAAGGCCGTAATGGTGGTGGTCTCTATGATTTCAAAGTGTGAAGCTGATTGTCTGTCAAGTGAGAGTGGTATAGGAAATGGAATCCTAGAGAGTGAGGGAGGAGGAATAATCCACAACAGTCCCGGTGAGCAGACTGATGAACTACCTGGTGCTGGGGAGGATGACAGCGAATTCAGCCCCAAATCTCTAAAAAGAACAGAGTGCCATGTTGAAGGGTGTGACACCCAGGCTGAGGGTGACATGGTAGAGACCCCAGAGGAAGTTGAAGGTAATGCAGTGAAAACCCAAGAAACAGCTGGCGCTGAAGTGAAGAGAGCCTCTGAGGAGGTGAAGTCTGGACCAGAGGTCTCATCCAGGACTGAGAGCCTGCCTGACCTGCTTGGTAACACCAAGATGGAGGATATAGAGAAGGTCGTGGGTAAGAAGAGTAAGAAACCCAAAGGTTCTGAAGCTGAGGCGGGTACACTGGCAAGCGATGAAGCCATGGAGAAGGAGCCGACCCCAGAGTTGAAAGTTGAATTCTCTCCCGCTTCTGAGCAAGCTGACGAGCCACCTATCTGTGAGGCGGCTGAAGGTGAAGCAGCTGAGACCCAAGAGAGGGGTGACTATGACAAAGTTGCACCCCATGGAAAGGCCGGAGGTGTAGAGGTGAAAGAGGCCTCGGAAATAGTGTGTTGTAGACCAGAGAGGTCCACAGGCGAAGACTCATTCAAGAGGGTGAGCAACGGCTATCTGAAACACGAAACACTTCTTAGCCAGGCTACTGAGAGTCGAGTAAGGGAGTTGGAGAAAGAAGTGGCTGAGCTCCGAAGTCACTTGGCAGAGTACCAGTCCAGGTCCCAGGTAGCCTTGGAACAGATGGAGCAATGAGCGTCGATCCTGACCAAACTTGTTGAAGCAGGGGAGGCCCAAAGAGAGCTGACTCTGGAAGCGAAACTGGACAAGCATGTGGAAGCGGCAGGGATGAATGAGACTTCTGTAGTCAAGTGCATGGTGGATATACCTGAGGACTTAAGAGAAGCGTGTGCCATCGAGTGCATGCATGACGACTTTAAGAGAGCTGTGGAAGCGTGTGAAGTCTACTGTACCCCAGAGGCTGAACAGTTAGTGATATTGTCCACCAGTAAAATTACTGGGCAGCGGGTGGCTATTCTCAAGGACATGCCCTTCAGGTGTGTTCGTATGAAGTGGCAGGTCCAACTGCAAAATGAGGAAGCCACTAGACAGCTAGAGTATAAAAGGAAAGCGCAGAGTCTGGTGGAAGATATCGTCCAAGTACCCTGGGCTCTGGTGGGGAGAATCATTGGAAGAACCGGACGAGTCATGCAAGACATGGTGAATAAATTGGGATTGGTGAGATTAAGAATCCCTGCTGCTAATGAGAGCAAGATACCCAGGGAAGCTGGTATGGTTCTGTTCGTCTGTGTCGGGACTGCAGAGAGTCTTGGAAACATTCGAAGCCTTCTTGGATATCGGGTACACCATGTACGTGACATGGAGCGGTTGAGGCAAGAAAACCTGAAAATTGAGGAGCAGCTTCGCCAACTGTGTGGGGGACAGCAGCCGTCCTCTCCCCGTTGTTCAGAGGAAAGAAGTGGAAGATGGAGTGTCGGTCCAGTAGTTAAGACACGCGATAAAAGGAATCGCCGACAGAGAAGTACCCTGCGATGTACTGTAGATGGTGGCCGCTATGAGCTTAGCGTTCCCGACAGTAGCCCTGGGGGTACACGAGTAAGCCTAGGTTCGGACAAGACTGTAGGTTTGACTGAGGACATGTCTCTCTACTACGGTAACCCTGGGAGTGGGTCAGGGAGAGAACGGTCCGGAAAGGGGACGTCCTTTAACCCTAGGTTGACACGACAGGGTTTGGTGACAGTGTCGGGCGCTGTCTCAGGGACTTATGCTCTTGGGCACCTTGGACGGCCCTCTCGACTGGTGGGGCATGGCGGCGGGGATGCCCTGTCTCGCGGCCCCAGGTCGTTGGCAAGTGTTCTCCCCTACGGGTTTGAACAGAGGGAGAGGGTATGTGACGTATCAACCGGCTGTATAACAAAGGGCCGGTATGTTTTGCAGAAGCATGGGTGCTCTGCAATATGAAGTTGGCTGGGACCTGTGGTTCCACAGGATTGCATTACATGCAGAGCCATGGAAAGGTGTGTGATGCTGATTACACACTCCTTACCACCTGTGGGTGTGGCTCCAGGGGTTAAAGCAATCCTGTCTCTGAACCTAGGTGGAGTGTGTCGAGGGCAGTCTAGATAGAGACTAGCTCCAGACGTCCAGTGTGTGGACTGGAAACAAGTGAGAGCAGAGCCGGGAGCTCTGGGTGTATCAGCCTGTGTGGAGGCTGAACACAAGGCTCTGATATTGAGTCTGAGGTGAGTGCAGCCAAGCCAGGCCAGGGCTGTAGGGCCGAATCTCTCCAGGAGGAGAGACAGACAGGGGTCTGCAGAGGGCCCTGGGTGCTGGAAGGAACCTTGGCTAGAGTTGTATGCTGGCAGGAGCCAGAGAGTGGGGAAGTTGCTAAAACTTCCATAATGGACTTATTGTTTATGTTTGAGGGCAGTTTATGCTGAGTGTTTTTAAATAAACTGCCGGAATTTCTATGAGAGACTGTGTACGTGTGTTGCTGAAGCTACCTCACACCGCTGCAAGCGAGTGGAACCCCCACGTTGCAGGGCGCAACGTTACAATATATACAGGAAAAAAAACACAAGTCATTTCTGTAAGAGTAGCAAAAGCAAGGGAGACACTCACCAGTAGAAATGCCTTATCCTGACCACTATATAAGAGATATATACAGGCACTCTAAAATGCAATCCTAGAAATATAGGATACATATACAGTAGCATGCAAGCCAGCACTATTAGCACTTGTAAGGCTGGGAAGGCCAGATGTAAAAGCAAGGACCCTGGCGAGAGGTAGCACCTGAGGGGGAGCCGTGGTCCAGGGGCTCAACATGGATGGATGGCAAGGCAAGGCCAGGACGTGTACTCCATGCCGAAGTCAGGGGGCCTGTGGGAAAAAGGAGGCTGTAATGGTGGGTACAGTGGCGGTCACAGGGTGTGCAGCAGCCCCACGTGTATCGTCGCACGCAGGCGGCTTCGTCAGGGAAAGTGTGTGAGTAAACGAGTTCAGACAGGTTAAATACATACTAAACGCTAATAATATAGCGATCACCTGTGAGGATGTGACGGCGTCACCGGCTTCAGGATCCAGGAAGTGTGCGCACATGCGCACTAACGAGGGGATGGACAGGTAGCAGGGCAAGCCAAAAAACAGTGTGATAACATGGATTTGTGCAAGGATGAACTGCACCCAGGGGGCGCTAATCGTGCAAGGTAAAAAGAACATGGGCAACATGACAGGTTAAACCAGGTAGAACAAGGAGTGCTGGGATAAAGCAGAGCACATATCTTGTTTATTTTAAACCCACAATTTGACAATTGTAGCAGGGAACCCTGGTGGCAAAATAGACACAATAGACGTAATGACTTAATAAGGGGGCCAAACTAAGCAAAAATAGAGGCAGCATGAAGGCCCATACTGAAACAGTATGAAATTGCGGTCCAACCAAATGGCAAACACATGCGAGGAAAAAATAAAAAATAAAAAAATATATAAAAATAGGAGTAGTGTGAACATGAAACCGCAAATGCAGACAAGTGTTGTCCGCATGTGCCGCTGCTAGGGTCACTAATTGTGCCTCAAGGCCAGTACCTTCATAGCAACAAGCTAGCATACTTTGGGGGGCTTCATATCTTACAGAAGCTACCTAGTGGCTTGCTGCAACTAACACACAGTCTGAGTGCCAAAAAACAATACTAAAATAAAAGTGTTGTTGTGGCGCCCCTGACCTGGTCAGGCACCACTGAGTACTGCACCCATGCTGGGGACAGTACAATACAGGTAATCCAGAAGGCTGACAGGGGTGTGGAACACAGGCGCATAGTGATCAGGTCTCACACATGTACCCATGAGAGGACCCCTGGGGATCCCAGGAGGGGGCAAAGCCTATACCTCCACTGGAATAGTGGCAGGGGGTCAAAAGCCTCCATCTCCTCTCAGGGGGTGTGGTGGAGAGTCTGGTTGCTAGGTGGCGTAGGCAAGAACAGGAGAGGAGGAGCAGTGAGTCAGTTAGAGGAGAACTCCATAGGGCTCAGTGAGGAGCAGACCTGTGGGGTTGATGCTGTCTAACAGCGCCCGCGCAGTGGCTATTGACGGGGGAGAACGGTCAACTAGGAGTGCTGCCTGAAAGCCAGCTTCAGCTAGAGAGAAAGCACGGAGTGGGAAGTAAGGAGACTGCTAGAGAGCACCAGGCCCAACCGGGCGGCAGATCCCGAAGCAAAGATAGATCCAGCTTTCTTCTGCTAAACCTGCCGGTGTGGGGCTCTCAAAGCCCACACCACAACACCACAAAAGCCGCAGCCACGTAACCGCAGTGAGGGCCCATAGGTCACAGGAGGCAAGAAGCTGGAGTGGCCTGGTCCGGGGAACAAGCAAACGGCAAACAAAAGGGGGAGAGAGGCTGCAGCATCTTCCCTGGGCGACCCCCATAGGGACTCAAAGTCGGGGTCACCCCAAACCACCAAGGGCTAAGGAAGGCGAGTCAGTAGTCACCCTCATAAAGTCAGCCTGAAGGATACCCGGTTCCCATCTGGTTCATCCCAGCTACGCCCGGGCTACTCACCCTGCCATCAAATGTGAGTAAAGCCCTTGAAAGACAATTCTGCCTGTGTGGAGTTATTCTGCGCCTTGTGGTACTACAAACCTACACCGGGCCCTGGGGCTTGCCTCACTCTCAGGAGGCTATTCCAACTAACTGCACACACCATCAGCCCCAGGCGTCCCCTAACCTGCAGTGGCGGTCCCCACTGACCGCAATACTGAGAGTGGCGTCACGATCAAAACCGAAGATTTCCTACCTGTGACCAGCACCAGCTACGTGGAGTCCCTGAAGGTATGCATCGATACAGCACCTGTGGGGCTTCACATCTGGCGTCACGAACAGGATAAGGACTAGACCTGTCCAGACAGGTGACCATGTGCCTGGGCGGTCCGCTTGAAAAATTGGAAGCGCCGCCATATTGCCACCATGAAAAGCGCGCTGAAAAACAACAGCAGCCCGCGCTGGAAGAAGTTACCGCCCACGAAGAGGTGTGGCTACCCAGAGATCCCCTGCAGAGTTCTGAGCTTGCCAGCGAAGAGAGCGGAAGCGTCCGGAGACGGCGGAGCAGAAGAGAAGCCAGCAGCTTGCTAGAGAAAATGGCGTCTGAGTGCAGAGACCCAGAGCCAGGCTCCGCTGCCTGGTGGTGTCGGGAGCTTGCCGAGTTCTGCGATCAACTAGAAGCCAGGGTCGGAAGGCTGATCAGAGAGGGACGCGAGGAGTTCCTATGGATGACCGCGGCGGTTCGGGCCTACGAGGAGAGAGCCGCGCACCGAGTGCCAGATCGGGCGGTGACAACCCAGACCCCGATGCTGTCAACGATGGGTGAGTCGAGTGATGCCCCGGCTAGCGCAAGTGCCCCGACCCCTACTGCCACGCCCGCGGTCCCTGAAGAGGCGCCCGGCGCGGCGACGCTGAACCAGGCCGCAGCCACGCCAGGTGCGGCCCGCCAAGACCCGGCCGCCGCAGCGATGCCCTGCTCGGCCCGCCAAGACCCGGCCGCCGCAGCGATGCCCTGCTCGGCCCGCCAAGCCCCGGCCGCCGCAGCGATGCCCTGCTCGGCCCACCAAGACCCGGTCCCTGCAGCGATGCCCAGCCCAGCCTGCACAGACCCCATCGCAGCTGCGACGCCGATCCAGGCCGCCGCCATACAGGGCGCGGCCCGCCAAGACCAGGCCGCCGCCATGCCAGGCGCGGCCCGCCAAGACCAGGCCGCCGCCAAACAGGGCGCGGCCCGCCAAGACCAGGCCGCCGCCATGCCAGGCGCGGCCCGCCAAGACAAAGCTGACGTACCATTTACCCCGGCCTGCAAGGCCAGAGCAGACAAGGCTCCCCAGGTTCAGGAAGTCCCTGCTAGGCAATCTCTGGTAGGTGAGGACTCCGCATACTGGCAGCTAAAAGCCGACCTGGAAGCTAAGTTCCCACGGGAGATGGTGGAGCGGTACATGCTCCCTCCGCACACCCCAAAGAGTATCCCGACAGCTCCTGCAGCAACCACGGCAAAGAGTTCCCCACCTGGGCCGGCAGAAAGAAGTCCATCCCCAGCACTGCTACCCAAGGAGTGCCAGGAAGAACTAAGGGGGGGAAGAGGCCAGGAAGCTGAGAGGCTGATTCCAGAGCCATACCCAGAGCCAGAGATGCTGCCTTATTCTCGCTGGGATGAGGAAGACTTGACACCATCTGCAGAAGAAGAACTGCCCAAAAGCCTTACCTGGGAGTTTGTGAGCTGCACCCTACAGAATCCAGCCCGTAAGACACACCGCAACAGAACGCAACTATCCCCTGCACCGTCATCCCCAGAGCAGAGAGAAGTCACCGTCAGAGACCTGCAAGAAAAACGAGCCCTGAGAAGGTCCAAAGCCCAGGCCAGAGGACCCCTTTTCAGAGGAGTAGTGGAGGATTTCAATCTGAGAAGTGGATATGGATTCATCGTAGCACCTGGCATAAAGGAAGGTATCTTCGTCAATAGGAGAGACGTCAGAGCTAATCTGCCCAGAGGACACCCTGGCAGAAATCTAAAGATGGGAGATTCGGTCCAGTTTACTATGCATCAAGGCGAAAGAGGATTGTATGCGCTTGACGTAGCACTATGTACCAGCAAACCTTACAGCCACCCCATGCTACAAGAAAGAAAAGACAGAGATAGAGACACAGATGAAGATCAAGAGAGAAAAGACAAGGAACCTACAGATGAAACGACCACAGACGACGATAAAGAGCAGGAAAGCAGCAGGTGCCGCAGCCATACAGGCTCAAGCCCTGGTAAAGAGGAGTAGAGTAAAGTAAAGTAAAGAAAGAAGTACAGAAGTTAAAGTTTTGAAAAAGTTTGTTTTGCAACGTTCTCAAGTTCAAGCATGTGCCCACAAAAACTATTGTGAGAAAACCATAAACCTTAAGGCTATGAACTGGCTATAGCCACAAACTCTCGCAGTGTAAATAGTTACACCAGAGGGCACCACCGCCACCAGAGTCAGCCTGTTTAGGGGCTTGGCTCGTCTGCAACCAGGAGGAGCCCGTCCGTATATAGGGCCTTGGCTCACCTGCAACCAGAGAGCACGCCTGTTTATGGGGCCTTGGCTCACCACCACAAAGAGGGTACCTGGTCAGCACCAACTGTGGAGGCCGCCTCTGCATCCTGCCAGAAGAGGCTGAAGGCGCGGATCCACCAGGCCAGGTATACCCTGAAGACCACCAGCCCATGAAAGCCGCCTCTACATCCTGCCAGAAGTGGCTGAAGTCGCGGCCGACGTAAAAGGGTTTTGGGTGGGTTAACGGACTTGTGGGTGGAGGGTGGTGATGTATGGTACCTGGTGCTTTTAAATGTTTTACATGTTTTAATGTTTTATGCATTTTAAAATGTTGTCTTGCAGCCCGAGGACGTGCTGGTGATAACTAAGGGGGAATGTGGCGCCCCTGACCTGGTCAGGCACCACTGAGTACTGCACCCATGCTGGGGACAGTACAATACAGGTAATCCAGAAGGCTGACAGGGGTGTGGAACACAGGCGCATAGTGATCAGGTCTCACACATGTACCCATGAGAGGACCCCTGGGGATCCCAGGAGGGGGCAAAGCCTATACCTCCACTGGAATAGTGGCAGGGGGTCAAAAGCCTCCATCTCCTCTCAGGGGGTGTGGTGGAGAGTCTGGTTGCTAGGTGGCGTAGGCAAGAACAGGAGAGGAGGAGCAGTGAGTCAGTTAGAGGAGAACTCCATAGGGCTCAGTGAGGAGCAGACCTGTGGGGTTGATGCTGTCTAACAGCGCCCGCGCAGTGGCTATTGACGGGGGAGAACGGTCAACTAGGAGTGCTGCCTGAAAGCCAGCTTCAGCTAGAGAGAAAGCACGGAGTGGGAAGTAAGGAGACTGCTAGAGAGCACCAGGCCCAACCGGGCGGCAGATCCCGAAGCAAAGATAGATCCAGCTTTCTTCTGCTAAACCTGCCGGTGTGGGGCTCTCAAAGCCCACACCACAACACCACAAAAGCCGCAGCCACGTAACCGCAGTGAGGGCCCATAGGTCACAGGAGGCAAGAAGCTGGAGTGGCCTGGTCCGGGGAACAAGCAAACGGCAAACAAAAGGGGGAGAGAGGCTGCAGCATCTTCCCTGGGCGACCCCCATAGGGACTCAAAGTCGGGGTCACCCCAAACCACCAAGGGCTAAGGAAGGCGAGTCAGTAGTCACCCTCATAAAGTCAGCCTGAAGGATACCCGGTTCCCATCTGGTTCATCCCAGCTACGCCCGGGCTACTCACCCTGCCATCAAATGTGAGTAAAGCCCTTGAAAGACAATTCTGCCTGTGTGGAGTTATTCTGCGCCTTGTGGTACTACAAACCTACATCGGGCCCTGGGGCTTGCCTCACTCTCAGGAGGCTATTCCAACTAACTGCACACACCATCAGCCCCAGGCGTCCCCTAACCTGCAGTGGCGGTCCCCACTGACCGCAATACTGAGAGTGGCGTCACGATCAAAACCGAAGATTTCCTACCTGTGACCAGCACCAGCTACGTGGAGTCCCTGAAGGTATGCATCGATACAGCACCTGTGGGGCTTCACATCGCACCAGCTACGTGGAGTCCCTGAAGGTATGCATCGATACAGCACCTGTGGGACTTCACATTGTCAAACCCTGTTTTCTTTTGGGGCTGAAAGACATTCACAACATCTTTGTCAACTCCTCCAAGTGGTAGTTTGTCTAATAAAAGTACCTTTTGGTTTTTAGACTTACAGAAACAGCTATCGTGAGAAACTATTAACACAAGTTTAACAACCCGGCATAAGTGTTGTTCCACTGCCTGTAGAAAAGGTCAAGTTACAGTATTGACCTTCAAATAATCAAACAAAAAAATGGGAAAAAGAGGCGGTAAGGGCCGTGGACGAGGTGGTAGTGACAGTGGTGGTCGCCCAAGCAGTGTGATCGAGCCAAAGAAAAAGGTTCCTGCTTTATCTACCTCTGCCTTCCTATCCCAATTTTCTTGTCCACGTGGGAAAGCATTATTGCACCCTGAACAGTGCCAACAGGTAACAAGTTGGATAGCAGAAAATACCTCCAGTTACTTGTCGAGTAGCAAATCCCAAGGGTCCACACAGACAGACTTGAGTAGCCCAGAAGCTGGCCCATCGAATCCACAGCCTGGTCCTCCTTCCTCACCACATCAGTATTCTAAGGAAACATACATATGACACCAAAGCAGGTTACTCTGGGGAACTGTTTACGGGACCCTTTGACCTTTCTTGCCTCTCACCGCGCAACACCACCAATGCAAGTGAGGCCGTGGTGTGCAGTGATGCACAGATCTTTGAGCACCCAAGGCCAGAAGAAAGCCATGTTGTTGGCCGTGACTTGCTGGGCAATCAGGTTCAAGTGTTGGAGGATGATGAGACACAGTTGCCCCAGTTCAGCCTGAAACCTACATTCCCGAAGATAATGACCTTCAGGAATTTGAAGTTGACATGGTCGATGATGAGGTGAATGATCCAACATGGACGGGTGGCATGGATTGTGAGAGCAGCAGTGCAGAGAAGCATGTGCCCATAGTCCACAAAAAAGGCTGTAAAACATAGGGTTTTGACCACTGCCAGAGGTCAATCAACTGTGCACCTGACATCACCAGCTGTGGCATCTCAGAGTCCAAGGGTCCGTGAACCACCTCAGCCATCTCAGAATTCAAGGGTCCATGGTGCGATTGTGTGGGATTTTTTTTCCTAGAGTCCTTCAGACCAAATGATTGCCATTTGTCAAATCTGTCAGACCAAGCTTAACAGAGGCAAAAAAACTTCTAGCTTGGGCACCTTGAGCATGAGGAACCATATGCTAGCCAAGCACACCACTAGGTGGTTGACAGCTCTAGGTGAAATATACGATTTCCAAACTCATAACTCTGCCACTTCCCCTGGGCTGCCTGCTTCCCAAACTGTTGTGCAAGAAGGTGGCGCTGATGCCTCCTTCTCCCAACCTGATGTTGGCAAAACTCAATAATCAATGACATCAGCTTTGATGTCCCAGCGTTCCGTTCAATTGTCCTTACCACAGACCTTTGAAAAGAAGCAAAAATACCCCGTTAAGCACCCGAGGGCAGAAATTATAACTGCACACATTGCACGATTGATAGCCCTTGAGATGTTGCCGTATCAGCTTGTGGGAACAGAGGCTTTCCGCGACCTTTTGGTGGTGTTAAAACATCGGTACTCTGCGCCTAGCCGTCACTATTATTCTCGTTGTGCCGTCCCCGCACTCCATAATCACATGTCTGTAAACATCAAACGGGCTCTCACCAATGCCATAACAGGGAAGGTCCACTTAACCACAGACACGCGGACAAGCGGAAGTGGACAGGGACGCTACATCTCACTGACGGCACACTGGGTGAACCTGGTGGCGGCTGGTGCAGAGTCTGAGCTGGCAACGTCCCATATAATTCCCACACCCAGGATAGCGGGGCCCACTTCAATCACAGTTTCAGTAGCCTACAGAGCAACAACTCCCTCCTCTTCCTACTCTGCCAAAGATAAACATGAAGGAGGTTTATCAGTGAATATCCTATCCATGAGAATTTTGAAGCCCGCAATTCCTTGGTGAGACCGTTCCAACTATTATAACCATATTATTTAAAGAAATGGTATAAGTTTAATGGCGGTCGTTTACGGTTATCTACACATTAGATAATATTGGAGGTACAGAGTGGAGGGCGGTTCCCTGTACATGTGACCTCTAATATAGTACTGAGGTGACATAATAGTGACCCAGTCTAGATAGTGTTTTGTGCGCTGTACCCAAACCAGGGTCCATTTGAGCTTGGTGACCACTGTTTTGGGTATTCTCATTTTATGCTCACGTTTTTATGAGGTTTACTCGTTTTAAATAAGCACCATTAAAAGTTATATTTTATGTGTAGTGTGCGGTTGCACAATGTAAACACATCTTGCTATTTCAATTTGTCTTTTGGTAGTGTGAGTTGGTATCTTGCCATATAAGTAGTTAATAAAAACAGTTGCACACGACTAGCCACGGAAAGTGCAGACAGTTTGATGATGATCAAAATGAACCATAGATGGATTGCCCCAGAGTATCTCAGGCTGCCGGTTAACAAGACCCAATAATAAGGGTAGCCCCAAAATTTGGATTTCTTAAGTTCAAATAAGTTCTATTGTTTCTCATTCAAGACTATTTTGTCTTCTTTCATCTAATGACGCCGTATGACTAATGTAACTTTTTATGTTACTACTGCCATGTAATTGTTTGGTTCAATCACCCAGGGCAATATTTTTCAAGCCTTTGTACATTATGCACTGACACAAGCACTGTCGAGGCTACACTGTCTAGAACAATTGATCAGGCAGTCTCTATGTGTTCTTTATTGATGCTGTGCTATACAGTGTGTTACATATGGCCCCCTGCCAAATCACAATTTTTTTTAGCTCCTTGGCATGTTATGCCCTGTTGCTTATGCTACCGATTTTTAATAAAAAGCTGTTGGGAGTACCTACTGATGCAGTGCTCCATAGTGTCTGAACCATTATCCCCTGGGGAAACTGAATGTATGAAACTTCTTGGCATGTTATGCCCTGTTGCATATCCTACCATTTTTTTTTTTTTTAAATAAGCTGTTGGGAGCTGTTGGGAGTACCATGTGATGCTTAGCTACATGGTGTTTGAACCACTACACCCTAGGGCAGTCATGGCGAACCTTTTACAGGCCGAGTGCCCAAACTGTAGCCCTAAACCCATTTTTTTTCCCGAAGTGACAACCAATCCTATTATGTAAATAATTGATTGTAACCTTACCTTTGCAGTCTTCTCTCCAGCAGGGGGCATCACGCTCATTGAAACATTGAAGCGGAGACTCTACCCTTTCCAGACACAGCAGTTGGTTTGATGTTTCTGGAAAAATTGCAGCATATTAGACAGAGATTTTAGCATGGAATGCAATCAGATGTCACCCTGTAATCCACATCTACATTTCAAAGTCTGAACATCTTGAAATCCCATAAAGACGAGCGAGTTGCTCCCCTCCCCCTTCATTGTGTAGTTCTGTCCCCCTTCCTGGCCACTTCCTGGTAAACATGTCCCCCATCCTTACTTATATTTCCTACATTCTGGTATATTGGTCCCCATCATAGCCCCATCCTGGTAAAAGTACCCCATCCCAGCATATTCCCCATCCTGGTAAATGTACCCCATTCCTGGTAAATGTCCTCCATTCTGGTAAATGTACCCCATCCTGGTAAATGTACCCCATCCTGGAATGTTCCCCCATGCTGTTAAATGACCCCATCCTTGTAAATGTACCCCATTGAGGCATGTTCCCTTATCCTCGTAAATGTCCCCTTTCCTGGTAAATGTACCCCATCCTGATAAATGTCACCCTTCCTGCTAAATGTTCCCCATCCTGGCATTTTTCCTCATCGTGGCATGTTCATGTACCCCCATCCTGGCATGTTTCCCTCCATCCTTTCATGATTCCCCCCAACCTGGTAAATGTATACCCCATGCTGGTAAATGTATCCCCCATCCTGGTAAATGTACCCCTTCCTGGCATGTTCCCCTTCCTGCTAAATATACCCCATCCTGGCATGTTTCTCCCCATCCTTGAAGCCATGTTTCCCCCCATCCTTGCATGTTTCCCCCATCCTTGCAGTCATGTTTCCCCATCCTTGCAGCCATGTTTCCCCCATCCTTGCAGTCATGTTTCCCCCATCCTTGCAGTCATCTTTCCCCTATCCTTGCAGTCATGTTTCCCCCCATCCTTGCAGTCATGTTTCCCCCCATCCTTGTAGTCATGTTTCCCCATCTTTGCATGTTTCCCCCATCTTTGCAGCCTTGTTTCCCCCATCCTTGCAGCCATGTTTCTCTCCATCTTTGCATGTTTCTCTCCATCCTTGCATGTTTCCCCCATCTTTGCACGTTTCCCCCATCCTTGCAGCCATGTTTGCCCCGTGCTCTCCATGTTTGCCTTGTGCTCTGTTTTCCCCGTGCTCTGTTTTCCCCGTGCTCTGTTTGCCCCGTGCTCTTCATGTTTGCCCCGTGCTCTGTTTGCCCCGTGCTCTGTATGCCCCGTGCTCTGTATGCCCCGTGCTCTGTTTGCCCTGTGCTCTGTTTGCCCTGTGCTCTGTTTTCCCTGTGCTCTGTATGCCCTGTGCTCTGTATGCCCCATGCTCTGTATGCCCCGTGCTCTGTATGCCCCGTGCTCTGTATGCCCCGTGCTTTGTTTGCCCCGTGCTTTGTTTGCCCCGTGCTTTGTTTGTTTGCCCCGTGCTTTGTTTGTTTGCCCCGTGCTCTGTTTGTTTGCCCCGTGCTCTGTTTGTTTGCCCCGTGCTCTGTTTGTTTGCCCCGTGCTCTGTTTGTTTGCCCCGTGATCTGTCTGTTTGCCCCGTGCTCTGTCTGTTTGCCCCGTGCTCTGTCTGTTTGCCCCGTGCTCTGTCTGTTTGCCCCGTGCTCTGTCTGTTTGCCCCGTGCTCTGTCTGTTTGCCCCGTGCTCTGTTTGTTTGCCCCGTGCTCTGTTTTCCCCGTGCTCTGTTTAGCCCCGTGCTCTGTTTGTTTGCCCTGTGCTCTGTTTGTTTGCCCCTTGCGCTGTCTGTTTGCCCCAGGCTCTGTTTGTCCCGTGCTCTGTTTGCCCCATGCTGGCACTGTCCCCCACACCTTGGCACAGCCACACACAGCTTAATAATAAAAATAAAAAAACTCACCTTCCAGCACTCGCTCCACCGCTGCGCGCCACTGGGTCCTCAGTCAGTTCAGTTCCCGCGCGGCCACAAGACGCCGGCGCCGCCTACGCTCCTCCATCTCCTAGGCAGCAGGCCTGCGGCCTAGGAGAGGAGGCGTGTCAGAAGGAGGAGAAATGTCTCCTCTGCTAAACACAACTTTGAACTGCCGGCGCAATCACACCGACAGTTCAAAGTGGCTCAGTGTGGTGACAGCGCGAGTGCCAGCAAAACGGGCTCTGCGTGCCCAGTCTGGCACGCGTGTCATAGGTTCGCCATCACTGCCCTAGGGAAACTGCATGTATTATACTTCTTGGCATGTTATGCCCTGTTGCTTATCCTACCAATTTTTTTAAAATAAGCTGTTGGGAGTACCTTGTGATGCTTAGCTACATGGTGTCTGAACCACTACATCCTAGGGAAACAGAATGTGATAAACTCCTTGGCATGTTATGATCTGTTGCTTATGCTACCATTTTTTAATAAAAAGCTGTTGGGAGTACCTACTGATGCAGTGCTCCTAGTGTCTGAAACATTATCCCCTGGGGAAACTGAATGTATTAAACTCCTTGGCATGTTATGCCCTGTTGCTTATACTACCAATTTTTTTAAAAAAAGCTGTTGGGAGTATCTACTGATGCAGCGCTTCATAGTGTCTGAACCATTATCCCCTGGGGAAACTGATTTTTTTTTAATCCTCGGTGTCAGCTTTTGGAATAAAGCCTGAGTTCCAGACTCAAAACTCTGCTACTTCCCCTGGACTGCCTGCTTCCTAAACAGTTGTGCAAAAAGGTGGCAATGATACCTTCTTCTCCCAATCTGATGTTGGCCAAACTCAATCATCAACGACCACATCCGCTTCGGTGTCCCAGCATTCCATTCAGTTGTCCATACCACAGACTTTCAAAAAGAAGCGAAAATACCCCGTTATGCACCCAAAGGGCAGAAACCATAACTGCACACATTGCACGATTGATAGCCCTTGAGATTTTGCCATATCAGCTTGTGGGAACAGAGGCTTTCTGCGACCTTTTTGCGGTGTGAGAAAATGAATTTATTAAACTCCTTTGCATGTTATGCTCAGTTGCTTATGCTACCATTTTTTTTTTTTTAAATAAGCTGTTGGGAGCTGTTGGGAGTACCTTGTGATGCTTAGCTACATGGTGTCTGCACCACTACACCCTAGGGGAACTGAATGTATTCAACTCCTTGGCATGTTATGCCCTGTTGCATATCCTACCATTTTTTTTTTTTTAAATAAGCTTTTGGGAGCTGTGGGGAGTAACTTCTGATGCTGTGCTACATGGTCTTTGAATCATTATCCCCTGGGGAAACGTAATTTTTAGAAATCCTTGATGCTAGTGGAATAAAGCCTAAGTTCCAGAGTGAAATAACTGCCACTTTCACGGTGCTGCATGCTTCACAAACTGCGGTCTAGGAAGCAGGTGATGATGCCTCCTGATCCCAACCTGCTTTTGGTCACATGCAATCATCATCATCAACGACATCAGCTTCGATATCCCAGCGTGGTGTTCATTTGTCCATAAAACATACATTTATGAATCATTTGAATAGAATTTGAATAGAGGGCCACTGGAGCCATTGGTGTTAGTGGAGGAGGAAGAGGGCAAGGCCAACATCCAAATGGCCACATTGGCAATAGCACTGTAAAGTGTTATGGAGTACGTATTCCAACTTTCACACTAATGGTATAGGGGACGCAGAAAACTACAAATGACTGCCATCCCTCCCCAATGTATGTTACAGGGCCCACCTGAGATCCTTAAGAAGTCTGAGATTTGAGAACAGCCAGTGGCCCTTAGAGGGCCACTGGAGCCAGTGGTGCTGGTGGAGGAGGAGGAGGGCAAGGCCAACACCCAAATGGCCACATTGGCATTAGCACTGTAAAGTGTTATGGAGTACGTATTCCAACTTTCACACTAATGATATAGGGGACGCAGAAAACTACAAATGACTGCCATCCCTCCCCAATGTATGTTACAGGGCCCACCTGAGAGCCCTAAGAAGTCTGAGATTGGAGAACAGCCAGTGGCCCTTAGAGGGCCACTGGAGCCGGTGGTGCTGGTGGAGGAGGAGGGCAAGGTCAACATCAGAATGGGCACATTGTAGCTGACCTTTTAAAGTACTGTCAAATATGTCCCAAAAAAGGAGGTGTGAGACAGACACCAATATAATGTATACGTTACAGCCCTTTCTAATCGAAAAAGAAGGAAAAATGTAAAAAACGAAACGTGTGAACACATGCTAAAGTGCTTTTTTTGGGAGGTCGGGGCTTGATTTGACATTTTATTACAGTTATTAGGCACTAGAAACTGTTTCTTAGCAATTTCCCCTCTTTTACTTTGAGAGCTGTTCTGGCGACTACGTAAACGCCGCATGCTGCTCTGACCACGTTATTCAAAGACACCAGAAATGCATACTGTTTCAGCCTTTTCCCATCCATTTTAGCATTTTTTCTCAGTCACCACAGGTCACTGACAAGTCCAACGTAAAATGATTCTGGTTCCCATAGACTTACATTGGGGGTCGAATATTTGCGAATACTCGAATAGTGGCGAGGTATTCGTCGGATATCCATTGAAGCGAATAATAGGGTATTCGATCATCCCTATTGATGATGCATTCTTGATCTGGCAGAACCCTGTGGAATCTCTGCATGACTTCATGTCGTCTCTAAATTTCAATAACCTAAACATCCGACGGACATATAAATGTGATTCCAACGTCATGGAATTTTTAGATGTGTATGTTGGACGGGAAGCAAACAATTGTTTACAAACTAACATATGCCACAAACCATCAACTAATTCACTTTTCCATGCCTCATCATCACATCCAGCTTCAACAATCAGAGCAATACCTTTTGGCCAGTTTCTCCATCTAAGATGCATCTGTTCAACCGATATTGCCTTTCTCTCCAAGGCTGAAGACCTGAAGAACAGATTTCTTAAATGTGGATACAATTATCACTCTGTCAGATGTGCCTTCTGAAAAGTAAAAAAATATGGAGACACAAATTACTGTATTTTACTTGTGAGTCTCCCAAAAACAAGGTGAGATTCATCACTGATTTTCACTCACAATCCATAGTAATTAGGAAATGTTGATCCTATACTCACAAGATCTTTCTACTGAACACAGTATTACATTCAGAAAGCGCACAATAAGAATCAAAATGTATTTTGATTGTGGATATAATTCACTCCCTCAGGCTAAATTAAATATTTGTTTTGTTCCGTTTTTATGATCTGTTTATCTTTATGATTAGTGATGTGGGAACCCTGTGTTACGAGGTTGGCGATTTGAAAGGAAAATGATAACTTTCAAATGCAACCCAGGGTCCATCGTGCAGAGATGGAGTACCGCAGCTAGTAACCCACAGGGCAAGGTGGAGTCCACAACTTAAAAGGTAAGAACATAAAGATACACACTAGCCCATGTTGCTCCACACAGGAGTGTAAATAAAATAACACCCTCTGTCGAACTTACAGAGGTTATAAAAATAAGAAAGGAGAGCAGTTGCTGAAACCAGTGTTGGCCTCAGAGAGGTTACGCTAAACAACCACCCCAATGTAGGCATATGCACACAGTGCATATAATGGTACCTGCCTAGATGACCCAACTAAATTGTAGTGTAACCCTCTCACAGTACTGAGTCTCCGCGAGCATGGCACCTACCTAAACAGCCTGCCTAGGCGTGGATTTGACTCACACAGGCCCAGGCTGCGGTAGTATGGCAACAGTCTATACGAGCAGACGGAATATAGTAGTCTGCTCCCAGGAAGAGAAGGTGTGCTGCGTGATGTAACAGCGGACAGTCAGACACCTGTTGTGAATACGTTTTCCAGTTTTGGGCTCCCTCTTGTGGTCAGTGCTGGCGGTGCAGTTGATTTGTGGAATGAAATCCACACACCTGTAGAGGACTGGCTATCAGGGTCAGACTGGGACTTTATAACTGAGTAGTTGTCTCTTGTTACTTGCCGGTGCTCAGTGGTCTCATGTGTGTTAAGGACATTCTGTAACCAGCCCTGCTCACAGCCAGAACTCCTCTCAGATAAGTGGTCTTTGTAAATCTGTTTGTTTTCCACTTTCTTGTTGTTTTTTTCTGCTTAATACTAATGCTTGATTCCTATTTTGTCTGTGTTTCGTTCTGGTGGAATGGGATCATTCCCTGTTTGGAGTGTCTGTATACTTAGCTCCATGATTCTGCAAGGTAATGTGTTTGTCATGCTTGGTATTAATTCAGACCCTCATCTGTATTAGTGTTTTTGGATCCCAGTAACAATTGAGTGTTGATTCAGAGGGGGAAAGGTTGTGTGACCTCAGGATTTTTCCATATCAGAAGTGCTGGTACATATTAGGGTTTCTACGGTTGCAGACAGTGCTCCTTCCTATCCTTTTCTAAAAAGATAGTTTGGCCCTCACCTTTGCTGAATCTGTCTTTTCTGGCTTTGTATTGTGTTTTTCTATATATCACCGTAGCCTTTACATGTGGGGGGCTATCTATCTGTCTTTGGGAACTGCTCCAAGGCAGATTAGCTTTCTTATATTTCTATCTGTGAGAATATTTAGTTGTCCGGCTGTGTCGAGACAAGTAGGTCATCGTAGGCTTGCTACTTGCTACTTCTAGTTGTGTGTCAGGATTAGGTCTGCAATCCGTTAATGTTCCAGCCACTCTGTTACTATTTGGAATTCTGCATTTTTTGATCCTCCTCGGTCCCTGAATCATAACAGACACCCAAACCTACTGAAATAAAATTATATCTGCGCACCATTGTGCACCAGCGTGAGGCTTAAGTAAACTAAACTCCGCCCCAAACACTCACGTCCAGTCACTCATGACATCACCCGCAGGCACATCAGAGCACTCCATGTCAGCAAGTCTGCTGGCGTCACACCACCATTGATATGCCACTACGTCATGGGCATGCGCACTAGCCTGATTTGAGGACTTAGCCTCAAACATTACACATTCTGTCCACACCTGCACTGTAGCCTTATTGCTGGACTTAGCTACAGGACAGGAAAGCATCCGCACATTTAATGAGCTGGCCAAGCACTGAAATCTATGCCTATGTGGAGCAGCAGTCCCAGCAGCTGAACCAGAATGGGAGACTGAGGTGCTCAGAGAGACCTGGAAACTAGCTGGAGGGGAACCCGAATGCATAACACCCGGACTGTAAAAGTCTGGATCCGCGCGGTAATCTAGTACCTGTGCACCAATCCTGGGCCTGGAGTTCTCAGAGAACTCCATGTAGCTATCTGGATCTAGCCAACTGGGTAATTAAAAGGAAAAAGAAAGTAAATAAGAATAAAGACAGCATGTTACACTTACCAGTCTCCAGAAAGCTGTGATATAACTACTGGGTCGCTCATTAACCTCATGCATATTCACTGCTTCCCCCACCCACTGCGAGTCCTGGTGTCTGAACGGTTGCAGTCAGACCGTGCCCCCACCCTTGCAATCACACATGCTGGCTGTATATGTATAGTGGTGTAAAAAGAAATAAATAAAAAATTGGCGTAGGGTCCCCCCATATTATGATATCAAGCATACGGCTGCAGCCCCCAGCCATGTGCTTATCTTGGCTATGTATCAAAAAAAGAGGGACCCCATGCACTTTATTACTTAAATAATTTAAAAAAATCCCGTGCTGCCGCCCACCCCCCCATTTTGATACCCAGCCATGACAGAGCCATCAGCTGGGGGCTGGTGTTATGATCCGGAACCATGGAAGACCACCATAAATCATTGGTAAAAGGTGACAAGAGCATTGGCAACTAATCTGGCCACCATCCCCTTACTAACCATCAACACTAGAAGTAGCCGAAGGGTGAATAAACATCCTGTGCACCTCGAACCCAGCCGGAGAACTAGCTATCCTAAAGGAAGGAAAGATAAATAACTCTCTGTCTCAGAAAATAGATAAAGAATAGCAAGGCCCCCACATTCAAAGACTGCGGTGATATAGGAAAACACAATACCCAGACAGATGATAGGATTAGCAAAAGGTGAGGCCCTACTGACTAAATAGGACAGGATAGGAAAGGGACTGATGGTGGCCAAAGAAAAACCCTGCAAAAATCCAAAAACCTGATAGTACCAATAGCCCTCAGATTGCTAGATTTGAACTCCATCCTATACTAGGCGCTCGTCATACCAATGAACAGAAAGCAGGAATCATTACAAATTCAAGAAGCAACAAACACATGGACTAATAGGAGCAATACTCCAAACATAGCTGCAGGGAGCTTCCCTGCTAAGCAACTGAGAGGGAAGATCCCTGCATGCAAATAAACTGAAAACAACCACAGCAAAAGACAAACTCAGATAAGAGCAAAAAAATCCCAAACAACAAATAAAGAGCCAAGCACTTATTCGAGGTAGATGTGGTCTGGAGCAGGATGAAGCAGGCTGATGTACAAAGAACAACTGACATCCGGCATAGCCTGCTATTAGACCAGGGTTTAAATAAGCAGAGAGTTAGCAATGGAAACGCCCATTGCTCAACACACCTGGTCTCTGACCAAACCATTCCTGGCCACAAGAGGGAGCCTCACAGCAGCAAAAGCATAACTGACATTCACAACAGGCTGGTATTCTCAGGCTGGGAAGACTCATGGTTATTGGGCACCTTAACCTAAAAATAGAAACCTGCAGCCGCCCAGAATTGTTGCATCCATTAGATGAGACAATCATGGCACTTTACCCAGCTCATCCCGATTGCCCTGGTGCGGTGGCAATCAGGGAAATAAGGGGTTAATGACAGCTCACAGCTGCCACTAAGCCCTAGATTAGTAAAGGGAGGCGTCTGAGTCCTGAGGTGAGGTCACTGAGTTCAATGAGGTCACCTGAGGTCAATTTACCTGCAGTCACAGGTCGATTGCCATGGGAATCTCCAGCTATGACCGCAAATAAGCTGAGTGACTGAACCACTCATTGCTGTGACTAAGTCTGTCTCTGCCTGAAGCCCAAAGCATGTGGACATGTTCTGTGCCTGCATGCTGTGACTTAAGTATGCAGCAGAGCCAGAATCATCTTGTGGACTTCGTGTGGATTATGTCGGAACTGGGTGTTTGGGGTAAAAAAAAAGGGGTGAAAAAGGGTGTTTTTTTATTTTATTTCAAATATATGTTTTTTTCGAGTGTTTGTGTTTATTTCTTTTCACTTACAGATTACTAATGGGGAGGTCTCATAGATGCTATTTTTAGGCTGGGGGAGCCCAATAACCATGGGCCTCCCTAACCCGAGAATACAAGACCTCAGTTTTCTCACAGGTGGGTATCAAAATTGTGGGGGACGGCACGCCGCTTTATTAATTATTTATTTAAATACTTCTTTTAAAAAGCCGCATGGGGTCCTTCTTATTTTGATACACAGCCAAGATAAGCACAAGGCTGGCGGCTGCAGCCTGTAGCCGTATGCTTGATCTGTGCTGGGTATCATAATATGGGGGGACCTTATGCCAGTATTTATTTATTTATTTTTCCATGACTATACATACTCAGACAGATTGCGATTCCAAGCAGTCAATGGAGGAAAGAAGAAAATTTGGTGTGGAAAAATCCAGGCTCACCAATAAAATTCCAAAAATATATACAAATCTTTATTGCAAATACAAAAACAGCAAAAGAGACAAAGCACAATTAAAAACATTTAAAAACACACTGCAACCAGTGTATATAAATACCAGGGGTTACATATAATAAAGGCATGACCCCTAATAATACCTACTTCAGCAATACAAAAAAATAGCAATGTCTAGGTGGTGTAGCGATTTGCTCAGGTCGAGATGCAGTAAAGAGTATTACATAGGCGTATAGTGCAAAAACGTAAGGGTTTTATTCACACAGTAGCAGTCAGCAGTTCGAAAGGAAAAAAAACAACAACAAGAAAGTCCATTCCCTCAGTCCTCTTTGCTCCACAGGACTGGAGCACACTCTTTCCCGGGTAGGTTGCCAGGCACACCGCAATAATCACGTACGGACACTGCCTGGCAGTGTGAGAGATAGTAGTTCCTCCTTGAAATCCTGGTGACCCACTGAGCTGTTTTTCCAGCCCCAGCTCTCTACACACTATCCACTGACCACAGAGCACCTTATGCCTCCATAATTGCTGCAGCTGTGTTTTTGGGTGTTGCCCCAGATAATCAATAGGCTTCTGGGCCAGAGTTCTGCTTTCTCCAGCCAGAGCTTCAGCAAAACCGCATTTTGCCAAGAGAAATATACCTACCATCTAGTACCGCACCACATACCTCCCCCCTTTGTTCAACCCCGCGGGGGCGGACACATGACAGACAATGCACCCTGGAGAGAGCATCCGCATTACCCTGTAGCTTACCAGCCCGATGTTTAACCGTCAAGTTAAAGTTTTGTAATGACAGAAACCATCTAGTGACATGAGCGTTCCTCTCCTTTGCTTGGCTCATCCATGTGAGAGGGGAATGGTCGGTCACTAAACGAAAGGTTCTCCCCAGGAGATAGTAGCGGAGCGACTCCAACGCCCACTTAACGGCCAAGCACTCTCTCTCCATTATGCTATACCTGGCTTTGGCAGGGGACAGTTTCAGGCTTATATCAGAGGTGTATCTAGGCTTTCCAGCACCTGGGGCAAGAATTCAGTTTGGCGCCCCCCACCAAGCAATTTGGGTGGTCGTCATGTGACCAATCACTCATATGTGATTTGCACACTTACAGTCATGTGGTAACGAGCTTCTCTTAATAATTCTCAATGTTCAAAGAGAAACGTATGAAGAAAAGCTAATTGTCACATGCAAGTATGAAAATCACATATGAGTGGAGTGGCCATGTGGTGAACAGCGAGCAGAGCTGAATTGTGACAGTGGGTATATTACACACTGTTAGAACTGAGGATACTACACTACTTCATTTTGTAATTAAAGGGATTGTCCAGATGTATTGCAAATATAAAAATGGCTATTTTTGAGTTTATAAATTATGTTATACTATAACATTGATTAATCAGACAGACAAAGTGTACATGGTTACAAAATCTTGTATATACTTAAGGATTTCTGTGTGTTTGTCTTGAATATACAGACAAACAATATATCCATTTACCTAGCTCAAATACCTGATGTGTGTTCTTGGGAGACTTGAATGCTGTGGGTTTATTACCCCATTGTCTGATGTGTGGTGTATCTCTGGTCCATCTATGCCCAATGACTGGCCATCAAAGGGCATGGATCAATAAGACTACAACACATTAACTTTAAGGCTTGTAATATTGTTCAAGCCTTTTTAAGATCAGCTGAAGTATAGCACAGACAGAAGCTCGTGTTACCTGTACCGAGATGTCCGGTCAGTGTTGGGATTTCCAGGAGTCCTCTGTCTATGTCATGCTTCTGTGATTCTTAATATTCCAGACAGATGATGTCCAAAACTCCTTGGTGATACAGATGATGTCCAAAACGTAAGTATTTAACTGTACTTAACCTTTGTATGTTCAATATACAAAAGTGTACGCAATATCATACTTTTCCTTTAAGTTTGTATTTCATATTAACCTTTATAATAAAATTACTTAATTGCCTTCTTTAAAGCCGTATCTGAACCTTAGTGCTAAAAATATTAGCAAAACATTTGGCGTAATCGGCAGGATATACGCAGAAGGCTTTGAGTACTTTTGTTAGTGTGATATTGCGTAAAATATGCCTCTTTTTAAGAAAAAAGTGGTTGTGAGTGAATGCATTGAGATTCCAGGTTGGGAACAGACTCCCTATGATATTTTAGCAACCAAGTGGTCGCACAGTGTTGGTTTGAGTGAACCATGGGACAAATGTTTGAAAAATGCTGAACCTGTAGATGTGGTTGAATGCTTGCAGAAAGTGAAAGTGGAGAAAGGTAAAGAATTGGGTGCTGTTGGTAGGCGTGGGTGGATCCTGTTGTCTGCATATAGAAAACAGCATCAGGAAAAGATACGTATGCTAACAAAAGTTCAGGAATTAGAGAGACAGTTGTGTGAGGTCCAGACTGCATTGGTCACAGCACAGTGTCAGAATAAGTTGTCAGTGGACAAATGTGATGGATATCTGCATGATGCAGACAAGTCTGCTGTATGTATAGAGCAGTATAAATACAGAAAGAAGAGCGGGAAGGAGAATAGAAAGGAAGTAACTTTGGCCATAGCCAAAGCGGGGTCAGAGGGGAACTCAGATGAGTGGAATGGTGACGTATGGAACTCAACTGATTCTGAAAACGTCACCGACCCAGAACAGGAGGATGAACATGTCAGTGGGGAGAAGGAAATTGATCCTCATCTTAACCCAATAAGAGTTCATCCAATATACCATAGACAAGTTTTAGAAACAGCTAGAGGTAAACAGAACAGGAATATGGTAGAGGATTGCAGTCAGCTTCTTGATCGTTTTTCACAAAGGTCAAATGAATCTTTGATAACTTGGATAGTCAGATTATGGGAGATGGGGGCTCATGGAGTACAGCTGGATGCTGTGGATGGCCCAAAGTTTGTTCAACTCAGCCATGAGCCTGTAGTGAAGGAAGCATTTTGTTCCTTGATAGTTCAGCGACCACATGTGGTGTGTAGTATGATGGATGTTGTGGCTATGGCATTGCAGCATAAATACCCATCTGAGGCGGACTGGCCGCCTAATGAAAAACCATGGTTTACATTGAAAGATTGTGCTTGGAGATTGAAGGAGGAGGCTATGAAAAATGCTATTTCAGCAAGTGCATATGACAATTACATGCAAGTTGTTGTAAGTGTTTCTATTAGAAATTGTATCATTAGAAATGCCCCTCCAGCTTATAAACATATCATGATGGCATTAATGGTAAATCACACTGGGAAACCCATCTCCAATACATTGGAGGCGATCCGACAGTTAGAGGGTCTGGGAGAATGGGGTCCCAAACAGAGAGATCAGCTTAATTTTGAAGAACAGTGTAACAACGTCAAAAGTAGTACAAATCGTAGATCCCGTGTTACCAGGAGAGATATGTTTATGGCCCTGATAAAGGATGGTGTTGCCTGGGATAAAATAGATGGGATTAGTACTGACGAGATGTGGAAATTGTATCAAAAGAGAAAATTGTATCAAAGGAGAGGACTCAATAAAAAGTCAGGGGTTTCACATAATAAAAAGGGTGCAGCAAAAGATTCTGAATCTCCACAGCGCAGGCGAAGCAGGACACGGGGAGAAAGAGGGCCCACTTTCTCATCGTCACCAGCAAAGCCTATACCACCGGGGGTGTTGGATCTTTACGCTGAAGTCAAATGTTTGGTGCAGGAAATCAAAGCCCAACAGAAGAGGTTGTCATCATCTTCCACCAAGATGTCTCCATCTGAAATGGAAGATAGATGGGGGGAAATTGATAAGGGTAATATTGAGACCACAGAGGAGATTGAAATTAATAAGGGTAATATTGAGACCACAGAGGAGATTGCCGGTAATATTGAGACCACAGAGGAGATTGCCGGTAATATTGAGACCACAGAGGAGATTGCCGGTAATATTGAGACCACAGAGGAGATTGAAAAAGATAAGGGTAATTTTGAGACCACAGAGGAGATTGAAAAAGATAAGGGTAATTTTGAGACCACAGAGGAGATTGAAAAAGATAAGGGTAATATTGAGACCACAGAGGAGATTGAAAAAGATAAGGGTAATATTGAGACCACAGAGGAGATTGAAAAAGATAAGGGTAATATTGAGACCACAGAGGAGATTGCCGGTAATATTGAGACCACAGAGGAGATTGAAAAAGATAAGGGTAATATTGAGACCACAGAGGAGATTGCCACCAATACAGAATGTACAGAGATATGTAAAGAGATAAGTATTACAAAAGCCATTCCTGCTCATAAACAATACAGAGCCATACAAATGTTCACAAAGGAGAGACTAGAAACCAGGAGGATTCCTGTGTTCAGTCTATTGGAAGGGCAATTATTTTTGCTATTGTTTGGTTGGTCTCATATTTACATACCCATGCTGCTAATTAATACAGCACAATATACCAATATGGTTGGGTAAATAGTGAACTTTTTAGGCTGTCAAGTTAGATGTGAATCTTTTAGCATATGGATAATGGACTGGATAAAATTGTGTTTTGTGTATTATTTGAGCTTGTATGCTAATCATGTTTGTGCTTTCTTTTTAGACTGGAGACCAGAGTTTTACATTACATGTTATTAGAGCCATCAGGCTAAAACAATGAAACAAGTAATCATCCCATTGTGATGAATGGGTATTGTATTTACCTAATGGTTGTTGTTTGTTTTATGTGTATGTTCAATCAGGACCACAGTAGGCTTGTAAATGCCCTCTCAGTATGATGGTCTCATAGTCCAAAGGTCAGATTTGGCCTTCAACTGAACTCAGTTAATAAGAGAAGGGATAGATCAGGATTATTAATTAAGGTAATTCTAATGAATAGTGGAGACAGTGACATGTTAATCAGTTGATGGTACTGTCTATTTCTAAAATGTAGATAGTCAGAGGGAGGGTTCCTTCAGTTCTGCAGAGAAGATAAATGATTTGGATCTTCACATCCTATCAATGATTGTGCAAACATTTGGGTGAAACAATTGAGTGACAAAGGTATTCCAGAACCTGCTGAAGTCATTGCTCGAGGAGCAGACAATGTGCTGACAGTTATGAAACAAGAAAAGTGGGAATACATCCCAACTGACAGATGAGTAATATGTGTATTGTTGTCCCTTTAGAACAAACTCTGGAAATGTTGCATCATTGGCGCCACCATGGGCATGGATCTACTTCCGTCAGAAGCCAAGCAACCTTCAGACCGAAAACAGAGAGACCAACCATGGAAAATGTGGCCTTATTGAAAATCAAACAGAATCTATGGGTTTACCTGGCTCAGCTGATGAATACGAGCCATTTTTGTATAACAAACTACCAGTGATGACAATATATGAGAAACTTGTATCGAGGCGCTACTGACCCCTTTACATAAATGAAGACCTAGAAGAAGAAGATGTGACCCAAAACTTCATCTCCAATCTGTATTGTGCCTATATGAACTGCACTGGGGAACATTCTCTAACAGAAGAGATGATTGCCCTAAGGACTCAAAGGGTTACATGAGCTGATCTATCAGAGGACTTGTTAAAGCAAAATAGGCAGATGTCAACAATTAAAAATACAGAATAAGACAGGGCATAAACAGATTGCTATTATTTGTGTCTCTCATACAAATAAAAAATGCAAACGTATGAGGGCAGGAAATAATATGAGATTAACAATATAATGACTGTTTCATTATATACAAAAAATGTAAAATTGTTAACGAAATCATAGATACAAGGATTATCTATAATAATTGTAGGAACACTCACTGCAGCGGCATATGCAGCTAAAGCAATAGGACGATTCTCTTGTTTGGTGGCTATATTTATCACAAGTAGAGATGGATTTATACTAGATTAATTACATTACACAAGATAATGGTAGATGGTGGGAATGTGTATTTTCTTAGTTACCTGATTTTTTGATATATGCATTATATATATTAGGAGTAATTTTTGCTATTGTGCATGCATTGCTTTGTGTTGTTGTATCATCCGCTAAAACTATGCCGTTAGGGTATGGGACATTGTATAAATAATGTATGGCTCAAAACAGCCAAGGGTGGAATGTATTGCAAATATAAAAATGGCTATTTTTGAGTTTATAAATTATGTTATACTATAACATTGATTAATCAGACAGACAAAGTGTACATGGTTACAAAATCTTGTATATACTTAAGGATTTCTGTGTGTTTGTCTTGAATATACAGACAAACAATATATCCATTTACCTAGCTCAAATACCTGATGTGTGTTCTTGGGAGACTTGAATGCTGTGGGTTTATTACCCCATTGTCTGATGTGTGGTGTATCTCTGGTCCATCTATGCCCAATGACTGGCCATCAAAGGGCATGGATCAATAAGACTACAACACATTAACTTTAAGGCTTGTAATATTGTTCAAGCCTTTTTAAGATCAGCTGAAGTATAGCACAGACAGAAGCTCGTGTTACCTGTACCGAGATGTCCGGTCAGTGTTGGGATTTCCAGGAGTCCTCTGTCTATGTCATGCTTCTGTGATTCTTAATATTCCAGACAGATGATGTCCAAAACTCCTTGGTGATACAGATGATGTCCAAAACGTAAGTATTTAACTGTACTTAACCTTTGTATGTTCAATATACAAAAGTGTACGCAATATCATACTTTTCCTTTAAGTTTGTATTTCATATTAACCTTTATAATAAAATTACTTAATTGCCTTCTTTAAAGCCGTATCTGAACCTTAGTGCTAAAAATATTAGCAAAACACCAGATTAGAGATGAAAGTCTGCAGTGAATCTATTCGTGACTTCAGGCTTCTGAATTCTGCTCTACACACTTTTAGGATTCTCCAGTGCCAGTGACGAGAGTGGACGATCATGTGAGCACAAGTATGAGATTTGTATACTTCTGGCCACATTCTGGTTTGATGTGTCCAGCCTCAGTCAATTCATTTTCATTGAGCATGTCTGTTCAGCACATGACCACATCTATATAAATCGCATACTTGCAGTTTCATAACTTCCCACTGTCACTGCCGGCATCAGAGTATCCTGACAGCGGACAGCGTGCAGTGTGCACACTGAGAATTCAGAAGTCTGCAGTCACATAGATTGACACGCAGAGTGACTGCAGGCTCATCACAAACTTGGACAACCCCTTTAATGCTCCTAACAACATAAATAAAAACATAGTAACCCTTAACTTGTCAGACGGCACAAGACTTTATTAAAGAAATTGTCCACTACTTTAACACTGAAGGCCTTTCCTTAGGATAGGTCACCAATGTCTGATTGGTCGGGATCTGGCACCTGACACCCCCGCCAATCGCCTGTTCTAGGTGCCATGTCGGTGGTGGCAGGTGGCCGAAGTGCTCAGTTCTGGATCTGCTCCGTCTTCTGATAGTGGCAACAGGTTCCTATTAAAATCAGTGAGACTGATGTGCAGTACCCGGCCGCGGACACCATCAGAGGACGGAGCAGATCCAGAAATAAGGATTTCTGGCCACCTGCACCAAGAACAGCTGATCAGTGGGGGTCCCATTGTGCTCACATCAGAAGCAATGCGCAAGTGGGACCAAGGCCTAATGATGGGACATAGTATCACAAACATTTACATTCAGGTACCTTATAGATGATGTTGCCTCGGAGTCGTTTCTTTCTATTCACCTTGTCCTGACGCCATGATGACTTTTCACATTCACATCTCATCTCTGCAGATTTCCATCTTCTCCGGTCTTCTGCAGCACATCCCATCACGATGCCCCTAAAATAGCAGAATGATTATAATACTTTTACTTAAAAATATCTGCCCTACACTGTGCCCCTGAACAAATAATGGCCCCTCACTGTGTTCTCTGCACAAAATATGATCCACACACTGCTCCTCTTAACTTACATGCCCCACACACTTCCTCTCCTTTCCATACTACTCTTCACACTGTGCTCTCGCTGTATCACCCTATACTGCCCAGTCTTCATACTGTCCCCTCTCATCACACCCCCTCCTCACTATGGCCTCACACTGTCCTCCAATTCTGCCCCCTCTCCATACCACACCCCTCCACTACCCAGTCTCTATTCTGTGCCCCCTCACATTTTCCTCATCCCTTACTGTCTTCATCACTACCTCCTGCGTGTCCATATACTTTTCCACCTCACTCTCCATCCTGCCCACTCTCTCCTCATACCATGTCACTCTTTATTCTGTGTCCTCAAAATTTCATTCCCATTTGCTCCCCATACCATGTCTATATATGTCACCCCTCTCTCTCCCCATACAATCACCCCGCATCCTCCCTCTCCCCATACATCACCCCGCATAATCCCTCTCCCCATACAACACCCCTCATCATTTCTCTCCCCATACATCACCCCGCATCCTGTCTCTCCCAATACATCAACCCTCATCATTTCTCTCCCCATACATCACCCCGCATCCTGTCTCTCCCTATACATCATCTCTCATCAATTCTCTCCCCATACATCATCCCTCATTATTTCTCTCCCCATACATCACTTCTCATCAATTCTCTCCCCATACATCATCCCTCATCATTTCTTTCCCCATACATCACCCCTCATCATTTCTCTCCCCATACATCATCCCTCATCATTTCTTTCTCCATACATCATCCCTCATAATTTTTGTCTCCATACATCATCCCTCATTATTTCTTTCCCCATACATGGCCCCTCATCCTTTCTCTCCCCATACATCAACCCTCATCATTTCTTTCTCCATACATCATCCTTCATAATTTTTGTCTCCATACATCATCCCTCATCATTTCTCTCCCCATAGATCAACCCTCATTTCTCTCCCCATACATCATCCCTCATTTCTCTCCCCATACATCACCCCTCATCATTTCTCTCCCCATACATCATCCCTCATCATTTCTCTCCCCATACATCATCCCTCATCATTTCTTTCTCCATACATCATCCCTCATAATTTTTGTCTCCATACATCATCCCTCATTATTTCTCTCCCCATACATCAACCCTCATCATTTCTCTCCCCATACATCAACCCTCATCATTTCTCTCCCCATACATCACCCCTCAGCATCTCTCTCCCCATACATCATCCCTCATCATTTCTCTCCCCATACATCATCCCTCATCATTTCTCTCCCCATACATCATCCCTCATCATTTCTCTTCCCATACATCATCCCTCATCATTTCTTTCTCCATACATTATCCCTCATAATTTTTGTTTCCATACATCATCCCTCATCATTTCTTTCTCCATACATCACCCCTCATCATTTCTCTCCCCATACATCATCCCTCATCATTTCTTTCTCCATACATCATCCCTCATCATTTCTGTCTCCATACATCATCCCTCATTATTTCTTTCCCCATACATGGCCCCTCATCATTTCTCTCCCCATACATCAACCCTCATCATTTCTCTCCCCATACATCAACCCTCATCATTTCTCTCCCCATACATCACCCCTCAGCATCTCTCTCCCCATACATCATACCTCATCATTTCTCTCCCCATACATCATCCCTCATCATTTCTCTCCCCATACATCATCCCTCATCATTTCTCTTCCCATACATCATCCCTCATCATTTCTTTCTCCATACATTATCCCTCATAATTTTTGTTTCCATACATCATCCCTCATCATTTCTTTCCCCATACATCACCCCTCATCATTTGTCTCCCCATACATCATCCCTCATCATTTCTTTCCCCATACATCATCCCTCATCATTTCTTTCCCCATAGATCAACCCTCATTTCTCTCCCCACACATCATGCCTCATTTCTCTCCCCATACATCACCCCTCATCATTTCTCTCCCGATACATCATCCCTCATCATTTCTCTCCCGATACATCAACCCTCATTATTTCTTTCCCCATACATCGTCCCTCATCATTTCTCTCCCCATACATCGTCCCTCATATATTTCTCTCCCCATACATCATCCCTCATCATTTCTCTCCCCATACATCAACCCTCATCATTTCTCTCCCCATACATTGTCCCTCATCATTTCTCTCCCCATACATTGTCCCTCATCATTTCTCTCCCCATACATTGTCCCTCATCATTTCTCTCCCCATACATTGTCACTCATCATTTCTCTCCCCATACATTGTCCCTCATCATTTCTCTCCCCATACATTGTCCCTCATCATTTCTCTCCCCATACATTGTCTCTCATCATTTCTCTCCCCATACATTGTCCCTCATCATTTCTCTCCCCATACATTGTCCCTCATCATTTCTCTCCCCATACATTGTCCCTCATCATTTCTCTCCCCATACATTGTCCCTCATCATTTCTCTCCCCATACATTGTCCCTCATCATTTCTCTCCCCATACATTGTCCCTCATCATTTCTCTCCCGAAACATCATGCCTCATTTCTCTCCCCATACATCACCCCTCATCATTTCTCTCCCGATACATCATCCCTCATCATTTCTCTCCCGATACATCAACCCTCATCATTTCTTTCCCCATACATCGTCCCTCATCATTTCTCTCCCCATACATCGTCCCTCATATATTTCTCTCCCCATACATCATCCCTCATCATTTCTCTCCCCATACATCAACCCTCATCATTTCTCTCCCCATACATCGTCCCTCATCATTTCTCTCCCCATACATTGTCCCTCATCATTTCTCTCCCCATACATTGTCCCTCATCATTTCTCTCCCCATACATTGTCCCTCATCATTTCTCTCCCCATACATCGTCCCTCATCATTTCTCTCCCCATACATCGTCCCTCATCATTTCTCTCCCCATACATTGTCCCTCATCATTTCTCTCCCCATACATTGTCCCTCATCATTTCTCTCCCCATACATTGTCCCTCATCATTTCTCTCCCCATACATTGTCCCTCATCATTTCTCTCCCCATACATTGTCCCTCATCATTTCTCTCCCCATACATTGTCCCTCATCATTTCTCTCCCGAAACATCATGCCTCATTTCTCTCCCCATACATCACCCCTCATCATTTCTCTCCCGATACATCATCCCTCATCATTTCTCTCCCGATACATCAACCCTCATTATTTCTTTCCCCATACATCGTCCCTCATCATTTCTCTCCCCATACATCGTCCCTCATATATTTCTCTCCCCATACATCATCCCTCATCATTTCTCTCCCCATACATCAACCCTCATCATTTCTCTCCCCATACATCGTCCCTCATCATTTCTCTCCCCATACATTGTCCCTCATCATTTCTCTCCCCATACATTGTCCCTCATCATTTCTCTCCCCATACATTGTCCCTCATCATTTCTCTCCCCATACATTGTCCCTCATCATTTCTCTCCCCATACATCGTCCCTCATCATTTCTCTCCCCATACATCGTCCCTCATCATTTCTCTCCCCATACATTGTCCCTCATCATTTCTCTCCCCATTCATTGTCCCTCATCATTTCTCTCCCCATACATTGTCCCTCATATATTTCTCTCCCCATACATTGTCCCTCATATATTTCTCTCCCCATACATCATCCCTCATCATTTCTCTCCCCATATATCACCCCTCATCATTTCTCTCCCCATACATCGTCCCTCATCATTTCTCTCCCCATACATTGTCCCTCATCATTTCTCTCCCCTTACATTGTCCCTCATCATTTCTCTCCCCATACATCGTCCCTCATCATTTCTCTCCCCATACATTGTCCCTCATCATTTCTCTCCCCATACATTGTCCCTCATCATTTCTCTCCCCATACATTGTCCCTCATCATTTCTCTCCCCATACATTGTCTCTCATCATTTCTCTCCCCATACATTGTCCCTCATCATTTCTCTCCCCATACATTGTCCCTCATCATTTCTCTCCCCATACATTGTCCCTCATCAGTTCTCTCCCCATACATTGTCCCTCATCATTTCTCTCCCCATACATTGTCCCTCATCATTTCTCTCCCCATACATCATGCCTCATTTCTCTCCCCATACATCACCCCTCATCATTTCTCTCCCCATACATCAACCCTCATCATTTCTCTCCCCATACATCGTCCCTCATCATTTCTCTCCCCATACATTGTCCCTCATCATTTCTCTCCCCTTACATTGTCCCTCATCATTTCTCTCCCCATACATCGTCCCTCATCATTTCTCTCCCCATACATTGTCCCTCATCATTTCTCTCCCCATACATTGTCCCTCATCATTTCTCTCCCCATACATTGTCCCTCATCATTTCTCTCCCCATACATTGTCCCTCATCAGTTCTCTCCCCATACATCGTCCCTCATCATTTCTCTCCCCATACATCGTCCCTCATATATTTCTCTCCCCATACATCATCCCTCATCATTTCTCTCCCCATACATCAACCCTCATCATTTCTCTCCCCATACATCGTCCCTCATCATTTCTCTCCCCATACATTGTCCCTCATCATTTCTCTCCCCATACATTGCCCCTCATCATTTCTCTCCCCATACATTGTCCCTCATCATTTCTCTTCCCATACATTGTCCCTCATATATTTCTCTCCCCATACATCATCCCTCATCATTTCTCTCCCCATACATGAACCTTCATCATTTCTCTCCCCATACATCGTCCCTCATCATTTCTCTCCTCATACATCGTCCCTCATCATTTCTCTCCCCATACATCGTCCCTCATCATTTCTCTCCCCATACATCGTCCCTCATCATTTCTCTCCCCACACACCGTCCCTCATCATATCTCTCCCTATACATCGTCCCTCATCATTTCTCTCCCCATACATCGTCCCTCATCATTTCTCTCCCCATACATCGTCCCTCATCATTTCTCTCCCCATACATCGTCCCTCATCATTTCTCTCCCCATACATCGTCCCTCATCATTTCTCTCCCCATACATTGTCCCTCATCATTTCTCTCCCCATACATTGTCCCTCATCATTTCTCTCCCCATACATTGTCCCTCATCATTTCTCTCCCCATACATTGTCCCTCATCATTTCTCTCCCCATACATCATGCCTCATTTCTCTCCCCATACATCACCCCTCATCATTTCTCTCCCGATACATCATCCCTCATCATTTCTCTCCCGATACATCAACCCTCATCATTTCTTTCCCCATACATCGTCCCTCATCATTTCTCTCCCCATACATCATCCCTCATATATTTCTCTCCCCATACATCATCCCTCATCATTTCTCTCCCCATACATCAACCCTCATCATTTCTCTCCCCATACATCGTCCCTCATTTCTCTCCCCATACATCAACCTTCATCATTTCTCTCCCCATACAGCGTCCCTCATCATTTCTCTCCCCATACATCGTCCCTCATCATTTCTCTCCCCATACATCGTCCCTCATCATTTCTCTCCCCATACATCGTCCCTCATCATTTCTCTCCCCATACATCGTCCCTCATCATTTCTCTCCCCATACATCATCCCTCATATATTTCTCTCCCCATACATCATCCCTCATCATTTCTCTCCCCATACATCAACCCTCATCATTTCTCTCCCCATACATCACCCCTCATCTCTCCCCATACTGTGCCCAAAGGTGCTTCCCCCTCCCCAACCTCTCTTCCCACCATACTGTCAAAAGATCGTTCCCCCTCACCCTTACTGTATCTATAGATACTGCTCCCTTCCCATCCTCTGTCCTCCATACTGTCTTTAGATACTGCCCCCTCCCCACCCTCTATCCCCTCATAATGTGTCCACTAATAGTTCCCTCTCTCCACCCTCTGTCCCCCCATTCCGTGTGCATAGATACCACCCCCTCACCCCATAATGTTCCTCCGTCTGTGTCTTCAGCTCCACAGTGGAGCACTTATCAGTGCTCTCTGCCGCCTCTGCGTTGCGGGCCAGACTTCCGGGTCAGCAGTGTGATCAGCTGACATGATCACACGAAAGGCATCGCTCTGACCTGGAAGTCAGCGCCAGGCATCACCACTTCACTTGTCCTCGCGTCTGACAGATACAAGGAAAATTGAGCAGTGGGAGCCACGCGCTGCACTTTCTATGAGTGCGGCTGTCAGTGTGACCGCCGTGCTCAGAGAATAGCGGCTCCCACCGCAGCCCATGTGGAGACTTTCACAGCGCTGCATCAGGTGACCGACAGCGGCCCCCTCACAGTTGCGCCCGGAGCAGATGCTCCGCCAGCCCCCCCCCATAGATATGCCCCTGCTTATATAACATACTGGGTGTTCCTCCCCATTTACTTCTTGTGACAGGACAGCCCCCAGACCCATCTCTGATGCATCTTTCTGCACCACGAACTCCTTGGGGAAGTTGGGAGTAACAAGAACTGGTGTCTCAGACAGTACCCCCTTTAATATCACCAAAGCTTCCTCTAACTGATCATGCCAGCGGACCATCATGGACTTCTTTCCCTTTAAACAGTCGGTTAATGGGGCTGACAGCATAGCGAAATTAGGGATGAACCACCTATAATACCCCACTAACCTCAGAAACGCTCTCACCTGCTTGGTTGTGAGGGGACGGGGCTATGTCTGAATAGCCTCTACTCTGTTGATTTGCAGTTTCAGGGCCCCTCTCCCAATAACATACCCCAGGTACCCGGCCTCCTCTAACCCTATGGAGCATTTCTTCGAGTTGGCTGTCAACCTGGCCTGTCGGAGGGAGTCTACCACCACCTGCACTTTTGGTAAGTGGCTTTCCCAATCCGCACTGTATATAACAATGTCGTCGAGATAGTCCCTTGTCCTCATCTGCGATTCGTGGTGGCCTATGTCCATCATGCACTGGAATGTCGCCAATGCGCCATGCAAACCAAAGGATAACTCTTTATACTGGTATAGTCCCTTGGGGATCACAAAGGCTGTTTTCACTTTAGCCGCATCTGTCAGGGGAACCTGCCAATACCCCTTGGTGAGATCTAGTGTGGAAAAGTACCGGGCCTGCCCAAACCGTTCAATTAACTCATCGACCCGAGGCATGGGGTAAGCGTCAAATTTGGATAGCTCGTTCAGTTTACGGAAATCATTACAAAATCTTAGTGACCCATCAGGCTTCGGTATGAGAACTATTGGACTAGCCCACTCACTCCGAGATTCCTCAATAACCCCCAACTGTAGCATATATTTAACCTTGTCCGAGATGGCTTGTCGCCGAGCCTCAGGTGCCCGATATGAAGTCAGTCGGACTTTGGCCTGGGGCTCCATGATAATGTCATGGAAGATGACTGAGGTATGACCAGGGAGTTCGGAAAACACGTCCGTATTCCTACTAATGAACTCCTGAACTTCCTGAGCCTGTTTAGGCGACAGGGTAGACGCTATCTTCACTGTGAGAGGCTCCCTCCGAGACCCTTGAAGATGATGGAGCCGTCTCCACAAGGAATGCTGGCAGCGGATTATCACCATCAGTAAGTTACCTATCCTTCCATAGCTTTAGAAGGTTCACATGGTATACCTCCTCAGGTTTTCTCCGTCCAGGTTGATGAACCTTGTAGTTCACCGACCCTACTTTTTCTATAACCTCATAGGGACCCTGCCATTTGACGAGAAACTTGCTTTCTAGTGTGGGTACTAGAACCAATACCGGTCCCCTGGATTAAAAGGTCCTGACCCGTGCGTCTCGATTATAGACTCGACCTTGAGCCTGCTGTGCCACCTCCATGTATTCCCAGACCAGTGGAAGGACTGTTTCCATTCTTTCCTGCATTTTTGCAATGTGCTCGATAACACTTGTGTGGAGTGGGCTGCTGTTCCCATGCTTCCTTGGCGATATCCAGCAAGCCCCTGGGATGTCTGCCATACAAAAGTTCGAAGTGCGAGAACCCTGTGGAGGTCTGTGGCACCTATCAAGAAAGAAAAAGAATTGCTGTATATAGGGATTAACCAATAAAGATTTTGTTCAAATCATCAAAAATGTATTTTATTGGCACAAATTTATACATACAAAAATATCCACACAGAACAGTGAAAAATAGCAAATAAAAACCATCTAAAAACAGTCAATGAACACCCCAATACATAGTTCCATGTTAGGAACCCAGCACCATGATCCTGAATGAAATTCCACTAGATGTACAAATCAATAATATTCACAGGCATAAATGCAGGACCTGTGTGCAAATTTTCACTGCAAACCCTATGCCATATAGTACTCTAGAGAATCGTACCCCATCTGGCACCACCATCAATAAATACAATATAATAAGTACAAAATACTAGCAAAAGAAGGGGATGAAGATAACCTTATAATGAGGAAATCAATACACCCAGTTCAATAATTAAACCAGGTAAGCCACAGACTATCCAGAATAATCCAGAAAGTCATCACCAAGTAATATAATAAATCATTATATATTCCCCCACACAATCGTACACCCAAATTCTATGTCCACTGTGGCGCCCCTGACCTGGTCAGGCACCACTGAGTACTGTACCCATGCTGGGGACAGTACAAAACAGGTAATCCAGAAGGCTGACCGAGGTGTGACTACACAGGCGCATAGTGATCAGGTCTCACACATTTACCTTTGAGAGGACCCCTGGGGATCCCAGGAGGGGGCGAAGCCTCCATCTCCACTCGAGGGGTGTGGTAGAGAGCCTGGTTGCTAGGTGACGTAGGCAAGAACAGGAGAGGAGGGAAGAGTGAGCCGAAGACAGTTGAGTGGTGAAGTTCAGGGAGGGCAGAAGCAGACCCTGTAGCTCTACACAATTCTGACAACGTACGCGCAGTGACTACCGACGGGGGAGAACGGTCACCTGGTAGTGCTGCCCGAAATCCACCCACGACTAAAGAGAGAGCAACGTAGTGGAGAGTAAGGAGACTGTCAGGGAGATACCAGGCCCAAACGGGTAACAGGTCCCAGTGCAGGGATAGATCCACCTGTCCTTTGCCAAACCTGCATGAGGGGGCACTTTACACCCCCAAGACAACACCACAGAGTCCGCAGCCACGTAGCCAAAGTGAGGGCCCATAGCTCACAGGAGGCAAGCAGCCGGAGTGACCTGGTCCAGGCTACAAGCAAACGGGCCAAAAAGAAGGGGAGAGAGGCACCAGCAACTTCCCTGGGCGACCCCAGCAGGGCTTCAAGCAGGGGTTACCCCAAAACACAACGGGCTAAGGAAGGCGAGTTGGTAGCCACCCTCACCAGTCAGCCTGAAGGACACCTGGTTCCAGCCTGGTTCATCCCAGCTACGCCCGGGTTACTCACCCTGCCACCATCAGTGAGTAAAAACCCCTGAAAGACATCCTGCTTGTGCGTGTGAGTCATTCTGCGACTTGTAGTTCCACACACCTACACGGGACCCTGGGGCATGCCTCACTCTCAGGAGGCTATTACAACTGACTGCACCTACTATCAGCCCCAGGCACCCCTAACCTGCAGTGGCGGTCTCCACTGACCGCAATTCTGAGAGTGGCGTCACGACAATCAAAATAGAGGATTTCCTACCTGTGACAAGATCCAGCCGCGTGGAGTCCCTGAAGGTAATGCACCGCTGCACCGACACCGAACCTCGGGGCCCCACACATCCAAGATGTAAACAGGTACATTTCCTAGCAGGTCTATAACATCGGCGAACTGTCAGTACTGTGCATGCCTGGCCACCTGACACGCAGGTAAACAGGTCAAGAAGGAAAAAAAAAAAAAAAGAAACAAACACGCATTCAGGATACAGGTGAACCGATTTTATGGCGAACTACACGTACTTGTCCTATCATCATTATAATAAAAATATATCTCCAATAGTACATACAAGATGCAATATCATTATTTTAGATCATTATTCATTATAAATACAATAAGCAACATATACGTGAGGAGCGTTATATCTATATTAGCATCTAACGCGGTATAAAAATACAGAGAGACAGAATTAACGGCGGACTATGCGTGTTCATCTATCATATATCTCCAATAGAAAGTGTAAAGTACCATCTCATCGATTTAAATTGTTGTTAGATAAAGGTATAATGAGTGACATAAATGGGGAACGTTTTATCCATACCAGTGTCTAAGGTCTGCAACACACATCCGTGCCGCCGGTACGTGTTTGTCATTTTTTGCACGTACTGGCGGCATGGAGACACGTTCAGCAATGCTACCCTATTGTAGCAGGCACACACACGTAAAACCACATGGAACGTGTGTCCGTGTGCGTTTGTACGTGTGTGCGTTTTTCTAAATGCTGACATGTCAGTGTTTTCTCTGGCAGCACGGGTGTCACACGGCCCGCACCCGTACCACAGGGGTGTTGTGTGGATGCGGTCACTTGTGACACGCGCCGGAGAAAACACACGTGTCAGAGAAAAAAAAAAACCTTAACTCACCTTCTCCAGCCCTCCTGTCTCTGCCGCTCATTATTCTCATTTAATATTCACTTCACTGCGGCCCACAACAGCGGGGAGACGGCAGGGCTGGAGACCGAAGATCAGCACCACGGACAGCAGCGCGGACCACGTGAGTATGCCAATTACTGGTTCTACGTGTGCTATCGCGGATAGCACACGTAGAACACACGTGGCCCGCACGTACCAGAGACACGTACTTACCAGCACGCAACACGCAGGGGAAATACGTGTCTCTCGGCACGTGCGTGATTTTCACATGAGTGTGTCGGAGGCCTAACGCGGTATATGAATAAATAGTGTGGGCAAACCCACATCCTATACTTAATAATCTAGGACCAATCTCCCTAATGTGTCAAAACAGTCATACCTATTAAATGTGCTTTATTAATGGGAACTATTACTTGTTGTCATCTGGCACCACCATCTGTTTTTTGATATACAGTGTTAAATATACATCTATGATCTGTGATTTCTCCTATTTGTATATCTATATAATGATGCGTATCTTGCTAAAATAAGGAATAAATATTCCTGAGTACTGGAGATCTCATAAGAAACTTATATTAGTGATTATGTGAGAGGCTTTATGTTGATCAATATAATGGATTTATCTTGTGGTCGCGACGATTGTCTCTTTATAGTGGCTATATTGCTGTACAATGGAGATTTTAACCCCTTCAGCCCCCGGGCACTTTCCGTTTTTGCGTTTTTGTTTTTTGCTCCCCTTCTTCCGAGAGGCGTAACTTTTTTATTTTTCCATCAATCTTGCCATATGAGGGCTTGTTTTTTGCGGGACGAGTTGTACTTTTAAATGAAACCATACGTTTTACCATACAGTGTACTGGAAAACGGCAAAAAAATTCCAAGTGCGGAAAAATTGCAAAAAAAGTGTGATCGTACAATAGCTTTTGGGATATTTTATTCACGGTGTTCACTATATGGTAAAACTGAGATATCTATGTGATGCCTCAGGTCAGTGCGAGTTTGTAGACACCAAACATGTATAGGTTTACTTGTATCTAAGGGGTTAAAAAAAATTCCTGCGCCATTTTCCAAAATCCGTAGCGTTCTCATTTTTCAGGATCTGAGGCTCAGTGATGGCTTATTTTTTGCGTCTCGACCTGACATTTTTAACGGTACCATTTTTGCACAGATGCTACGTTTTGATCGCCTGTTATTGCATTTTGCGCAAAATTTGCGGTGACCAAAAAACGTAATTTTGGCGTTTGGAATTTTTTTGCCGCTACGCCGTTTACTGATCAGATTAATTGATTTTATATTTTGATAGATCGGGCATTTCTGAACGCGGCGATACCAAATGTGTGTATTTTGTATTTTTTTAACAGTTTAATTTTCAATGGGGTGAAAGGGGGGTGATTTGAACTTTTAGGTTTTTTTATTTTTTAATCTTTTAAAACTATTTTTTACTTTTTTTTTTTTTTTTTTTATTTTACTAGTCTCCCTAGAGGGCTATAGCGATCAGCAATCCGATCGCTCTGCACTATCTGTAGATCTCAGCTACAGAGCTAAGAACTGCAGATTTGCTGCTTTACTTTCAATGCCGGCTGTATTCCAGCATTGAGAGGAAGTGAGTCATGTTAGCTACAGGCGTCATCACATGACCCTGTGCTACCATGGCAACCACCAAAAGTCACGTGATCATGTCACGTGACTTCTGGCGGGGCGGGGTAAGTGACTGTCATGGCGGCGCCCATATACATATCGCTGCCAGATTTTGGCAGCGAAATGTAAGGGGTTAATGGCTAACAGGCACACATGTCAGCTGTTGATAACAGCTGATATGTGCGTGGATCGCGGCCGCCTGCCGGCGGCAGGGGGCGGGGCTTACCGGCACACGATCCATGACGTACCCAGTACGTCATGGGTCGTTAAGGGGTTAATGATAATCTGTTTTGACACATTAGGGAGATTGGTCCTAGATTATTAAGTATAGGATGTGGGTTTGCCCACACTATTTATTCATATACCGCGTTAGACACTGGTATGGCTATAACGTTCCCCATATATGTCACTCATTATACCTATATATCTAACAACAATTTAAATCGATGAGATTGTACTTTAGACGTTCTATTGGAGATATATGATAGATGAACACGCATAGTCCGCCGTTAATTCTGTCTCTCTGTATATTTATACCGCGTTAGATGCTAATATAGATATAACGCTCCTCACATATATAGGTCGCTTATTGTATTTATAATGAATAATGATCTAAAATGATATTGCATCTTGTATGTACTATTGGAGATATATTTTTATTATAATGATGATAGGACAAGTACGTGTAGTTCGCCATAAAATCGGATCACCTGTATCCTGAATGCGTGTGTTTGGGTTTTTTTTTTATTTGTTTTTTTCCTTTTTGACCTGTTTACCTGCGTGTCAGGTGGCCAGGCATACGCAGTACTGACAGTTCGCCGATGTTATAGACCTGCTAGGGAATTTACCTGTTTACATCCAGGTGGACATAGAATTTGGGTGTACGATTGTGTGGGGGAATATATAATGATTTATTATATTACATGAGCACGCATGGTACAGCTGATTTTCTGCTCCGTTACCTACATAGGAATATTCGCCGCCTGTCTTTGCTTCTCTAACCTAATTATTCCTAGGTCTCAGCTTGACGTCTCACACTGCACTCTAGCATGATTAGGCACAGCTGGTAAGTGCTTGGCTCATAGGATAAATAGCACTAGGAATGGTGTTGAGCTTGACATTCATTTTTTTTGGCCCTTGAGGAAGCCACATCTCCAGTGGCGATACACGTGGGGCAACACCCCATACTTGCGCCGATCCTGAGGCCTCACACCATCTTAAACTTGGGACTTCTAGCAAGGGGTAATATATCTTGGTGATGACTTTCTGGATAGTCTGTGGCTTACCTGGTTTAACTATTGAACTGGGTGTATTAATTTCCTCATTATAAGGTTATCTTCATCCCCTTCTTTTGCTAGTATTTTGTACTTATTATATTGTATTTATTGATGGTGGTGCCAGATGGGGTACGATTCTCTAGAGTACTATATGGCATAGGGTTTGCAGTGAAAATTTGCACACAGGTCCTGCATTTATGCCTGTGAATATTATTGATTTGTACATCTAGTGGAATTTCATTCAGGATCATGGTGCTGGGTTCCTAACATGGAACTATGTATTGGGGTGTTCATTGACTGTTTTTAGATGGTTTTTATTTGCAATTTTTCACTGTTCTGTGTGGATATTTTTGTATGTATAAAATTTGTGCCAATAAAATACATTTTTGATGATTTGAACAAAATCTTTATTGGTTGATCCCTATATACAGCAATTCTTTTTCTCTTTCTTGATATGGTCTATTGTTGCTGGTGGTGATCCCAATAGGGGAAAGGTGCCCCCTTATTTCCTATGAGGTCTGTGGCACCTCATGCACTGAGAACAATAAGATACAGTAAAAGATCCCAGTCTTTACAATCTTGAGACACAGCCTTCTTTAGCATATTTTTTGAGGATTTTATTGAACCTTTCTACTAGGCTGTTTGGGGATGATACACGGAGGTGCGCAACTGCTTTACACTTAGTAACTGGCATAGTTCCTTCATAATCTTGGACATTGTCAGATCAGGAGACTCTGTTTATCTCTTTCTGAATTCCCACCAGAGAAAATATATTCATCAATTTTTTGGAAATGAGTTTGGCGGTAGTATGTCACAGGAGTACTGCTTCCGGGTACCGAGTTGCATAATCAAGGATCACCAGTATGTGTTGGTGTCCACGGGCAGACCTATTCACGGGACTGATAAGATCCATAGCCACTCGTTCGAAGGGTACCTCTATAATTGTCAGCGGCACCAGTGGACTCCGGAAGTGTGGCTGGGGACTGGTCACCTGACAGACGGGACAGGAATTACACTATTGTTTTACGTCCTCAAAAATGCCTATCCAGAAAAACCGCTGCAGGACACACACAGATAAATATTTAGCAGATCTGTGGTTGCAGTGAAATCATGGACATATTGTTCCATTTGTACACAGCTACAAACCTGGCACTGATTATCCACAATTTCACTGCAACCACCGATCTGCCACAGATTTATCTGTGTGTGACAGGGCCTTTTAAGTCCATTACCAGCCTATGGTGTGCCCTTGGTACCAACAACTACTTAACCATTTCTTCCTCGATTTGGGTTACCTAGTATAATAAATTTTGTGTCATCTCGAATCGTGGCCACACTGTATATGCCCCGGGATTCTCTGGCTCCCCATTAATAAACAGTATGTTCTCTTTTGCATGAGCAATCGTGGGATCTCGAGTTGCGCCGAGATATTTAAATCCGACAACTCAAGCCCCGGTGGCAAATCATCCTTATCCCCAGCCAACACTTCTATGGGGAACTGTTCTCCCTCTTCCCCCTGAGTGGACATCTTTCCTACTGCAAGCACCTCCTCCTCAAGACTACCAGGTTCCTGGTCACCTGTGGGTAAAAGCAGCATTGTCGGCCTTGGTGCCGCTGGAAGATCACTGTGAGACCTTCGGGGACAACAAAACAGAAAACAAGGGGTTATCTCTACCAATTATCAACTCATAATGTAAACTTACAACAACCCCCACCTCATGACCTCGCCTTCCCGCAGGTGTATGTGTGGCGCCCTTGACTAGCCAGGTAGCCACAGACAAAACACACACACACCCCCACCCCTGGACAGTTACATTAGTGTCAGACACAAATCTCTGCTTTTCCCGCCTCCAGGCCTGTGAACTCCTCGGTGGGTGGGGCCAACCGCCTGGCTACGCCCCACCTGGTGTGGACATCAGACACTGGAGGGAGGCAACAAGGGTTTTGTGTCTGACTAATGTAACTGTCCGGGTGTGTGTGTGTGTGTGTGTGTGTTTTGTCTGTGGCTACCTGGCTAGTCCAGGGCGCCACATTCCCCCTTGGTAAAATGCAGGCCGTCCACGGGCTGACATTCCATCACCAGTTTTATTGTTCAAACTGCAAAAAGATATAACAAGCATATTTAGAAATCTTCCCTTACCGGGAGGCACATTACTTCAACTTTAAACTGTTCTGCCAACCCCCCACCCCCCCCCCACCTGCTGTGCAGATGGCCTCCTCCGGGAACTTGAGGATGTTCAACAGGGGTGACAGTCCATAAAACAGTAAACTTTTAACTTGCAGGTAGCCGTCCATGTTCCGCTACCGTCGCCACTGCTCCCGCCACTCCCAGTATGGGGCACGGGTCCCGTGCTCTGCCTCCTGCACAGGAGCTAGGCCCACTCGGATGCCCTCGGTGCCGGCTACAACCGGCCTCGCTAACTGCCGAGGGCCCCATCGTTCAGTGGCCTGCTCCTCCTCCCTGCAGGTGCACTCCGGCTGCTCCACAGCCGGGACGGGGTACCTGGGAGCGGCTGGCGCTGCATCTGGGGCAGACTTCCAGTCGGGTGTCGCCTCTGCTGTGGCTGGGCGGACTGCCGGAGCCGACGTCATCACCGTTGCAGCCGGGCGGACTGCCGGAGCTGGGTGAGATGTCATCGGGGTTGCGGCTACTGCTTCCAGGAACCAGACGGGTGCAGAGTCCTGGCATCCCTGCTTCTTATGCCCTCGGTTACATCAGGCACACCTGCACCCGCCCCCCTTGGTTCTTTCTACCACTTCCTTCTTCTGGGGGCGGGGCTTCGCTTTCGCGCATTCCCTGCTCAGGGAAGACGCTCGAGCGGGAAATCTTCACGCCAAAAGATGGCAGCACTTCAAATTTTTCGGCCGGACGCCGCTGGCGGGGACTGCAAGGCGCACTTCTACCGGTAGGTAGATCGGTTCTATCCTGTTCGTGACGCCAAGTTGTCTCGGGCGGAGAGGACGCGCTCGCCATGCTCGGGTCCGGGGCTGCTGCTGCTCGGTGGCTCGAGCGGTGGGCCGGACCCGGGGACACGAGCAGCGCTCCTCACCCGTGAGTGAAAAGGGATGGTTTGTTTGGGGAGATAGTTCGTGACGCCACCCACGGGACGTGGTGATGATGGCACCACCGCTGCTGGTGACAAGGATCCCGGGAGCGATGGTGGGGAGCAGCTAGGATGTTGTCCCCTCCGTGGGTAGGGGTTGGTGGTCCCGGGGCCCGATGGTGATACAGGGAGGCTGGATGGCTAGGGTGCAGTGTTGCAGGGGCAGCGCGGCACGGTACCAGATGGTGCTGGTGTACTCACTCAGGCAGTCAATGACAGAGTCTCTGGTAAACCAAATGGCTGGATGGACGGGTCCCGCAGCCGGCTGCAGTGCTTTTCCCCTGACCCCAGGTTGGTAGTGTAAGTCCTTTCCTGCACCTTCTTGTACGCTCCTCCTGTGCTCCGGTTTCCAGCTGGCTCCCCGGTTCGGTACCGGACGGGCCACCACCCTGTCCCGGCTACCTACGGTTCCACCAAGACTGTCTTCCCGGCTCCTGCAGACGGCCACTACCATCTGCCTGACTGGCTACACGAGGGTCCTAGGCCCCAGTCTGCGCCTGCCTCTCTGCACACCTCCTCTCCCTTCCTCTGCCTGGACTTGTCTGAACTTGTTTTCTGCCTCAGGCCAGCTAGACTCCTCGGTGGGCGTGCCCATCTGCCAGACTCCACCCACCTGGTGTGTCTGTCTGAATCCGAGGGAAGAAACCAGGTCTCACTGGGGATGACTGCTGTGAACTGCTGGGGGTGGGGGTGTGTGTGTGTTGTTACCTGTGACCCCTGGCTAGTCCACGGCGTCACATATGTACTGCCCCGGGGCTCAGCCGGGGGTCACCTCGCTCTGTAGGGAGGCTGGCGCTACGTGAGGGGGTTTGAGTGGGAGGTTCATGGCCGAGGCCGTGGTGTTTAGGGATGTAAGTTCGTGACGCCACCCACGAGTTGTGGTGAGTGTGGACACCACCGCTGCCGTTAACGAAGCTCCCGGGGACAGTGTTGTGCAGCCTGGTGTTGACCCCTCCGTGGGCAGGGGGTGATGTCCCGGGGACCGGTGGTTGCGAGGTGCAGGCGTGTTAGTGAGGTGCGGTGCACAGCCCGAGGGCACTGTTGTACTCTCTATGACAGATACACCGGAGCCTCTGGTAAACCAAAAGGATGGTGGTCGGTGCCCGCAGACGGCTGCGACTAGTCTCTCACCCGGTTCGGTGATTCCTGCCTTTCTCCTGCACCTCGTTTTTGTAGATTTTGACTGCCTATGCTTCAGCGACAGTAGTCCGATCCCCGGCTTTGTGTGTCGGGGAACCCATTTGCCCGCAGGTGCTGGCCCGAGGGATCTCTCTGCCTGTGCGGTGGATTTCTATCCCCCTCGGTTGGCTGTTGCCGTCTTTCGGGTCTTGGGACGGGAAAGGACCTAAGGTCCAGACTTCAATCAGTAAATTCGACGTGGTCCAGTGACTTCTGGACCTCGTTCTGGGTCTGAGTACCCCTCCTGGTGCTCCGGTTTCCAGTTGGTTCCCCGGTTCGGTACCGGTAGGCCACTACCCTGTCCCGGTCCCTTACGGTTCCACCAGCCGTCTTCCCGGCTCCTGCAGGCGGCAACCACCGTCTGCCTCCTGGCCACAGGGTATCCGGGCTACGATTTATAACCAAAACAAAATTATACTAGGAGTGTTCGTGCAGAAGAGACCAAAAAACAGAAAGCATACTCCTAAAAACAATATTTATTATAATGAAGTATTAAAAATGCTCAAAAAATACAGAGCATAATAACTCTTATATTATAAAAGTAGTAAACTGGTCACGTGAGGTGAGTGGGAGGACAAGAAGGGTGAAAACCAACTAGTGAGGAAAGGAGCACTGGTTATCTCAACGTTCAAAAATGAACTCTAGGTAGCATGGCTCCAAATCTTATAATTGAAAATACGAATAGCCTATTGTCCTTAGGGATATATAAGGGGATGGTCTATCCCTCCCTTTTAACTACCTACCAGCGGAGATGCACCATAAAGTATTGGGTACCCCCCGCTCCTCGTCGGCTTTCCCTAAGCTGTCCCTTCGACCCGCAAGTCGCAAGAAAACCCACCACCAAGAATGGAAGGTGCACAATAGTCAACAGGTCATTATCATAATATGGTTACCTAGATGGATTGGTAACCCTGATGCAGCTTATCCTTTAAGATAAAGAAAGGTGAAGCAAGAAAATTCTACTGTATAATATGTTTCAGATTTGGGAATCCATACACAATTCCTTAGTATGGTCCTCATACAATAGTAGCCAATTGTAACTGTACATATGTATATTCATGCACAGTTAAACAAATGATATTAAATACCAATATACCGATGATGTATAATAATAGCATATAATCCCAGCAGGGAACTTATCTGCTGGGATCACTGATAGCAAATCCCAATCCCGACGCGTTTCCCCCCTATTTTTATCTTAGGGGTTCATCAGGGGAAGAACCAAGGATTTCATCATATCCGAACACATCAGTTTCATCAGTTTTTATATCTAGACAGAAAAAGAGATCGATTTCCCAAATTAGGACATAAAGTGACGTCCACAACATGAACATACATTCTCTATCGTAGGCAGTATAAGCAAAATTGTCCATTTCCATACCTTAGTAGATTTGGCTTTCTTAATGATAACAGACCGACATCAATGGCCTTAGGTAGTGGGCAAGTCGTCTGGCAAGTATTCCCCGCTCGTGCTCCGGGTATGATGACCGTGGTGCACCGGGCGGCAAAGCAGTACAGCCTTCCCTATGGTGTCTTTTTATGCATGGATGCCGGCTGCCATTTCAAATACACTTCCTGTATCGCGGCGTATCACCGCAAGTGGCAGCTATGCGGAAGATACGTCACTTCCACAGCCGCGCGGCCAAACCGGAAGTGACATCGGAGCAAGTCAGACGTCACTTCCGCTCCCGCGCGGCAAGGCATCGGCGACACAATCCCCACATTTTCGCGGTAACATCCCGCTTCCTGCTCCATGGTAGGCGGAACCGGAAGTCGCAATAGTAATACAGCAACCTGACTAGCTCGCATGCGCAGTTGTTCTGGAGGGCTGGTGATCGTGTTACCGGCCCATTGCGCATGAATATACAGGATCGTGATCTATCTGATCTCAGAACACACCAACCCGCAGAGGGGGCGTGCACCATAATGGGGACAAATAACCATCTTGATAAAGATAGTAATGGAGCAATATTAGAGACAGATAGCCATCTTAATACAGATAGTAATGGCATTAATAAAATATGTCTCGTACCTGCCATCAAGATAATTAATAAGATGTAGAATTTCAAGGGAAGGAAAATTATAGCGAAGGCCAAAAATAAATAAATAACAACAACAGCCATACATACTGCATAGGGAAATGGAGTTAAAAAGAGAATGTATGTTGACTATATAGAGGCACAGAGAATTAACTTAATTAGAGTAAATACTCCAAAAGTGCTATAGTAAAACCTGGCTACATTAATAATTTAATACCTCTCAGGCGTAGCTGGGGCTAAAGCAACCTAAAAAGACCCAACAAAATCGAAACGAAATAAAGGAAGAATTGGAGGAAAAAGATTACAGAGAATGGAAGACGCAGATATGAGAGACCTTTAATATATTATAAGGGTATAAGCCAAATCTCCTAGATGAAACTAGTATAGCTCAAAACCTCATTGAGGCCTTTCGGATAAACCGTGTCAAGAAGGAAGGTCCATCGGGCTTCCCTCTGGAGTATTTTATTGTCCCAATTGCCCTTCCTGGTTGGCATCGGAACGGCCTCAATCCCTTGAAATCGTATACTTTTGGGATCTCCCTGGTGACAATTATTAACGTGTCGAGCTATAGGTGTATCACGTTTGTGGGCAATATCGCCCAAATGCTCCCCAATGCGAACACGTAGTTGGCGTCTCATCTTTCCTATGTAGCTAAGTGGACAAGTGCATGTACACCTATATACTAGACCCTCCGTGCGACAGTTAACAAAATCCCTGATGTAGAAAACTCTTCCTGATTCTAAGTTGGTAAATGTTTTACTTTGATCTATATATGCGCAGAATTTACATGAACCACATCTAAAGGTACCACATGGTTTTCTCTCAAGCCATGTGCCAGGTGATTTCTCTGGCACAAAATGGCTGTGTACCAAATGGTCTTTGATCGTCTTACCTCTCCTATAAGTGACACTGGGGTAGGGGGTAATAAAATCACTCAGATCTGGGTCAGACGTTAATATTCCCCAATGCTTTCTCAGAATGTGCATGATCTTAGTGTTCTGATCATCATATGACCCGATCAGTCTGGTGATTTGTTCCTGTTCACGTTTAGGTTTAGTGGCTAATAATGTAGTTCTTCTTTGGTCCCGAGCAGACTCATACGCTGATCTAATAACAGGATCGGGGTATCCTCTATCCCTAAAATTGTTCCCTAGGCTCCCAGATTTTTGTTGGAAGTCATAAAGGGACGAGCAGTTTCTCCTAAGACGGAGGAACTGCCCTTTGGGGATACCCCTCCGTAGGGCAACAGGGTGATAACTCTCCCACCTTAGCAAGCTATTAGTCGCTGTTGGCTTCCGGTAGATCGTAGTACCCAGAGTACCATCCTTATTCTTAATGAGGAGGATATCCAGAAAGGGCAATCTATCACCCCCCACCTCACATGTGAACCTAAGTCCAAGGTTATTGTCATTAAGATGTGCCACAAAATCAAGGAAAGAGTTTGCTCCCCCTCTCCAGAGGACGAGGATGTCATCAATGTAACGCCCCCAGAATAATATCTGGGGGTTCCAAATGACATCCTCGTCCCCAAAAACCACTACATCCTCCCACCAGCCCAGGTACATGTTTGCATATGTGGGGGCACAAGGGCTCCCCATTGCAGTACCCCTGAGCTGGTGGTAGAATTTATTATGGAAGATAAAGTAGTTATGAGTAAGTATATACATAAGGAGCTTAAGGATGAAAGAGTTGTGTTCCCTGTATTGTATCCCCCTAGTCTCCAAGTAATAGCTTACCGCCCGTGCACCAGTCTCATGCGGTATACAGCTATAAAGCTGCTCGACGTCAATGGATGTAAGGATCGTGTCATCATCCACCTGTATACCGTCGAGTTTACTTAGGAGATCTGACGTGTCCCTTATAAAGGATGGCTGTGTATTAACAAAATTCCTTAGGACCTTGTCCAAGTAGATACTAGGATTTTGCCCCATAGCGTCAATACCTGACACTATGGGGCGACCCTTAAGAGGGTCAAGGCCCTTGTGGATCTTGGGGGTGGAGTAAAAGGTAGCAATCATAAACTCCTTAGGAACAAGAAAGTCCATCTCATCCTTAGATATAAGTCCCTTCTCAAAACCCTCCTGTACAATCTCAACTAGGGCAATCTTAAATTTGGGGGTCGGGTCTGCAGGCAAAACAGCATAAGTATCCTTATCTGATAATAACTGGAGGCACAAACGACGATATTTTTCTGTATCCATAATAACAATGTTGCCCCCTTTGTCGGAGGGCTTTATTGTTATGGACTGATTTGCATCAAGTGTTGATAGTGTTTCTCTCTCAGTTTGTGTAAGGTTATTTCTGATACTTTTAAAGCCCGGATTGATCTTATGAATTTCTTTAGTTACTAGTGTAGAGAAGATGTCGATGCTGGTGCATTCAGTTGGCGGCGGCATCTTCCTATTTTTTGGTCTCAGACTGGTAAACGGGCCCCTGCCAGTATGAGTACTATCAGTTTCTGCCAAACCAGCCAGAAGTCTAACATCTGGGAGGATGTTGAGAGGAATCCCCAATCTATGGCATTCATCAAGGTCATTATGTCTGAAATGTTTTCTCCATCGGAGCTTTCTCAAAAAGCTACGACCCAGATCCCTGACAGACGTTTACTCCTACTCCTCTCCAACAACTCCACTCTCCTCTTCCTCCTAATGGGTCTGCTGTGTTTTCCCGCCTCAGGCTATCCGAACTCCTTGGTGGGCGTGGCCAACCGCCTGGCTCTGCCCCCTGGTGTGAACGTCAAGACCTGAGAGGGGTGACTCAGGGTTTTTAGGTTGGCTGCTGTTACCTTGTTAGGGGATGGGTGTTTGTGCAAGGGCCTGTCTGTGACTACCTGGCTAGTCCAGGGCGTCACATTCCCCCTTGGTTTAATGCAGACTGTCCGCGGGCTGCCCGACCACCACCGGTTTAATTTTGTTTGCTGTAAAAGATAAACGGGTAAACAGGTACAAGTATACTAAACTTTTTACATTTTAAGCAGGTTTGGAAATCATCCCTTGCGGGAGGCACATTCTTACACCTTGCACATATATATAAACATTTTTATTAACGATAACGGGACTGGATCCTTCCAGTTGCCCACCCAAGCAAACCTAGCCTTGATGCTGCCTCTAAGAAACAGGTCAGCACCCCTTTTCCCCAGTCCAGGAACAGGAATGGGTCCAGGTATTGCCCAAACGGGCCGGGTAAAAAGTTTCTTACCCGGCAGTCTCTGCAGAGGCCCCACGTCCAGGGGACCCCTGACCCTGACTGTCGTCGCCGGTTGCATTGGTGACAGGGCCTCGGCCATCATATTTCCGCAGGCCCTTCCTCCAGTCTGCCTCCCCGGAGGACCTAAAGGGTGGTCCGGGACTTATTTACAAACCCAAAAGTTTTTGGGAGGCCTGCTAGTTCTCGGCCTTGTCTATGGGTTAAACGGGACAAATCAACAAAGTCCCAATGGGGACGGGCAGTGTGGTCCCAACGGGGACTTCAACATGGCAGCCGGGATACGCTGCCTTTCACTCTGCTGTTCTGAATCAGGTGAGAGTCTCAGGTGATTGGCATTCATTCGCACACATATGTACATAATCAACAAACTGTACCCCTTCTAGATGGCAGTTTCTCTGTACCTAAGCGGGGCCTGACCTAGGTTAGGGCGTGTGGACCTCCGGGGTCCCCTACTCTCAGGGGGAGGTGATGAGGGAGAGGGGACGACCGATCCCTCTTCCCTAGTGTCAGGTATGGCGGGAAGAGACATGCGGGGGCGTGGTGTAGATGCATCCCTGGGCGCTAGCTCAAGTGGCTCACTGGCGGGCACCTGCGGCTCCATATCTTCACGGGTTGTGGGAACATTATTACTGGAACAATCGCCGCGCCGTTCTGCGTAGGCCAGTCAGCTGGGAAGTCTCCCATCACCGTATGTATCACCCCCTCTTCTCCTCCACGCTTGGCATGGGCACGGGGCCCTCCTCCACCAGCCTCAGGGGACCCGGGCATCTCTTCAGGTGGTCCCTGGAAACGGTGGCTGTGGTTTTCCCCTGGTCACGACTAATCAGATAGGTTTTCTCATTCTCCCACCCAGTTGGCTGGATGATGTAGGGGGTCCTCTCCCATTGATCGTCAAACTTATGGGTTCTCCATTTGCGTTTCAGCACCACATCTCCGGGCCCAAAGGGAACAGCCTGAGCGCCGCTCCTGCTTTTCTCGACTTTGACGCAGATTCCTTTCCACATACTCTTGGATCCGTCGGTACTGCGCCTGCCGCTTGGCATCCCAATTGCCAGTGGGAGGGAAAGTTTCAGGCACTTCCACGTACATTTTCAGGTCTACTGGTAGCCGTCCCGGCCGGGCTCTCATCAGGTACGCGGGGGTGCACTTCGTGGAGCTGCAGGGGATGTTATTGTACATGTCCACTAGATCAGGCAGCTTCTCCGGCCACAGATTCCGTTCTTCTAGTGGTAATGTCTTAGGCTGGAAACACATCTATGCGAGTAAAATCGGTCCGAGTTGGCTGAAAAAAACTCGGCTGATTTTAGTTCACGTTAGGTCAGTGTGCAATGCAACTGCACTGCGATCCTGAGATTTTTCTCATGATTGCAAGTGCGTGTGCAATGCGTGTGTGATCCGTGTGGGATCCTTTTTTTTTCTCAGCAGCTGTCATCTGCCATTCAGCTCTGCTACATGGCCGCTAACAGCAGCCACAGACAGCCATGTAGCAGAGCTGAATGGCAGATGACAGCAGACACAGACAGAGCCGCACGACCAGAATGAACTCGGGTGAACTTCACCCGACTTCATTGTCATGCCGCGGCTCTGTTTGTGTCGCGTCCTGATTAGCGGTCACCCGTGAAGGACTCACTGGTGACCGCTAATCCCCTGAGTGACTGAATTGAGCAGCGCGATTACCGCTGCTGTCACTCAGGTTACCCGCGGCCAGCTGGATCCTCCCCCCTTAACCGCAACTCACCTGTGACTTCGTCGCTGTCACTCGGGCGACTTGCTGTCACTGTTGGAGGATCCAGCGGTGGCCACGAGTTACCTGACTGACATCAGCTGATTGCGCTTCTCACCTCAGTTGCTGCGTGAAGCTGACAGGAGCGGCGGTGTTCTTCTGCAGCTCCTGTCACCTTCATGTGGCAGAGCTGGAAGCGACGCGGGACCTCCGTGGATTACGTCGGACAAGGATGGGTTTTTTGCGTACTTAATAAAGTGGTGAACGAGGGTCTTTGTTATTGTTTATTATTTTAAATAAAGGATTTTTTTCACTGTGTGTGTTTATTAACTTTAATTTACAATTGGGGTGTCTCATAGACGCCTGCTATGATCTAGGATTTAGTGGCAGCTATGGGCTGCCATTAACTCCTTATTACCCCGATTGCCAATGCACCAGGGCAAATCAGGAAGAGCCGGGTACAGTCCCAGAACAGTCGCATCTAATAGAAGCGGCCATTCTGGGCGGCTGCTGGCTGATATTGTTAGGCTGGGGGGGCTCCCCATAACGTGGAGCTCCCCATCCTGAGAATACCAGCCTTCAGCCGTATGGCTTTATCTAGCTGGTATTAAAATTGGGGGGGACCGCACGCCGTTTTTTAAAATTATTTATTTATTTATTTTACTGCACAGCATAGACACGCCCACCGGCTGCTGTGATTGGTTGCAGTGAGACAGCTGTCACTCAGCGTGGGGGCATGTCTGACTGCAACCAATCATAGGTGCCGGTGGGCGGGTAAAGCAGGGAATACGAGATTGAATAATGAGCGGCCGGCTTTTTTAAAAGAGGAGAAGCCGCCGGAGCAGTGTGAACGCCGTGCAGCGCCGCGCTGGTGATCGGTGAGTATGAGAGAGGGGGGGAGAGGGATAGACCGACATGGACAGAGAGTGGGGGAAAGAGATAGTGACCGACCGACAGACCGACCGACAGAGAGAGAATAGAGACCGAGAGGGAGAGACCGACTGACAGAGAATAGTGATTGACAGACATTGTGAGACATCACTCGTTTCCAGTGTCTTTGGAAACATGCGAGAAATGTATTTAGAAAATCGGATGTCACTAGGATGGTGTGAGTGCCGTCCCGTGACATCCGATTTTTTTTTTTACACGCTCTCATAGACTTGCATTGGAGAGACTCGCAGTAGAAACTCGCAAAAAAGCAGCATGCTGCGATTTTTTTTCTCAGTCCGATTTGGACTGAGAAAAAAAAAATCGCAAATGCGAGCTGAATCATTCACTAACATGTGTCCGATTCCAATGCGAGATTTTCTCGCATTGTTCTACTGCGAGAAACTCGCAAGTGAGAAGCAGCCCTTAAGGAGGTTTAGGACCAGATGGTTCATCTTCTCACACATCCCATTGGTTTGGGGCATGGTAAGATGTGGTCCGAATCTTCTTACATCTGTACAAGTGGCAGAACTCCTGGAACACCTCCGCTTCAAAGGCTGGCCCCTGAAACGTGAGCACCTTCTCGGGGTAGCCATGTGGTCGGCAGAAGTAGGCCTGGAAAGCTCTGGCTGCAGTGCGGCCTGTCAAGTCCTTAACGGGAACAACCACCATAAATCTGGAGTAGTGGTCGACAATGGTCAGGGCATAAGTATACCCGCTTCGGCTAGGCGTGAGCTTGACGTGGTCCAAGGTGACCAATTCCAGCGGCTGGCGGGTGACAATCGGTTGTAGCGGGGCCTTCTGACTGGCTTCGTCCCGCCTCCTCAGTGTACAGGAGCCACACTCTCGGCTCCAGGCTTCCATGGACTCTCGCATCCCGCTCCAGTAAAACCGCTCCCTCAACAGCATTTCCAGCTTCTTCCAGCCGAAGTGTCCTGCGCCATCATGGTAGGCCTGCAGGACTTTGAATACATGAGTCTTCAGGTTGATAGACCCCCTATAAAGCTTCCCTTGATACAGGTACAGCCGGTCTCTCTCCTTCCACAACCGCTGGGCTTCAGAGGGAGCTGTGGGGCTCATCCGGGAAGAACCCTGGGCAATCATTGTTTTGACCAGCCAAAGTGCAGGCTCCTGATCCAGGGCCTCCTGCCACCCCTGGCTGGGCATCGGGTCGAAGTTTGCCTGTTATTGGTGAACGCAGGGTTTCTCACCTCGGAGCCGATGAAATGCGGGCAGCTCGATTTCCTCCAAAGTGTCTTCCTCCATCCTTTCATCAGGTAGGTGGGGCATCTGGGACAGCGCGTCCGCGTTGGTGTTCTTGAGGCTAGCCCAGTATTTGATGGTGAAGTCATAATTGGACAGCCGCGCCATCCACCGTTGTTCCAGGGTGCCCAGCTTGGCCATATCCAGGTGTGTCGACTGGTTGTTGTCCATGTAGGCCTTGAACTTCGCCGCCGCGAGGTAGTGTTTAAACCTCTCTGTTATTGCCCACACAAGGGCCAGGAACTGGAGCTTGAAGGAACTGAAATTCTCGGGGTTCCTCTCCGTTGGCCGGAGCTTCCTGCTAGCGTAGGCGATCACCTTCTTCTTCCCATCCTGTACTTGGGACAGGACCGCACCCAGGCCCACGTTGCTGGCGTCGGTATAGAGGATGAAGGGTAGGCCGTAATCAGGATAGGACAAGATTTCTTCCCCTGTCAGGGCCGACTTCAGCTGCTGAAAAGACTCTTCGTGCTGTTCACCCCAGACAAACGGGGGTCCAGAAGATCTACCCTTCTTGGTCTGTCCCACCAGGAGGTCTTGCATGGGCGCGGCCGTCTTGGTATACCCTTTGATGAAACGGCAGTAGTAGCCCACCAGGCCCAAAAACTGCCTCACCTCTTTCACCGTGGTTGGTTGCGGCCAGCTCTGGATAGCAGTAATCTTTTCAGGATCTGGGGTTACACCTTCGGCGCTCACCACGTGCCCGAGGTACTGCACCTTGGGTTTCAACAGATGACACTTGGAGGGTTTTAGCTTCATCCCGTACTTGGCGAGGGCTGCAAACACTTCCGCCAGGTGCTCCAGGTGGGCTTCATACGTCTTGGAGTACACAATCACGTCGTCCAATACAGTAGCACCATCTCGAAGTTGAGATGTCCCAAGCAGCACTCCATAAGCCTCTGTAAGGTTCCCGGGGCATTGCATAACCCGAATGGCATACTATTAAACTCACAGAGTCCCATGGGGGTGGCAAATGCAGTCCTCTCACGGTCTTCTTGTGCAACCGCCACCTGCCAGTAGCCACTAGTAAGGTCTAGGATAGAGAAACAGTTAGCAGTCTTCAATGCAGCGAGCGATTCCTCAATACGGGGAAGAGGGTATGCATCTTTATGCGCTATCTGGTTGATCTTCCGGTAATCCACACACATTCTCATGGTACCATCCTTCTTCCTCACCAGAACCAATGGAGCTGCCCAGGAACTACAACTATCCCGGATGACCCCCGCTTCCTTCATGTTCCTCAACATGTCTTTAGCGCACTGGTAGTGTGCAGGTGGGATTGGCCTGTACCTCTTTTTAATGGGTGGATGCATACCCTTGGGCATATGGTGTTGAACCCCCTTAACTCTCCCAAAATCTAGCTGGTGCTTGCTGAAGACCTGCCCGTACTCTTGTACCACCCTGTATACCCCCTCTCTGTGGTGCACGGGGGTAGCCTCGGTGCCGACATGTAACTCCTGGCACCATTCCTCTAATTGTCTGGGTGGGAGGTCACTGAGTGTGGTGTAGTAGCTGCGGGGGTCGTGTGATGGATAGCATGTGCGTCTATGGTGAACAACTTGGCTATGGTGGCATAGCGGGGGAGCCTGACCTCTTCCTCTCCACAATTCAGCACTCTCACGGGCACTCTCCCCTTTTTGACATCAATCACCCCCCTGGCTGCCATGACTGTGGGCCAGTGCTCTGAAAGCAAAGGTTCCACCATTGCCGGGTAATCTTGTCCTCGGGATCCTACTGCTGCCCTGCACCAGATCATCATCTCACTCCGTGGCGGCACCACTAGAGGTGCGGCATCCATCACCCGCACACCACCAATCTCTCCACCTGTCAGGTTCACCTGCTGTCGCTGCAGAAGGGCCCAGATCTCACTCTGCAAAGCCCTCTGTCGGCCCCCTCCCGCAGTGGCAGACAACTGTTGCAACAGACTCAACACCTCCCCCATGCAGTGCTCAATCACATTGGTCCCGAGGACCACCTTTGGGTTATGGTCACTGGAGTCATTCGACACCACAATCATCCCTTGACGTCTCAGCTCTGTTCGTCCCACAGACAGGGTCACCTCCTTGATCATAGGGAACCCATTGGCTGCAATGATAGTTAACCCATCATCTGGAAGGGTAAGTTCACTATCAGCCCAATATTGCTGGTACAATGAATAAGGCATAGTCGTTACCTGTGATCCAGTGTCAAGCAGGGCCATGGTTAGGACACCATCCACCGCCAGGGAGATAATGGGGCGGCCTCCAACGTACCGATCCCACCAATCAGCTGGGCCTTGAGGATCTACTCCTGAGGATTGGCCCTTGGCCTCAGGGGTTGCTCGTTTAACGGACACCGTGGGGAGTAATGGCCAGTCTTATTACACTTGTAGCAGACAGGCGGTCCATACCGTGGGTCGTTATTCCTCCTCCGCTGCATCCAAGGGACGTCCTCGGGACTATCGGCAAGCTGGATCTTCTCCGCAAGCTTGACTCTCGTCGGCAGCTGGAGAGCGGCGAGGATCCGGGTGACGTCCTCATTCAGGTGCCGAACTTGCGATGTTAAATCTTCCAAGGCCCCAGTGGCTGCAGCGGGGGTCGGCAGGGCCAACAAGGGGGGCGCTACCGAAACGGGAGCGGTATCAACCGACCAAGATGGTGGATCGGGGGCGCCGGTCTCTGATGTTTGCAGGGACTTGATGGCCCGCTCCTTCAACACTGCAAAGTCCAGGTCGGCGTGCTCCAAAGACCACAGCCGCAGTTGTTTGCAATCTTCAGCGGACCCCAGCCCCTGCAGGAACTGCTCCACTAGCATCTTATTGCCATCAGCCTCGTTGATGGGGTCCACCCGCTTTAGCGTGCGCAGGGCTGTTTGCAGCCGCAAGGCATAGTCTCTTATACTGTCCTTTGGTCGCTGTCGGCAATGGTAAAACTGTATCCGTAACTCTGCTTCCGTGCGGGTTTCAAAGGCAACCTGGAGTTTATCAAAGATGGCGTGGCGGTTACCGAGGCCTGGTCCGCGTCCGCCCAGGTCTCCACCTCCTGCTCAGCCGCGCCGGTCAGCTGCCCCAGGACTACCGCTGCACATTGTTTGCTGGTCATGGCATACAAATCTAGAATCGTGCACATTTTCTTCCGGAACACCTGCAAAGCATCAGGCTTCCCATCGTACTGGGGTAACCAGACAGCACCGGGCACATAGGGCAAGGAGATTGGCATTACCTGGGTGACTGCCGGAGCCGCAAATTGGGGTGCATAGCAAGGTGCGGGTCAGCCACCGACCAATACAATGAAGAAAAAACAAAAAAGCTAGCACTGAATGTGCACTACAGCACTAAAAAATCCAACTGTACTTATTATAAATTTGAGATTATTGGCAAAAAATTGCAATTTCTTGAGCGACCATTCTTCATTGAATTGGTCGGTGGTTGACCCCCACCTTGCTATGCACCCCAATTTGGGATGTATTCCACCTGTCTAGATTTTGGCGATTGGTGACTGTTCACATTCAGTCATCAGGCCCTGTCCACAGGCTATTTACTTCATGCAGCATTTGCTTGGACCTGTCCCGCCCACAGCCATGATTCAGTCATGGGTACGGGATTGAAATAGACCAGGTGAGTGCTGCTAAGAGCAGTTCTACTATTTCATAAGTGAGGCCGGTTGGCACATTTTATAAAAATATTTTAGTGTTAGGACTGCCCCAAATGAGATTTGCCGTGGAGTGGGGGGGTGGCTCAAGAAATTGCAATTTTTTGCCAATAATCTCAAATTTATAATAAGTACAGTTGGAACTTTTAGTGCTGTAGTGCACATTTAGTGCTAGCTTTTTTGTTTTTTTTAGACACCACTTCAGTGGCATCACTTGTGCCACAGTTGCAAACAGGTAGATTTGCATCAAGCACATTCAAAAATACGCCAGCCTTTACTGTCCCCAGGATGACACCGGGGTAGGTAGAAAAGTCCTTGCTGATCCATGACTTGTTCATCTTGGCTCATTTTTAAAAACACAGCAAGGGGACTCCAAGCAGAGTCTCCCTTTTTTCCAAAAATTGGGCCCCACAGACACCACTTCAGTGGCATCACTTGTGCCCCAGTTGCAAACTTGACAGGTAGATTTGCATCAAGCACAGTCAAAAATACGCCAGCCTTAACTGCCCCCAGGATGACACCGGGGTAGAAAAGTCCTTGCTGATCCATGACTTGTTTATCTTGATGAACGTTAGTCTGTCCACATTGTCTCTGGACAGATGCGTGCGCTTATCTGTCAGCACAAACCCAGCAGCACTGAAGACACGTTCGGAGACAACGCTGGCTGCGGGACACGACAAGATTTCCAAGGCGTAAGTGGCAAGCTTAGGCCATTTTTCAAGATTGGAAGCCCAAAATGAGCAAGACTCCAGTTGCACAATCATGGCATCGATGTTCATTTGGAGATACTCCTGTATCATCCTCTCCAGCTGTTGACTATGTGTTAAACTTGTTGTCTCTGGTGGCCTTTCAAAGGATGGTGTAAAAAAATATGAAACGATTCAATAAAATTGCTGTTACCACCAGATACGGTGCTGCTGGTACGGTTTGATGAAGAGACTGTCCCATGTTTGTCAAGTTACAACTGGGAGATTCACTCTGTGCACCACTGGTGTTTTGTGGAAAAGCCGAGCTAAGATTGCATTCTTCTGATACTCCTGCAAACGTGCATCCCTTTCTATGGCTGGAATTATTTTGCCAAATTTTGACTTGTATCGGGGATCTAAGAGTGTGGCAACCCAGTAAAATACGCCATCCTTAACCGTCCCCAGGATGACACCGGGGTAGGTAGCAAAGTCTTTGCTGATCCCAGATCTGTTCATCTTGGATCATTTTTAGAAATACTGCAAGCAAGGGTTACTCCAAGCGTAGTCTCCCTTTTTTCCAAAAATTGGGCCACACAGACACCACTTCAGTGGCAGCACTTGTGCCCCAGTTGTACACTTCACAGGTAGATTTGCATCAAGCACATTCAAAAATACGCCGTCCTTAACCGTCCCCAGGATGACACCGGGATAGGTAGCAAAGTCTTTGCTGAACCATGACTTGTTCATCTTGGCTCCTTTTTAAACACACCCAGCAGCACTGAAGACACGTTCTGAGACAACGCTGGCAGCTGGATACGATAAGATCTCCAACCCGTAAGTGAAGAGCTCAGGCCATTTTTCAAGATTTGAAGCCCAAAATGAGCAAGGCTCCATTTGCAAAGTCATGGCATTGATGTTCATTTGGAGATACTCCTGTATCATCCTCTCCAGCCGTTGACTATGTGTCAGACTTCTTGTCTCTGCTGGCCTTGCAAAGGATGGTGTAAAAAAATTATGAAACGATTCAATAAAATTGCTGTTACCAACACCAGATACGGTGCTGCTGGTACGGTTAGACTGTTGATGACGAGACCGTCCCATGTTTGTCAAGTTACAACTGGGAGATTCACTCCGTGCACCACGGTTGTTTGGTGGAAAAGCCGAGTTAAGATCGAGTAACAGCTTCTGCTGATACTCCTGCATACGTGCGTCCCTTTCTATGGCTGGAATTATGTCACAAAATTTGGACTTGTACCGGGGATCTAATAGTGTGGCAAGCCAGTAGTCATCATCACTTCTAATTTTGACAATACGAGTGTCATGTTGTAGGTAGTGCAGCAAGAAGGCGCTCATGTGTCTTGCGCAGCCATGCGGACCAAGTCCACACTGTGTTTGTGGCATAGAGGTGCTAACCATTCTTTCTTCCTCTGACATCTCCCCCCAACCTCTTTCAACTGAAATTTGACCAAGGTCTCCCTCATCCACTGAGTCTTCCATGTCCATGGACAGTTCGTCCTCCATTTCTTCATGTTCTCCTGCACCTTCCTCAACATTTTGCCTGCTACCATGCGTCCTTGTTGATCCCTGTCCCCCATGGTCCCTTGCCTGCCACCGTGGTGATGATGAACGTCTGGACCTTGGTGATGTTGTTGTCCCTTGCGCATATCAATCCGACTGTACTTCCTCCCCTTCCTGTTGTCCCACCCCCTGACTCCGAATAGTGTTTAGCGTGTGCTCAAGCATGTAAATGACTGGAATTGTCATGCTGATAGTGGCATTGTCAGCGCTAAACATATTCCTCGCCATGTCGAAACTGTGCAGAAGGGTGCATAGGTCCTTGACCTGAGACCACTCCATGAGGGTGATCTGCCACAGTCGCTGTAACATGTGGAGAGTCGAATTCCAGCGTGTCGGCACATCACATTTCAGGCGATGAACCGGCAGGCCGAAAGACTTCTGGAGCGATGCAAGTCGCTCAGCTGCGGCGGTTGAACGGCGGAAGTGAGCAGACAGTTTTCGTGCCCTGTTCAGAAGGCCATCTAGGCCGGGATAGTGTGTTAAAAATTGCTGGACAACAAGGTTCAACACGTGAGCTGTACAAGGCACGTGTGTCACCTTGCCCAGGCGAAGGCCCGCACCCAGGTTTGCAGCATTGTCACACACGGCCTTACCAGGCTGCAGGTTGAGTGGAGACAACCATTTACCAAACTCAGTCTCCAGAGCTGCCCACAACTCAGCTGCTGTGTGACTCTTATTTCCAAGACATTTCAAGATAAAGACTGCCTGATGCCGTTGCACTCTGCTGCCAGCATAGTAATGAGGTGTGCGTGATTCCTTGTGCGCAGTTACAACACTGGTGGCCTGACCAGGCAGGCTTCGGGCGGAGGTGGAGGACCCAGACGAGGTTGAGGAGGCAGAAGCAGTGGAGGAACTTGGACAGACAGAGGATTGACGCACAAGTCGTGGGGACGGCAAGACTTGTGCAGCAGACCCTTCACCATCTATCACCATAGTTACCCAGTGCCCAGTCAGCGACATGTAACATCCCTGTCCATGCTTACTGGTCCAAGTATCGGTGGTGAAATGCACCCTTTCACACACAGAGTTTCTCAAGGAAGCGGTGATGTTGTGTGCGACATGCTGGTGTAGCGCAAGCACACCTTTCTTAGAGAAGTAGTGGTGACTGGGCATCTGGTACTGGGGCACAGTGACGGACATAAGGTCTCTAAAATCCTGTGTGTCCACCAGGCGGAAAGGCAGCATTTTGCTAGCCAAGAGCTTACAGAGGGATAAAGTCAACCTCTTAGCTTTGTCATGGGTCGCAGGAAATGGACTTTTATTTGTCCACATCTGAGGGACAGAGATCTGGCTGCTGTGTGTAGATGGTGGTGAGTAGGGTGTCCCTGGAAAAATGCAGGTTTGTGAGGAAAGTGCAGGTGTAGACATGATGTTGCCTTCATCCAACGTTGGTGCTATCGATGTCTGAGAGAGCTGTACACACGCACTTGTTTCCCCTTCCAAACCAACTGACGACCTACCAAGCAAACTGCCTGTTGCGGTTAAAGTGGTGGAAGGTGTGCGTGGAAAACCAGGTGTGACAGCTGTCCCCACAGTCCTAGAAGATGAAGAGCACGTGGATGCACTGGAAGGGGCAGGCGGTGGATGGTCCGCTCCGCTAGACCGCATTGCAGCATGGTGAGATTCCCACTGGGACATATCATATTTATTCATGTGACGATTCATGGAAGAACTTTTCAAACTGCTGAGGTTTTTCCCTCTACTTACAGATTCCCGACAAATTTTACATATCACATGATTTGGGCGATCCTTTACAAGGTCAAAAAAGGACCAGGCTAGGCAAGGCTTAGAGGACATGCAACCTGCTGAGCCACCCCGGCTAGTGCTCAGAGGCAGAGTGGTGGCTGAGGATGCAGTTGTAGACGTGCTACCAGTACTCCTCCTCTGTCCAGGAAGGCGCAAGGTAACTTGGTCGTCAGCTGCATCCTCCTCCACCGCCTCTGTTGACCTCCTCGAGTGCCTGACTGTGGGTTGACAGTAGGTGGGATCTAGAACTAACTCATCAAGCGTTCTGTTTGCACTCCCCTCACTTTCAGACCTAGCCTCTTCCTGCCCTGACCGAATATTTAAGTTGTCATCCCAATCTGGTATCTGCGTCTCATCGTCATCAGTATGTTCCTCAATGTCTCTACCAACAGGTGTTACAGTTTGTGAATAAGGGTCAACATTATGCTCAGGAATTTGGTCCTCATGGCCTGAATCTGAGTCACAAAGGTTCTGGGCATCACTGCAGACCATTTCCTGGTCTGTGCTCACTGTAGCTTGGGAGCAGACCTCTGATTCCCAGGCTATAGTGTGACTGAACAGCTCTGCAGACTCAGCCATCTCTGTTACACCATACTGTGCAGGGCGGATGGAGACTTGAGAGCTGGGAGAAAGCAAGTGTGATTGGGATGACAACTCAGAGGACTGGTTCTTTTTTTGGATGCGGTAGTTGAGGTGGAGGAGAGGGCACTTGTTGGAGCACTTGAGATCCATTCAAGCTTGTGCTTTTTTTGTGCATCATCTACCTTTTGTTACAGTTGTTCGGGTCCGTAGAAAAGGGAGCACATCGGATTGTCCACAGAAAGTAGTAGACATCTTACTTTTGCTGGAAGATGGCCTATCTTCAGCAGATGTTAATGTAGCTTTGCCACCTTCCCCACGGACAAAAACTTTTTTTCCTTTTCCAACACGCCTGTTCCCCTTTCCACCAGCATCTGTCATTTTGCCATTCATTTTGATAGCGACAAGATTGGCCACTTAAAATGTGGTAGTAAAAATTGAGAGGTGGTGTAGATTGCAGAGGTGGTCTAGCTTTATTGACAGCTGAAGAAACAACACTGACTATCCCTGACAATGCAACTATGGCCCTTAAAGTTTCAGCAGTGTTTGCTATTATAATAGCTTAGTAAAAATGAGCAGGAGGGTGGAATACAGAGGTGCTGGAAATTGCTTGGCACCAGTGGGACACTAATGGAGTATAACAGCCTCTTTTTGGATGCCACTAAGTTTCAGCAGTGTTTGCTATTATAATAGCTTAGTAAAAATGAGCAGGAGGGTGGAATGCAGAGGTGATGGAAATTGCTTGGCACCAGTGGGACACTAATGGAGTACAACAGCCACTTTTTGGATGCCACTAAGTTTCAGCAGTGTTTGCTATTATAATAGCTTAGTAAAAATGAGCAGGAGGGTTGAATGCAGAGGTGCTGGAAATTGCTTGGCACCAGTGGGACACTAATGGAGTACAACAGCCACTTTTTGGATGCCACTACGTTTCAGCAGTGTTTGCTATTATAATAGCTTAGTAAAAATGAGCAGGAGGGTGGAATGCAGAGGTGTTGGAAATTGCTTGGCACCAGTGGGACACTAATGGAGTACAACAGCCACTTTTTGGATGCCACTAAGTTTCAGCAGTGTTTGCTATTATTATAATAGCTTAGTAAAAATGAGCAGGAGGGTTGAATGCAGAGGTGCTGGAAATTGCTTGGCACCAGTGGGACACTAATGGAGTACAACAGCCACTTTTTGGATGCCACTAAGTTTCAGCAGTGTTTGCTATTATAATAGCTTAGTAAAAATGAGCTGGAGGGTGGAATGCAGAGGTGCTGGAAATTGCTTGGCACCAGTGGGACACTAATGGAGCACAACAGCCACTTTTTGGATGCCACTAAGTTTCAGCAGTGTTTGCTATTATAATAGTTTAGTAAAAATGAGCAGGAGGGTGAAATGCAGAGGTGGTGGGACTTGCTTGGCACAAGTGGCACAATAATGGAGTACAGCAGCCACTCTTTGGATGGCACTAACTGGCAGCACTCTTTTCAATTAAAATGGCTTTGCAAAAATGTGCAGGAGGGTAGAATGCAGAGGTGGTGGAACTTGCTTGGCACAAGTGGCACAATAATGGAGTACAGGAGCCACTCTTTGGATGGCACTAACTGGCAGCACTCTTTTCAATTAAAATGGCTTTGCAAAAATGTGCAGGAGGGTAGAATGCAGAGGTGGTGGGACTTGCTTGGCAGAAGTGGCACAATAATGGAGTACAGCAGCCACTCTTTTGATGGCACTAACTGGCAGCAATCTTTTCAATTAAAATGACTTTGCAAAAATGTGCAGGAGGGTAAGATGCAGAGGTGGTGGGACTTGCTTGGCACAAGTGGCACAATAATGGAGTACAGCAGCCACTCTTTGGATGGCACTAACTGGCAGCACGCTTTTCAATTAAAATGGCTTTGCAAAAATGTGCAGGAGGGTAGAATGCAGAGGTGGTGGGACTTGCTTGGCACAAGTGGCACAATAATGGAGTACTGCAGCCACTCTTTGGATGGCACTAACTGGCAGCACTCTTTTCAATTAAAATGGCTTTGCAAAAATGTGCAGGAGGGTACAGTGGCCGGGTTGTGGGTCAGTGTAGAGGAAAGGAAGCCTCACTTTCTATCCCTCCTAATGGTGAAATAAAGGAAAAGAGGGTGCGCTCCTGTGTAAAATCTAATGATAACTTATTACGTGTGCAGTGTGATGGTCACACTCACCTGATCCTGTTGTACGTCAGGTACAAAACTGGGGAGATAGCCGAAGGGAGGTCCACGGTGTACCGCTATGGCATCAGCAGGGATCTCGTCCTTTCCAGCCCGCAGTATTTCCAGCTCAGGCCGCCGCTCACGCGATCGATATCCCACATGGAGAACACAGCCGCCAGACCAGCACTGAGCTGCAGCTCCTCCTCTGTGGTGGACGGACCCGTAGATCAGATGCCGGTGACTCACCGGCCCTTCAGAGGCTTGATGTGATTCAAGCAAAGTCTTGGAATAGCTGCAGCAGCCCCGTGCACTCCAGGAAGGAGAAGAAGAATGGATTAGGGGAGAATGGATTAAATATAATTAAAAAAAAAAAAGGAAAAAAAAAAAAAAAAAATTTAAAAAAAAATTAAAAAAAAAAAAAAAATGTACGGTTTAGCCCTGTATTAGAACCGTACATTTTTTTTTTCCTTTTTTTTTTTTTTAATTATATTTAATCCATTCTCACCATTTATTTGTAAATTTTAAATCTCAAAATCTAAATTTCATATCTTCTTGTTTTTAAAGTAATTTCCTTGATGAGTCTTTTATTCATGTTTATTAATTTTTAAATATATTTCAAAAGATTTTTTTAATGATAAGGGTATCACAATATACTTGAGACAAAATATATTTGTGGTTTCTTGAACATCGCTGTTAAATGTGAGTATGTATAATTGATTTTTGTGAGGCGAGGTCCCTGAAAACCCTGCTGATTGATCATTATGATCCATATGTTGAATTAATCAAGGGGTGTGGGGACCTACATATTCATGTATATATAAGGCATACCACTTCATATGATTGTTGCTACCTGAGGAAGGGGGAACATTTAACCCCGAAACGCGTTGGGGCTTATAATCTTGCAATAAAAAAAGTTTTTTGGAACAATACCATCATCTTTATGAACTTTAATAGCAGCGCAGCCAATACCGTGGTTTTTTCATTATCCCCTAATCCATCCTAATGGTGAAATGCAGCAAGGAATTCCCTGAGCTTAGGTACACAGACGCTGTTATCTGAAGCTGTATACAGCGTTTCCACGGACCTGACTATCACCTATGGCTCGGAGCCTGAGGAAATTAGCCCTGAAAAGGGCTGAAATAAACTTCTGTCCCTAATCTGTAGAACGCTGTGTGTATAGCGTACACAGCAGGACCGGCGACAGGAGCTGCGTGAGCGGTGACTGACACCCAGACGCAGAAGGCAGATAATGGCGTCCTGAGGGAAAATGGTCGTATTTATAATGCAAGGACATGTGACATTGACAGCCTATGACACATGCCCTTGCTTGTCTGGCAAAAAGTCCACTTAGCCGTGTGTCTGTCTGGGATTGGCTGACATGCTGGCCCGCCCGCCCGCCCGCCCCGCGCGCTTAGAAAAAAAAAAAATGGCGATCGGCATTTTCTCAGCACCACAGATCTAATACCAGTCTCCCCCGCACACTATACGCTGAAATTTGATAATAGTGTGAATCACAGAGTGACTCACACTATTACAGTGAAAAGCCAGCTAGTAATTAGCTAGGCTTTTTGCTGATAGAACCGTTCTCGAACGTAACTAGAGCTGCCGAACTTTTAGCAAAAAGTTCGAGTTCTAGTTTTATCTAGAACACCCCCCAAAATCACTCAAACCGCGAACTGGAGAACCTCGAACCGCGCTCAACTCTAGTTACAGTTGTTCGGTTCCGTAAAAAAGGTAGAACATCTGATTGTCCACGGAAAGTAGTAGACATCTTACATTTGCTGGAAGATGGCCTTTCTTCAGCAGATGTTAATGTAGCTTTCCCACCTACCCCATGGACACAAACTTTTTTTCCTTTTCCAACACGCCTGTTCCCCTTTCCACCAGCATCTGTCCTTTTGCCACTCATTTTGTTAGCAACAAGATTGGACACTTAAAATGTGGTAGCAAAAATGGAGAGATGGTGTAGATTGCAGAGGTGGTCTAGCTTTATTGACAGCTGAAGAACCAACACTGACTATTCCAGTCAATTTTAGTATGCCCTTAACAGTGGCAGCACAGTTTGCAATTAGAATTGCGTAGCAAAAATGGACAGGTGGGTAGAATGCACAGGTGCTGTACCGTGATTGGCAGCAAAGTAACACTTTGGTAGTATCACAGACAATTTTAGTATGCCCCTAACAGTGGCAGCACAGTTTGCAATTAGAATTGCGTAGCAAAAACTGGGCAGGTGGGTAGAATGCACGGGTGCTGGACAGCGTACAACAAAGGAACACTAACTTAGTATTCCAGACACTTTTAGGATGCCCCAAAAAGTGTCAGCTCTTTGGGGAAATAAAATAGCGTGGCAAAAATGGGCAAGTGGGTAGAATGCACTGGTGCTGTGGGTCACTGGACAGCAAAGGAACACTAACTTAGTATTCCAGAAACTTTTAGGATGCCCCAAAAAATGTCAACCCTTTGGGGAAATAAAATAGCGTGGCAAAAATGGGCAGGTGGGTAGAATGCACGGGTGCTGTAGGTAGCAGGACAAAAAAGGAACACTAACTTAGTTTTCCAGACACTTTTAGGATGCCACAAAAAGCGTCAGCTCTTTGGGAAAATAAAATAGTGTGGCAAAAATGGGCAGGTGGGTAGAATGCACGGGTGCTGTAGGTAGCAGGACAGCAAAGCAACACTAACTTAGTATTCCAGACACTTTTAGGATGCCCCAAAAAGTGTCAGCTCTTTGGGGAAATAAAATAGCGTGGCCAAAATTGGCAGTAGGTAGAATGCACGGGTGCTGTGGGTCACTGGACAGCAAAGGAACATTAACTTAGTATTCCAGACACTTCTGGATGTCACAAAAAGTGTCAGCTCTTTGGGGAAATAAATTAGCGTGGCAAAAATGGGCAGGTGGGTAGAATGCACGGGTGCTGTAGGTAGCAGGACAGCAAAGCAACACTAACTTAGTATTCCAGACACTTTTAGGATGCCCCAAAAAGTGTCAGCTCTTTGGGGAAATAAAATAGCGTGGCCAAAATTGGCAGTAGGTAGAATGCACGGGTGCTGTGGGTCACTGGACAGCAAAGGAACATTAACTTAGTATTCCAGACACTTCTGGATGTCACAAAAAGTGTCAGCTCTTTGGGGAAATAAAATAGCGTGGCACAAATGGGCAGGTAGGTGGAATGCATGGGTGCTGTGGGTAGCAGGACAGCAAAGGAACACTAACTTAGTATTCCAGACACTTTTAGGATGCCCCAAAAAGTGTCAACTCTTTGGGGAAATAAAATAGCGTGGCAAAAATAGGCAGGTGGGTAGAATGCATGGGTGCTGTAGGTAGCAGAACAACAAAGGAACACTAACTTAGTATTTCAGACACTTTTAGATGCCACAAAAATTGTCAGCTCTTTGGAGAAATAAAATAGCGTGGCAAAAATGGCCAGGTGAGTAGAATGCATGGGTGCTGTAGGTAGCAAGGTAGCAGGACAGCAAAGGAACACCAACTTAGTATTCCAGACACTTTTAGGATGCCACAAAAAGTGTCAGCTCTTTGGGGAAATAAAATAGCGTGGCAAAAATGGGCAGGTGGGTAGAATGCATGGGTGGTGTGGGTCACTGGACAGCAAAGGAACACTAATTTAGTATTCCAGACACTTTTAGGATGCCACAAAAAGTGTCAGCTCTTTGGGGAAATAAAATAGCGTGGCAAAAATGGGCAGGTAGGTAGAATGCACGGGTGCTGTAGGTAGCAGGACAGCAAAGGAAGCCTCACTTTCTATCCCTGCTAATGAAAAAATGCAGCAAGGAATTGCCTGAGCTGAGGTAGCCAGACGCTGTTATCTAAAGCAATGCACAGCGTTAGCACGGACCTGCCTAGCATCTATGGCTATGAACGCATGAAAATCAGCCCTGAAAATGGCTGAAATAACCAGGGGTCCCTAATCCCTAAAGCGCTGTGTAGATTGCACTGTATGTCTATAGCGCACACAGTAGCAGCAGCAGCAGCTGGAGCAGTGACTGTCACCCACACGCAGCAGAGAGATAATGGCGGCGACGGGGAAAATGGCCGTGTCTTATAAGGCAAGGACATGTGACATGCACAGCCTATGACACCTGCCCTTGCTTGTTAGGCAAAAATCCACTTAGCTGTGTGTGTGTCTGTGATTGGCTGACAGCCTGGCCCGCCCCACTGTATGCGCGGTTTGTGAAAAAAAAAAAATGGCGATTGCCATTCTTTCAGCACTCAGCAGCAGCACTGATCTAAACCCCGTCCCCCCGCACACTATACGCTGAATTTTGATAATAGCATGATTCACAATGACTCACACTTTTACAGTGAAAAGCCAGCTTGTAACTAGCTAGGGTTTTTGTTGATCGAACTGTTCTCGAACGTTACTCGAACTGTCGAACTTTTAGCAAAAGGCTCGAGTTCGTCGAACGACTCGAACACCCCCCAAAATCACTCGAACATGAAACTGGCGAACCTCGAACATCGCTCATCTCTAGTAGTTCCTCCTTGAAATCCTGGTGACCCACTGAGTTGTTTTTCCAGCCCCAGCTCTCTACATACTATCCACTGAACAAAACCAAGATAACCAATAGGCTTCCAGGCCAGAATTCTGTTTTCTCCAGCCAGAGCTCCAGCAATACTGCATTTTACCAGGAGAAATATACCTACCATCTAGTACCGCACCACAGTGGTAACAACAGGCAAATACAGGCAATAAATACAAAGTTGTGAGAACCACTTTAAAATAGCAAGATTAGTAACACTTCATGTAAAACCATGTCAAATATGAACACAAAACATATATACTGTAAACAAAAAGGTAAGTGCCCGAGACCAACCACAGAGAATGAAGCTAAATGACCATGCGGGAGGAGGGAAGAAAAGCGTCACCACGCGAATCGCCATGTACAATGGCGGCTTCCTCAGGGGCATGGTGTATTATCCGGATTGATCCCAGCTATTTCCCTGTGGTGTCCTCTTCCCTCTGCTTTATTCCAAGCAGTCAGACACACTGTCACACAGGGTGAGGGGCACGGTCTGACTGCCCCCAATCACAGACGCTGACACTGCTGATGGGCAAGTGAAGCAGTGCATATGCATGAGTTAATGAGCAGCCCCTGAAGTAGTGTTACCATTGCACGGGAGACTGGTAAGTATAATGCGCCTGCCCTAATCCTCCTATCCCTTCTACCACGATTTTAAAGTGCCTGATTTGGGTCCCAATAGACTTACAGTCAGGGCCAGAAATATTTGGACAGTGACACAAGTTTTGTTATTTTAGCTGTTTACAAAAACATGTTCAGAAATACAATTATATATATAATATGGGCTGAAAGTGCACACTCCCAGCTGCAATATGAGAGTTTTCACATCCAAATCGGAGAAAGGGTTTAGGAATCATAGCTCTGTAATGCATAGCCTCCTCTTTTTCAAGGGACCAAAAGTAATTGGACAAGGGACTCTAAGGGCTGAAATTAACTCTGAAGGCGTCTCCCTCGTTAACCTGTAATCAATGAAGTAGTTAAAAGGTCTGGGGTTGATTACAGGTGTGTGGTTTTGCATTTGGAAGCTGTTGCTGTGACCAGACAACATGCGGTCTAAGGAACTCTCAATTGAGGTGAAGCAGAACATCCTGAGGCTGAAAAAAAAGAAAAAATCCATCAGAGAGATAGCAGACATGCTTGGAGTAGCAAAATCAACAGTCGGGTACATTCTGAGAAAAAAGGAATTGACTGGTGAGCTTGGGAACTCAAAAAGGCCTGGGCGTCCACGGATGACAACAGTGGTGGATGATCGCCGCATACTTTCTTTGGTGAAGAAGAACCCGTTCACAACATCAACTGAAGTCCAGAACACTCTCAGTGAAGTAGGTGTATCTGTCTCTAAGTCAACAGTAAAGAGAAGACTCCATGAAAGTAAATACAAAGGGTTCACATCTAGATGCAAACCATTCATCAATTCCAATAATAGACAGGCCAGAGTTAAATTTGCTGAAAAACACCTCATGAAGCCAGCTCAGTTCTGGAAAAGTATTCTATGGACAGATGAGACAAAGATCAACCTGTACCAGAATGATGGGAAGAAAAAAGTTTGGAGAAGAAAGGGAACGGCACATGATCCAAGGCACACCACATCCTCTGTAAAACATGGTGGAGGCAACGTGATGGCATGGGCATGCATGGCTTTCAATGGCACTGGGTCACTTGTGTTTATTGATGACATAACAGCAGACAAGAGTAGCCGGATGAATTCTGAAGTCTACCGGGATATACTTTCAGCCCAGATTCAGCCAAATGCCGCAAAGTTGATCGGATGGCGCTTTATAGTACAGATGCACAATGACCCCAAGCATACAGCCAAAGCTACCCAGGAGTTCATGAGTGCTAAAAAGTGGAACATTCTGCAATGGCCAAGTCAATCACCAGATCTTAACCCAATTGAGCATGCATTTCACTTGCTCAAATCCAGACTTAAGACGGAAAGACCCACAAACAAGCAAGACCTGAAGGCTGCGGCTGTAAAGGCCTGGCAAAGCATTAAGAAGGAGGAAACCCAGCGTTTGGTGATGTCCATGGGTTCCAGACTTAAGGCAGTGATTGCCTCCAAAGGATTCGCAACAAAATATTGAAAATAAAAATATTTTGTTTGGGTTTGGTTTATTTGTCCAATTACTTTTGACCTCCTAAAATGTGGAGTGTTTGTAAAGAAATGTGTACAATTCCTACAATTTCTATCAGATATTTTTGTTCAAACCTTCAAATTAAACATTACAATCTGCACTTGAATTCTGTTGTAGAGGTTTCATTTCAAATCCAATATGGTGGCATGCAGAGCCCAACTCGCAAAAATTGTGTCACTGTCCAAATATTTCTGGACCTAACTGTATATGGAGATCAGATATTCGGAATTATTTTATTTTATTTTTTTTTTTTTTTTTAAAACTGCAGTTGGACGACCCTGGATATCTGTTGGATCGCCCATCACTATTTATGATTCTAGGGGTTTTTTTTAGAAGTTTTTAGAGTTCTTTGGTATTAAAGCACACCAATCACCAGGATGACATACCTTTAGTGATCAGCTAGGATGTATAGGTTTTGAAATACAAGCAAGTAAAGTTTGTAAACTCAGCAGTTGGTGAGTTGGTGCAGTTGCAGCAGCTGATAGCTGGGGTAGGTTCATAGCTATTTCCTCCCCTTGTTAATTATGCTAATTCTATTATACAATTGTTTTACTTTGTGACTAAAAGGACCTGTGCTGACGTCATACCTGTTTCGGACGTGTACCGCCCCAGCAGCGGTCAAACCGCTCGGATCCGGGTGTCGCTACTCGTGGCTCGAGGGTCTCCGGACCTGGGGGCTCAGGGTCACTCCAAAACGTGATGGGGGGTTATTTACAGGGGAATTAGATAATTTGTGACACCACCCGTGGTGTGTGGTAATAGGGAGTACCGCCACTGCCGTTGGGAATACCTGGTGTGATGGAGTGGGGCAGCCAGATGACGTTACCCTATGACGATGATTTAGCTGACCACTAAAGGTATGTATAGAATGAGCATGATAGTGCCAGAATAGCACTGGCTTTAGGTTATATAGGAAAACCCTGATAATTGGTGCGCTTTAATAATATTATTATATTTCACTTCTATTTCACGTAGTTTTTCATTTAGGTATCACACGGATATGTGTGTGTATATTTGTGAGGAAGATGTCCGAAGAGTGGAAAAAAGAAAAAGAGTAACTAAGAGAAGATCTTAGAATAGAATACATTCTATTATATAAAGCTGTGTGTGTGTGTGTGTGTATATATGTCTGCTAAAGAAATCACCACCATCGCATTTACAATGATGAAATTTTGCACAGCCACCTCATTTGACTCAGGGAACGTCATACACTATGTTTTGAGGGGAAAATTTAACCCACACACAGACAGACACACAGACACACACAGACCAGACATAGAGACACACACACACACAGAGACACACAGAGACTGATACAGAGAGACACACACACACACACACACACACACACACTCACAGAAAGAGACTGTAATGCCTGTCTGGATCCACAGACTCAGACGGGCTGTAATGGACAGGCTAGAGGGAAGCCACTCACCAAGCAGGACCCCCAGAACCCTGAAACCTTTAACCCCTATAAAGGGATTTGGAATTACACAGGGCCCTGGAGATCACTACTTATGGAAGGCTGCAGTCTGAGAGAGTAGTCATCAGGCAGGGTCAAACCAGGAATTGCAGTGTGGCGCCCCTGACCTGGTCAGCCACCACTGAGTACTGCACCCATGCTGGGGACAGTACAAAACAGGTAATCCAGAAGGCTGACCGAGGTGTGACTACACAGGCGCATAGTGATCAGGTCTCACACATTTACCTTTGAGAGGACCCCTGGGGATCCCAGGAGGGGGCGAAGCCTCCATCTCCACTCGAGGGGTGGAGGGGGCGAAGCCTCCATCTCCACTCGAGGGGTGTGGTAGAGAGCCTGGTTGCTAGGTGACGTAGGCAAGAACAGGAGAGGAGGGAAGAGTGAGCCGAGGACAGTTGAGTGGTGAAGTTCAGGGAGGGCAGAAGCAGACCCTGTAGCTCTACACAATTCTGACAACGTACGCGCAGTGACTACCGACGGGGGAGAACGGTCACCTGGGAGTGCTGCCCGAAATCCACACACAGCTAAAGAGAGAGCAACGGAGTGGAAAGTAAGGAGACTGTCAGGGAGAACCAGGCCCAAACGGGTAGCAGGTCCCAGTGCAGGGATAGATTCACCTTTCCTTTGCCAAACCTGCATGAGGGGGCACTTTACACCCCCAAGACAACACCACAGAGTCCGCAGCCACGTAGCCAAAGTTAGGGCCCATAGCTCACAGGAGGCAAGCAGCCGGAGTGACCTGGTCCAGGCTACAAGCAAACGGGCCAAAAAGAAGGGGAGACAGGCACCAGCAACTTCCCTGGGCGACCCCAGCAGGGCTTCAAGCAGGGGTTACCCCAAAACACAACGGGCTAAGGAAGGCGAGTTGGTAGCCACCCTCATCAGTCAGCCTGAAGGACACCTGGTTCCAGCCTGGTTCATCCCAGCTACGCCCGGGTTACTCACCCTGCCACCATCAGTGAGTAAAATCCCTGAAAGACATCCTGCTTGTGCGTGTGAGTCATTCTGCGACTTGTAGTTCCACACACCTACACGGGACCCTGGGGCATGCCTCACTCTCAGGAGGCTATTACAACTGACTGCACCTACTATCAGCCCCAGGCACCCCTAACCTGCAGTGGCGGTCCCCACTGACCGCAATTCTGAGAGTGGCGTCACGACAATCAAAATAGAGGATTTCCTACCTGTGACGAGATCCAGCCGAGTGGAGTCCCTGAAGGTAATGCACCGCTGCACCGACACCGAGCCTCGGGGCCCCACACATCTGGCGTCACGAACAGGATAAGGACTAGACCTGTTCAGACAGGTGACCATGTGCCTGGGCGGTCCGCTTGGAAAATTGGAAGCGCCGCCATATTGCCACCATGAAAAGCGCGCTGAAAAACAACAGCAGCCCGCGCTGGGAGAAGTTACCGCCCACGAAGAGGTGTGGCTACCCAGAGATCCCCTGGAGAGTCCTGTCCTCGCAAGTGATGAGAGCGGAGGCGTTCAGAGACGTCGGGAAGGAAAGGGAGCCAGAAGCCTGCTGCTGGAAAAGGCAGAGCGGAAACTGATAAGCCTGCTGTTGGGAGAAGAGTTCAAGGCAGTGAAGGAACTGGCACTGAGACTGCAAGGAAGAGTCGGAGGTCTGCTGCTGAGAAAAGATCTGCAGAGCGGCGACGACGTGGTGAAGATGGCGTCTGAAGATAGGAGCCCAGAGCCGGGTTCCGCTGCCTGGTGGTCCTGGGAGCTTGCCCAGTTCAGTAACCGACTGGAAGCGAGGATCGTGCAGCAGATCCGAGAGGGACGTGCGGAGCTGCAGGAGATGGCTGCGGCGGTTCAGGCCTATGAGAGGGGAACCGCACGACGAGTGCCAGACCGAGCGGCGACGACTCAGGCCCCGACGATGTTACCAATGGGTGAGTCCTGTGTTGCCCCTGTCAGCGCGAGTGCCCCGACCCTTGCTGCCATGCCCGCGGTCCCTGAAGAGGCGCCCGGCGCTGCAACGCTGAATCAGGCCGCAGCCACGCCAGGTGCGGCCCGCCAAGCCCAGGCCGCCGCAACGATGCCCAGCCCGGCCCGCAAAGATCCGGCTGCCACCGCGACCCTCCTCCACGCCGCAGGTGTGACGCTGACCCAGGCCGCCGCCATGCTAGGCCCGGCCCACCAAGACCCCACCGCAGCAGCGACGCTCGTCCGCACCGCAAGTGAGGTGCTGAACCAGGCCGCAGCCACGTCAGGTGCGGCCCGCCAAGGACTGGCTGCATCCGCGACGCCAATCCAGGCCGCAGAAGCGCCCAGCCCGGCCCGCCAAGACCAGGCCGCTGCCCCGCCAGGCTCGGCCCGCCAAGACCAGGCCGCTGCCACGCCAGGCTCGGCCCGCCAAGACAAGACTGAACAATTATTTACCCCGGCCTGCAAGGCCAGAGCAGACACCGCTCCCCAGTCCAAGGAAGTCCCTGCTAGGAAGTCCCTGCTGGGGGAGGACCCCGAATACTGGAAGCTGAAGGCTGATCTGGAGGCCCACTTCCCAAAGGAGATGGTGGACCGGTATCTGCTCCCCCCGCATACTCACAGGAAGACTCCTGCAACATTCATGCCAAAGGGTCCCCCGCCCTGGCCTGCTGATGAAAATCCATCCCTAGCGCTGCCACCAGAGGAGTGCCCAGAAGAACTAAGGGGGAGGGGAGGCCAGGAAGCTGAGAAGCTGACCCCAGAGCCATCAGCAGTGGATGCAGCACCAGTCCAAGAGCCCGAGATGCTGCCATACTCCCGCTGGGATGAAGAGGGCCCGACATCCTCCGCTGAGGAAGATTTGCCCAGATACCACACCTGGGAGCCTGCAAGCAGTGAAGTAGCAGCCCAGCAGAACCCAGCCCGCAAGACACGGCGCCGCAGCAGGACAAGGGATCCACCTGCACAGCAATCTCCAGATAGAAAAGACGAAGTAACAGCCAGAGACTTGGAGGAGAAGCAGTCATTAAGGAGAGCTAAATCCCAGGTCAGAGGCCCACTTTGTCGTGGAGTAGTGGAAGACTTTAGTTTAAAATCAGGATATGGCTTTATAGTTGTACCTGGAATGAAAGAAGGCATCTTTGTGAACAGAAGGGATGTGAGAGCACATTTACCTAGAGGACATCCAGGAAGAAACCTACAGATAGGAGACTCAGTAGAATTTACAAAGCACCAAGGAGAACGCGGATGGTACGCACTAGATGTTACACCATGCCCCAGAAATCCCTACAGTAAACCTGCTGTCTCAACACTACAAGATAAAGAAAGAGAAAAAGAAACAGACACAGAAGAAGAGGAAAGAAAAGACAAAGAACCCATTGATGAGACCACTACAGATGATGACAGAGATGGAGAAAGCAACAGGTGCCGCAGCCCTACAGGCCCAAGCCCTGGTAAGGAGGAAGAAGGAGCAAAGTCCATGTAAAGTAAAGTACAGCAGTTACAAGTTTTGACAAGTTTCGCAACGTTTACATGTTCAAGAAATGTGCCCACATGAACTAATGTGAGAAACCTCTTTTTGCACTTTGAAAAATGAACCTTAAGGCTATGAACTGGCTATAGCCACAAACTCTCGCAGTGTTTATAGTTACCCCAGAGGTACAACCACTACCAGGGAGCACGCCTGTTTATGGGGCCTGGCTCTCCACCACAAAGAGGGTACCTGGTCAGCACCAACTGTGGAGGCCGCCTCTACATCCTGCTAGAAGTGGCTGAAGGCGCGGCTCCACCAGGCCAGGTATACCCTGAAACCACCAGACCATGAAAGCCGCCTCTACATCCTGCCAGAAGTGGCTGAAGGCGCGGCCAACAGGAGAGGCAGATGGGAAGAAAGGTCTGGGAAAGCTGATGGCCCAGACCTGGTTACCAAAAGAAACCGGTGACCTGCCGCCTGAGAGGGTTTAGGGTGGGTTAACGGACTTGTGAGTGGAGGGTGGTGATGTATGGTACCTGTTGGTTTTAAAACGTTTTACCATGTTTTACTGTTTTATGCATTTTAAAATGTTGTCTTGCAGCCCGAGGACGTGCTGGTGATAACTAAGGGGGAATGTGGCGCCCCTGACCTGGTCAGGCACCACTGAGTACTGCACCCATGCTGGGGACAGTACAAAACAGGTAATCCAGAAGGCTGACCGAGGTGTGACTACACAGGCGCATAGTGATCAGGTCTCACACATTTACCTTTGAGAGGACCCCTGGGGATCCCAGGAGGGGGCGAAGCCTCCATCTCCACTCGAGGGGTGGAGGGGGCGAAGCCTCCATCTCCACTCGAGGGGTGTGGTAGAGAGCCTGGTTGCTAGGTGACGTAGGCAAGAACAGGAGAGGAGGGAAGAGTGAGCCGAGGACAGTTGAGTGGTGAAGTTCAGGGAGGGCAGAAGCAGACCCTGTAGCTCTACACAATTCTGACAACGTACGCGCAGTGACTACCGACGGGGGAGAACGGTCACCTGGGAGTGCTGCCCGAAATCCACACACAGCTAAAGAGAGAGCAACGGAGTGGAAAGTAAGGAGACTGTCAGGGAGAACCAGGCCCAAACGGGTAGCAGGTCCCAGTGCAGGGATAGATTCACCTTTCCTTTGCCAAACCTGCATGAGGGGGCACTTTACACCCCCAAGACAACACCACAGAGTCCGCAGCCACGTAGCCAAAGTTAGGGCCCATAGCTCACAGGAGGCAAGCAGCCGGAGTGACCTGGTCCAGGCTACAAGCAAACGGGCCAAAAAGAAGGGGAGAGAGGCACCAGCAACTTCCCTGGGCGACCCCAGCAGGGCTTCAAGCAGGGGTTACCCCAAAACACAACGGGCTAAGGAAGGCGAGTTGGTAGCCACCCTCATCAGTCAGCCTGAAGGACACCTGGTTCCAGCCTGGTTCATCCCAGCTACGCCCGGGTTACTCACCCTGCCACCATCAGTGAGTAAAATCCCTGAAAGACATCCTGCTTGTGCGTGTGAGTCATTCTGCGACTTGTAGTTCCACACACCTACACGGGACCCTGGGGCATGCCTCACTCTCAGGAGGCTATTACAACTGACTGCACCTACTATCAGCCCCAGGCACCCCTAACCTGCAGTGGCGGTCCCCACTGACCGCAATTCTGAGAGTGGCGTCACGACAATCAAAATAGAGGATTTCCTACCTGTGACGAGATCCAGCCGAGTGGAGTCCCTGAAGGTAATGCACCGCTGCACCGACACCGAGCCTCGGGGCCCCACAGCAGAACAGTGACAGAATCGGCAGGCAAGGATGTAATCACAAAACAATCAGTGGTCAAATCCGGATCGGACAGCGCGGTACATAAACAGCAGGCAGGAGAGGTAGTCAGGAAACAAGCAGATATCAGCACACGGGAACTATACAAATCTGACGCCCTGGACAAGCCAGGTAGTCACAGATAGAGCCCCGCACAACACCAGTCCCCTCACTAGGTAACACCAGCCAACCACATTAAACCCTAGTGACCCCCCTCAGGGCTGGATGGACACACCAGGGGGGCAGAGCCAGGCGGTTGGCATGCCCACCGAGGAGTTCAGAGAGCTTGAGGCAGGAAAACAGCACACAAAAGCAGTGGAGTTCAGTTGAGAGTGGAGTGGAGGAGGTCAGGCCTGTGTGACAGGCCTGTGACAGACTGACAGGTGCCAAGGTAGGAGCCCTGGTACCTTTTGGCTAGGACGCATATGGAGGCCTCTGTCTGCAGGAGCCGGGAAGACGGCTCGGTGGAACCATGGTGGACCGGGACAGGGTAGTAGCCCGCCGGTACCGACCCGAGGAACAGACTCGGAAACCGGAGCACAAGAGGGGGTACTCAGACCCTGAAACGAGGTCTAGAAACTACTGGACTGACTTAATTAACTGATTGCGGTCTGGACTTTAGGTCCTCTCCTACCCAAAGTCCCTCATAGAAGACAACAGCCCAACGAGGGGGATAAGCAGCCACCGCCACGGCTCAGAGATCCCACGGGCCAGCGTCTGCGGGCAAAGGGTTCCTCCGACATACACAAGGTGGGGAGCGGACTCCTGTATTGCAAGTTCAGGTAGTCCATCATCACAACCAGGTGCAGGAGAAAGGCAGAGACCACCAACCGGGTGGGGGAACCCGACTGCAGCCGGCGGCGGGCGCCAACCACCATCATCTTGGTTTACCAGAGACGCGAGTGTTTCATTCTAATAGTGAGTACACCAGTGCCCTCCGGCCGCCCATCTCCCTGCACCACCAAAGCACCCCCAATGGGTCCCGGGGCCACCATCCCTGCCCACAGAGGGGTTAACAACTTGCTGCGTACCATCTCCCCCAGGTGCCCCGTAACTGCAGCGGTGGTATCCACCTTCACCACATCCCATGGGTGGCGTCACAAACTTAAAACACGGCTCCGGCCGTACACCTACGTCCCCAAACCGCCAACGCCCTTTTAGATCGGAGTAACCGCAGGGGCCCCCGGGTCCGGAGACGCTCGAGCGACCCACCAGCGAGCCCTGATCCGAGCAGCTTGGTTGCAGCCGAGCACGAGGCGGCACACCCCGATTTCCTGGCGTCACGAACAGGATACTTACCCATCCACTTACCTTGTGGAAGTGTGCCTTGAAGTGAAGTCAGCGGTGATTCGGATTTTCAAAATCCGCCATCTTGCCGCCATCTTTTGGCGCGAAGATTCCCGCCAGAGTCTTCTTCCCTGCGAAAAGAGCGCTAAAATTGAAGCCCCGCCTCCTGGGAACGTGGCGGCGCTCGCTCCGGTCGCAGGAGCGGGTGAGGCCGCGGCGCCTGCGGTCACCCAGGTAATGCCAATCTCCTTGCCCTATGTGCCCGGTGGTGCCTGGCTACCACAGTACGATAGGAAGCCTATTGCGCTGCCGTTGTTCCGGAAGAAAATAAGCATAATCCTTGACTTGTATGCCATGACTGGCAAGCAGCGTGCAGCAGTAGTACTCTGTCAGCTGACCGGCGCCGCCGAGCAGGAGGTGGAGACCTGGGCAGACACGGACCGGGCCTCGATAACCGCCATTTTCGATAAACTCCAGGTCACTTTTGAAACCCGTACTGAAGCGGAGTTACGGATGCAGTTTTATCATTGTCGGCAGCACCCGAAGGACAGTGTGGCGCCCCTGACCTGGTCAGGCACCACTGAGTACTGCACCCATGCTGGGGGCAGTACAATACAGGTAATCCAGAAGGCTGACCGAGGTGTGACTACACAGGCGCATAGTAATCAGGTCTCACACATCTACCTTTGGGACATGTCCACTCAAGGGGTGTGGTAGAGAGCCTGGTTGCTAGGTTGCGTAGGCAAGAACAGGAGAGGAGGAAGTAGTGAGCCAGTTAGTGAGTGCAGGGAGAGCAGTCGCATGCAGCAGACCCTGGAGTCTGTCACAAGCTGACAGCGTACGCGCAGTGACTACCGACGGGGGAGATCGGTCACCTGGTAGTGCCACCCGAAATCCACCCAAGGCTAGAGAGAGCAAAGGGGTGGCAGAGTAAGGGGTCTGCCAGGGAGGTACCAGGCCCGCAAGGGTAACAGGTCCCAGTGCAGAGATACATTCACCTTTCTTCTGCCAAACCTGCCGGTGGGGGCACTCCAGACCCACACCATACCAACACAGAGTCCACAGCCACGTAGCAAAGAGAGGGCCCATAGTTCACAGGAGGCAAGCAGCCGGAGTGACCTGGTCCAGGCTACAAGCAAACGGGCCGAAACGAGGGGAGAACAGGAAGCAGCAACTTCCCTGGGTGACCCCCGTAGGGACTTCAAGTCAGGGTCACCACAAAAACACACAGGGCTAAGGAAGGTGAGTTGGTAGTCACCTTCATCAGCCAGCTGGAAGGATACCTGGTTCCAGCCTGGTTCATCCCAGCTACGCCCGGGTTACTCACCCTGTGTTACGGGGGGCTGTCTGATAATAACCTAAAGGAGTATCAGACAGTCAGGGTCCACCGTGCAAAGACTCTGCTGCAGACTATGGCAGAGTGCAATACCTGTTACCTCACAGAAGGATATATTTACATTAAACCAATTAAAAAAAAAAAAACAAAGAAAAAAAACTGCAAAACTGCCCTATGTGAACATAGCTTAAATACTAAGGTAACAAAAACTTCAATACTGAGCGTGTGCACAAGGCCTTGGACCATGTGCACATATTGAGTATTTGGTTAGTTTTTTTTTATTTGTAAGGCCATGTGTGCACGGTCAGCATTTGGTGAGTTTTTTACCTCCGTATCTGTAAAAAATATTGAGGTAATAAAACCTCACCAAATACTCAATGTGTGCACATGGCCTTATTGTAGTAGATGAAAATATATGGGTTTGGGATTGGTGTGGGCAGATGTCTCCAGCCTGCACACTGTGTGTCCCCCTCCATTTTCCGTTTCTCAGGTCATCAAAATGATGAGCCCCAGTCAGAACTGTCAGCCATATGTGTATATCTAATATATAAAGCTGACTGTGTATATGTACAGTTAGGTCCAGAAATATTTGGACAGTGACACAAGTTTTGTTATTTTAGCTGTTTACAAAAACATGTTCAGAAATACAATTATATATATAATATGGGCTGAAAGTGCACACTCCCAGCTGCAATATGAGAGTTTTCACATCCAAATCGGAGAAAGGGTTTAGGAATCATAGCTCTGTAATGCATAGCCTCCTCTTTTTAAAGGGACCAAAAGTAATTGGACAAGGGACTCTAAGGGCTGCAATTAACTCTGAAGGCGTCTCCCTCGTTAACCTGTAATCAATGAAGTAGTTAAAAGGTCTGGGGTTGATTACAGGTGTGTGGTTTTGCATTTGGAAGCTGTTGCTGTGATCAGACAACATGCGGTCTAAGGAACTCTCAATTGAGGTGAAGCAGAACATCCTGAGGCTGAAAAAAAAGAAAAAATCCATCAGAGAGATAGCAGACATGCTTGGAGTAGCAAAATCAACAGTCGGGTACATTCTGAGAAAAAAGGAATTGACTGGTGAGCTTGGGAACTCAAAAAGGCCTGGGCGTCCACGGATGACAACAGTGGTGGATGATCGCCCCATACTTTCTTTGGTGAAGAAGAACCCGTTCACAACATCAACTTAAGTCCAGAACACTCTCAGTGAAGTAGATGTATCTGTCTCTAAGTCAACAGTAAAGAGAAGACTCCATGAAAGTAAATACAAAGGGTTCACATCTAGATGCAAACCATTCATCAATTCAAAAATAGACAGGCCAGAGTTAAATTTGCTGAAAAACACCTCATGAAGCCAGCTCAGTTCTGGAAAAGTATTCTATGGACAGATGAGACCAAGATCAACCTGTACCAGAATGATGGGAAGAAAAAAGTTTGGAGAAGAAAGGGAACGGCACATGATCCAAGGCACACCACATCCACTGTAAAACATGGTGGAGGCAACGTGATGGCATGGGCATGCATGGCTTTCAATGGCACTGGGTCACTTGTGTTTATTGATGACATAACAGCAGACAAGAGTAGCCGGATGAATTCTGAAGTGTACCGGGATATACTTTCAGCCCAGATTCAGCAAAATGCCGCAAAGTTGATCGGACGGCGCTTCATAGTACAGATGGACAATGACCCCAAGCATACAGCCAAAGCTACCCAGGAGTTCATGAGTGCAAAAAAGTGGAACATTCTGCAATGGCCAAGTCAATCACCAGATCTTAACCCAATTGAGCATGCATTTCACTTGCTCAAATCCAGACTTAAGACGGAAAGACCCACAAACAAGCAAGACCTGCGGCTGTAAAGGCCTGGCAAAGCATTAAGAAGGAGGAAACCCAGCGTTTGGTGATGTCCATGGGTTCCAGACTTAAGGCAGTGATTGCCTCCAAAGGATTCGCAACAAAATATTGAAAATAAAAATATTTTGTTTGGGTTTGGTTTATTTGTCCAATTACTTTTGACCTCCTAAAATGTGGAGTGTTTGTAAAGAAATGTGTACAATTCCTACAATTTCTATCAGATATTTTTGTTCAAACCTTCAAATTAAACGTTACAATCTGCACTTGAATTCTGTTGTAGAGGTTTCATTTCAAATCCAATGTGGTGGCATGCAGAGCCCAACTCGCGAAAATTGTGTCACTGTCCAAATATTTCTGGACCTAACTGTATGTATATGTATTGTGTGTATATGTATGTATGTGTGTGTATGTATGTTTGTATGTATGTGTGTGTATGTATGTGTGTGTATGTATGTGTGTATGTTTGTGTGTATGTCCACTAAAGGAATCCGCACTGTCACATTTACAATCACGATATTTTGCACAGACACCCCAGTTAACTCAGGGAATGTTATAGACTATGTTTGAGGGGAAAATTTAACTCCGCGCTATAGTTATTTGCCAAAAAACCCCCTTACATTAAAATCAATGGAGCTGGAAGCTACAGGTCATTAATAGGAGCTGTGATTGGTTGCTATAGGCAACGAAGGACATTATTAGTATAAGAAGCTTATGATATCAGTGGAGAGACTGACAGAAAAGGAAAGAGAGAAAGGGAAAGAGACAGAGACAGCCAGGGAAAGAGACAGACAGACTGCCAGGCAAGGAAAGAGACAGACAGACTACCGGGCAAGGAAAGAGACAGACAGACAGAGACTGCCAGCCAGGAAAAGAGACAGACAGAGACTGCCAGGCAGGACAAGAGACAGACAGACAGAGACTGCCAGGCAGGGAAAGAGACAGACAGACAGACTGCCAGGCAGGGAAAGAGACAGACAGACTGCCAGGCAGGGAAAGAGACAGACAGAGACTGCCAGGCAGGGAGAGAGACAGACAGAGACTGCCAGGCAGGGAAAGAGACAGACAGAGACTGCCAGGCAGGGAAAGAGACAGACAGAGACTGCCAGGCAGGGAAAGAGATAGAAAGACAGAGAGAGACAGACAGAGAAAGAGACAGACTACATGCACATTTACACACAGCCGTACAACAGGCACATTTCCTTACACACACTATACATTACCTCATCTTGAAGCTCTTCACCATTGCAGGGCAGGAGAGCAGACACTGGGAGATGCACGGAGGCTGCAGCAGCTGAATAACAGGACCTGCCACATCACCGGTCATGTGATCAGGCAAAGTCCTTCATCTCAGCCTCCGTTCTGCTCCACTACATTTCCAGTCCTCTTCTGCACTGATCATCACATAGATCAGAGCAGAGAGGACAGCTCTCTATGAGCGACCCGGGCCCCCTCACTGCTCTGATGGTGGCTCTGCACCCTGGGGCCCGGTGAGCAGAGGAATGAAAGGGGAGGGGCCAGGGCTGTCAGCGGCCCCGCCCCCTCCTGGCTTCTGCTCACGGGGCCCCTACAGGAGTCAAGATTGTAATACCCTGATGCCGCCCCCGTCCTGCCGATGTGCTGCAGGGTGGGCGCATTATAATGGGGGTCTGAGCATGGGCCCCCTGGAGCCTCGGTCCCCGGGCGGTAGCCCAGATTGCCCTCATTATAATCTGCCTATGGCTGCAGCCACCGGAGTTCCGGAAGATCTGTCATCACAAGTTTGGCGCCTGAATCAGGACTTCGTCAGGATCCTTGCCGCCCTGCAGCTACCGACGAAAGTTAAGCCAGCAGAGAAGATACAGCTTGCAGACAGCCCGGAAGACGTCCCCTGGATGCAGCGGAGGAGGAACAATGACCCCCGGTATGGACCGCCTGTTTGCTACAATTGTAACAAGACTGGGCACTACTCCAGACGGTGTCCGTTAAACGAGCAACCTCTGAGGCCAAAGGCCAATCCTCAGGAGCAGATCCTCAAGGCCCAGCTGACTGGCGGGATCGATACAAGGGAGGTCGCCCCATCATCTCCCTGGCGGTGGACGGTGTCCCGACTATGGCTCTTCTCGACACCGGGTCGCAGGTAACGACTATACCCTATACGTTGTACCAACGGTATTGGACTGATAGCGAACTTGCCCCCCCCCCGGATTATAGTCTAACCATCATTGCGGCCAATGGACTCCCTATGACCCAAGTGGGGTTCAAAGAAGTGACTTTGACCGTAGGGTGAACTGTGCTGAAACGTCAGGGGATGATTGTGGTACTGAATGATTCCAGTGACCATAACCCAAAAGTGGTCCTAGGGACCAATGTGATTGAGAACTGCATAGGGGAGGTGTTGAGCCTGCTGCAACAATTGTCTGTCATAGCGGGAGGGGGCCGGCAGAGGGCTCTGCAACGCGAAATCCGGGCCCTCCTGCAGCGGCAACAGGTGAATATGACAGGTGGGGAGATCGGTGGTGTGCGAGTGATGGACGCAGCGCCTTTGGTGGTGCCGCCGCGGAGTGAGATGATGATTTGGTGTAGGGTAGCAGTAGGTCCCCAGGGACAGGATTACCCAGCAATAGTGGAGCCATTGCCTTCGGAGCATTTGCCCACAGTAATGGCAACCAGAGGGGTGATTGATGTCAAAAAGGGGAGAGTGCCCGTGAGAGTGCTGAATTGCGGAGAGGAAGAGGTCAGGCTCCCCCGCTATGCCACCATAGCCAAATTGTTCACCGTAGATGCACACGCTATCCACAAAACGACCCCCCACGACCACCACATCACATTCGGGCAGCGACCCTCCACCCAAACAATTAGAGGAGTGGTGCCGGGAGTTGCATGTCGTCACCGAGTCAACACCCATGCACCACAAGGAAAAGGTATGCTGGGTAGTGCAGGAGTACGGGCAGGTTTTCAGCAAGCATCCATTAGATTTTGGGAGAGTTTAAGGGGCTCAGCACCATATCTCTGATGCCCTGGACTAGCCAGGTTGTCACAGGTAAGGCCTTACACAAACACACCCCCCGCCCTTAATAAGGTGACAGCAGCTAAACTACAAAAACCCTTGTCACCTCCCTCCGGGTTTGATGTTCACACCAGGGGGGCGGAGGCAGGCGGTTGGCTCCGCCCACTGATTAGTTCACAGGCCCGGAGGCGGGAAAAACAGTAGTCTAGTCTAGTCTAGTCTTGACAGTGAAGTGGAGTGGAGTGAAGTTCAATGGCAGACCTGTGCCTAGGTCTGCCATAGTCTACACCAGGTGTCTGGGTTGGAGCCCAGTCACCTCTGTCAAGGAGGCAGATGGGGGTGGCCGCCTGCAGGAGCTGGGATTACAGCCGGTGGAACTGTAGGGACAAGGTACGGGCGGTAGCCCGCCGGTACCGAACCGGGGAGCCGATTGGAACCCGGAGCACTAGGAGGGGTACTCAGACCCAGTACGAGGCCTAGAAACAACCGGGCTAAGTCAAATCAACTGATTGAGGACTGGACTTTAGGACCTTTCCCACAGAGCCCCGGGGCGGTACACATCCGCTCTTCTGGTGTCACGAACAGGATTGAACCCATCCACTTACCTGTGGAAGTGCGCCTTGAAGTTATCATTAGCGGCGTCCCCGTTGAAAAATTGCAGAATCCGCCATCTTGTCACCATCCTGTGGTGCGAAGTTTCCCGCCCAAGCCGTCTTCTCCAAGCAAAAAGGGCGTGAAAGTCAGGCCCCCTGAGAGCAGAGCGGTGCAGAAAGCAAGCAGAGTGCCCCGAAAAGACCAAGGGGGGGTGGGTGAAGATCCTGCCTCATGTGACTGAGTGGATAAAGGGCAGGGACTCCAGGACTCTGCCACCCGTTGTGTTCCTGGAACCCAAAAGTGCACCATGTCCGCCCCGTCCGGAGAGCCAGAATTCCCCTCGCCCGCGCCCGGAACAGTGGCGTGGGTGGAAGCCCGGACGACCATGATGTTCTGCACGGTGGCTCAGTGGCTAGCACTGCAGTCTTGCAGCGCTGGGGTCCTGGGTTCAAATCCCACCAAGGACACCATCTGCAAGGAGTTTGTATGTTCTCCCCGTGTTTGCGTGGGTTTCCTCCGGGTACTCCGGTTTCCTCCCACATTCCAAAGACATACAGATAGGGACTCTAGATTGTGAGCCCCAATGGGGACAGTGTTGCCAATGTATGTAAAGTGCTATGGAATTAATAGCGCTATATAAATGAATAAAATTATTATTATTATTATTATTATCTCCAAGCTCAGGTGCGCTTTCTTATGGAGCGATGGGCGGCCGAGATGGAGGGGATAGCTGCCGCCGTGCGGGCACGTGAAGTGGCGGCAGTGTTGGGGGAAAGGGTACGTGACCAAAGCCACTGTGTCCCAGAGGGACCGGCCGCTGCGGCTGAGGGACCCGGTCTGCTCCCACCCACCATACTGCCTCCCCCACTGCCCGTAATGGTCGCTGCTACCTCTCCGCTCGGATCCCCATCTCGGTCACCGGTGGCGGAGTCTGTCCCAGACACCTATTAGGAGCCGCCTACGGCCGCAGCACACGGACAGCCGCCCGTTCGGCCTGCACTATCCCCGCTCCCGTGGAAGGCCAATTCCCGGTAGGTGCCCTCGCCCGATGTGGTCCCGCCGGTCCCGGAAGGAGCCCTGCTTGAGGAGGTCCCGGCCCCGGCAGTCCGCCTGGCCAGGGAGGAGAAGGGCACGGCCCGGAAGAAGGCCCAGCAGGTGAGGCTGGTCGTCTCCGGGTCTCAGGCCTCAGCTGAGGTGCCACGGGGTGGCCGCTGCCAAGCAGCAGAGCCGGCTGTGACACAGCGGGGTTCACCACGGAGGGTGTTAGTCGTCGCTGGCACCAGGAAGCACCGACTGGGCCAGACCCCCGCACAAAGAGACCCTGGGCAGGCAGACGCCCCATATTGGGATCGGCGGCCAAACCAGCTGGGCCGGGAGATCGAGGCCTGCAAGAGGCGGAAGGCAGAAATCCTGACCCGTACCATCCGGGAGGAGAACCTGAGGAATGCCACCTACCGGGTGCGGGGCCCGACCTACCAAGGCCAAGTCCGCCGGTTTGACCCCCAGCGTGGATAGGGGTTCATCTTTGAGCAGCGCCTCGAAGCCGAAATTTTCGTCTCCCGACGGGATGTCAACTCCCACCTCCCGTTGGGCCACCCGGATCGGGATCTGGTTCCAGGTGATCTCGTGACCTACACCCGGCATTGCGGGGAGAGGGGCTGGTTTGCCCTTAGTGTTAAAAGGAGGGTGCGCCAAGATGTTCCAGAGCGCCCTCGGTCCCCTCCCCCACCGTACAGCTCTGGGGTTACAGTGGAGGAGGAATATGAAGATGAAAAGTAAAAGGTAGCGGATCCTGGCTACCAATGCAACCGCTGGCGATCCTCCGGGTCAGGGTGTCCCCTGGACGTGGGGCCTCTGAGAGACAAACAGGTGTGAAACCCTGTTCCGTCCCGTAAAACAACACCTTGGCCCGTTCCTGGACTGGGGAGAAGAAGTGCTGCCCGTTTCTTAGGGGCAGCATCAAGGCTAGGTTTGTTTGGGTGGGTGACAGAAGGACCCAATCCCGTTCCCGTATTAATAAAAATGTTTAATTTTTGCAACTTTTAAGAATATGCCTCCAGTAAAAGGGAAGAGTCCTACCGAACCGGGGAGCCGGTTGGAAACCGGAGCACCAGGAGGGGTACTCAGACCCAGTACGAGGCCCAGAAACAACCGGGCTGAGTCAAATCAACTGATTGAGGACTGGACTTTAGGACCTTTCCCACCTAAGACCCGACTGAAGACAACAGCCCAACCATTAGGATAAAGCCACCGCCCAGGCATAGAGACCCGACGAGCCAGCGTCTGCGGGCAAACAGGGCTCTCCCGGCACATACCAAGCTGGGGAGCGGACTACCGTTGCTCAGGCATAGGAGTCAATGTTTCTACATAAGTGAGGTGCAGGATAAAGGCGGAACCCACCAACCTGATAAGGGGAAAACCGCAGCCGGCTGCGGGCACCGTTCACCATCTTGTTTGGTTTACCAGAGACTCCAGCGTGTTTGTAATAGCGAGTACAATAGTGCCTTCGGGCCGCGCACAGCACCGACACGCCATCACACATCCGTTCCCGTGCCTCAGCATCTCCCTCGGGCCCCCGGGACCATCATCCCCCTACCCACGGAGGGGTCAACACCATCCCTGGGAGCCTAGTCAACGGCAGCGGTGGTGTCCATCCATTCACCACAACCCGTGGGTGGTGTCACAAACTCAAACCCCCCTACAAACAACCGCTGCTACGGCCGTGGACTTCCCCGCCGAAGTCCCTATGTGTAGCGCCAGCAACCCCTTTTCAGAGCGACGTGACCACTGGGTCCATGAGGAGCTCGAGCCACCCACCGACTAGCACGGATCCGAGCGGCTCGGCAGCCGGCCGAGCCCCGGGGCGGTACATATCCCCACGGGAACACATCCACCCATTAAAGAAAGGTACAGGCCGATCCCACCTGCACACTACCAGTGCACCAAAGACATGTTGAGGAACATGAAGGAGGCAGAGGTCATCCGGGATAGTTGTAGTCCCTGGGCAGCTCCCTTGGTGCTGGTGAAGAAGGATGGTACCATGCGAATGTGCGTGGATTACCGGAAGATCAATCAGATAATGCATAAAGATGCATACCCTCTCCCCCGCATTGAAGAGTCATTGGCTGCGCTGAAGACTGCTATTTCTCTACCCTTGACCTTACTAGTGGCTACTGGCAGGTGGCGGTTGCAAAAGAAGAGCGCGAGAAGACTGCGTTCGCTACTCCCATGGGACTCTGCGAGTACAACAGCATGCCGTTCGGGCTGTGCAATGCCACGGGGACCTTCCAGAGGCTCATGGAATGCTGTTTGGGACATCTTAACTTCGAGACTGTCCTGCTGTATCTGGACGACGTGATTGTGTATTCCAAGACGTATGAAGCCCATCTGGAGCACCTGGCAGAAGTGTTCATGGCCCTCTCCAAGTACGGGATGAAATTAAAACCCTCTAAGTGCCACCTGTTGAAACCCAAAGTGCAATACCTCGGGCATGTGGTGAGCGCGGAAGGCGTAGCCCCAAAACCTGAGAAGATTATTGCTATCAAGAGCTGGCCGCAGCCGACCACGGTGAAGGAGGTGAGACAGTTCCTGGGCCTGGTGGGCTACTACCGCCGTTTTATCAAGGGATATACTAAGATGGCTGCGCCCATTCAAGACCTCCTGGTGGGACAGACCAAAAATGGTAGACCTCCTAGACCCCCGTTTGTCTGGGATGAGAAGCACGAGGAGTCCTTCCAACAGCTGAAGTCGGCCCTGACAGGAGAAGAAATCTTGGCTTATCCTGACTACGGCCTCCCGTTCATCCTTTACACCGATGCCAGCAATGTGGGCCTGGGCGCAGTCCTGTCCCAGGTACAAGATGGAAGGGAAAAGGTGATCGCTTACGCTAGCAGGAAGCTCCGGCCGACGGAGAGGAACCCCGAGAACTACAGCTCCTTCAAGCTGGAGTTCTAGGCCTTCGTGTGGGCAATCACAGAAAGGTTTAAACATTACCTCGCGGCAGTGAAGTTCACTGCTTACACAGACAACAACCCGTTGACACATTTGGACACGGCCAAGCTGGGCGCCCTGGAGCAGCGGTGGGTGGCTCGCCAATTATGACTTCACCATCAAGTACAGGGCTGGCCGTAAGAACACCAAAGCGCATCCACTGTCTCAAATGCTACACTTGCCTGATGGAGGGATGGAGGAACACAGTCTGGAGGAGATCGAGTTACCCGCATTCCATCGGCCAAAGGACAAGAAGCCCTGTGTTGGCCAACAGCAGGCGAATCTTGACCCAATGCCCAGCCAAGGGTGGCAAGAAGCCCAGGACCAGGAGCCTGCAGTTCAGCTGGTCAAGATGATGATTGCCCAAGGCTCTTCCAGGATGGTCCCTACAGCCCCCTCCGAAGCTCAGAGGTTGTGGAAAGAGAGAGACCGCCTTTACCTGCATCAAGGGAAGCTGTATAGGGGGTTGATCAACCCGAAGACCCACGAGAAAGTCCGCCAGCAGGTGGTGCCCCAGGCATGTGTGCCCAAGGTCCTGCAGGCCTACCATGACGGTGCAGGACACTTCGGCTGGCAGAAGCTCGAGATGCTATTGAGGGATCGCTTCTACTGGAGTGGGATGCGGGAGTCCGTAGAAGCCTGGTGCCGAGAGTGTGGTCCCTGTACGCTGAGAAGACGGGGCGAAACCAGTCAGAAGGCCCCGCTACAGCCGATTTTCACCCACCAGCCGTTGGAGTTGGTCGCTTTGGACCATGTCAAGCTCACGCCCAGTGAGCGGGTACACCTACGCCCTGACCATTGTAGATCACTACTCAAGATTCATGGTGGTTGTTCCCATCAAAGATCTAACAGGCCGCACTGCAGCCAGAGCCTTCCAGGCCTACTTTTGTCGGCCACATGGCTACCCGGAGGAGGTGCTCACGGTTCAGGGCCCGGCCTTCGAAGCGGAGGTGTTCCAGGAGTTCTGCCACTTGTACGGGTGCAAGAAGATCCGGACCACACCCTACCATGCCCAAACTAATAGGATGTGCGAGAAAATGAACCATCTTGTCCTTAATCTCGTCAAGACACTACCTCTGGAAGAACGGAATCTGGGGCCCGAGAAGCTACCCGACTTGGTGGACATGTACAATAACATCCCTTGCAGCTCCACCAAGAGCACGCCTGCGTACCTGATGAGAGCCCGGCCGGGGCGGCTGCCAGTGGACCTAGAAATGGACGTAGAGGTACCTGAAACTCTTCCCCCCACTGCCAATTAGGATGCCAAGCGACAGACGCAGATATAATGTTGCCTTCATCCAAAGGTGGTGCTCTCGATGTCTGAGAGATCTCAACAGCAGCAGCTGTTTCCACTTCCAAAGCAACTGACAACCTGCCAATCACACTGCCTGTTTCGGGTAAAGAGGTGGAAGGTCTGCGTCCAAAAGCATGTGTGACTCCTGTCCCCACAGTCACAGAGGATGAAGAGCACGCAGATGCACTTGATGGGGCAGACAGTGGTTGCCCTGCCCCGCTAGGCCGCATTGTAGCACAGTGACCTTCCCACTGCGACTTATGCTTCATTTAAAGTCATGTACAGGGTGGGCTCCCCAGTATACAGCAAAACCACGCACCAGGAAAAGGACTCTAGGCAGTTGGGTTGTTAAATGATTGTTTAACTTTACCAAAACCAACCATAACAACAATGCATAAAACAGAAATAGAACAATCTATTCACAAGTACAAAAGCCTACACCCCTATGCTGCGCCACTCGTAATGGCGATTTATACCCCCTTCTCACCAACCTTTGCCTAACCAAGGGACAGCCTAAACAGTCGCCTAATAACTGGTAATCCCTCTGCGTAGCAAGAGTAATTGTGTGTGTGTGTGTGTGTGTGTGTGTGCGATCAAGACCTACCAGTGGTACAGCACAAGAGCTTACAACTTATCTACCTAAACATAGACAAAACCCATTAACCCCCCTAAAAACCCTTATTTGCTGAAGCATCACAGATAAGGCAGATGATAAAAGTGGTAAGGCAAACCACACAGCTCAGCAACACAGTCCTGGAAATCTTGTAAAGCAACAGTCAATGCAAACATGTGTCGCTGTCCCTCTAGGATTTTAACTGTAACTGACAAACTCACAGAGCAGAGGCAGCAAGTCTTATTGTCTATATAGGCGGCCTAAGCAGAACAGATATGTGTTTTGTTACCATAACAAAGTGTTGCGTGCATGCAGTCCTGGCTGGGCACAGCCTACCGTACCCGGGTACTGTACTGTGGTGGCCTGTTGCCATAAATACAGACTTGACAATCCTCTCACGGTAATCAGTATAGCCAGCAAGTGAAGAATGGCGGTCTCCGGCACAGGATGCTGCTCACACACGTTACGGTCCTCCTCACCAAACTCCAACACGAATCTTCTCACAATCCACCTAAAGGCCCAGTCACACTAAACAACTTACCAGCGATCCCAACAACGATCCAACCTGATAAGGATCGCTGGTAAGTTGCTAGGAGGTTGCTGGTGAGATGTCACACTGCGACGCTCCAGCGATCCCACCAGCAACCTGACCTGGCAGGGATCGCTGGAGCGTGGCTACACGAGTTGCTGTTGAGCTCACCAGCAACCAGTGACCAGCCCCCAGCCAGCAACGCCGCGTGGAAGCGATGCTGCGCTTGGTAACTAAGGTAAATATCGGGTAACCAACCCGATATTTACCTTGGTTACCAGCGCACACCGCTTAGCGCTGGCTCCCTGCTCTCCTAGCTACAGTACACATGGGGTTAATTACCCGATGTGTACTGCAGCTACATGTGCAGAGAGCAGGGAGCTGCACACACTGCTTAGCGCTGGCTCCCTGCTCTCCTAGCTACAGTACACATGGGGTTAATTACCTGATGTGTACTGCAGCTACATGTGCACAGAGCAGGAGCTGGCACTGACAGCTGAGAGCGGCGGAGGCTGGTAACGAAGGTAAATATCGGGTAACCAAGGTAAGGGCTCCTTGGTTACCCGATGTTTACTGTGGTTACCAGAGTCCGCAGAAGCCGGCTCCTGCTGCCTGCACATTTAGTTGTTGCTCTGTCGCTGTCACACACAGTGATGTGTGCTTCACAGCGGGAGAGCAACAACTAAAAAATGGCCCAGGACATTCAGCAACAACCAACAACCTCACAGCAGGGGCCGGGTTGTTGCTGGATGTCACACACAGCAACATCGCTGTTACGTCACAAAAGTTGTTCGTTAGCAGCGATGTTGCTAGCGATGTTGTTTAGTGTGACTGGGCCTTAAGTGTTTCCGTGGTGGCTCCTTTCTGTTACGCACACCTTTCACTTTTCCTTCAGCTCACACACAGCACCTCCTCTGGTCTCTAAGTCCACAGCCGAATACCGTTTTGCCGTTGCTATAGTGACCAAACAGTCAAAGGCAGATACAAAACAGCGGCCCCTTGTGGGTGTTCAGCAACAATGCATACAATGAACGGCAAATAAGCATCTTCATTCACAGTGGATAAAGGTCATCAATACACCCTCACCCTATCACTTCATATCCATGTGACGGTTTATGGACGAAGTACTCAAACTAGTGAGTTTTTGGCCTCTACTTACAGATTGGTGACAAATCTTACAGATGACATAAGTTGGGTGATCCTTTGCGATGTCAAAAAAGGCCCAGGCTAGGCAAGGCTTACAGCCCATGCGACCTGCACAGCCATCATGACTTCTGCTCAGAGGCAGATTTGTAACTGAGGATGCACTTGTTAATGTGCTTCCAGTACTCCGTCTCTGTCCAGGAAGACGTAACATAACCTCGTCGTCAGTAGCATGCTCCTCCACCTCCTCTGCTGACCTCATCGACTGGCTCACTGTGGATTGACAGTAAGTGTGGTCTCCAAACTCATCATCACCTTGTGTGTTCTCACTCCCCTTGTTCTGACTCCTCAGAGCCAACCTCTTCCTGCCCTGACCGAATAGTAAAGTTGTCGTTCCAATCAGGTATCTGAGTCTCATCAGCATGTTCCCCATTTTCTCCACCAAGAGGACTTACAGTTTGGGAATGAGGGTCTACATTATGCTCAGAACCTTTTTCATCTGGGCCTGGATCCGACTCACAAAGCTTCTGGGCATCAGTGCAGATCATTTCCTTGTCTGGACTCACTGCAGCTTTGGAGCAGACCTCTGATTCCCAGGCTATAGTGTGATTGAACAGCTCTGCAGACTCCACCATCTCTGTTACCCCATACTCACTACTACGAAGGGCGGGTGGAGACTTGAGAGCTGGTAGGAAGCAAGTGCGATTAGGGTGACACCTCAGAGGAATGGAGTATTTGGGATATAGAAGTTGAGGTGGAGGAGAGACCACTTGATGGAGCACTTGAGATCCATTGAAGCACCTGCTCTTTTGGTGCCTCATCTACATTTGGTAGCGAGGGTCATATCCGTAAACAAAGGGATCATATCAGATTATCCACGGGAAGAAGTAGACATCTTATTTTGGCTGGAAGTTCGTGTTATGAACCGGTGCCGCCGTAGCCGCAAGCATCCTGCTGCGGTTCCAGTTGCGCCCAGGCGTCAGCTGCCATTTTTGGCCGTGCCTCGGTCGTCCAGCTGGCTGCTTCTTCATCCATGTCTAAGTGTGGAGAAGCGGCTAGTGCACATGCGTGTGCCAATTTACCCCAGCCACAGCCTAAGTCCAGTGTTTCGCCTAGTGAGCATGCTCAGCCTTACTGTGCCATTCCTGAGGCTAAGTCCTCAGTTTGGGCTACTGAGCATGCTCCCACACCTAGTGCGAAAAGCCTCTTTGCACAGGTACTTGAACTCTGTGCCGTGTCGAAGTCCTGTGTTGTGCCTACTGAGCATGCTCAAGCTGATAGTCTGTTTTCTGAGACTGTTGTTCAGGCTACTGAGCATGCTCAGGCACTTAGTGCATCAGAGGCTAGGTCCGGTAAGGACCTCACTGGCCATGTCCGTGAGGTGGCAGGCCCTGATAGGCCAGAGGGCATCAGATGTCCTAATGATGTGGCCACTCCGGACTGGCTCGCAGAGGCCCGCCCCTATGACTTGTCACCTCATCATTGTTCATCAGACGATGACTGGTGCGGTGTTTGGGGCGTGGTTGCTATGAGGTCATCAGTGAAGTGGTGGTTCCGGATAGTCCGCTGATTAGGTCACTGATTACGTGGCACTCTGCTATTGGCTCCTGGAGGTGCATTATGGTCCATCCTGGGTTGGGGTGGACCCAGGTTATAAAAGGGGCTGGAGACAACATGGAGGTGCTTAGTCTTCTATTATGCTCAGACAGAGCACACCTCCATGTGTTGAACCCATTGTGGCTTTAGGACAGAGGTAGGCAGGGCTAGGGCGTCAGTGCTGGACGCCACCACACTTGGTAACGTGGCATGGTTACGGCCAGCTCCTGTCCTACCTGTTCTGCTAGTGCAGCCCAGTGGCATTAACTGGGCTGCTGATGCGCCTGCTGTCCACAGGTGTGCCCCCTATGCACACGGACAGCGTACCCAATGGCCCCTGTGTTGTTAACAGGGAGTTCCTGGGCTGGGTGTGTGGACCCTGTGACGCTAACAGGGTTCACAGTCTCCTGATCCGAGTGTTGTCTATCTCGGGTCAGGCTACTATTAGTTTCAGAGCCACCCAGCTCTGTATCCTCCGCCTAACCTTCGGGTTGCCAGCATTTCTTTTTCCATCTGGGAGCACGGTGGACCCCGACTGGCGATTGGGATATATATCACCTTGTCCTAATCTGCCAGTCCCCCCGTAACAGATGGTGTTTCTTCAGCAGATGTTACTGTTGCTTTACCACCAAACGCACGGACACAAACTTTTTTCCCCTTTCCAACACACCTGTTCCACCAGCATCTGTCCTTTTTCCACTCATGTTGTAGATGACCAAATTTTCAACTCTGCAGGGACACCCTACTCAACGCCGTCTCAGCACAGCAGCCAGCCCTCGGTCCCTCAGATGTGGACAAGTGAAAGACCATTTCCTCCTAGCCATGACAAAGCGGTGAGATTCATCCTGTGCACCACTGGTGTTTAGTGGAAAAGCTGATATAAGATTGTGTAACAGCTTCTGCTGATACTCCTGATACTCCTGCATACGTGCGTCCCTTTCGATGGCACAAATTATTGCGCCAAATTTGGGCTCAGACACCACTTAAGTGGGATCAATTTTCCCACAGTTGCAAACTTAAAATGGTTATTTTCATGAAGCACATTCAAAAATCCACAAGTCTTTAGTCTCCCCAGGATGACACAGGGGTAGAAAAGTCCTTGCATATCTATGACTTGCTCATCTTGATGAACGTTAGTCTGTCCACATTGTCACTGGACAGACGCGTGCGCTTATCTGTCAGCACACACCCAGCAGCAGCACTGAAGACATGTTCCGAGAGAACACTGCTTGCGGGACACGACAAGATCTTCAAGGCGTAAGTGGCGAGCTCGGGGCATTTTTCCAGATTGGAAGCCCAAAATGAGCAAGACTCCAGTTGCACAGTCATGACATCGATGTTCACTTGGAGATACTCCTGTATCATCCTCTCCAGGCGTTGACTATGTGTCAGACTTCTTGTGTCTTCTGGCCTTGCAAAGTATGGTGTAAAAAATTCATGAAACGATTACATAAAATTGCTGTTACCACCAGATGCGGTGTTACTGGTACGGATTGAGTGATGACTCGACAGTCTAAGATCTAAGATTGCGTACCAGCTTCTGCTGATACTCATGCATACGTGCATCCCTTTCTATGGCAGGAATTATTTCACCAAATTTTGTCTTGTACAGGGGATCTAAGAGTGTGGCAACCCATTAGTCAGCATTACTTTGAATACTGACAATCCGAGAGTCATGTTGTAGGTAGTGCAGCAAGAAGGCGCTTATGTGTTTTGCGCATCCAGGATTAACAAGTCCTTGCTGTGCTGTTGGCGGCAAGGTGAGAATCATGCTTCCTCCAAAAAATTGGGCCCCACAGACACCACTTCAGTGGCAGCACTTGTGCCCCATTTGCAAACTGGATAGGTTGATTTGCATCAAGCTCATTCAAAAATACGTCGGCCTTAACTGTCCCCAGGATGACACCGGGGTAGGTAGCAAAGTCTTTGCTGAGCCATGACTTGTTCATCTTGGCTCATTTTTGAAAACAACACAAGGGAACTCCAAGCAGAGTCTCCCTTTTTTCCAAAAATTGGGCCACACAGACACCACTTAAGTGGCAGCACTTGGGTCCCAGTTGCAAACTTGACAGGTACATTAGCATCAGCACATTCCAAATCCACATGCCTTTACTCTCCCCAGGATGACACAGGGCTAGTAAAGTCCTTGCGGATCCATGACTTGTTCATCTTGATGAACGTTAGTCTATTTACATTGTCAGTGGACAGACGCGTGCGCTTATCTGTCAGCACACACCCAGCAGTACTGAAGACACGTTCAGAGACAACGCTGGCAGCTGGACATGACAAAATCTCTAAGGCGTAAGTGGAGACCTCTTGCCATTTTTCAAGATTTGAAGCCCAAAATGAGCAAGGCTCCAGTTGCACAATCATGGCATCGATGTTCATTTGGAGATACTCCTGTATCATTCTCTCCAGCCGTTGACTATGTCAGACTTGTTGTCTCTGGTGGCCTTGCAAAGGATGGTCTAAAAAAATTATGAAACGATTCAATAAAATTGCTGTTACCAGCACCAGAAACGGTGCTGCTGGTAAGGTTAGACTGGGCATCATCAAAAAGACTGGGCGGCATGGTGGCTCAGTGGTTAGCACTGCAGTCCTGCAGCGCTGGGGTCCTGGGTTTGAATCCTACCAAGGACACCATCTGCAAGGAGTTTGTATGTTCTTCCTGTGTTTGCGTTGGTTTCCTCCCACACTCCAAAAACACACAGATAGGGAATTTAGATTGTGAGCCCCAATGGGGACAGTGTTCCTGATGTATGTAAAGCGCTGCGCAATATGTTAGCGCTATATAAAAATAAAGATTTTTTTTTTTTGATGACGAGACAGTCCCATGTTTGTCAAGTTACAACTGGGAGATTCACTCCGTGCACCACTGGTGTTTGCTGGAAAACCCGAGCTAAGATCGAGTAACAGCTTCTGCTGATACTCATGCTTACGTGCGTCCCTTTCTATGGCTGGAATTATTTCACAAAATTTGGACTTGTACCGGGGATCTAATAGTGTGGCAACCCAGTAGTCATCATCACTTCTAATTTTGACAATCCGAGGGTCATGTTGTAGGTAGTGCAGCAAGAAGGCGCTCATGTGTCTTGCGCAGCCATGCGGACCAAGTCCTTGGTGTGTTTGTGGCATAGAGGTGCTAACCGTGCTTTCTTCCTCTGACATCTCCCCCCAACCTCGTTCAACCGAAATTTGAACAAGGTCTCCCTCATCTGCTGAGTCTTCCATGTCCATCGAGAGTTCGTCCTCCCTTTCTTCCAGGTCTCCTGCACCTTCCTCAACATTTTGGCTGCTACCATGCGCCCTTGTTAATCCCTCTCCCCCACCGTGCCTGCCGCCTTGGTGATGGTAAACGTCTGGACCTTGTAGATGTTGGTATACCTTGCGCAATATGAATCCTCCTGTACTTCCTCCCCTTCCTCTTGTCTCACCCCCTGACTCCGAATAGTGTTTAGCGTGTGCTCCAGCATGTAAATGACTGGAATTGTCATGCTGATAATGGCATTGTCAGCGCTAAACATATTCATCGCCATCTCGAAACTGTGCAGAAGGGTGCATAGGTCCTTGATCTGAGACCACTTCAAAAGCGTGATCTGCCCCACCTCTGCATCTCGTTGGCCCAGGCTATACGTCATAACGTATTGCACCAGGGCTCGGCGGTGCTGCCACAGTTGCTGTAACATGTGGAGAGTGGAATTCCAGCGTGACGCCACATCGCATTTCAGGTGATGAACCGGCAGGCCGAAAGACTTCTGGAGCGATGCAAGTCGGTCAGCTGCGGCGGTTGAACGGCGGAAGTGAGCAGAGAGTGACCGTGCCCTGTGCAGAAGCCCATCTAGGCCGGGATAGTGGGTTAAAAATTGCTGGACAACAAGGTTCAACACGTGAGCCATACAAGGCACATGTGTCATGTTACCCCAGCGAAGGGCCGCACCCAGATTTGCAGCCTCTGCCCAAATCCTGTCTGGTAAGGCCACCCGCGTTGTAACTATGCACACGGCCTTCCCTGGCTGCAGGTTGAGTGGAGACAACCATTTATGAAACTTGGACCGCAGAGCTGACCACAACTCATCCGCTGTGTGACTCTTATTTCCAAGACATTTCAAGCTAAAGACCGCCTGATGCCGTTGAGCTCTGCTGTCAGCATAGTAAGGAGGTGTGCAGGATTCCTTGTGTGCAGTTGCAACACGGGTTGCCTGACCAGGCAGGCTTGGGGCAGAGGTAGAAGACCCAGACGAGGTTGAGGAGGCAGAAGCAGTGGAGGAACTTCGACATACAGAGGATTGACGCACAAGTCGTGGGGACGGCAAGACTTGTTCAGCAGACCCTTCTCCATCTATCACCATAGTTACCCAGTGCCCAGTCAGCGACATGTAACGCCCCTGTCCATGCTTACTTGTTCAAGTATCGGTGGTCAAATGCACCCGGTCACACACAGAGTTTCTCAAGGAAGCGGTGATGTTGTATGCGACATGCTGGTGTAGCGCAGGCAACCCTCTATTGAGAAATAGTGGCGACTGGGCATCTGGTACTGAGGCACAGCGACGGACATAAGGTCTCTAAAATCCTGTGTGTCCACCAGGCAGAAAGGCAGCATTTCGGTAGCCAAGAGCTTACAGAGGGATAAAGTCAACCTCTTAGCTTTGTCATGGCTCCTAGGAAATGGCCTTTTATTTGTCCACATCTGAGGGACCGAGATCTGGCTGCTGTGTGGAGACGGTGGTGAGTAGGGTGTCCCTGCAAAACTGCTGGTCTGTGAGTAAAGTGCAGGCGGAGACATGATGTTGCCTTCATCCAAAGTTGGTGCTCTCGATGTCTGAGAGAGCTGTACACCAGCACTTGTTTCTCCTTCGAAACCAACTAACGACCTACCAAGCAAACTGCCTGTTGTGGTTAAAGTGGTGGAAGGTCTGCGTGGAAGAACAGGTCTGACAGTCATAGAAGATGAAGAGCGCGCGCATGCACTGGAAGGGGCAGGCGGTGGATAGCCCGTTCCGCTAGGCCGCATTGCAGCACGGTGAGCTTCCCACTGGGACTTATGCTTGTTATTCATGTGACGATTCATGGAAGAAGTTGTCAAACTGGTGAGGTTTTGGCCTCTACTTATAGATTGCCGACAAATTTTATAGATCACAAGATTTGGGAGATCCTTTGCAAGGTCAAAAAAGGACCAGGCTAGGCAAGGCTTAGAGGACATGCGACCTTCAGAGCCACCCCGACTTGTGCTCAGAGGCAGAGTGGTGGCTGAGGATGCACTTGTAGACGTGCTTCCATTACTCCGACTCTGTCCAGGAAAGCGCAAGGTAACTTTGTCGTCAGTTGCATCCTCCTCCACCGCTTCTGGTGACCTCCTTGAGTGCCCGACTGAGGGTTGACAGTATGTGGGATCTAGAACGTCAGCATCAAGCGTTGTGTTTGCACTACCCTCGCCCTCAGACCTAACCTCTTCCGGCTGCAGGTTGAGTGGAGATAACCATTGATGAAACTCAGTCTCCAGAGCTAACCGTCCACGACTCCTCAGCGGTGTGACTCAGATTTCCCATACATTTCAAAGTAAAGAGTCGACCACCTGATGAGGTTGAGCTCTGCTGCTAGCATAGTAAGGAGGTGTGCTGGATTCCTTGTGCATAGTTACAACGCGGGTGGCCTTACCAGACAGGATTTGGGCAGAGGTGGAGGACCGAGATGAGGTTGAGGAGGCAGAAGCAGTGGAGGAACGTCTACATACAGAGGATTGGCGCAGAACTCGTGGGGACGGCAAGACTTGTACAGTAGACCCTTCTCCATCTCTCATCAGTTACCCAGTGCCCAGTCAGCGACATGTAACGCCCCTGTCCTTGCTTACTGGTCCAAGTATTTGTGGTGAAATGCACTCTGTCACAGACAGAGTTTCTCAAGGAAGCGGTGATGTTGTGTGCGACATGCTGGTGTAGCGCAGGCACACCATTCTTGGAGAAGTAGAGGCGACTAGGCATCTGCTCTTGGGGCACTGCGATGGACATAAGGTCTTGAAAATCCTCTGTGTTTACCGGGCGGAAAGGCAGCATTTCTGTACCCAACAGTTTGCAGATGCTGATAGTCAACCTCTTAGGCATCTCATGCCCTTCTAAAGACCTGTAAAACACTGCAAGGGGACTCCAACAAGACTCTCCATTTTTCCAAAAATTTGGCCACAGACACCACTTAAGTGACATCAATTGTTCCATAGTTGCAAACTTAAAATGGTTATTTGCATGAAGCACATTCAAAAATCCACAAGCCTTTAGTCTCCCCAGGATGACACAGGGGTAGAAAAGTCCTTGCTGATCCATGATTTGTTCATCTTGATGAACGTTAGTCTGTCCACATTGTTACTGGACAGACGCGTGCGCTTATCTGTCAGCACACCTCCAGCAGCACTGAATACACGTTCCGAGACAACGCTGGCTGCGGGACATGACAAGATCCCCAAGGCGTAAGTGGCGAGCTCAGGCCATTTTTCCAGATTGGAAGTCCAAAATGAGCAAGGCTCAAGTTGCACAGTCATGGCATCGATGTTCACTTGCAGATGCTCCTATATCTTTGTCTCCTCCTCCTTTTACTCGTCCAGCTCTTTTCTTTCAGTATGAGTATATGTGCTTGTCACTTTTCCATGTGTTTGTGGTGTCTTCTGAGTTGTTTGTCACCTTTTGTACACCTTAGAAGGTGTTTTCTATGTGTTTGTATGTGTTTATATTTGCCTGCCATTGTTTTCAATGGGGTTCGACGGTGTTCAACGAACACACCTGCCGTTCGACGAACCGAACTCGAACACTAGGGGGGTGACTCATCTCTAGTCCAGAAGGCAGTCATTGACAGACTCCACAAGGAGGGTAAGCTACAAAAGGTCATTGCTAAAGAACCTCTTTGTTCACAGAGTGTTGTATCCAAGCATATTAAAGTAAGTTTGACTGGAAGGAAAAAGTGTGGTAGAAAAAGGTGCAAAAGAAAAGGCCATTAAACATTTTTGGAGAGATTCACAAAGATTGGATTGCTGCTAGAGTCAGTGCTTCAAGGGCCACCACACAGGACATGGGCTACAACCGTCACATTTCTTGTGTCAAGCCACTCATGACCAATAGACAATGCCAGAAGCGTCTTAACTGAGCCAAGGAGAAAAATAACTGGATGTTGCTCATTGGTCCAAGGTGTTGTTTTCAGATGAAAGTAAATTTTGCATTTCATTTGATAATTGCGGTCTCAGAGTCTGCAGGAAGAGTGGAGAGGCACACACTCCAAGCTACTTAAGGTCTACTGTGAAGTTTCCATAATCAGTGATAGCTTGGGGAGCCATGTCATCTGCTGGTGTAGGTCCACTATGTTTTATCAAGACCAAAATCAACACAGCCATCTATCAGGAAATTTTAGAGCACTTCATGCTTCCCTCTGCTGACAAGCTTTTTGGAGATGGAAATTTCATTTTCCAGCAGGACTTGGCACCTGTCCACATGGCCAAAAGTACCAGTTCCTGGTTTTATAATCACAGTATTACGGTGGTTGATTGGCCAGCAACTTGGCTGACCTACACCCCGTAGAGAATCTATGAGGTGTTATCAAGAGGAAGATGAAAGAAACCAGACCCAACAATGCAGACAAGCTGAAGGCTGCTATCGAAGCAACCTGAGCCTCTATAACACCTCAGCAGTGCCATAGGCCGATCGCCTTAATGCCACGCTGCATTGATGCACTAATTCATGCAAAAGGAGCCTCGACCAAGTATTGAGTGCATTTAACATACATAATTTTCAGTACACGCCAACACTTCAGAGTTTAAAATCAGTTTTTCAGTTGGTCTGATATAATATTCTAATTTTCTGAGATAATGACTTTTGAGTTTTCATTGGCTGTAAGCAATAATCATCAACATTAACAGAAAAAAACACTTAAAATAGATCACTCTGTTTGTAATGACTATGTAATATATGTGCTCACCTTTTTGTATGGAATTATTGAAATAAATTAACTTTTGAGGATATTCTAATTTATTGAGATGCGCTTGTATATCCCCTTCCTTGGCCACTCCTGGTATATATGTGAGCATTCTTGCTTACTTGTCCCTTTCCTGGTATACACAGTGCCTACAAGTACCAAAACAGAGGAAGGGGGTGACCCCGCTCACCTGTACCCGAGATCAAATCCAGACCGTGCACGGAAAGAAAGAGGTAGGCAGACCTCAGCATCAGCATGAATAGAGTAGAAATCCAGCAATCTGGATCTAGAGACAGACTAAGAACAAACTCTGTTCGAAACGCGTCCTCTCACGTTTATTCCTATGAATTCATGATGGAAAAATGTTTTAACTTGAACATGAAATAAAGAAAGAACCTATATTTAACCTATTTTGGACCAGATTGCTGGATTTCTACTCTATTAGTGCCTACAAGTAATATTCAACCCCCTGCAGATTTAGCAGGTTTGATAAGATGCAAATAAGTTAGAGCCTGCAAACTTCAAACAAGAGCAGGATTTATTAACAGATGCATAAATCTTACAAACCAACAAGTTATGTTGCTCAGTTAAATTTTAATAAATTTTCAACATAAAAGTGTGGGTCAATTATTATTCAACCCCTAGGTTTAATATTTTGTGGAATAACCCTTGTTTGCAATTACAGCTAATAATCGTCTTTTATAAGACCTGATCAGGCCGGCACAGGTCCCTGGAGTTATCTTGGCCCACTCCTCCATGCAGATCTTCTCCAAGTTATCTAGGTTCTTTGGGTGTCTCATGTGGACTTTAATCTTGAGCTCCTTCCACAAGTTTTCAATTGGGTTAAGGTCAGGAGACTGACTAGGCCACTGCAACACCTTGATTTTTTCCCTCTTGAACCAGGCCTTGGTTTTCTTGGCTGTGTGCTTTGGGTCGTTGTCTTGTTGGAAGATGAAATGACGACCCATCTTAAGATCCTTGATGGAGGAGCGGAGGTTCTTGGCCAAAATCTCCAGGTAGGCCGTGCTATCCATCTTCCCATGGATGCGGACCAGATGGCCAGGCCCCTTGGCTGAGAAACAGCCCCACAGCATGATGCTGCCACCACCATGCTTGACTGTAGGGATGGTATTCTTGGGGTCGTATGCAGTGCCATCCAGTCTCCAAACGTCACGTGTGTGGTTGGCACCAAATATCTTGATCTTGGTCTCATTAGACCAGAGAACCTTGAACCAGTCTGTCTCACAGTCCTCCAAGTGATCATGAGCAAACTGTAGATGAGCCTTGACATGACGCTTTGAAAGTAAAGGTACCTTACGGGCTCGTCTGGAACAGAGACCATTGCGGTGGAGTACGTTACTTATGGTATTGACTGAAACCAATGTCCCCACTGCCATGAGATCTTCCCGGAGCTCCTTCCTTGTTGTCCTTGGGTTAGCCTTGACTCTTCGGACAAGCCTGGCCTCGGCACGGGTGGAAACTTTCAAAGGCTGTCCAGGCCGTGGAAGGCTAACAGTAGTTCCATAAGCCTTCCACTTCCGGATGATGCTTCCAACAGTGGAGACAGGTAGGCCCAACTCCTTGGAAAGGGTTTTGTACCCCTTGCCAGCCTTGTGACCCTCCACGATCTTGTCTCTGATGGCCTTGGAATGCTCCTTTGTCTTTCCCATGTTGACCAAGTATGAGTGCTGTTCACAAGTTTGGGGAGGGTCTTAATTAGTCAGAAAAGGCTGGAAAAAGAGATAATTAATCCAAACATGTGAAGCTCATTGTTCTTTGTGCCTGAAATACTTCTTAATACTTTAGGGGAACCAAACAGAATTCTTGTGGTTTGAGGGGTTGAATAATAAATGACCCTCTGAATAAACTTTTCACAATTTAAAAAAAAAAGAATCAAAAAAGAAATAACATTCTTTTTTGCTGCAGTGCATTTCACACTTCCAGGCTGATCTACAGTCCAAATGTCACAATGCCAAGTTAATTCCAAATGTGTAAACCTGCTAAATCTGCAGGGGGTTGAATACTACTTGTAGGCACTGTACTATATGTCCTCCTCCTGGTGCCCATCCTGGTATATATGCCCCCATTCTGGGAGCCTCCTGGTATATATATATATATATATATATATATATATATATATATATATATATATATATATCCCTATCCCGATTTCTGTCCCCTTCCTTGTATATATATGTCCTTTCCCTGATACATATGTCCACTTCCTGGACCACTCCTCGTATATGTCCCCATCCTTATTTGTTTGTCCCTTTCCTAGTATATATGTCCTCCTCCTGGTATATATGTCCCCATCCTGGTTCATTTGTCCCCAAATCCTGGTATTTATGTTTCATCCTGGGAGCCTCCTGGTGTATACAGTGCCTTGCAAAGGTATTCGGCTGCCTTGAATTTTTCAACCTTTTCCCACATTTCAGGCTTCAATCATAAAGATAAAAATTTTAATGTTATGGTGAAGAATCAACAACAAGTGGGACACAATTGTGAAGTTGAACGAAATTTATTGCTTATTTTATACATTTTTAAAAAATAAATAACTGAAAAGTTGGGTGTGCAATATTATTCCTCCCGTTTAAGTTAATACTTTGTGGTGCCACTTTTGCTGCGATTACAGCTGCAAGTCGCTTGGGGTATGTGTCTATCAGTTTTGCACATCGAGAGACTGAAATTCTTGCCCATTCTTCCTTTGCAAATAGCTCGAGCTCAGTGAGGTTGGATGGAGAATATTTGTGAACAGCAGTTTTCAGCTCTTTCCACAGATTCTCGATTAGATTCAGGTCTGGACTTTGACTTGGCCATTCTAACACCTGGATACGTTTATTTGTGAACCATTCCATTGTAGATTTTGCTTTATGTTTGGGATCATTTTCTTGTTGGAAGACAAATCTCCATCCCAGTCTCAGGTCTGTTGCAGACTCCAACAGGTTTTCTTCAAGAATGGTCCTGTATTTGGCTCCATCCATCTTCCCATCAATTTTAACTATCTTCCCTGTCCCTGATGAAGAAAAGCAGGCCCAAACCATGATGCTGCCACCACCATGTTTGACAGTGGGGATGGTGTGTTCAGGGTGATGAGCTGTGTTGCTTTTGTGCCCAGTTTGATTTTGTTTCATCTGAACAAAGCACCTTCTTCCACATGTTTGGTGTGTCTCCAGGTGGCTTGTGGCAAACTTTAAACAAAACTTTTTATAGATATCTTTGAGAAATGGCTTTCTTCTTGCCACTATTCCGTAAAGGCCAGATTTGTGCAGTGTACGACTAATTGTTGCCCTATGGACAGACTCTCCCACCTCAGCTGTAGATCTCTGCAGTTCATCCAGAGTGATCATGGGTCTCTTGGCTTCATTTCTGATCAGTCTTCTCCTTGTTTGAGATGAAAGTTTGGATGGACAGCCGGGTCTTGGTAAATTTGCAGTGGTATGATACTCCTTCCATGTCAATATGATTGCTTGCACAGTGCTCCTTGGGATGTTTAAAGATTTGGAAATCTTTTTTTAACCAAATCCGGCTTTAAACTTCTCCACAACAGTATAACGGACCTGTCTGTTGTGTTCCTTGGTCTTCATGATGCTATCTGCACTTTAAACAGAACACTGAGACTGTCACAGAGCAAGTGCATTTATACGGAGACTTGATTACACACAGGGGGCTTATATTTATCATCATCAGTCATTTAGGGCAACATTGGATCATTCAGAGATCCTCAATGAACTTCTGCAGTGAGTTTGGTGCACTGAAAGTAAAGGGGACGAATAATATTGCACGCCCCACTTTTCAGTTATTTATTTTTTAACAAAGTGTAAAATAAGCAACAAATTTCGTTCAACTTCACAATTGTGTCCCACTTGTTGTTGATTCTTCACCATAACATTAAATTTTTTATCTTTATGTTTGAAGCCTGAAATGTGGGAAATGGGTGAAAATTTCAAGGCAGCCGAATACTTTCGCAAGGCACTATATATCCCCCTCCTGTTCACATTCTGATATATATGTCCTCATCCTGGTCTCTGTCCCCTTACTGGTATATATGTCCTTCTCCTGGTATATATGTCCCCTTTCTGGGCCCTTCCTGGCATATTTGTGTGCTGCAAAAAGAAAAAAAAACAAACATTTTACTCACCCTCCCCAGCTCCCACACTGCACAGCGTCCTCTCTGAGTGGCAATGCATTTCAGCTTAATGTGTGCCCTCTGATGCATATTCAGCTGAAGCAAGACAGGGCTGGGTCGGCGGGCCTCCAGCAATCGTCTTCAGCTCACCGAGCACTTAGTTGTCCCGGCTGGCTGCCATCTGCATCCTCGCTACCTCTGCGTTGCCTGAAGCAGGGTGATGAGGTTGTACAGTGATTACCTCATCACACTGCTGCATGTTGAGCCGCTGGATAATACGTTGGCGCTCATTTTGCCTGCGGCACATGGCTGATTTGCATGCGATGCCTCTGAAGCACTTTGCTTGCAACTTAGCAATGTTTTGTAATGGCCAAAGTGACACCTCCGGACCCCTCTACCATGGCCGTGACTGGGGCCCGGTGAAGAGGGGGCCTGGGGCTTAATAAAACTAAGTAATAACCCCAGGCCCCCCTCATTATCAGGCCCCATACCACAGTCATGGTTGTATTGCTATGATGGCGGCCATGTTCCTATCCATTACATACTAAGTGATTTACAGCTTCTAGCAGTTTTACTTTGTGCTTAAATGGAAGGACCTGGCTTTATTTGCCAATTTTCTGCAGTATTGATGTATTCTTGTTATTTAGGGACTTGAGAAGAAGCAAAAATTGTTGTTTCAAGATTTAGCTTTAGGTTCTAATGGTCATCCTAGAAGTACTATATATCTAATATATAAAGCTGAAAGTGTGTATGTATGTCCGGGATTGGTATCTGCACCGTCACAGCTACAGCCACAAAATTTTGCACAATCACACGTCTGGACCCCGAGATCGTCATAGGATATGTTGTGAGGTGAAATTTTAACCCCACGTGTTCCAATTTAACAATCAATTTTGCCCCTATCTACATAATGGGGAAAAAGTGAAACGAAAAGTGTATCCGCACCGTCGCATTTACAATCACGAAATTTTGCACAGACACCTCATGTGATCCAGGGAACATCGTAGACTATGTTTTGACAGGAAAATGTAACCCTGTGTTTTACAGTTACGCTCCAAAAAACATGCTTTCATTAAAGTAAATGAAGCCTAAAACTACAGGTTATTAATAGGAGCTGTGATTGGTTGCTATAGGAACAAAAGACATTCATAGTATAAAAAGCTTATATGTAAGGTAATAAGATGTCGGTGGGGAGACGGATAGAGAGAGAGAGACAGAGAGAGACAAAGACAGACAGGAAAGAGACAGAGAGATAGAGACAGACAGGGAACGAGACAGACAAAGACAAACGGTGAAAGAGACAGACAGAGACAGACGGGGAAAGAGACAGACAGAGACAGACCTGGAAAGAGACAGACCTGGAAAGAGACAAACCTGGAAAGAGACAGATGGGGAAAGAGACAGATGGGGAAAGAGACGGACAGACATGCAGACAGGGACAGAAACAGGCAGACAGGGAAGGAGGAGACAGCCAGAGAGACAGACAAAGATAGATGGGGAAAGACACAGAACTTGATAGAGAAAGACGGGGAAAGAGACAGAGAAATAGAGAAAGACAAGGAAAGAGACAGACAGAGACAGGCAGACAGGGGAAAGAGACAGACAGGAAAACACACAGACAAAGAGACGGGGAGACAGACGGGGAAAGAGACAGACCTGGAAAGAGACAGATGGGGAAAGAAACAGAGAGATAGAGACAGACAAGGAAAGAGATAGAGACAGGCAGATGGGGAAAGAGACAGACAGGGAAAGAGACAGATGGAGAAAGACTGGGAAAGAGACAGACAGAGACAGATGTGGAAAGAGGCAGATCTGGAAAGAGGCAGACCTGGAAAGAGACACCTGAAAACAGACAGACCTGGAAAGAGACAGACCTGGAAAGAGACAGACCTGGAAAGAGACAGACGGAGCACATTACTTGGCCAATTTAGTTAAATCTGTGTGGAATATCTGGGGTGTTGAAATATATGTTGTGAAATGCTTCTATTAACTTAGTTTTGCCTTTTATTAATTACATTTCTATTTGTTTTGTGGTTTTTGTGTGCAGAATAAATTTTTGTTAATAGATTCTATTTTGTTAACAGCAGTTATTAACCCGGGCGAAGCCGGGTAGTACAGCTAGTCTAATATATAAAGCTGAGTGTATGTGTGTATGTCCGCTAAAGGAATCCGCACCGTCGCATTTACAATCACGAAATTTTGCACAGACACTCCATGTGACTCAAGGAACGTCATAGACTATGTTTTGACAGGAAAATTTTACCCCGTGCTTTACAGTTACTCTCCAACAAACCAGGCTCCATTAAAGTCAAGTCAATGGAGCTACTGTTCAAGCTATAGATTATTAATAGCAGCTGTGAGTGGTTGCTATAGGAACAAAAGACATTCATAGTATAACAAGCTCACGTGTGAGGTAATAAGATGTCGGTAGAGAAACAGAGAGACGCAGACAGACATAGGCACAAACAGAGTAAGAGGCAGACAGGGAAAGGGACAGAGACAGACTGGGAAAGAGACAGAGAGAGAGACAGACAGTCAAAGAGACAGAGGCAGACAGAGACAGACAGGGAAAGAGATGGATAGAGAGAGACAGAAAGAGACAAACAGACATAGACACAGACAGAGTAAGAGGCAGACAGGGAAAGAGACAGAGACAGACAGAGAGAGACAGACAATCAAAGAGACAGAGGAAGACAGACAGACAGGGAAAGCGTCAGAGACAGGGAAAGAGACAGAGACAAGGAAAAAGACAAGAAAAAAGACAGGGAAAGAGACAGACAGACGGAGAAAGAGATAGACGGGGAAAGAGACAGACGGGGAAAGAGACAGACGGGGAAAGAGACAGACGGGGAAAGAGACAGGCGGGGAAAGAGACAGGCGGGGATAGAGACAGGCGGGGATAGAGACAGGCGGGGAAAGAGACAGACGGGGAAAGAGACAGGCTGGGAAAGAGACAGGTAGGGAAAGACAGACACAGAGCTAGAGAGAGACAGACAGATACAGAGAGACAGACACAGAGATAGAGAGAGACAGAGATAGAGACAGACAGAGACTGATACAGAGATGGACACAGACAGAGAGACATGGATAGAGACCGAAACACACATGGATAGAGACAGACACACAGAGACAGACAGAAAGAGACAGACAGACACAGAGACAAACACACAGAGACAGACACACAGCGACAGAGACACACAGAGACAGATACACAGACTGACAGACAGACACAGACAGACAGAGAGTGGGAGAGAGACAAAGAGACAGTTATTATCCTGGGCAACGCCGGGTACGACAGCTAGTTGTAACATAAAGAAGCGGTTTATTTATACAGGATACATTTGGATCCATCTAAAGTGAATAAAAGTGAAATCCAACTTCAAATGTTTAGTCATGTAACTGTATTGGTCTGTATACTTTGATCGACTCATTTGTTATATTTGTGCAGTATTACATGGGCATAATCTCAATGTAAGCCAAGCTAACATCGTGAAATGCCATGTATGCCAAAAGTAATACAAACAGAAACAGAGAAAGAATCAAAACACTGTTTAATTCAAATATACAAAAATGGACATAATCTGAGGTACATTATAAAAGAAATCCCATACATACATTAAATTAGACCAGGGTGCATTTTCTCTCATTCCTGGGAGTCAGAAGGATCTTTAAGTGTTCTATAAGGTAGCATTTCCTTCAGATGATAAATTGTATGATCCTGCGTACCGAGGCCTATGGATTATAGCACACCATCAATCGCCACACTATCATGTAACGGTGTGGGAGAGTGTTTAAACTTCACATATACTAAAATGAACACAAACATCTCCTTCATACTTGTACACGGAACATACATACAGAAGCGCTGTACTGACATTGGCACCACTTGATGTCCATATTGTGCTTATGTATGTACGTTATAGTGTTCCTACAATGGCGCGGCCACTCAGGCCATTACATACTATTACAATCCTATTGCATTCACAGTGCAGGTGCAACACCAGTGCCAATATTCCCCATCATAAATGTCAAGGAAGCTCAACTATTGTGCTCTGCTATTCGCTCATTTTAACATTACAGACCAGTAAAATTGATTATTGTTGCCTTCTTGTTATCCCTCATTTCCACCCCTGTATCATCGACAGTGCACACACTAATACATTATGACAGCATGGCTACAATGGGTGCCATGCTAAATTTCTCTTTATACAATGGTAGAAAAATCATGTCTAACAAAATAAGAACATTTGGGTAGAAATGAACACATTGGATTTGTAAACTGAATATGTGCTATTGCTTTCTTGAAGAAATCGATACAAACTGCTCGTAGTTAACGTTAAAACGGTTCCTTTCCTGAAGTGTTCCAACTGTGACGATGGAGTCACATACAGACCATTAAGGCTAAAAATGACATTTTTGATCCAAACTGTACAGTAGTAGGTTTGCACATTATATATATATATCAAACAAATAAAAAGACAGGAAGTACAGAAAATATTCCCACTAATTTCCTCCCAGTGTCGGACAAAGTGCCCTCCAAGGGTATTGCCACGTTTTGTTTCATTGTCTGTGTTGCCTTGTTATCACCTGAGTTTGCAGATTTTAACCTCTTACACCCCAATGTAAAACAAGCAATTTTAATTTTCCTTTACCTCCCTTAACAGATGTATTTACTTATAAGTGACCTGTTAAAAATTGTTTTTGACTTTATCTTGGTCACGATAATTGCATGCTCGTCTTCTTTTTCCATTCAGAGTTGTCGATCTTTGTTAGAGCTCACTAAGACATTCCCTTGCCAATGCTAATTACGTCTTAAAAGGATGCCATTTCTTTGACCAAGGATTATTTGTTCCTTTTTGCTATATAAATGAATATTTAAGTATTAAAGTGAGTCAGCACTGAGCACCTATTTAATATAACCTTGTAGAAGCAGGTCTCAGAGATATATTCCACCTCAAAACCCTAATGCAAAACAATTTGCATTTTTTTCCAAAATGCCGACATTGCAGATATTTTAAATATTCCTATCTGAATACAGTGGTTAGTATATGTCTGGAGAGACCTTTCTACAGTTTTACCACTTGTAATTATGAAAATATACTGATTGGGAATTTAGATTGTGAGCCCCAATGGGGACAGTGTTGCCAATGTATGTAAAGCGCTGTGGAATAATAGCGCTATACAGTATAAGTGAATAAATATTATTATTATTATTATTACCTTGTCATGGCTACTTTCTGTTCTCATTGTGAAAATAGCTATCTACAATCATGTCTTTTGTGACCAACCTGTACATTCTAGTAATACTCAATGGCTAAATGCACTTTTGCATCTCTTTTTGTTTGCTCCATTGCTTCTAAAAAGGTAAAGTGACTATGCAAATACTTTTAATAGAGACTGAATCCTACCCATTTTGTGTACACAGCTCTTATCCAGACTTCTTTGTTTCTATGGTTACATACTACAAATGATAGGAAATCTAGCAACACAAAATGACTGTTTACAGCAGACACAGGAGCTTGGTGCACCATTGACGTGGCTGAGCAGCTCAGGGCAGCATCCCACCTACTTTGATTCATCTCCGCTATTTCTTCCTTGATTGATACTTCTGGCATTACAGGACCCACCAAAAGGTCGAGAGAGATGTTAAACAAGTAGGCGGAAGGTGCACTGAGCTGCATAGCCATGCCAAGGGTGCACCAAGCATCTGTGCCAGGTTTGAACAGTCACTTTGTGCTAACAGACTCCCATTAATCCTCGGTGTTTCTTACTGCTTCAGTGATATGTCACTTTTCTTAATCTGCTCCCATTTATTCTTATAAACAGTATTAGAGGAGACACAAATATGCAAAGTGGTAGCATATCTTGGGGCATTTTAGGTGCATCCGAGCAATTCCAAGAGATGTAACAGTGCACAAAGCTTTCCATAACTCCTACAGCTCTACAATAGGTGCATCAGATGGTGGTACAGATTGGACATGTACAATAGAGAACAATTGGTGCCAAGACAGTTTGTAAAGGAACACAGCCCAATGGTCAGCAGTTATTTGAATTCATTATTCATTCCTCAGAAACAATCATAGGAGCTTCTCATTGATTCTCAGATAAGTGCTATGACTACATATGTTTTCATCTATAGTCTCCTGTTCTACACAATACTACACATGTTCTGAAGTTAAGCGACACTTGGTATATTTAAATGATTTCAATGTGCTGATGGGTGACAGCTGGATAATTAAAATATGATAATTCCTTATAATTTTCTTGTTTGGGAGCTGCTTTGTCCTTCAGAAAGGAAAAAAAAATTCCAAAAACATAAAAAGTCAAAACCCCTCTTCTTTCTAGTCTAAGAGTGGTCAATTTGACTTTTTCTTTTACTAACAAATAATGTTGTATCATCTACCTAAGCTGTGGGCAGACGTCACTACCTCTACTCTCCAATGATCAGTTATGATGGGATCAGTCATGGCATACCAATGTAATGGCAGTATATGCCATCCATAATGAAAAAACACAGTTGCTATGCTAAATGCATGCAACCAGTCCAGACAAATCTGAACATTACTACTGCTGCGTTATGGTGTTTTAAGGCATTTCGACCACTGATCAGGAATATAAGTGGGGAAATAAATGAGATGTGAAGAGATACGAGAAGGGCTTTGACTGCGTAAGATGTGTGGTGATTGAATACTGATGAAGTACGTCTAGCCAGGCCTGTGGAAAGAAAAAAAAAAAGAAGAAATGCTGTTAGAGAAAGAACAATATATTCCATATACAATTATTAGAATGAGCTATTCATTCACACTACTATGGCACTGCTCTGCTTTATATGTCTGCCACCTTCTGCACCATGTTATGTCTCCAACTAAATACAGAGGGGTGATTAACAGGAGGTGATTAACCTAACTCTGGGAGAGGAAGACTGGGATCCACCACACTCTCTGTTTACCTGGTGGATTATTCAGTCTGGCTGGGAAGGGTAAGAGACAAGCAGGAAGATTCATCCTCTGTGGGAGAAGCTGAGGCTTCCAGAGAGACCTGGACATTTATCGCTTACTGGACTATATCCGGTTTCCTGGACTACTTTACCTCTCTGTGTGGTGGATTATTTGATGGACATTCGGGATTGCATGGAATAAATATTCATTGGATTGTTAAATCATCTCTCACTCTGTTGAATGTGTGATATCGGAAAAGGACCCCGTGACACAGAGGCATGCAGAAGTTTATTCTGTTGCCTTACAAGTAAATCCAACAGAAAATATATGGCATGCTCCACTTGGCTTCATATGGAGCCATACAGTGCTAGCGTGTAACTGTATAGTAAAATGCAGGAGATAAAGTGATAAGCAGGTTTGCCTAAAAAAGAGCTGAGGAAGTACTGGATATGTGTGGTCATCAAACAAAATATAGTGTTACAGAAAGGAAACTTTTTTTCATTACTACTATATTAATTTACCAAACTTGTATTCTTTCCTTTAGATGACTGACCATAGTCAAGCCTGTCAAGCTGAATACATATTGAACGTTACTATGGGAATGTAGGAGTTACGCTCCTATAGAGATCACTTTCTATAATACTAAAGTGCTGGTAGTGTAAATTGCTGCTGGGTACCTCATACATCTGCCTGCCTTGTTTTTCTGGTGAACACATCAGTGCTGGAGCAAGGCTTATCATATAATTAGTAAGAAAAGACCTCACTCAATATTCTTATACGTTGCGTAAGTGACAGACATACTTGTAGAGAGGCTGCAACTGGAGGTGTGATGTCTTCATGGGAGCCTGATATCCGTAGGAATCATAGGAGCCAATGAAATCAACTGAATAGGAATCAATAATATGTATGTTACAGGACAATGGAGAACAACTATTTTATCCAGAATGTGTATGTTACAGGACAACGGAGAACAACTATTTTATCAAGAATATGTATGTTACAGGACAACGGAGAACAACTATTGTATCAAGAATATGTATGTTACAGGACAACAGAGAACATCTATTTTATCAACAATACGTATGTTACAGGACAAAGGAAAACAACTATTGTATCAAGAATATGTATGTTACAGGACAACGGAGAACAACCATTTTATCAAGAATATGTATGTTACAGGACAACAGAGAACATCTATTTTATCAACAATATGTATGTTACAGGACAACGGAGAACAACTATTTTATTAACAATACGTATGTTACAGGACAACGGAGAACAACTATTTTATTAACAATACGTATGTTACAGGACAACGGAGAACAACTATTGTATCAACAATACGTATGTTACAGGACAACGGAGAACAACCATTTTATCAAGAATATGTATGTTATAGGACAACGGAGAACAACTATTTTATCAAGAATATGTATGTTACAGGACAACGGAGAACAACTATTGTATCAAGAATATGTATGTTACAGGACAACAGAGAACATCTATTTTATCAACAATACGTATGTTACAGGACAAAGGAGAACAACTATTGTATCAAGAATATGTATGTTACAGGACAACGGAGAACAACTATTTTATTAACAATACGTATGTTACAGGACAACGGAGAACAACTATTGTATCAAGAATATGTATGTTATAGGACAACAGAGAACAACTATTTTATCAACAATACGTATGTTACAGGACAACGGAGAACAACTATTGTATCAAGAATATGTATGTTACAGGACAACAGAGAACATCTATTTTATCAACAATATGTATGTTACAGGACAACGGAGAACAACTATTGTATGAAGAATATGTATGTTACAGGACAACAGAGAACAACCATTGTATCAAGAATATGTATGTTACAGGACAACGGAGAACAACTATTGTATCAAGAATATGTATGTTACAGGACAACGGAGAACAACCATTGTATCAAGAATATGTATGTTACAGGACAACGGAGAACAACTATTTTATCAACAATACGTATGTTACAGGACAACGGAGAACAACCATTGTATTAAGAATATGTATGTTACAGGACAACAGAGAACAACTATTTTATCAACAATACGTATGTTACAGGACAACGGAGAACAACTATTGTATCAAGAATATGTATGTTACAGGACAACGGAGAACAACTATTTTATTAAGAATATGTATGTTACAGGACAACGGAGAAGAACTATTTTATTAAGAATATGTATGTTACAGGACAACGGAGAACAACTATTTTATCAAGAATACATATGTTACAGGACAACGGAGAAAAAGTATTGTATCAAGAATATGTATGTTACAGGACAATAGAGAACAACTATTTTATCAAGAATATGTATGTTACAGGACAACGGAGAGCAACTATTTTATTAAGAATATGTATGTTACAGGACAACAACTATTTTATCAAGAATATGTATGTTACAGGACAACGGAGAATAACAATTTTATTAAGTACAGCTAACAAAATTGTACTGTAATAAAAAGCATTCTAAAACTGTGATGTCCTAATTGTACTTCTCATACTCTCATCTGTTTTGCTAGGAGTGTTTCATCTTTTTTTTTTTTTTTTTTTTTTCTTAAAGCTGGCCCAATCGTCTTCAATTAGAGCCAATAATCTTTTTGGTCCCTACGTTTTGTAGCTATGTACAGTTACTGATGTGTCATTGTCTCCAGCATTGTAAGTTTCCCTCAATCACATCTTGTATAGTGTGGCTACTGTGCAGAAGAAGGCACCTGTACCACCAACATGCCTGCTGTATCCTCAGGCACCTGTACATACTCAGAGAGGACTATGGGCAGCATGGGTCTTGTTCTATATGAAAAACCTATTGTTGGCCCAGCTGTAGAGCAGACCAGAGGTGGATATATCATTGGTGCAGCCTATGCGGCCGCACAGGGGCCCAAGTGGTAAGGGATCCTCATCCACCTCCAGAGCAGGTGGAATTGTACATTATGATGAGTTCTTGGGCTGCAAAGGGCCCAGATATTGTTCTTGCATAGGGACCTCCTCTGTCTGTGTCAACCAGTGGTGCAAACCCCATGTTCAACCCACTGGACTAGTGGTAATATTCTTGTCCTAAAGTAGCAGCAACCTTTATGACTGCAAATTCAAGCCCCTATCATGTTCACAAATATATTGTGTATAAACAAGTGTGTGTCAGCGATGTGTATGTATTGTCGTTTCATTTGTTTGCTTTATGCAAGTATAATTTATGAGCATTAAGACAGAATTTTATATGCACTGTATGACTGAGGTGCCAAGGGCTCAACAACAGTAACATTCACTCTGGGGCCCACTATTCAACTAAATCCAAATATTCAATAAAATAGACACTACTTACAATAGTAGATGGAGCTGCAGGTAGAACAGCAGGTTCAACTACCACGCTTCCTATCAGTAACCACAAGAACCAATACAAGTTAACATAAAACAAAATTTTATACACTTGCCCAAGAAAGTTAAGAGTGATTATTTTCTCATGTATAAAATGGCGGCACTAATCTTAAGGAATTGTACTCAATAAATTAAGTAATTAATGACATGCTCCATGCGGGTGGCACCGAGCAAGACACCCTCTGCTGGATTGTGGGGAGATCATCACTATGCAGCACATGTAAGTATACATCACTATCAGTTCATTACTGCTGCACCCCGCGTTATATATACATTTTATATATATATTTTTTACATTTTCTACATAGTCTATATTTTCTCTCTTTTCACTGCAGCACATATGTATGCATTAACTGCTGCAGTTTAGTCTGAGTCAGACATTTGATGCAGCTAATGAATACACACCCACCTATCTCCTTTTTATAGAGACACCAAATATCATGAAATAATTTATTTATAGAGTACAATCCCTCAAGATTGTTTTCTCTTAAGTGTATCATTTATTGCTGTATTGGTCACCCTCTAGTGGTTACTTATAGAAAGCGCGGTAGTTGAACTTTTAGTAGTTAGTACATCCAAATATTATATTGACCACATTCACAAATTGACCTGTTTTTATGTAACAATAAACTAAGTATTTGGTGAAATAAATGATGTGATGCTGCTTTTGTCTGTAATTAGTAAATCAGGTACATGGAGCCAACTACAGCTCATGTGGGGGGGCGCCCACCAAGAGATTGCCCATTTCCATGCGCGCCAGTCCAACTTATCGTTGGACTGGCGCACATGGAATCGTGGTATTGTGTACACGTGGTATTGTGTATGCAAAATATGGTAGCACAGTCTGGTCTGTGTATTTTATTATGGTTTTATTCATGCAAAATATAGTATTTGAGCACAAAGTTATACACTTTAGTTCACATTTCTTATTTGGGTATGAAGTTACAAATTATAACATTTTTTTCCCATATATTATGAAGGAACCTTATGAATAATACTCACAGCTGTCTTCTTCATCCATGAAAACTTTGCTGACGTAACAGGCATACACAAAGCCAAAGAGCTGTGAGTGAGCAGAAAAAGAAAAGAAAAGTAATGGTATATAGATTTTCGTGGTCACATATTTTCTAATGTAGAATTGTCTATGAAATATTCAAATCCTGAACTACATAGCTATTTGTGAACATTAAAAAGTGTTTTGTTTTATGTTTTTAATCAAAGTATACACAATATTAAATTGTGTGTTACTGCGATATATAAGTACAATAGAACAGCTAGTGGAAGGAGATCCATGCTGTCCCTACCACGTGCAGCATGAATCAGTTAAATAATTGTGTATGGTTCACTGTGAAACACTGCAGCGTTTCAAAGAAAACGTATTTCAAAAAGTCAGCTGGGTACCATGCTTCTTGGGTGACTAGCCCAAGGCCTCTCTGCTCTGCTCTCCTAGTGTTTGTGTATAAGGAGAGACATGGCAGTATACAGGAGAAGGACAAGCCACCAAGGGCCAGTCTCCTGGACCAGACGCATAGTTCTCAACCAAAGTATGCTTTCTCAGAAATGCCACAAAGTGTCAAGTGTATGCTGCCCATGGTTCAGACAGCATGAAGCTCTTACATGACAAATCTGCTGGCAAACAACAAGGAAATTATGTGAGGTCTTGAGAGAGATTGGGTGAAATCATTCATGGTGCAATAATCACTAACCAAATTAATTCACCTATTGATGCCTCTTTATAATGACCACTTCATTTTAAAAATGATTGCATATTTTAGTTTTTTAATAAAACAATAATCATGTATAAGAAATTATTTAATAGACACCGATAAGCACTGACATATTTGCAAATAGTTGTATTTCCTGATGTGTTCGCTTTTGGGCTGCTCATTTACTATTCTCTAGAGGCAAAATAGCCATTATTGCACCATGACTTTTTTTTTTTTTTTTTTTACTGTCTAAAGCATGATGATCTCCCCTACACATTACTAATATGTGAGCATTGAATGTGCTTCACTATAACCAATCCGAGGTAAATTTTCAGAACAATGCTCAGCCCAATTGTGCATATCACATATTTCTCATGTTAGTGTGGCGCCCTGGACAAGCCAGGTCGTCACAGAACTACACCAACACACCCCACACCCCGGTTAGGCACACCAAAGCCAAACACAAAATCCTTGTTGCCTTCCTCCAGGGGCTGATGTCCACACCAGAGGGTGGGCCAGGCGGTTGGTACCGCCCACCGAGGAGTTCACAGTGCTGGAGGCGGGAAAAGAGTTTCAGATTAGTTTGGAGAGGAGTAGGAGTGAGGAAGTAAAGTGGTAGTGGAGGAGACTGACCGTGTCCGGGTGCGTGGCCCGGGCACATACAGCAAGGTTGGCAGACGCTGGTGACTGTCTGCAGGAGAGGCTAATTGGAGCAAACCGTATGGACCGTGGGCGGGCGGTGGCCCGGCAGTACCGGATCGGAGAGTAAAGAGAAGCCAGCACCATCCGGCAGGGCTTACGGACCCCGACCAGGCTAGGAGTCGCCGTAAAACTGGTCAAATCCGTTAGCGAAGGGAACCTCTGGGGTTTCCCAGCAGTCAAGACCCGATTGAAGGCAACAGCTCAAACCGTAAAGGGAAACACAGTCACCGCCAAGGCTACAGTTCCCAGGGCCAGAGCCTGCGGGCAAAAGGGGCTCCCTCAGCATCCATCCAAGCTGGGGAGCGGGTTACCGGTGGGAAGCCATTGGAACCGTAACACAACACAGGTGCAGGGAAAGGCAGTCACCATTAACCTGCCGAGAGGAGAAACACCGCAGCCGTCTGCCGTGGCCCCAGCTCTCGCTCAGGTGATGCCGTTCTCCTTGCCCTATGTGCCCGGAGCTACTTGGCTGCCGCAGTACGATGGGAAACCTGATGCGTTGCAGGTCTTCCGGAAGAAGCTTAGCCCGCTACTGGAATTGTACCCCCTAACTGATAAGCAACGTGCAGCGGTAGTGCTGGGGCAGCTAACCGGTGCGGCTGAGCAGGAGGTGGAGACCTGGGCCGAGTGGGACCGGTCCTCTGTAGCCACCATCTTTGAGAAGCTACAGACTGCCTTTGAGACCCGTACCGAAGCCAAGTTGCGGATGCAGTTTTACCAATGCCGGCAACGGCCCGCGGATAGCATTTGGGGCTATGGCTTTATATATGAACCGGGCCTGGAGGCCGAAGTTTTTGTGGCCCGACGGGATGTCAATGCCCATCTGCCGGAAGATCACCCGGGCCGCAACCTGATGCCGGGAGACTTGGTGCAGTACACCAGGCACTGCGGGGAGAGGAGTTGGTTTGCGCTGGAGGCGAAGCTGAGGGGCAGTTAAGAGGCCAGAGTATCTGCCCAGCCTCCTCCCCTGGCCGACACCGTGGATCCGGAGTAAGTCGGCGGTCCCCCGCCAAAAAGTTGTCCCCGTTGGGACCACCAGTACAGTTTGAAAGTTTGTAAATGATAAGGATAATCAACCGAAGAAGTTCATCTGATTTACAACTGTGATTGAACCGGTCGTTGCCGGCAACTGTTGTCCCCGAGGGGACTGTCTGTAACCTTGCGTAAGGAACTGCTTACGGACAAGCCCGAGAACTTGCAGAGCAACCACGAACTTGTGGAATGTAAATAAAAATGTTGGGCTTGATACCGTTACCGCATCCGGAGAGGCTGATTTGGGAGGATGGGCCTGGAGGAAAGTGATGGCCCAGGCCCGCCACTACCGTAACCGGTGGCGATCCTCTGGGGGGGATTCAGGGGTTCCCCATGGACGCGGGTCCCCTGAAAGGGACAGAACCCGCTCGGGCAACTTGGTGTTGGACTGGGGTCAAGGGGTGCTGCCCATTTGCTTAGGGGCAGCATCAGGGCCAGGTTGCTTGGGTGGGAGAAGAGCGGAAGCCGTGACCGTTATTTATTAAAAATGTTTGGTAACGTTTAAGAAATGTGCCTCCCGATGTGGGAAGATTGAAAAATGCTTGTTTACATGTTTTACCGTTTTTACTCTTTTACAGTTAAAATAAAACCGGTGATGGACGGGCAGCCCGCGGACGGTCTGCATTTTACTAAGGGGGAATGTGGCGCCCTGGACAAGCCAGGTCATCACAGAACTACACCAACACACCCCACACCCCGGTTAGGCACACCAAAGCCAAACACAAAATCCTTGTTGCCTTCCTCCAGGGGCTGATGTCCACACCAGGGGGTGGGCCAGGCGGTTGGTCCCGCCCACCGGGGAGTTCACAGTCCTGGGGGCGGGAAAAGAGTTTCAGATTAGTTTGGAGAGGAGTAGGAGTGAGGAAGTAAAGTGGTAGTGGAGGAGACTGACCGTGTCCGGGTGCGTGGCCCGGGCACATACAGCAAGGTTGGCAGACGGTGCTGACCGTCTGCAGGAGAGGCTAATTGGAGCAAACCGTATGGATCGTGGGCGGGCGGTGGCCCGGCGGTACCGGATCGGAGAGCTTACGGACCCCGACCAGGCTAGGAGTCGCCGTAAAACTGGTCAAATCCGTTAGCGAAGGGAACCTCCGGGGTTTCCCAGCAGTCAAGACCCGATTGAAGGCAACAGCTCAAACCGTAAAGGGAAACACAGTCACCGCCAAGGCTACAGTTCCCAGGGCCAGAGCCTGCGGGCAAAAGGGGCTCCCTCAGCATCCATCCAAGCTGGGGAGCGGGTTACCGGTGGGAAGCCATTGGAACCGTAAAACAACACAGGTGCAGGGAAAGGCAGTCACCATTAACCTGCCGGGAGGAGAAACACCGCAGCCGTCTGTGGGACCCGTCCATCCAGCCGTTTGTTTTACCGGAGACTTTGCATTCATCATTGGCTGAGTGAGTACCACCGTGCCGTGCGGCACAGCGCTGCCCCTGCGACCCTGCACCTCACCAGGCCCCGTAACCCGCCTGCCAAACATTGCTACCCCTCACCGGGCCCCGGGACAACCAACCCCCCTACCCACGGAGGGGAGAACTAACATCCAAGCTGCTCCCTGTCATCGCTCCCGGGATCCCCGTCCAGAGCAGCGGTGGTGTCACCAATCTCACCACAACGGTGGGTGGCGTCACGGACAATATCCCTAAACCCAAACCACCCCCTTTCACTCACGGGCGAGGAACGCCGCTCGAGTCCCCGGGATCCGGCCCACCTCTCGAGCCACCACCGAGCAGCAGCAGCAGCAGCCGGACCCGAGCAGTGGGTGAGCGCAGCGTCCCCTCCTCCGCCCGCGACATTAGTACCCAGCAGTGCACCTGAGTCACTGACCGTCCAGTGTCACTAGCATTTCATTCGCATGTTCTGTATATCAGTTATACAGTTAGGTCCAGAAATATTTGGACAGTGACACAAGTTTTGTTATTTTAGCTGTTTACAAAAACATGTTCAGAAATACAATTATATATATAATATGGGCTGAAAGTGCACACTCCCAGCTGCAATATGAGAGTTTTCACATCCAAATCGGAGAAAGGGTTTAGGAATCATAGCTCTGTAATGCATAGCCTCCTCTTTTTAAAGGGACCAAAAGTAATTGGACAAGGGACTCTAAGGGCTGCAATTAACTCTGAAGGCGTCTCCCTCGTTAACCTGTAATCAATGAAGTAGTTAAAAGGTCTGGGGTTGATTACAGGTGTGTGGTTTTGCATTTGGAAGCTGTTGCTGTGATCAGACAACATGCAGTCTAAGGAACTCTCAATTGAGGTGAAGCAGAACATCCTGAGGCTGAAAAAAAAGAAAAAATCCATCAGAGAGATAGCAGACATGCTTGGAGTAGCAAAATCAACAGTCGGGTACATTCTGAGAAAAAAGGAATTGACTGGTGAGCTTGGGAACTCAAAAAGGCCTGGGCGTCCACGGATGACAACAGTGGTGGATGATCGCCGCATACTTTCTTTGGTGAAGAAGAACCCGTTCACAACTTCAACTTAAGTCCAGAACACTCTCAGTGAAGTAGATGTATCTGTCTCTAAGTCAACAGTAAAGAGAAGACTCCATGAAAGTAAATACAAAGGGTTCACATCTAGATGCAAACCATTCATCAATTCAAAAATAGACAGGCCAGAGTTAAATTTGCTGAAAAACACCTCATGAAGCCAGCTCAGTTCTGGAAAAGTATTCTATGGACAGATGAGACAAAGATCAACCTGTACCAGAATGATGGGAAGAAAAAAGTTTGGAGAAGAAAGGGAACGGCACATGATCCAAGGCACACCACATCCACTGTAAAACATGGTGGAGGCAACGTGATGGCATGGGCATGCATGGCTTTCAATGGCACTGGGTCACTTGTGTTTATTGATGACATAACAGCAGACAAGAGTAGCCGGATGAATTCTGAAGTGTACCGGGATATACTTTCAGCCCAGATTCAGCCAAATGCCGCAAAGTTGATCGGACGGCGCTTCATAGTACAGATGGACAATGACCCCAAGCATACAGCCAAAGCTACCCAGGAGTTCATGAGTGCAAAAAAGTGGAACATTCTGCAATGGCCAAGTCAATCACCAGATCTTAACCCAATTGAGCATGCATTTCACTTGCTCAAATCCAGACTTAAGACGGAAAGACCCACAAACAAGCAAGACCTGCGGCTGTAAAGGCCTGGCAAAGCATTAAGAAGGAGGAAACCCAGCGTTTGGTGATGTCCATGGGTTCCAGACTTAAGGCAGTGATTGCCTCCAAAGGATTCGCAACAAAATATTGAAAATAAAAATATTTTGTTTGGGTTTGGTTTATTTGTCCAATTACTTTTGACCTCCTAAAATGTGGAGTGTTTGTAAAGAAATGTGTACAATTCCTACAATTTCTATCAGATATTTTTGTTCAAACCTTCAAATTAAACGTTACAATCTGCACTTGAATTCTGTTGTAGAGGTTTCATTTCAAATCCAATGTGGTGGCATGCAGAGCCCAACTCGCGAAAATTGTGTCACTGTCCAAATATTTCTGGACCTAACTGTACATACTTTATAGCTATTTTCCAAGTGTTCTAATTTATACTAACACCAATATTTTTGTACCTTGGGCAGCACAGTGGCTAAGTGGTTAGCACTGCAGGACTGGGGTCCTGGGTTCAAATCCCACCAAGGAGTATATCTGCAAGGAATTTGTGTAGCACTGGCATTCTTGCACTTCCCTCCCTCCTGCAGGGATGCTAACTCACTTGTCGTAGGCGGCCTGCATGCCCTGCCTAGCTTCCCCACAGTCGTCCATGTGGCTCTTCTCTGCTTACCCCTCCTTGGGCCTGTGCAAGCAGCACAGGTCCTCCAGGACTGCTCCTAGGGCATGTGTGTGCACAGCAGTCCTTCTCATAAAGAAGAGCCAGTGTACATTTCTGAATTGCCAATACCCTGATGTTTTTCTGTGCTACCTGCCTCAGTCATCCCAGTAGTTTTTGTCTACACAACAGACTCTGCCTGTTTGCACCTGTGTCTGTCCTTGACCTGCTGGTCAGCGGCCACAGTCCTGGTCACTGATCTGGGAGTGCACCTGGCTTTTCCTCGCGGTGAGTGCTTAGTGAAAACCAACCCACTAAAGGGTAAGCCCAGGTCCTCCCTGTGGTCCAGTATGTCCACTTCTGCTCGCCGCATTACCATCTCCAGCTGCGAGCGTTACAGTTTGTATGTTTGGTGACACTGGTGATAATAATCTCTATAAAGTGCTGTGAATATAATTGAGTAAAATAAATACTTGTCATTCTTTTTATTTGCTGCTTGCATTTCACATATTGATCTCATGCACTGTCAGCTGTTCTCTTCACCACAGATACCTATTTTATGGTTCTAATCAAATTAATTGAACTCTTAATTATCTTTTAAAGGCTTTCAATGGATATACAATGAAAGCCCTCAGTTCCTTTCAAGTCTGATTTTTATTCAAAAGTAATGCGAATTCATGTCATCAGCTTTTGTCTTTGCCACTATTGCTTGACGGGGTATAGGAAATAAAAAATAGTGAGGCAGCGGTAACAATTTTCTTCTATTTAAATCCCTCTTGGACACAGCAGATACTACAGAAGAATAATTTCGGTTGTTGGGAAATCAGCAGCAATTTTAGTCAAGTCCATAATTAATAATGCTGACTTTCAAAGCTAGAAGAACTCTAATGTTTTCATTCATGCTCACCGCCAGAAAGATCTGTAGTGCACTGCTCAGAGCTTCAATATAAGGATAGTCGAGAAGACAGCCAGTCACCGTGACCATGTGATGATCAGCCAGTGACAGTGGCGGTGTACGAACTGGTGTCACTAGGCAGCCAGGGCCATTCTCCATCCACCATGACCGATGCAGGGAGGTGTTAAAATTCATTATCAAGTCTCTGTGCTGGAAACATCAAGAACAAGAATTAGGGGTAGTTTACGCGCTGTGACATCACTCAAGCGATGTCGTTGGGGTCACGGTGTTTGTGACACACATCCGGCGCCGTTAGTGACGTCACAGCGTGTGACAGGCTGGAGCGACCTAAAACAATGGCAAAAAAGACAAAAATCATTTGTTTTGGAGAGGTCGTGTAATAACAAAAAATCGTTGTCAGGTAAGTAGCGATGTTGTTCCTCGTTCCTGTGGCATTATACATTGCTATGTGTGACACCGCAGGAGCGACGAACATCTCTTTACCCCCATCCACCGGCAATGCGGAAGGAAGGAGGTGGGCGGGATGTTACATCCCGCTCATCTCCACCCCTCCGCTTATATTGGTCGGTTGCTTAGTGACGTTGCGGTGACGCTGAACGCACCTCCTCCTTGAAGGAGGGATTGTTCGGCTGTCACAGCAACGTCGCTGAACAGGTATGTGCGTGTGACGCTGCCGTAGCGATAATGTTCGCTACTGCAGCGATCACCACATATCGTTACAACGACGGGGGAGGGTGCTATCGCACGCGACATCGCTAGCAATTGCTAGCGATGTCGCAGCGTGTAAAGTACCCCTTACTGTTTTAAAGCGCACCAATCACCAGGATATTCCTATATAAAGTAAAGCAAGGGATATACTGGTGCTACCATGCTGATTCTATCCATACCTTTAGTTGTCAGATTGGATGTATAGTTTTTGAAATACAGGCAAGTAAAGTTACAGAAATGTACAGCTTTTCTATTGGCAGCAGCTGCCGAATAGCTAAAATGTGGGTCAGGTTTTGCTATCTATTCCCTTCCCTGTCTGATGCCTGGACTCTGCAGATGCTAGACTGTAAACTAAAGCCAGTATAGCACTGGCTTTAGTTTATATAGGAAAATCCTAGTGATTGGAGCGCTTTAAGTTACACAGGATATACAGTATTCAGAGCCAAGTATGATATCAAATGCCCAACTGGGTAAGCCTTTCATAAAGATGGCTCTTAAAAGTTTTTTTTATAATCTCACAAGACTGGATCCAATAGTAGTAAACCAAGTTCCATCAATTCATAAATACTTTCTATAGCAAGAAGAGTATGGAAAGTCATGGAAAATAATGTCTTACCTGTGATAAATGCCCCACTTCCAGGTAAAAACAGATTATAAAAGCATTCCATGCCACCCATAATGCCAGCCACACAGAATACTGAAGGAAAATAGAATGGACAGAAAATAAATGGAAATATCAGTTTAAAGCAGGCTAACAGTTGAGATGTCCTTCATGCATGATTAGCTTAGACACATCTAACACTGCCTAGTCATTTTTCTCCTATCATCAGTTGTAATCCGACCCTTGTAAACGTCTTACCCTATATCAGCAGTGCTGCACTTCCATTACATTGCCTATAAGTGAGGATATGAGATGACATGTCATAGGGGCTAGACTGTTGTTGCATGCCATACAAAGCAATGTCACTGCAGCAGCCTGTGGTTGACTAATGCACTTGTTTCCAGATATTACTCATGTTTCTCGACACATAAGTTCACATAAAGTGGTGCAGGTCTGGCTACCCTTTAAAGGGACTGTCAACACGGAATGAAGTCCAAACCAAGTGCAGGCGCTCGGAGTATCATGGAGCGGCCAAACATTGAAGTGCATCTTTCCACCTGCTTGTTTTCAATCTTTTTCTTCCCTTCCACCTTTTATTTGATTGACAGCTCTGGCTTTATAGGTCTAGAGAATGGCAGAAATCGAGGGAAAACAAGGAAGTGGGAAGGTGCACTTAAATGATTGGCAACGCCATGATGCACCGAGAGCCTGTACTTGGATTGGACAGTCTCTAAACAGCACAAACTATAGCTGGTCTATAATCATGATATTTAGGACCTAAAGGGATTAGACCTATATTAGAACAATATGTGCTCATGCAATTATTATATGTAGCCTTTGAAACCTGTTATTTTTCCTTCAAAAATGAGTAGACTGATTTTGGCCAGCAAATATAACTTACATCTATTTCTTATTTATAGGATGATGGTCACGCTAGGAGCATTGTATCTACAGCATCCTCTACAATCCTGCTGGATCTTTGGATAAAATCTACTCATAGGTAGCCATATTACTTACCAAGATCAAGTATCTAGATCTGTAATGTAAAGTGCCGAATATCCCCAAGATGACAGCCATAATGTGCAGGAAATTGGCTAATATTGGAGCCCACTGGTAGCCGAGGAAGTCAAATATTTGCCTCTGTAGAGCAGCTGCCTGTCATAATTTAATGCAAAAATCCATGAGATTAATGTTCAGTCTCCCAGGGTCGTAAAGTGGACAAACATTATGATTTGATGGACTAAAGGGTACAAAGTGACCTAATGATGATTCACAACTTAGCAATCTATTCAATATTTATGGGGCCTTTTCACTGCCTTTAAAAATACCATTGAGTGAGGGAAACACATGAACACATCCAAGAGCCTGTAGGTTATGCTGCAAAGGTGGCGGGAGCAAGGGGGTTAAAACTATACTATCAATAATATTGAAGAAGCAGAGGGTAATTAAAAAGCTTTTAACCTCAGAAGTTTGCAGTTTTAATTGGATTATTGAACAGAAAATATTAAAGTACCAGAATGCTCTCACATATTATTGCACACAGACGGATGTAGGGCATTTCAAAAGTATTCATACCTTTTCTGTCCTTACACTCAGTAATCTTATACTGAAATATTCTATGTCAAACAACATTTCATGTTAGACTAAGGTCACACAGGAGTAAAACGGACTGAGTGGAATGCGAGAGAAGAATCGCAGCATGCTTCTTCTCCGCGTCTGAGCTGCGATCACAGGATCATATCACTGTGGCATGACACTGGGCTTACACTCCAGAGCGGGAGCCGAGTGTCATGCGATGCACTTGCAGTACTGCTCGTGTGGCTTCAGCGTTAGATTTACACTGCATGTATAATATCGGACAGCAATTGACATAATATAGTAAGATTTTCTAAGATAGCATGATGGCTCAGTGGTTAGCACGGTTATTTTACAGCACTAGGGTCTTGGGTTCAAATCCCACCAAGGATGACATCTGTATGATTTCCCTATATTTGTATGGATTTCTTCAGGTTTCCTTACACACTCCAAAGACATATTGGTAGGGAATTTAGAATGTGATTCCTAATGGGGACAGTGATGATAAATTCTGTAATGCTCTGTGGAACTGGATAGTGCTATATAAGTAATGCATAATAATTCTGAGTAACAGAAATCTTTGCTACACCAGCAGAAATATTTTCTGAATTACCAGATACAAAAGTCAGTAAAATTGGTTGTCTGGCAGAAATGTTTTGGGCTGAGTTATATTTAAAGGGGTATTCCAAACCAGTGGTGTACCGCTAATAGAGGCAGGCCACGCCACTTCTATGGGGCCCGTGACGGGGGTCGCAGTGGCTGCCCACTGTGTGTGCGCTCTCACTTTCATCATTCCTAGCAGGGTAGGCTGCCCCGGGACGGTCACCAAGCAGCTGATTAAGGCCGCTGGGGGCAGCATTGTTTCAATAGCTGCAGGCTGGATGCAACACAGATGAAGACATGCATAAAATGCACATCTCTGCTGAAGAGGAGGGAGTAGCAGAGCAGCATCTTCTTCCAGTCAGAAAGCTGTGAGAGATGCCAGGAGTACAATAGCCAATCAGGAGAGGGGGCTGAGCTAGGTCAGTACAGCCGTGGGAGAAAGAAAAGATGAAAAGGAACACACTGCAGGAAAAGGAGCAGAGAAAGCAGAGCAAAACACAGAGCTGAGCAAAACAGAGCAGAGCAAAGAGGGAGAAGGAGCAGAGCAAAAAGTGAGAAGGAGTAGAGAAAGCAGAGCAAACAGAGCTAAGCAAACAAGAAGAAGCGGAGAAGATAAGGACAAGGAAGAAAAAGCAGAGGACAGGATCTGAACACAGCCAGGAGGGCCCACAGGAAGTGTGTGGCACCCCTGAGGCTTCCGTCGCCACAGAGATATTGCACCTCAGCCAAAGGTGTGGTATTCCATCCCGGGTAAAAATGGGGTCATCTACCGGTTCACAGCCAAAACCTGCACACACCTATTGGTAGGCATACACCGGGTCAGGGATAGTGGCAGTAACCCCCATTGATGATCTGGTCATGGGGCCGTGAGTCCCATCCACTGGTCCCAATGGTGAGGGGAGGGGCCTAGCCAGGGGGAGTGTGGGAGGGGTCAGAGAGAGTGAGTAGAGGAACAAGTCAGTCAGTCCCAGAAGGAAAGGAAAGAAGGAGGTTCCTGGTGGAGATCCTGGGGTCTTGCTAGGCCCAAGTGACACAGACTGAAGGGATTCCAGGGTCACGGAAGGGCAATTGTCCCGTGACCTGTTCCACTAAAAGATCGGGTGGAGGGATCTGGCTGCAATACAGGGACGGTCCCTAGACAGAGAGAAGAAAGACATTATTTTCAGTGAAACCGAAGGCCTGGGAGATCGTTGCAGGCGCCCAGGGCCACAACCCACCACAGATCCCCGGTAAAGGCGAGCAAGATACGACTGAGGTCAGCCACCTTTGTACAGGCCCTGTGGTGGAGGTGCAAGACAGCATAGCACTGTTTGGCGCTAAAGAGACAGCCAAAAAGGACACATAGAGGGGTGCAACGGTACTGACCCTTGGACTATTCGGGATCGGCGGAGGTCCCTGACAGCAGATCCTGACATACTGCGGGTCACCGGTCAGCGGAACTGTGAGACTAACAGTGAGTAAATATCTTAACTGCAAGCCCTGTGTCGTCTGCTTGATTCTGCACCTCATCCACAAGCACCATAGACTTTACCAAGCACCAAAGGTTGCCCCGGGGTACCCGCTCTACCTGTGGAGAGCAAGAAACATCTCAGCTGCCATAACATCAGCCCCGGAGGTCCCTTCTAGCAGCTGCGGCTCCATAGTTGCAAATTACCACAGGTGGCGTCACGAATTTTATATAAACTTCATTACCATCTCCCCCATACCGCCACATTTTATTGACTCCACCAGGGTCACGGAGTCAGGCCCCGCCACAGCTGACTACTCCGGACTAGTTCGGCCCGACACCGAGTCACCTAAAGCCCTGGGGTGGGTGAGTCACCCTTTTGGTGTCACAAACAGGATTTGAACAAGACCCATTAATACGGGTGACGTGTGCCTTAAGAACTGTATTTAATAGACTGTGTTTTACTTGTGTGGAAAAACTGACGCCGCCATTAAAACTGCTGGGCACAAGAAGAAAGGGGACATGCCTGGAAAAGAGTGCGAAGATAGGCCCCGCCCCCTCTGTGGGAGTGTTGAAAAATGGCGCGCTGAGGAATTGACTATCCGGCAGTTGATACTGCTGCCTAAAGGAAGCAGAAGTTGCCAGAATGTACTGGATAGTGGGCGGATGGATGCCACCAGTAGTGGGCTGGGTGCCGGCCTGGCGCCAAGGAGTGGTCCGGCCCCCAACCCCGCCTCTGGAATGGAGAAGGGTGCAGCCGAGCATTGGCGGTGAACGCTCGAGAGCAGTAGACGCGAGCAGTAACCGGTAAAGCTGCAGAGGCGTGATGGCAGAGTTCTCCTTACCCAGTACGCCAGGAGAGGCATGGGAGAAAGGATCAGACCCCGGCCTTAACCTCCGGCTGGAAGAAATGGAGCATATGGCCCGCCGGTTGCGGAGGCTCGTGGCAGAAGCCGAGCAGCGAGTGGAGGAAAAGTCTGAACCGGGGAGCGCACGTGAACACCAGGCGGCATCCTGTGATACCGAGAGCTGCGAGTCCCAGGCTGCCACTACGGAACCGGGTAAGGGAGATGTCACCCCCGCCCGGCGGAGCCCGGGTCATCTCGTGCAGCCTTTGCCTAGTCCCCCTGCCGGCGTGCCGGTCACCACTGCCGACCCCTTTGAAGCTTGGGCCGCCGCCGCGGACCCTGGTGCCGAAGATGCCGCCCTTGACCAACAGATCCCCGACCGGTTAGTGAGGCCCCTGCCCAGTCCTCCTACTGGCGCACCCGGTGCCGTCTCCCTCGGTGTGGACTGGGACGCCTTACCGGTCCGTGATCGCGGGCTGGCAGCCCCGCTGGCGCCGGTAATGACGGAGGCTGCGACAACCCTCGTGTGCCAGCAGCAAATGGCTCAGTTTAAGTTGGAGAGGGAATGCTGGGAGGCGCAACAGGCCAAAAAGGAAGATGCTAACTTCGCCGCCAAAGAAAGGATGAGGAAGGCCAGGAAAGCCACCAATGGTCCAACCCGGAGGGGCCGCAGCATCGACTTCTGCCTGGAGCGAGGATGGGGTTTCATCTGGGAACCCGGGCTGAGCAGAGACATTTTTGTGTTCCGGAGGGACATAGAGGAGCATTTGCAGCAAGGCAACCCGGGACGCGATGTCCAAATTGGCGACCGGGTTGAGTATACCCGCCTGATGGGGACCCAAGGGTGGTACGCCCTAGATGTCCACATACACCGGGCGGATGCAGCTCCGAAACCATCACCCCGCAGCAGTCCTAGCACGAGTTCCCAGGGGACCCAAACCAGCCTTGCCGCGGCTTCCATGTCACCGGGAGCTGAGCCAGAAAAGGACCTCTACAATTAAAGAACATCCTTCAGCATGACTGTAAATAGCCCCATCTTCAGTTCCCTTGTTCTTTTCGAAGACGTCCCTTCCTGAATTTGTCTGCCCCTCGTTCTTTTTGAAGACGACCCCGCCCCCCACTGCTTATGGACAACCGGTCCACCGGACTTTAGGTGGCCGGACAGTTGAATAATGTTTTAGTAAAGTGTAAGATTGAGTTGATGGACATGTGGGCCACTGGACTAGGCGTGGCCAGGACTCCACCATGTATATAGTTGCACCGGTTGTGCACCCTACCAGAATTATGGTGGGAATGTACCTTGAGAAAGGTTGTGCATTTGGACAGTAAAGTGCACTAAAGACTCTAAAGTTTGTTAACATGTTCTGCAACGTTTAAGAGAAGTGCCTCCCATAAAGGGATGAAAAGTTAATTGTTAACCTGTTATTACAGCATTTTAAAAATGTTGCAATTAATACCACTGTATTTTTTGTTTCAGCCCACGGGCGTGCTGGGATTTGCTGTGGGGGAGTGTGGCGCCCCTGAGGCTTCCATCGCCACAGAGATATTGCACCTCAGCCAGAGGTGTGGTATCCCATCCCGGTAAGAATGGGGTCATCTACCGGTTCACAGACAAAACCTGCACACACCTATTGGTAGGCATACACCGGGTCAGGGATAGTGGCAGTAACCCCCATAGATGATCTGGTGATGGAGCCGTAAGTCCCATCCACTGGTCCCAATGGTGAGGGGAGGGGCCTAGCCAGGGAGAGTGTGGGAGGGGTCAGAGAGAGTGAGTAGAGGAACAAGTCAGTCAGTTCCAGAAGGAAAGGAAAGAAGAAGGTTCCTGGTGGAGATAGTGGCGTTTTGCTAGGCCCAGGTGACACAGACTGAAGGGATTCCAGGGTCACGGAAGGGCAATTGTCCCGTGACCTGTTCCACTAGAAGATCGGGTGGAGGGATCTGGCTGCATTACAGGGACGGTCCCTAGACTGAGAGAAGAAAGACATTATTTTCAGTGAAACCGAGGGCCTGGGAGATCGTTGCAGGCGCCAAGGGCCACAACCCACCACAGATCCCCGGTAAAGGCGAGCAAGATACAACTGAGGTTAGCCACCTTTGTACAGGCCCTGTGGTGGAGGCGCAAGACAGCATAGCACAGTTTGGCGCTAAAGAGATAGCCAGAAAGGACACATAGAGGGGTGCAACGGTACTGACCCTTGAACTATTCGGGATCGGGGAAGGTCCCTGACAGCGGATCCTGACATACTGCGGGTCACCGGTCAGCGGAACTGTGAGACTAACAGTGAGTAAACATCTTAACTGCAAGCCCTGTGTCCTCTACTTGATTCTGCACCTCATCCTCAAACACCATAGACTTTACCAAGCACCAAAGGTTGCCCCGAAGTACCCGCTCTACTTGTAGAGAGCAAGAAACACCTCAGCTGCCATAACATCAGCCCCGGAGGTCCCTTCTAGCAGCTGAGGCTCCATAGCTGCAAATTACCACAGGTGGCGTCACATATTTTATATAAACTTCATTACCATCTCCCCCATACCGCCACATTTTATTGACTCCACCAGGGTCACGGAGTCGGGCCCCACCACCGCTGACTACCCCGGACTAGTCCGGCCCGACACCGAGTCACCTAAGGCCCTGGGGTGGGTGAGTGAAGTGCAGCAGGGAGACAGGTGAGTATTATAATGCACAAATGTCTGCCTGTAATACTACAGAAAGAAACTGCTCTGTGCTGTGACATCACTGTTTATTATCAATGTACTGTGACATTACTGTGTTACCCCTGTAATGTGACATCACTGTATGTATTATCCCTGTACTGTAACATCACTGTGTATTACCCTGTACTGTGACATCCCTGTCTATTACCCCTGTACTGTGACATCACTGTGTGTATTATCCCTGACATCACAGTGTGTATTACCCCTGTACTGTGACATCACTGTGTATTACAGTAGAAAAAGAAGAACGGCACTTCTGGAGTTATTATTGGTGCCAGTATTATCTTAGTACAGTATTAGTTACTGTGTATATTACCCCTGTACTGTGACATTACAGTGAGTATTATTCCTGCACTGTCACATCACTGTGTGTATTATCCCTGTACTGTCACTCCTGGAGTTATAATTGGTGCCGGGGATATGGTCCAACTCCGTAAACTTTAAATTAAAGAATATGGCAGTCAAACATATAGGATAAAACAAAAAGATCCCTTTAATTGGTTGCACCATGCAAAGTGTATAAAATAATATGACGATTCTGTCTCACCGACCTTTATAAAAAAAAATACACTGTCAAAAAGTGCCCACAGTGGATGACGGCTCTGGCTATGAATGGTGTACAATGTGGAGATCGCTGTGGAGCTGATGAGGTTTACGATGATGCCTAGGTGCTGCGTCTGAACGCTGGGGAAAATGGCATTACCCCTGTCCTGTGACATCACTGTGTGTATTACCCCTGTACTGTGATATTACTGTGTGCATTATCCCTGTACTGTGACATCACTTTGTGTATTACCCCTGTACTGTGACAATAATGTGAGTGTTATCCCTTTACTGTGACATCACTGTGTGTTATCCCTGTACTGTGACATCACTGTATGTATTACCCCTGTACTGTGACATTACTGTGTGTATTATCCCTGTACTGTGAAATCACTGTGTGTGTTATCCCTGTACTGTGACATTACAGTGAGTATTATTCCTGTACTGTGACATCACTGTGTATTATCCCTGCACTGTGACATCACTGTGTGTATTATCCCTGTACTGTGACATCACTGTGTATTACAGTGCATGCTATGTAGAACAGGGATTAGCCTGGCCCCTGAAATGGAGGTCACTGATGATGCTTTGTGTCACCGAGAGGGCAGAGGCTGCAGATTGACCGCAGTCTCTGCCCCTTAATGACGTTTCAGTATCCCAGGGTGCATTGGGGATTTTCAAACAAAGTGTCATCAGAGAGGGAAAAAAAGCAGAGTAGTGAGGGAAGGAGAGGGAATTTTTCATTAACGTATATTAGAAAAAATATTGGATTATAACAGAGATTTAGGAATAAAGTAAAATTTAGTTTTGGACCACCTCATAAAGGAATCAGAGCCAATAAGTATAGGCTGCTTATCAGGGTCCACTGCTTAGTAATTGCCCTCCCGGACAAAATTTGTCAGCCAGATCCTGATTCCCAGTCAGGCTGAGTGTCAGACTGTCAGCGTCTGCAACTCTGTGCTGGCGCGTTGTGTACACTGCAGTGCCCTAGCAGCTCCTCCTACTCTGTTGCTCCTCTCTCTGGCTAAACTTGCATGTGACCTTGGCTGACATAGCTTTACAGCCAGAGAGAGGAGCTTTGGAGGCAGGCGTGCGGGCGGCAGCCATTGGTTGTGCTGCTCATGGGCGGCTCAGCACGGTGTCTGCACCCAGCAGAGACTCAGACAGGCACATCATACACAGTCACAAAACAGGCGCACAGCACTGCCTAGACTGGTCCGAGCCAGAAGGAGCCGGGCCCAGTAATAGTCTCAGGTAATAGTCTACTTGCTGGACTGGTAGATGTATAGCCTGGCTAGGATAAAGATTAATTCAGAATGTGTATATACGCCCCCAGTAACTTGTATGCCGGCCCTCAGTAACTTATATGTCCCCCCATTAACTTGTACGCTGTTTATTATCTTTATATTTTATTGTTTTTTTTGGGGTTTTTTTATCGGGGAGGGGGTGGGGGGGGCCCATTCAGACATTTGCTATGGGGGCCACATGATTTCTATGTACGCCCCTGTTCCAAACAAATACATGTTTGGTTTGAATTCCAAAACATCCCTTCTTAATTGTGTCAATATGTCGCACAAAATAAATTATATACATTGCTGGCACAGTAGCTCAGTGGTTAACACTGGGGTCCTGTGTTCAAATCCCACCAAGATGATGCAAATTTGGTGATTAAATTTTTACACCATATTCATGCACCCAATCTACACCTCTGGCAAAAAAATTTGCATCACTAGCACATTATACTCATTTCGGTACTGATGCGTTTTTTGCCATGAGATGGATGTCTGTGACCCAGTAAAGTCAGTAACCTCACCTGAGGTGAAGTCACTGACTTTACTGAGGTCTCCTGAGGTCAGATTACCTGAGATCACAGGTGTAGGACATTGGGAACCTTCAGCTGTGACCGCTGAACGCATGGCTTACTCATTCTCTACCTGAAGCTCACAGCAGATGCTCATGTTCTATGGCAGCCCGCTGTCACTTCAGATGTAGCAGAGCTTGAATTGTCATGGGACCTCGTGTGGATTATGTTGGACATGGGTATTTTGGGGGGGTTAATAAATTGATGAAAAAGGGTGTTTTTTTCTATTTTATTTCAAATAAGGGATTCTTTTTCTGTGTTTGTGTTTATTTCCCTCACTTACAGGTTAGTAATGAGGGGTTCTCATAGATGCCTCCCATTACTAATCTAAAGCTTAGTGGCAGCTGGGGGCTGTTATTAACCCCCTTATTACTCTGATTGCCACTGCAACAGGGCAATCGCGAAGAGCTGGGTAAAGTCCCGGAATTGTCACATCTAATGGATGTGACAATCCTGGGCGGCTGTATGCTGCTATATTTATGCTGGGGGACCCAATAGTCATGGGTCTCCCAGCCTAAGAATACCAGCCCCCAGCTGTCGGCTTTATCATGGCTTGGTATCAAAATTGGGGGGCACCACACGCCATTTTTTAAAATTATTTATATGGTTTTTAACTCCTTTACGACCCATGACGTACTGGGTACGTCATGGATCGTGTGCGGTTTTTCCCCGCCCCCTGCTGTGGGCAGGCGGCGGCGATGTGCGCACATATCAGCTGTTTTCAACAGCTGACATGTGTGCCTGCTAGTCGCGGGTGGATTCGCTTCCACCCGCGACTATTAACCCCTTACATCTCGCTGCCAAAATCTGGCAGCGAGATGTATATGCGCACCGCCATTATTCTGACTTACCCCGCCCCCATCGGAAGTCACGTGACATGATCACGTGACTTTCGGTGGTTGCCATGGTAGCACAGGGTCATGTGATGACGCCTGTAGCTAACACGAGTCATTTACTCTCAATGCCGGAATACAGCCGGCATTGAAAGTAAAGCAGCATATCTGCAGTTCTCAGCTCTGCAGCTGTGATCTGGAGATATGGCAGAGCGATCAGATTGCTGATTGCTATAGCACCGTAGGGGGACTAGTAAAATAAAAAAAAAAAAGTGAAAAAAAAAAGTTTTAAAGAATGAAAAAAAAAAATAAAAAAACCTAAAAGTTCAAATCACCCCCCTTTCACCTCATTGAAAAGTAAAGGGTTAAAAAAATAAAAAATATACACATATTTGGTATTGCCGCGTTCAGAAATGCCCGATCTATCAAAATATAAAATCAATTAACCTGATCAGTAAATGGCCAAACGCCAAAATTACGTTTTTTGGTCGCCGCAAGTTTTGTGCAAAACACAATAACAGGCGATCAAAACGTAGCATCTCCGCAAAATTGGTACCATTAGAAACGTCACCTCGAGACGCAAAAAAAAAGTCATCACTGAGCCATAGATCCCAAAAAATGAGAACGCTATGGTTTTGGAAAATGGCGCAAAACGTGCGCCACTTTTATTGGACAAACTTCTGAATTTTTTTTAACCCCTTAGATGCAAGTAAACCTATACATGTTTGGTGTCTACAAACTCGCACCGACCTGAGGCATCACACTGACACATCAGTTTTACCATATAGTGAACACGGTGAATAAAATATTCCAAAAGCTATTGTGCGATCACACTTTTTTGCAATTTTTCCGTACTTGGAATTTTTTTGCTGTTTTCCAGTACACTATATGGTAAAACCTATGGTTCCATTTAAAACTACAACTTGTCCCGCAAAAAACAAGCCCTCATATAGCAAGATTGACGGAAAAATAAAAAAGTTACGGCTCTTGGAAGAAAGAGAGGGGAAAAATAAACGGAAAAACGCAAAATGCCCAGGGGCTGAAGGGGTTAAAAAAAAAAAAAAAAAAAAAAAGCTGCATGAGGTTCCTCTTATTTTGATACATAGCCAAGATAAATGCAAGGCTGGTGGCTGCAGCCTGTAGCCGTTTGTTTTATCTGTGTTAGGTATCATATTATGGGGGGACCCTACGCCAATTTGTTTATTTATTTTTATACCATGATAGTAACACACAGACAGGGTATGTGATTGCAAGCAGCCAGATACCGGCACACAGGCTGGGGTGGCGCGCCTGACTGCAACCAATCACAGATGCCAGGACTGTCTGTGGGTGGGGGAAAGAGCGAATATGGATGAGCAATAATGAGCAGCCCCAGATGAAGAGTGAACAGTCCAAAATAAGTTAAAGCAGCAACGGAAAGTATTCACAGCAAGAAGCCTTGTGGATAAAAGACATTAAAATCATCCATTTATTTGTTCCAGCTCTGTTGGTTGCCAGACCACAAGCAATGGTGTCACAACTAGGAATGAGTGGACCTGTGGATGTTCGGGTTTGTTAGGTTCAGCCAAACTTTAGTTAAAAGTTCAGTTCTGGACCAGGACTTGACCTAAACTTGACCCTGGACAATGCGTACCCAAACTTTGGTGCTGAAAAATAGTCGCAGTAAAGTGGAAACAAAATGGGGGGAATAGCAGGACAATTGCACTACAAAACAAATGTGGATAGGGAATAAATTGAAGAAAAAAATGACATGGGGCCTTCATTAATTTTGATAATCAGTCAACGTAAAGCAGACAGCTGGAGGCTGTTATTATCAGGCCGTGAATGCCCAACCTAAAAATAGCAACTCACAAATGCCCCAGAAGTGGCTCATCCTTTAGATGCGCCAGTTCTGGTGCTTTGCCCACATCTTTCCAATTGCCTTGGTGTGGTGGCAATTGGGGTAATATTTTGCAAATTGATGTAAGCTGTGAATAGGCAGCTGACATCAAGCCCAGGGGTTAGTAATAGAGAGGCGTCTATCAAACAAACCCCATTACTAACTCGGTACATGTACAGTTAAAAAACAAACAGAAACACACACACTCTGGAACAAATAGTTTATCTGAATAAGAACTCCCTCACAGTGCCTCGTTCACCAATTTATTAATTAAAAATTGAATCACGGTTCTGATGTAATCCAATGGTATCCCTTAGACCAAATAATCCCCATGGCGTCTATCGAATCCTATGGAGCCTCATTCTGAGAGTAAAATACATAAAAATAACTAAGGCAATCGGGAAGAGTCGGGCAAAGCACCTGAATTGGCACATCTAATGAATGAGCCACTTCTGCGCATGCTATTTTTAGGCTGGGAAGGGCCAATTAACCATGATCCTTACCAAGCCTGACAATAACAATACACAGCTATCTGTTTTACCTTGGCTGTTTTTCTAAAGTAGGGGGGACCACATATTGTGGTTTTCATTTAAAAATTTATAAATAAATAATTTTTAAACACGGCATGGGATCCCCTCTATTTTTGATAACCAAGCAATATATAGCAGTCAGCTGTCTGTTTTACCTTGACTGGTTATCAAAAACAGGGGGGACCCAGGTCACTTTTTTTAATTTATTTTGTTCCCAGCAGCATCCTGATATCATCACCATGCCAAAAACTTGATGATTGGTTGTGCTGCAGCTTTTCAACAAGCTTTATTCAGCATCCAATCAGCATCCCAACTCAGACTTGCATGAGAAGTTTGTGTTCGAGTGCCGGACACTAGGTGTCATGTACGAACTCCAGACTTCACGGTTCGGGTTCGCTCATTTCCAGTCACAACCACCAGTCAGCTGACCACTAATTGGCTTGTAGGGTCAGGAGACTGATGATGAGTTAATTTACTGGTTGGGAGCCAGCACATCTCATCCTAAAATGTGTATGACCTCACAAATTAACTTTTGGCTGAATTGGCAAAAATTCCCACAGGCACGCTCCAAGGTCATATAGAAAGCATTCACAGAAGAGTGGAGGCTCTTAAATCTGCAAATAAAAGCCCAGTGTCATATTAGCATCCATAATTTTGTAATGACCAGTAAGCTAATGTAGGGGTAATGGTTAGTGTAGTTCAAATACCTTGGGCCATATGGTGTAGTTTGCAATTAGAAATATTTAACTGAATTAGAAAATAAGACAAAACAAACATTTTCACTACGGTAGTTCTATTGAACTTAACCTGTTGGCAAGGACCCAGTGCAATTCAGTGTAGTCTTGCATTGAAACATCTAGTTATGGTGTTTATTGTACCCATCACGGTGTGTAAAATGAGAAGTGACAAGCCATGCGAGAGTCTGAAGTTGGTAAAGAGTCACCTTTGTTTTAGTTAACAGACGTGCAGCAACATGTACATACAACATTCAGCTGCACAATCCACAATGACTCTGTTAACAGAGGAGAAGAAGAAGCATTTTATTCTTGAGGGTTCTACAATCTTAGTAGTGACCCTTCTACACCACTAATCTCTTTGCGCCTCTCCTTGCTGTAAATTGGAGACGAGTAGCGTTTGTTATTGAAAAGAGAAGATGAGCAAACTCACTGGACTGAAAAATGAAAAAAGCTGAGAATTGTACAAGGAGCGAAATCAGACACAAGGAATTGTGAGAAATCCAGACAGTGCTAATTCATGAATGTCAATTTCATGGAATATATTTCAAGATTTGTATAATCTTAAAATGTCAAAAAATAAAAGAAATTAAAGCAGATGGCTACCACCCCCCCACCCCGAAACTTAGAGGGGACCTGTGTCCAGGTCAAAGTAGGACAGACTTCTCTCTTATTTTATTCTTGTTTATTCTTGCCGGTCCCCTGTACATTTTGTTTTTTTTAATAAATAAATATATATATATATATATATATATATATATATATATATATATATATATATATATATATATATATATATATATGCATACACACAGTGCCATGCAAAAGTATTCGGCCCCATTGAATTTTTCAACCTTTGCCCACATTTCTGGCTTCAAACATAAAGATAAAAATTGTCATGGTAAAGAATCAACAAGTGGGAAACAATTGTGAAGTTGAACGAAATTTATTGTTTATTTTAAACTTTTATAAAAAATAAATAACTGAAAATTGGGGCGTGCAATATTATTTGGCCCCTTTAAGTTAATACTTTGTAGCGCCACCTTTTGCTGCGATTACAGCTGCAAGTCGCTTGGGATATGGCTCTATCAGTTTTGCACATCGAGAGACTGAAATTCTTGTCCATTCTTTCTTTTCAAATAGCTCGAGCTCAGTGAGGTTGGATGGAGAGCGTTTATGAACTGCAGTTTTCAGCTCTTTCCACAGATTCTCGATTGGATTCAGATCTGGACTTTGACTTGGCCATTCTAACACCTGGATATGTTTATTTGTGAACCATTCCATTGTAGATTTTGCTTTATGTTTTAGATCATTGTCTTGTTGGAAGACAAATCTCTGTCCCAGTCTCAGGTCTTTTGAAGACTCCAACAGGTTTTCTTCAAGAATGGTCCTGTATTGGGCTCCATCCATCTTCCCATGAATTTTAACCATCTTCCCTGTTCCTGCTGAAGAAAAGCATGCCCAAACTATCATGCTGCCACCACCATGTTTGACAGTGGTTCAGGGTGATGAGCTGTGTTGCTTTAATGCCAAACATATCGTTTGGCATTGTGCCCAAAATGTTCGATTTTGGTTTCATCTGACCAGAGCACCTTCTTCCACATGTTTGGTGTGTCTCCCAGGTGGCTTGTTGTAAACTTTAAACAACACTTTTCATGGATATCTTAGAGAAATGCCTTTTTTCTTGCCACTCTTCCATAAAGGCCAGATTTGTGCAGTGTACGACTGATTGTTGTCCTATATACAGACTCTTCCACCTCAGCTGTAGATCTCTGCAGTTCATCCAGAGTGATCATGGGCCTCTTGGCTGCATCTCTGATCAGTCTTCTCCTTGTTTGAGATGACATTTTTGAGGGACAGCCGGGTCTTGGTAGATTTGCAGTGGTATGATACTCCTTCCATTTCAATATGATCTCTTGCACAGTACTTCTTTGGATGTTTAAAGTTGTGGAAATCTTTTTGTAACCAAATCCGGCTTTAAACTTCTCCACAACAGTATCACGGACCTGCCTGTTGTGTTCCTTGGTCTTCATGATTGCCTGTTCTGTTCCTTGGTCTTCATGATGCTCTCTGTGCTTTAGGCCCGTTTCACACATCAGTAAAAAACACTGACGTTTTTAACTGGCGTGTAAAACACGCACATGTCCATCCCTGTGCCGTGAATCACGGCACACGTGGGTTGTCTAAGTGCAATCCGGGCTCCGTTCTCTGTGGCCCGTGATTGCACTTAGAGATTAACTCACCTGTGCGCGCTCCCGCTCTCCATGGTGCTGATCGCTCCCGTGGTGCAGTATCCGGGCGGCGCTGACCCCCGCAGCAGCTGCTTCCGGGTCGGCTGTGTCGTGCATCATGAATATGCGCGACAGTAATGAGCCGGCTCAGAAGCAGCAGGCTGCACGGGCTGCAGAGGACATCGCTGGAGCCGGGTGAGTAAAAATGATTTTTATTTTAAAAGCACGTTTTTTTCTGGCACGTGTCTCACGGATCACACCACTGCATGGTCCGTGGGACATCAGTGATGCCAGAAAAAAATGGACATGTCTCCGTGCGGCAATCACGGACACGCGTGAACGCTGCACGGAGACATGGTCAGTGAAAAATCACTGATGTGTGAGCAGACCCATTCATTATAATGGGTCTGCATATGCCAGTGATTCTGGTACGTTTAAAAAAAAGCACAAACGTACCAGAATCACTGACGTGTGAAAGAGGCCTTAAACAGAACACTGAGACTATCATAGAGCAGGTGCATTTATACGGAGACTTGATTACACACAGGTGGCTTATATTTATCATCATCAGTCATTTAGGACAACATTGGATCATTCAGAGATCCTCAATGAGCTTCTGGAGTGAGTGTGCTGCACTGAAAGTAAAGGGGACGAATAATATTACAGGCCACAATTTTCAGTTTATTATTTTTTATAAAAGTTTAAAATAACCAATAAATATCGTTCAACTTCACAATTGTGTCCCACTTGTTGTTGATTCTTCACCATAACATTACATTTTTAATCTTCATGTTTGAAGCCTGAAATGTAGGAAAAGGTTGAAAAATTAAAGGGGGCCAAATACTTTCCCAAGGTACTGTATGTATGTATGTATGTATATATATATATATATATAGATATATATATATATATATAGATATATATATATATCTGTATATATATATATATATATATGTATACACACACATATGCATATATATATATATATATATATATATATATATATACACACAATACAGTTCAAGTTTGCGGTCACTTAAATATTTCCTTATTTTTGAAAGGACAGCACTTTTTTTTTCAATAAAGCTAACATTAAATGAAACAGAAATACACTCTATACATTGTTAATGTGGTAAATGACTATTCTAGCTTCAAATGTCTGTTTTTTAATGCAATATCTACATAGGTGTATAGATGCCCATTTTCAACAACCACCACTCCAGTGTTCTAATGGTACATTGTGTTTACTAACTGTGTTAAAAGGCTAATGGATGTTTAGAAACCCCTTGAAAGCCCTTAAGTATGTTAGCACAGGTGAAAACAGTTTTGCTGATTAGAGAAGCTATAAAACTGACCTGCCTTTGAGCTAGTTGAGAATCTGGAGCATTACATTTGTTGGTTCCATTAAACTCTCAAAATAGCCAGAAAAAGAGAAATTTCATGTGAAACTCGACAGTCTATTTTTGTTCTTAGGAATTGAGGATATTCCATGGGAGAAATTGCCAAGAAACTGAAGATTTCCTACAACGCGGTGTATACTACTTCCTTCAGAGGAGAGCACAAACAGGCTCTAACCAGGGTAGAAAGAGAAGTGGAAGGCCCCGCTGCACAACTAAGCAACAAGACAAGTACATTAAGGGGGTTTTACATGCAACGACATCACTAACGAGTCGTTGGGGTCACGGAATTCGTGACACACGATCAAAACTACTCACCTAATCGTTGATCGTTGACATGTCGTTCTAATCCCAAATATCATTGCTGTTGCAGGACGCAGGTTGTTCGTCGTTCCTGAGGCAGCACACATCGCTACGTGTGACACCTCAGGATGGAGGAACAACACCGTACCTGCGTCCTCCGGCAACGAGGTGGGCTTTCTTTTGGCTGCTCTCTGCCCCTCCGCTTCTATTGGACGGCTGCCGTGTGACGTCGCTGTGACGCCGCACAAACCACCCCCTTAAAAAAAAGGCGGTTCGCCAGCCACAGCGACGTCACTAGGCAGGTAAGTATGTGTGACGGGTCATAGCGATGTTGTGCGCTATGGGCAACGATTTGCCTGTGACGCACAACCGACGGAGGTGGGTGCTTTCACCAGCGACAACGCTAGCAATGAGACCAAACTTTTGAACTGTAGTGTATACAGTAGGTACAGAAAGTATTCAGACCCCTTTAAATTTTTCACTCTTTGTTTCATTGCAGCCATTTGGTAAATTCCAAAAAGCTCATTTTTTTTCTCATTAATGTACACTCTGCACCCCATCTTGACAGAAAAAACAGAAATGTAGACATTTTTGCAAATTTATTAAACAAGAAAACCTGAAATATCACATGGTCATAAGTATTCAGACAGACCCTTTGCTTAGTATTGAGTAGAAATACCCTTTTGAGCTAGTTCAGCCTTGAGTCTTCTTGGGATCCTGGATTTGGGGATCCTCTGCCATTCTTTTTTGTGGATCCTCTCCAGTTCGGTCAAGTTGGATGGTCAATGTTGGTGGACAGCCATTTTCAGGTCTTTCCAGAGATGCTCAATTGGTCTTGCGTATGGTCTTCTGCATGTCATGCGAGAGCGCGTTTTTTTCACCTAGCATCCGTATGACATGTGACTTCAATGCAAGTGCTGTGCAAACACTATGCGAGTGTGTACGTTTTTCTCACCTAGCGTCTGTGTGACATGCATATGCCATCCGTATGACATGCTGTGCAATATGTTTCTCGAACCCATAAACTTGCATTAGCAAGTCTGGGGCAATCTACGCAGCCATACGCAGCATGCTGCGATTTGATGCTCAGCACAAATAGAGCTGAGGAAAAAATAGTAAAAAGACACTGCCTGATTGATTAACACTGGTGTAACTGCAATCCTATATTTTATCAGATTGCACTCGTCCGTGAAAATCGCAAGTGGAACCGTACCCTTAGGCTGTCAGCCCATGTGCGCTTCAAATCGCTGCAGAAACACTTCGTAATGGATGCAGTGTTTCAGCAGAATAGATGCCGATTTCATGCACTCTGGATGCTGCCTCTCCCATAGACAGAGTGGGAGCTTCATCCAAAGCGCACAAAAGAAGTGACATGCTGCATTTTTGAATGCACTAATTTGAATCAAAATTTCAGCATCCAAATCGCTGCATTCAAAAAAGCATCGTGTGCACGGATTATGCACAATCTTCATAGATTGTGAAGGGGACACAGGATGCATGCATTTACGCTGCAGTGCCAGATGCAGCATAATGCATGCAATACGCACACGTGCGCAAATGCCCTAAGAAGCATTTCAAGGTCCTGGAGTGGCCTAGCCAGTCTCCAGACCTAAACCAAATAGAAATTCTTTGGTTTGAGGGAAATAAAACTCAATGTTGCCTAGCTACATCCCCAAAATCTGGAGAAGATTTGTATGGAGGGGTGGGCCACAAGCCCTACTGCAGTGTGTGCAAACTTGTTTAACCTCTGTAATTGCAAACAAAGGTTTCTGTACCAAATATTTAGTTCTGTTTTTCTATTGTATCAAATACTTATTGCATGCAATAAAATGCAAATTAATTATTTAACCCCTTCATGAGCAATGACATACTAGTACGTCATTGGTCTTCTCCACTGTGTCTGATCAGCAGACATTGCTCATGTTCCTGTATCTGATTATCAGTGCAGCTAGCAGGTGCTGGTGGATCAGAGATCCAGTCATTCCTGTTAACTCCTTAGATCGAGCTGTCAAACTGTGACAGCTTGATTTAAAGCACCATGGATTGTATCGCGCTGTTCTATGCTGCCATCGGTGGCCCCATTATGTGATCATGGGGCGCTGATGTGTTAAGCCTGCTTTACACGTTATGATTAAGCATACGATATCATATGCGATCGTAACCGCCCCCATCGTATGTGCGGCACGTTCAGTTTGTTGAACGTGTCGCACAAACGATTATTTGCCGTCACACGTACTTACCCTTCCATACGACCTCGATGTGGGTGGCGAACGTCCACTTCCTGGAGTGGGAGGGACGTTCGGCGTTACATCAACGTCACGCGGCAGCTGGCCAATAGAAGCAGAGGGGCGGAGATGAGTGGGACGTAAACCTCCCGCCCACCTCCTTCCTTCCGCATTGCCGGCAGGAGCCGCGGGACGCAGGTAAGATCTGTTCATCATTCCCGGGGTGTCACACACTGCAATATGTGCTACCTCGAGAATATTGAAAAACCTCACGTTCAATTTTTAGCAATTGAACGACATGCATGCGATGAACGTTTTAACGTTCAATCGCAATCGCACGTAGCTGTCACACGCTACAATATAACTTACTATGCCGGATGTGCGTCACTTACGACGTGACCCCGCCGACACATCGTAAGATATATTGTAGCGTGTAAAGCCCGCTTTACCATGACAGCGCGGGGTCGGATGATGACCCCTGATGCTGTCATGAGAACACAGCATTTGTCCTGATTACAGCGATGCGCTGCACACAGTGACAGTGTACAGTGTAATTCCCCTAAAGGAACTAGTAATATCAGTTAAAAAAAAAGTTTTAAAAAACATATGAAAAAAATTAAAAAATAAAAGTTCAAATAACCCCACTTTTGCCCCATTTAAAATAAAACAATTAACAAAAAAAACCAAACACATATTTGGTACTGCATAGTTGCATGCAGAAATGCCCGATCTATCAAAATATAAAATCAATTAATCTGATCGGTAAATGGTGTGGTGAGAAGAAAATTCGAGACGCCAAAATTATGTTTTTTGGTTGCCGCAACATTGCATCTATACAGAAATGGTATAATTAAAAACAACAGCTCAAGACACAAAAAATAAGCAGTCACTGAGCCCCAGATCCCGAAAAATGAGAATACTATAGGTCTAGAAAATGGCGCAAAAGCGTTATTTTTTTTTTGGACAAATTTCTGAAATTGTTTTCACCACTTAGATTAAAGTAACATTATGCATGTTTGATATATACGAACTCATACCGACATGAGGCATCACACTAACACATCAGTTTTACTATATAGTGAACATGGTGAATACAAAACCTAAAAACCATTGTGGAATTTAACTTTTTTCACAATTTCTCCACCTTTGGATTTTTGGCATGCTTTCCACCAGTCTTTCACACTGATTTTGGGTGACCTTATGCCACTCCTGATGCAAAAATGTAGTGAGTAGTTCTTCTTTGTTTGATGGCTTGTGAATATCCATCTTCGTCTTGATTACATTCCAGAGGTTTTCAATCGAGTTCAGGTTTGGAGATTGGGCTGGTCGTGACAGGGTTTTGATGTCGTGGTCCATCCACACATTGATTGACCTAGTTGTGTGGCATGGCGAATTGTCCTGCTGGAAAAAACAGTCCTCAAAGTTGGGGAACATTGCATGAGCAGAAGGAAGCAACTATTTTTCCAGGATAACCTTGTATGCGGCTTGATTCATACGTTCTTTGCAAAGTTTAATCTGCCCAATTTCTAGAGTAAGAAATCTTCTCTGATGAGTCTAATTTAGAATTTTGCCAACAGCTGGTCGTCTAATGGTTAGACAAAGACCTGGAGAGGAGTACAAGCCACAGTGTCTTGCACCCATTGTGAAATTTGGTGGAGGATCAGTGAAGATCTGGGGATGCTTCAGCAAGAATGGAATTGGGCAGATTAAACTTTGCGAAGGACGTATGAATCAAGCTGCATACAAGATTATCCTGGAAAAACAGTAGCTTCCTTCTGCTCAGGCAATGTTCCCCAACTCTGAGGACTGTTTTTTTTCCAGCAGGACAATGTGCCATGCCACACAGCTAGGTCAATCAATGTGTAGATGGAGGACCAACCCTGTCATGGCCAGCCCAATCTCCAGATCTGAACCTAATTGAAAACCTCTGTAATATAATCAAGAGGAAGATGGATAGTCACAAGCCATCCAACAAAGAAGAACTGCTTACGTTTATGCACCAGCAGTGGCACAAGGCCACCCAAAAGAAGAATAAAAGACTGGTAGAAAGCATGCCAAGACGCATGAAAGCTGTGATTAAAAATCATGGTTATTCCACAAAATATTGATTTCTGATCTCTTTCTGAGCAAACATTAGTATTGTTGTATATGAATGATTATGAACTTGTTTTCTTTGCATTATTTGAGGTCTGAAAGCAATGCATTGTTTTATTATTTTGACTATTTCTCATTTTCAGAAAATAAATATAAAATGCATTGCTTGGAAATTCGGAGTAGTTTATAGAATAGAACAACATTTTACTCAAAAATATACCTATAAAGAGAAAAATCAGAAAAACTGACAATTTTGCAGTGGTCTCTTAATTTTTTCCAGAGCTGTATATGAACTGGGTTTGTAAAAATGCAAACACTCTGCAAATATAGCCTCACAAAAATATATAAAACATATTTTGTCTTCTAGAAATAAAAATAACTCTAAACACCTGTAGTACAGCCCTGCACAATACTGGCCATACTTTAATATGTACACTTTACAAAATTGACTGTTGAAACCGGAATATACGGTAAATAATATCTTTTTAAGCTATGTACACACTGACATTTTTTGAGAATCTACTCCAAAATCTACCTCAAAAATGTCTTAAAAAATGTTGAAAAACATTTCTAGTTCATTTAAATTTTAACCCTTTTCGCTGTTAGGGTTTTTTTAGATGTTTTCTCCTCTCCAGGTTATGAATGCCTCTTTGAAAAAAAGAAAGCTTTTGTTACTTTTGGGGCGGCACGGTAGCTCAGTGGTTAACACTGCAGTCTTGCAGCGCTGGGGTCCTGGGTTCAAATCCCATCAAGGATACCACCTGCAAGGAGTTTGTATGTTCTCCATGTGTTTGCGTGGGTTTCCCCCAGGCACCCTGGCTTCCTCCAACACTCTAAAGACATACAGATAGGGAATTTAGATTGTGAGCCCCTATGGGGACAGTGTTCCTGATGAATGTAAAGCGCTGCAGAATATGTTAGCACTAAATAAAAAAAAAAGTAAAGAAGATTTACTTCTTTGAGGTAGATTCCTCCTGGAAACCACTCCAAAAATAAAGAGCTGCAAAACACAATGCAGTGGGGAAAAAAAAAGCTTTAAAAACTCTTCAAAGCCTCTTAAAAAATGAATTGGGAAAAGATAAACTCCTCAATAAACATCCTCAAAAAGGAGAATTTCCTGAACTGGTTTGAAAAACTCCTAGGCGTCAATTCATGAAAATATTTACTCCAAATAACTGTCGGAAAACACCTTGAAGAGTCACATCATTTTTTTCACAAAAGGAAGTTGCGCAAAACTTTGTGACTTTTGCCGTTTTCACTCCAGTTTTGGATAGATGCACCAATATGGATCGAACTGGAGTGGAGCCAGGGAGGGATGGGGCATGGCTACATCCACCTGTAAAAAATTTCAAAAGGGCCAGTGTTTCTTACACCAAAAATATTATTCTAGTATCTGACTAATATTTCTAGCAATGCGCACAGAGGTGTATGTCACTGATAATATGTGCTGAATTCATTAAGTGTGGTGCGCCTCGATATACAAGCATGTCTCCAACCTAAACCCTATTGAGCATCTGTGGGGCATCCAAAATGGTAGGTGGAGGAGCGCAAGGTCTCTAACATCCACAATCTCCATGATTTCATCATGGAGGAGGGAAGAGGATTCCAGGGGCTCCTGTGAAGCTCTAATGAACTCCATGTCCAAGAGAGTTAAGGCAGTGCTTTGAAAATAATGGTGGTCACGTAAAATATTCACACTTTGGGCACAATTTGGCCATTTTCACTTACGGGTTTACTCACTTTTGTTGCCAGCAATTTAGACATTAATGGCTGGGTGTGGAGTTATTTAGAGGGCACACCACATTTACACTGTTATACAAGCTGAACACTGACTATCTTACATATCTTCAGTGTTGTCTCATGAAAAGATACAATAAAATATTTTAAAAAATGTGAGGGGTGCACTCACTTTTGTGATACTCTGCATATACAAAAAAAATATTTTTTATAATCTCCCCATAAGGCACGATTCAGTCTTCTGGGCTTCACTGATCTTGCTCAGTGCCTCCTCTATGCCCGCAATTGTTGTTCACCTGTCCTGCTTGATGTGGATGACATGTTATAGGTAATGATGAATGCTCGAGTCCTCTTTACCCAAGTCGAGAAGGTCAGACGGCCTGGAAGGGCAGGGCTCGACTAGAGTAATGAGTATAATGGAGTCAATGATTGGCCAGTTCAGCTCTCTGCCAACATACAGCCAGCCTTAAAGACAGCATTTCTGGAGAAGGATGGGCAAGGTTTATTTTTTCCCACAGCATCTGAAAACGTTCACCCTCTGTGAGAGCCATTCAAACACTGGAAGCGGCTTTTACTGGGGTGCCGGCTCCCATCAGTCACTGATGTGAGCCAACTCTATTTGTTGGATGTTTCACAAACAACACACCTGAGCACCCATATAACTTGTCCGAGCACCCTGACACTCAACTGAGTATCGAGCAGGTGCGAGGACTCTTCATTAATCATAGGTCTTTCACACAGTGCCCTCAATCTTGTTACTGTGTAAGGGTACCTTCACACTTAGCGATGCAGCAGCGATCCGACCAGCGATCTGACCTGGTCAGGATCGCTGCTGCATCGCTACATGGTCGCTGGTGAGCTGTCAAACAGGCAGATCTCACCAGCGACCAGTGAACAGCCCCCAGCCAGCAGCGACGTGCAAGCGACGCTGCGCTTGCACGGAGCTGCCGTCTGGAAGCTGCGGAGACTGGTAACTAAGGTAAACATCGGGTATGGTTACCCGATGTTTACATTAGTTACCAGCGCACAGCTGTGTGTGCAGGGAGCAGGGAGCCGCGCACACTGAGCGCTGGCTCCTTGCTCTCCTACCATAGCTACAGTACACATCGGGTTAATTAACCCGATGTGTAATGCAGCTACATGTTCAGAGAGCCGGAGCCGGCAGCACAGGCAGCGTGAGAGCTGCAGAGGCTCGTAACTAAGGTAAATATCGGGTAACCACCTTGGTTACCCGATGTTTATCTTGGATACAGCTTACCTCAGCTGTCAGATGCCGGCTCCTGCTCCCTGCTCGCTTCATTTGTCGCTCTCTTGCTGTCACACACAGCGATCTGTGTGTCACAGCGGGAGAGCGGCTTTGAAGAAAACGAACCAGGGCTGTGTGTAACGAGCAGCGATCTCGCAGCAGGGGCCAGATCGCTGCTCATTGTCACACACAGCGAGATCGCTAATGAGGTCACTGCTGCGTCACAAAAAGCGTGACTCAGCAGCGATCTCGGCAGCGAGCTCGCTGTGTGTGAAGCACCCCTAAGTGTACTTTGCTTTGTCCTGCTGATAACAGGCTGAAGTACTGTATTGGGCATGAGCTGGGAGAGAGTATGCATTACATTACTTTGCTCTGCCCTAAGCAGGACAGTACAAAGTATGCCTCCACAGAAGTGAGATTGGGGGCCCTTTGTGAATAACCTATGATGTGTCATCCATATCAAGCAGGGCATATGAATTGCAGGAATAGAGGAGGTGCCTAGAAGACCAGTGAAGGCTATCGGACCATACATGGGAGATTATGAAAGGCATTTTTTTGGGATATGCAGAGAGGATTGGAGACTTTTACACAAGTGGATGCTATTAGAGGAGTTAAATGTGGTGGCCTTAGCTTTATATTCGGAAAACCTGGTGACAGGTTCCCTTTAATGAATTTGGCGTATATTTTTCCTGCAGATTGCAAATTAATACTGGCATAAGAAATAACTGTCTTAGTTAATCTTGGCCTTAGTTAGTTTGGGTGGCACAGCAGGTCAGTGGTTAGCACTACAGTCTCACAGTGCTGGGGTAGTAGGTTCAAACCTCCACCAAAGACAACATCTACAAGGATTTTGTATGTTCTCCCACTGTTTGCATGGATTTCCTCCCATACTCTAAAGACATACAGATAGGAGGGAATTTAGATTGTGAGCCCCCATGGGGACAGTGTTTACAACACCTAAAAACCTCCATCTGACCTAATGGTTGTGACATTTGCTAAATAGTCATGACCTCTGTAACTCTAGTTATAACTTTAGCTGGTCTATGTTATTAATATGAACTATAGGTAAAAAGAGTAAAAATTACAGAAAAATATAGTAAAACTTATATGTTAAGGATTCACTCACATTTGTGTATAAATACGTCGAGTGCAATTGGATAAAAAATTGGATTACACTTGCACCAATATATAACAATTCGGCAGTGCTAATCTGAGATTTTTCCTCGGGTGTTTTCGGCCTGAGGAAATAATTGTAGCATTTTGTGAATGTATCTGATCAGCAGGAGTGTGGCTAACAGGCGCAAGTGGATCAGAGATCCACCCATCCCTCTTAACCACTTAGATCACACTGTCAAACTCTGACAGCACAATCTAAAGCACTCCAGTGGAAATTGCGCCGTTCCCCGCCACCATTGGCGGCCCAATGACACGATCAGGGGGCGCCAATAGGTTGGCATAGCAATGTGGTATCAGCTGAAGACCCTTGTTGCTGCCATGACATGTTTCCTGTGAATCCTGGGAGAGCGCTGGCACTCACAGGAGAACAGCATTTCTCCTGATCAGAAAACAGAAAATCGCTGGGTGGTAAAGGGGTTAATGTGTTTCTGCTGCAAAAACGCATAAACAAATGCATGTAATCCACACATAAGTAGTTTAATAAAGTTTTGTCAAAGCCACATACTATGAAGTATCAAAAACATAGCAGCTTTATTTAAAATATGACAAACCAAAAAGAGGATAAAAATGCAGCATCAAAAAGTAGATAAAAACGCATGTAAAAAGACGCACTCAAAAACGCATGTAAGAAAACAATGAGCTTTTGGTGAGTGTTTGATGTTGCAGATTTTTTTGTACCATTTCTGCACCTTCAAGTTACTTGTGTTTTTCATTGTATTTTTGAGTACTTTTTTTTACATGTGCTTTTGTCATGGTTTTGACGCTGAGGTTCTTGTCTTTTTGGTATGTTATGCTTGTCTTTAACAAAACTTAATGATTTCCTTAAGTGCAGATTAGATGTGTTTGATGTGTCTCCGAAATAGAAACGCACTAAAAAGCATGTGAGCTTTTTACCTGCGTATTTTCCGCATCTAATGCAAGTGTATGGGGAAAATCTGCACATAAAACTCAGCGTACCCACAAGAGAAATTTACTGATTGTGGATTTGAAACTTGCACTGCAGGTTAGGCTAGTTTCACACTTGCGTTGGACGGGATCCGTTGCTATCCGCAGCCTTGAGGAATTACGGTAACCGTTACAGGAAACCGTCATATTCCTCATAGACTTCTATTAGCTACGGATAGCAACGGATGGTCTTGAATTGCATCCGCCCCGCAGCGCATCAGTTGTTTTGACGGTGACCGTCAGTGAGCGTCGGGCGAATGGAACGCTGCATGTAACTTTTTTTGAGCAGCGGAAACCTTTATTTTTCACTGCGCATGCTCTTCTTTTTTTTTTTTTTTTTTTATCACAAACTTTATTTTATTTCTTGGTGGCCGAACGTTCAGCTGAGCGCTCGGCCGCCAACATCATGTCAGGGCGCTCAGCTGATCCGCCGGCATGTCAGGGCGCCCAGCTGAGCGCTCGGCCACCGGCATGTCAGGGCGCCCAGCTGAGCGCTCGGCCGCCGGCATGTCAGGGCGCTCAGCTGATTCGCCGGCATGTCAGGGCGCCCAGCTGAGCGCTTCGCCGCCGGCATGTCAGGGCGCCCAGCTGAGCGTTCGGCCGCCGGCATGTCAGGGTGCCCAGCTGAGCGCTCGGTCGCCGGCATGTCAGGGCGCCCAGCTGAGCGCTCGGCCGCCGGCATGTCTGTGCGCCCAGCTGAGCACTCGGCCGCCGGCATGTCAGGGCGCTCAGCTGAACGCTCGGCCGCCGGCATGTCTGTGCGCCCAGCTGAGCGCTCGGCCGCCGGCATGTGAGAGCGCTCGGCCGCCGGCTATTAAGAGCGATCAGCTGATCGTTCACAATAGTCGGCTACCGGTAAACTGTAAGAAGAAAAGAAAAAAAAAAGCTTTCCGTTATTTTGTACGATCCGTAGCATTGCGTTGCGCCACTATATGCAACGCATCCGTTGCATGCGTCACACAACGCAATGCTACGGATCCCGTCCAACGCAAGTGTGAAACTAGCCTTAGTCTACAGTGAGTAAAAAAGAAGCATTGTGGGCAGGAGATATCTATGAATCCCATCCACAGAACTGTAAGATGCTGTGTTTCTGAAGTAGCAAAAATAACCAGCATTAGAAGCTCACCAAAAGCTCATCATGGGAATATAGCCTTATTGGGAGAGAAAGAGGAGAACATGCTATATTTCCATAATATTGTTACCACTAAACACAACTTACCATTTTTTGCAAATATCCAACCATCAATCTCGTCAGTCCCTGTCTCAAATTGCCTCACAATCTAAAGGGTGCTTTACAGGCTGCGACATTGCTAACGATATATCGTCGGGGTCAGATGAAAAGTCAGAAGTAACTCTATGTGACTGTAGATTGTCAAATCATACTGTCACGATTCACCTGGATTTCCTGTGTGGGGGTCACATCATGGCTATTCTCATCCGAGATCTCTCAATAGAAGAGAACTGAGAGACGCACAGGAGTTTAGTCGACATGTGACCACACGTATGCCAATCACATACAGGCTGCTATGTGTCTGTCCATCTGTCCACCTGCATGGGGAAAACAGGTGAATCGTGACAGTGTACACATTTTACATTGTTACGATTTGCCAGTCACATGAAGTGACTGCGTACTTTTCATCTAAACCAGGCAACTGTTAGGCTATATGCTCACAATGAGTTTTTGTCGCTGCATAAATTTGCAGTGTCAAAAATGCCATAAAAACACATGTAAAAAAACGCACACAAACATGCATGTAAAAGGACACAAGTAACCTTTACATAATAGGTGCCGAAATTCTTCAGCATCAAAAACTCACCAAAAACGCATCGTGGGAACGTAGCCTTAAAGAGACCAGCTCAGTTTGGATTTTTGATCGTAAAGCCCCATGGGAGAAAAATATGCAAATTAGCCCTCTTGCAGAACAAAAGAGACTATCTCAGAGAGTAATATAATTATATTTCAGTACCCTATACCTTATACTGCCTAAGGCTAACACAAGCTCCTCATTAATGCCACTAATAAATGCTATTTTCATTCTGTGCATACGAATATGTGTAATATTTCTAGATATCCACTGGGCATTTCCTTTTCTTACCTTTTTTTACATCATTCACAATATAGAAACAGATCATAATTGGGTGTTTGTTTCTTCCACAGACGCTGACTAGATACAGTCTATGTCAGCACCTAACAAAGAGATACTTGCACCCCCCACATCAGCTGCGGACGAGAACTAGTTAAAATGCTGATATCAGTGAATGCTCCCAGATCGGGGGCTCCATTGGAAGCACATCACAGTCTGATGTAGAGGCATGTGGCTGACAGAGAAATGTTTTATTGACAATACTTGGGACTTGTGTATCCCTGAAAATGCCGGATTAAGAATAAAGCCAATGTATCTTATTTCTACCCCTGTGCATTGCGTTCTCTGTCATGGACCGTTCAGTAAATATTATATGGAGTTTTTCAGCAGTACATATGCCCATGTGTTAAGTGCCAGCTGCTCCACCATGCAGGAATTGGGAATTCCCTGCAAAGCCTGAGCTTTATGGAGCGGACCTCATTACACATATGTGGCTCCATATTACAAGAAAGTAAATGTTTGTAAAGGAATAATGAGTAATTAAAAAGGGAGCTACACAGAGGCTTAACAGAGCACTTCCATAAGAAAGGAGAATTAACATATATTAAGGCCAGTGTTTATTTCCAGGGTCACACATGAAATAGATTGGGAATGTAGAGAGTGCAAAGGCTAAAGGTCAGGAACAGACTGGGGACGTCGGTATTCCATAGCATGAGAATTCCCAGAACAAGAGTCAACCAGCCCTGCACAATGAATATTTAATATATCTATTGCTCTAAAGGGAAAGTCAACCAAAACGCTTGAAATAGATGTAAAATTTTCATGATCAGTATTCCATGAAGCAAGTTTATTATGAGGGTGGAGATACCAAAGCGTGAGCCCAAATATATAGGTATTTAGCATTAATATAATTTATGCTTAATTTTCATCCCATTATTAATAGAGTTGGAACAAATTTATTTGCACATCCTATTCCATCGACCATGACAGTGTTCTATGGCCACCGGAATGAGAAGGGGAGCACTAACACTTTGTTTAGCCAATCAAATGCGGCGTGAAGCACATGTGACATTGTTCCAGGCTGGCTAATCAAAAGAAGAGTCATGGATTCCAGCTGGTGGGAGGCTATACGCCTTCTCCTATTTCAGCGTCCTGAGACCACTGTCGTGACCCATGGAATGGGACTTGCCAGTTGATTTCCACCATCTATTAATCCAATCATTTATCATGTTCAGTGTGAAGATACATTGATAATACATAGACATCATTCACTAGTTCAAGATTTGCTCTATCTGGGTTCTGCTTTTGGCAGGGGAGTAGCTCCAGGGTTGCAGATTTAGCAGTCACCTTGGTACAAAGGTGGAATACAGGCCCCTCTGACACGAGAAGGCACTAGTATTATAAATAGCACATGGTACACACACGGTCAAAATTGTTGGTACCTCTCGTTTAATGAAAGAAAAACCCACAATGGTCACAGACATAACTTGAATCTGACAAAATAAATAAAAAATCTATGAAAAGGAACAAATATAAGTCAGACATGGCTTTTCAACCATGCTTTCACAGAATTTAAAAAAAATAAAATAAAACTCATGAAACAAGCATGGACAGAAATGATGGTTCCCTCCTTAACTTAATATTTGGTTGCACAATCTTTTGAGACAATCACTGCAATCAAACGATTCCTGTAATTGTCAATGAGACTTCTGCACCTCTCAAAAGTATTTTGGCCACTCCTCAAGAGCAACTGCTCCAGTTGTCTCGTGTTTGAAGGTTGCCTTTTCCAGATGGCATGTTTCAGCTCTTTTCAGAATAGTCCAATGTTCTCCTCTTAGCCATTCATGGGTGTTTTTAGCTGTGTGTTTTGGGTCATTATCCTTTTGCAAGACTCATGACCTGCGACTGGGACTAAGCTTTCTGACACTGGGCAGCACATTTCTCTCTAGAATCCCTTGATAGTCTTTAGACTTCATTGTACCCTGCACAGATTCAATACACCCTGTGCCAGATGCAGCAAATCAGCCCCAGAACATAACAGAGCCTCCTCCATGTTTCACAGTAGGGACAGTGTTCTTTTCTTGATATGCTTCATTTTTCTGTCTGTAAACATAGAGCTGGTGTGCCTTGCCAAAAAGTTCCATTTTTATCTCATCTGTCCATAGGATATTCTCCCAGAAGCTTTGTGGCTTGTCAATATGTAGTTTGGCAAATTCCAGTCTGGCTTTTTTATGATTTTTTTTTTCAACAATGGTGTCCTCTTTGGTCGTCCCCCATGAAGTCCACTTTGGCTCAAACGACGATGGATGGTGCGATCTGACACTGATGTTCTTTGAGCTTGAAGAAGTTCACCTTTAATCTCTTTAGAAGTTTTCCTGGGCTCTTTTGTTATCATTTGTATTATTCGCCTCTTTAATTTGTAATCAATTTTCCTCCTGCAGCCACGTCCAGGAAGGTTGGCTACAGTCCCATGGATCTTAAATTTCTGGATAATATGTGCAATTCTAGTCACAGGAGCATCAAGCTGCTTGGAGATGGTCTTATAACCTTTACCTTTAACATGCTTGTATATCATTTTCTTTCTAATCTCCTGAGACAACGCTTTCCTTCACTTCCTCTGGTCCATGTTGAGTGTGATACCCACCATCTCACCAAACAGCACAGTGAATATCTGTAGCCCTACATACCCACTAAATGATTACAAGATTGTAGACACCTGTGATGCTAATTAGTGGAAACAACTTGATTTAACATGTCACTTTTGTCACATTATTTTCAGGGGTAGCATCATTTCTATACAGGACTCTTTCGTGAATTTTTTTTTTTTACAATTCTGTGGAAGCATGATTGAAAAGCAATGTCTTACTTTCATTTGTTCATTTTCATAGATTTTTTTTATTTATTATTACTTTTGCCAGATTCAAGTTATTTCTGTAACCATTGTGGGTTTTTCTTTCATGAAATGAGGGGAACCAACAATTTTGACCACATGTGTAGATGGTAGCTTTGATATAGATTTTGTATTGGAGCCCAGGATCTTCACGTTACGCCTCTTGTTATTGGTGTCATCAGTTGGAATGAGTATTTACAAAGGTTTCTGCCCTTTTTTCTCAGCTGAATTTCAAGGTTACAGACCTTTCTATGAGTTTTTACTACCACTGCATCACTGGGCATTAATTCTAGACTCAAGATCAGGTGAAATTAAGACCATAAATATAACAAGGTCCAGAGGATATTCTTCCAGTGCAGTAGCCACAAAGGTCAAAACCACAGTGTTATAAAGCCAACAGACAGTGATTGCTTTATCTGACTGTTTAGAACAGAGACATAAACCTTGAAATTACTTGTTCACTAAGCGCCTAAGTATTACTGGGTCATGGAGGGAACATTACTATATGATGAAGGCCAAATGTCAGCCCTCTCATACACTGCTATAGCTGGCCTAATGCTGACCATCTACATGACATCAGTCTTCACTCATCCATCAATATGCACATATGAATTGGCTTACTGCATATTTTTACTTTAGGACGAGGGGACTAATTAGCTGTTATAATCATCTGCATCGTACAGAGGAACAAAGCATTAGACATATAAAAATCCAATATATACAGTCTCGCATTACCCTTATGGCACATGGCAAGGGTCTGCCATCATACCTGTCATCCATTCCGACTGGAATCAGTGACTTTCACTGTCATTTGGCTAATGTGTGGCCTGCTATACATAGTTTAAGAGGCTATGTATGGAATTACAAATATCAGTATGGATGAGACAACTGAACAAATGTTACACTCATGTCATTTCATGAGTATTGACTGAAAAAATTAAGCAAATCTTAAATTTGCCTCTATGGAAGGAACATGTACATAGTCTGCTAAAAAAAACACAGACAGTGAATTTAGCTTTGAAACTAAAGGCCCCGTCACACACAGAGATAAATCTTTGGCAGATCTGTGGTTGCAGTGAAATTGTGGACATATTGTTCCATTTGTACACAGCCACAAACCTGGCACTGATTGTCCACAATTTCACTGCAACCACAGATCTGCCGCAGATTTATCTCTGTGTGTGACGGGGCCTTAAGATGCATAAATGTATTGATAAATCTGGTGAAAGCGCTTAGGGAACCCAGAATTATTTGTTTTTCGTGCGCCTTATTTTTTCCTCCCTTTATTCCAAAAGCCATAACTTTTTTTACTTTTTCATCAAATGATTGCTATGGGATGAGTTGTAGTTTTGAATGGCACCATTCATTGTATCATACAGGGTACTGAAAAATGAGAAAAGAAAACTCCATATATGGTGAAATTCCACCATTTTTTGGGAAGGTTTTACAGCATTCATTGTACGGTAAAAAGAACTCTGCTCTATGACTCTTCAGGTCAGTATGGTGAGACGACATTTTGTTACAAATGAAATCTTGATCGCATTTTATAGTATTTTTGTTGGAAGTGTCTTGACCAAAAATTTCTGGCCACACATGGCAGTTATAGGGTAAACCATTGTTTCCCCACAATTACAATGTAGAGGGCCGATGAGAGCTGGTCCAAGATGTCACCCGCAATGACATCATTTAAATGTCACCGTCAGAATGTTACGGTACACTAGTAATTAAATGGTTGAACTACAGCAATCAGTCTGGATGCTGCCGTCACAGACAGATGCCGGCTACGAACACAGTCGCCATCTGCCAGATATGAAGCAGGCTCAGCTCCTGAGTTGGCTTCATACTTTCCTTAGAGACCTATGACGCAAATGTACATCATAGGTTATAAAGGAAGAGGACCAATACCACTTCAGACATACAGTGCCTACAAGTAGTATTCAACCCCCTGCAGATTTAGCAGGTTTGATAAGATGCAAATAAGTTAGAGCCTGCAAACTTCAAACAAGAGCAGGATTTATTAACAGATGCATAAATCTTACAAACCAACAAGTTATGTTGCTCAGTTAAATTTTAATAAATTTTCAACATAAAAGTGTGGGTCAATTATTATTCAACCCCTAGGTTTAATATTTTGTGGAATAACCCTTGTTTGCAATTACAGCTAATAATCGTCTTTTATAAGACCTGATCAGGCCGGCACAGGTCTCTGGAGTTATCTTGTCCCACTTCTCCATGCAGATCTTCTCCAAGTTATCTAGGTTCTTTGGGTGTCTCATGTGGACTTTAATCTTGAGCTCCTTCCACAAGTTTTCAATTGGGTTAAGGTCAGGAGACTGACTAGGCCACTGCAACACCTTGATTTTTTCCCTCTAAAACCAGGCCTTGGTTTTCTTGGCTGTGTGCTTGAGTCGTTGTCTTGTTGGAAGATGAAATGACGACCCATCTTAAGATCCTTGATGGAGGAGCGGAGGTTCTTGGCCAAAATCTCCAGGTAGGCCGTGCTATCCATCTTCCCATGGATGCGGACCAGATGGCCAGGCCCCTTGGCGGAGAAACAGCCCCACAGCATGATGCTGCCACCACCATGCTTGACTGTAGGGATGGTATTCTTGGGGTCGTATGCAGTGCCATCCAGTCTCCAAACGTCACGTGTGTGGTTGGCACCAAAGATCTCGATCTTGGTCTCATCAGACCAGAGAACCTTGAACCAGTCTGTCTCAGAGTCCTCCAAGTGATCATGAGCAAACTGTAGACGAGCCTTGACATGACGCTTTGAAAGTAAAGGTACCTTACGGGCTCGTCTGGAACGGAGACCATTGCGGTGGAGTACGTTACTTATGGTATTGACTGAAACCAATGTCCCCACTGCCATGAGATCTTGCCGGAGCTCCTTCCTTGTTGTCCTTGGGTTAGCCTTGACTCTTCGGACAAGCCTGGCCTCGGCACGGGTGGAAACTTTCAAATGCTGTCCAGGCCGTGGAAGGCTAACAGTAGTTCCATAAGCCTTCCACTTCCGGATGATGCTCCCAACAGTGGAGACAGGTAGGCCCAACTCCTTGGAAAGGGTTTTGTACCCCTTGCCAGCCTTGTGACCCTCCACGATCTTGTCTCTGATGGCCTTGGAATGCTCCTTTGTCTTTCCCATGTTGACCAAGTATGAGTGCTGTTCACAAGTTTAGGGAGGGTCTTAATTAGTCAGAAAAGGCTGGAAAAAGAGATAATTAATCCAAACATGTGAAGCTCATTGTTCTTTGTGCCTGAAATACTTCTTAATACTTTAGGGGAACCAAACAGAATTCTGGTGGATTGAGGGGTTGAATAATAATTGCCACTCTGAATAAACTTTTCACAATTTAAAAAAAAAAATAAAAAAGAAATAACATTCTTTTCTGCTGCATTTCACACTTCCAGGCTGATCTACAGTCCAAATGTCACAATGCCAAGTTAATTCCGAATGTGTAAACCTGCTAAATCTGCAGGGGGTTGAATACTACTTGTAGGCACTGTATCTGCTATTCTAAGTGCAATATGGCAAATGCGTATTAAAGTGAGGGCTGTATCCTGAGACTATGGTCACTATTAGGAGTCTCAGTCACAGATTCCACCACAAGTAATGCTGCATTATTTTGCCCCATAACATGACAGACACTATGACAGAAAGCTGATGGACACTATTATAGTCACTAAGGGTCTGTTAGGCACCAATAGAGTCTGTGTTGTTGGCATTGTTAATGTTTTGCTTCTAAGAGGGAGCAGACAAAAGGAAATGATTAGCACAGTCTGAACAGACCTCATTCATAAAAAAACAGACTATTTTTCAAGGTTCTGGATCTGAGTTTCATCAGTGTTTGGTCCGTGTGTTAGCTTTTACCATCAGTGTTCATTAGTGGTTTTCACTGAGGAAAAAATAAATAAATGACAATGTTGATCATGGACAGCACACTGATTAAACACGGATACCATCCATGTGCTGTCCGTGGTTTTCACAGACCCATAGACTTGTACGAGTCATTTTAATCCGTGGCTTGGATAAAAACCAGACATATGAACAGTCACATAGACTATAATAGGTATGTGTTTTATCTGTGAAAAACAGATATAGAACACGTATGTGACTCACAAACGTCTGAACAAGGACAGAGAGAGAGAGATTATTCTCGTTTCCCATAGACTTACATTGGGCGTCGAATATTCGCGAATAGTCGAATAGCGGTGACGTATTTGCCGGATATTAGAGAAGCTAAAATTAGAGTATTCGATCATCCCTATTTTTTACCTCAGTATTTGTAGCCAAAACCAGGAGTGGGTAAATAACAGAGAAGTGGTGACGTGTTTCTATTATACTTTTCCTCTGATTGTTCCACTCCTGGGTTTGGCTTAGAAATACTGGGGTAAAAAAACCTCACCAAATACTCAGTGTGCACATGGCCTTACAAATACTGAAATAAAAACTCACCAAATACTGAACATGTGCACGTGGCCTAACATCTACGCTGTGATCATACAGATATTTGCCCTAGTATCACAACCAGAGGTGTACGGGATGATAAAAAGATTATACCAGGTTCACACTACATCTGTGAATTTTTTTCAGAAGCATACTGCCAAAAATGTATACAAATGTATGCCAAGTGTATGCTTTTGTTTTGTCAGATCAGTAAACAGAAGTAAACAGTTGGCATATCGCTGTATGCTGTTTGGAGTATCTGTTTTCTTTTTAAAAGATGAAGTACACTGTGACAAATCCAAATGTATGATGAGCAAATGAATGCAAACATATATATTGACATTTGGATAAGCTAGCCATTCCATTAGAAAAAACACACCCTAATGTATAATGTAAAGGTTTTGTTAGGAAAACCCGCATACAAGTGCCACAGGGAGACACTTTAAGTAGAGGCGTATCTAGGGGGGGGCTGGCGGGGCATCTGCCCCAGGCGCAGTGTCAGGGGGGCGCTGTCATGCCGACTGATGCAGCACTGAGTCTCCCCGGGGACCAGGGCCGGCGTCAGCGCTTGGCTGTCAGCAAGGGCGGTGATGTATGCTGCTGCCCCCGGGCCGAGTTCCAGGGACCGCAGCACTCCTGCCAGCAGCCCGCACTTTCCTGGTTTGCTGGCTCCTCACTTGCACGGAGCTTTCACTGCTGCGTGCAGGGTCTGTTTGTCTGTGGGCGGAGCTAGCATGCACTGTGCTCCAGTAGATACTAGAATGTACGGGCTCCTTCCATGTATGACTTAATTTATAATGGAGCTCGTCACGCCCACTAACCTGGAAGGAGCGCATACATTCTAGGCTCAACCCACAGAGGAGCCGAAGCATCTACATACCACCGAGTTGTAAGTCACCCTCCCCACCCCAGTGCTGTATACCCGAAGTACTATCTGTCTCACGCACTCAGTGGTGTATACCCCCAGTACTATTTGCACCACACACCCCAGAACTGTATAACCCCAGTACTATTTGCCTCACGCACCCCAGAGCTGTATACACCCAGTACTATTTGCCCCACGCACTCCAGAGCTGTATGCCCCCAGTACTATTTGCCCCACACACCACAGAACTGTATAACCCCAGTACTATCTCTCTCATGCACCCCAGAGCTGTATACCCCCAGTAATACTTGCTCCACGCACCCCAGAGCTGTATACCCCCAGTACTATCTGTCCCATGTACCTCAGTGCTGTATACCCCCAGTACTATCTGTCCCACGCACCCCAGAGTTGTACACCCCCAGTACTATCTGTCCGACGCACCCCAGTGCTGTATACCCCCAGTAATACTTGCTCCACGCACCTCAGAGCTGTATACCCCCAGTACTATCTGTCCTGCGTACCTCAGTGCTGTATACCCCAATTACTATCTGTCCCACGGACCCCAGAGCTGTATACCCCCAGTACTATCTGTCCCACGCACCACAGAGCTGTATACCCCCAATGCTATCTGTCCCATGCACCCCAGTGCTGTATACCCCCAGTACTATCTGTCCCATGCACCACAGAGCTGTATACCCCCAGTACTATCTGTGCCACATACCCCAGAGCTGTATACTCCCAGAACTGTTTGTCCCCACCACCCCAGAGCTGTATACCCCCAGAACTGTCTGTCTCCTCCACCCCAGTGCTGTATACCCCCAGTACTGTCTGTCCCCCCCACCCCAGTGCTGTATACCCCCAGTACTGTCTGTCCCCCACCCCAGTGCTGTATACCCCCAGAACTGTCTGTCCCCCCCACCCCAGTGCTGTATACCCCCAGAGCTGTCTGTCCCCTCCACCCCAGTGCTGTATACCCCCAGAACTGTCTGTCCCCCCACCCAAGTGCGGTATACCACCCCAAAGCTGTATACCCCCCAGAGCTGTATATCCCCCATCCCAGTGCTGTACACCCCAAGAGCTGTATGTCCCCCCACCCCAGTGCTGTTTGCCACTTCAGAGCTGTATGACCCCCTCTGGAGCTGTACGTGCCCCCATTACTGTATGTCTCCAGTCTCTCCTGTGATGTATATAGCAGTATCAGTGTGCTCTGTGTGAGGCCATGTCTGTTAGCCATGGCCACCAATAAGCGCGGCACAGCAGCCACATGCCCAGGAGGAGATGGATGGGAGACAAGCTGGGGAGGTGAGCGAGGCTACTGCCGGCTTCCCCTTATTAATATCTCTAATGTGTCTGTGTGTGCATGTACAGTATGATGTGTATCTATGTATGTCAGTGTATATGACTGTGTATAGATTTGTCTATTTAGATGTAGTCTTGTGAATTTATTTTTAAATATGTATATGTGCGTTTCTATGTGTGTATGGGGCCCACTGAGACTCTTTTGCCCAGGGCCCACAAAACCTGGAGCCAGCCCTGGATGAACTGGAAGTTGTCAGTTCATGCAATACAAATGTGTATGGCTCTGACGTGACATTACAATTGATGTACCATGTACTTCTTGTGGTTCTGATTATGTATTTCTTTACCGATGAGGGTTTTGATGCTGTATTTCTGAACTGATGGGGTTATATGGATGTATTTCTGTACTGCTGGTGGTTCTCATGATGAATTTCTGTACTGCTGGTGGTTGTGATGCTGTGTTTCTGTACTGTTGGGTGTTACAATTATGTATTTCTGTACCTCTGCTGGTTATGGTGCTGTTATTAGCTCTGATCCTGGACACAAATAACAATTCATAAATTGTAGGATTGGACAACCCCTTTACTTAGAATTAGGATACACTGCTTAATTGTATAAGTAAAGGGCTTGTCTAAGTTTAAGATGAAATTCTGCAGTGACTCTATGTCACTACAGGCTTCTGAATTCTCACAACGCATGCTTTGCACACTTTTGTGATTCTCTGGTGCCAGTGGCAAGAGTGGACGGTCATGTGAGCACAAGTATGAGATTTTTATATTTCTGGCCACATTCTGATTTGACGTGTCCAGCCTCACTCAATTCATTTTGAGCGAGGCCACGCATGTCTAGTCAGCACGTGACCACATATATGTAAATCCCATACTTGCAGTTTCATGACCTCAAACTCTGACCATCGGCACCAGAGAATCGTGACAGCGGGCAGTGTGCGCACTGTGAGAATTCAGAAGTCTGCAGTCACATAGTAACTGCAGATTTTCATCTCAAACCTGGACAACCCCATTACTTATAAAATAAAGCACTGTAGCCCAATCATAACAGCGTGTAATATACTCACTGTCAGGATTCAGCTCTGCGTCTGGTTCCATCATCGTCATTTGGCCACTCCATTCATATGTGATTTTCATACTTGCATACGACAACTGGCTTTTCTTCATATGTTTCTCTTTGAACATTAAGGCTATGTGCCCATGTTGCGTTGTGTCACTGCAGAAATTTCTGCAGCGATTTGACAGCTCATGTGCGCTTCAAATCGCTGCACAAACACTGCGTAATGAATGCAGTGAAAAAGACGATTTCATGCGCTCTGGATGCAGCCCTCACCATAGACAGAGCGGGACCTGCATCCAAAGCGCACGGAATAAGTGACATGCTGCTTGTTAGAACGCAGCGTTTTGGCAGCATGCAAATCGCTGCGTTCTAAAACATAACGTGCGCATGGATTATGCACAATCTTCATAGATTATGCTGGGGACGCAGGACACATGCAGTTACGCTGCGGTGCAATACGCATAATAACTGCACGCAAATACGTAACGTGGGCACAGAGCCTAAGAGAATTGAATTATTGAGAGCAGCTCGTCATCACGTGACTGTGAGTGTGCAAATTAGATATGAATTATTGGTCACATGGGGGGGCGCCAACCTGAAGTCTTGCCCCGGGTGCCAGAAAGCCTAGATACACCTCTGCTTTAAGAATACTTTTACCTCATTGAAGGCTATGGCTACTGCACACTCCAGGCACATTTTATTTTTATTCCACATATAAACGTGCAATTGTGTGACTTGAGCATTTCTGATAAATATTATACCATAAAACTTTGAATAAATGTCTAAATTTAGCTTATTAGGTCTTTTATTAACATCTTACCCACCCAGCAACCTCCATCTTCCCTGTACTACAACACCTTGTAATCCTATGGATGACATGATTTTTTTTTCCCCCCACATTTTCACCTTTTTTTATTACATTTTATTGCACTATCAATGTTTCTACACAGTGATTATAGGAGAAGTGTAATCAATTTACAGGTAAAATCATAGCAAGTAAAGTAGTACTAATGCTGTCACCATTATGATGAGTTAGTTTCATACAAGGCAAATTGACTTAACATTATGTTTTTGGTCCAGAACTATCCAAATTACATAGTTTGGCGAATCTTGGGATTTCAGGAAGGCTCTGACCCATCATAAGGTGCAACTCTGTAGAGTAGCTATCGGGGGCCAGAGGGTGCGCATGCCTCGTGCTCAGAGGGGGCCAACCTGGAGCTTCAATACTGTTAACTATATTAGCGTGCGCAGTGCTCCGATATAGCTAAACTCTGCGGTAGTGCTGGGAGACACAATCTCCCTGCACTGCCGCTGATGATGACAGCACGGAGCGCATGCGCAGGACATCAGAGTCCCAGTGTGGTGACGTCATCACTAAGCGCCAGGACTCTGATGCCTTGTGCGTGTCATGACAGTGCTGTGATCCACCCATGTTGGAGCTATATATATATATATATATATATATATATATATATGTCTTTATAGGATTTAGAAAGCTGCAAGGCCTGTACATCTGACATCAACATGCAGAGTGGTGGGAATTGGGGGCCAGATATAAATCTTGCACCAGGGTCCATTGAACTATAGTTAAGCCACTGGTGTGGGGGCTCTTATACATGTGGGGGGCCTTTATACAGTGTGGGAGCTAATGTGGGGGCTGTCATATACTGTGGGGACTACTTTGGGGGTTCTCATACATACAGTGTAGGGGCTACTATTGAAGCCATTATACAATGTGGGGACTACCGTGGGGACAATTAATCAGTGTGTCGGCTTTTGTGGAGGCCATTATACAGTGTGTGGACCATTGTTTTAGGGAACATGTGGGCGCATTAAACTGTGTATAAGGGAGGTGTAGGGGCATCGCACTGTGTATAGAGGAGCTGTACATAGTGGACTTAGGAGACATTATTAAATGTTAAGAAGGCACTTAATTATTATGGTTATAGGGGCACTCAGGATATTGTGACGGTCAAAGGAGCACATAGGCCATTATTATTTTCTAGGAACAAAATTAGGACACTTTTTTAGGGCACTTTCACAGGGAATTAATATTTTTTACCATCTAGAGGGCAGAAAGGAGGCATTTTACCATGTAAGGCCTATTTTACACGTCAGTGAAAAACACAGACGTTTTTCAGTGATGTGTAAAATACGCATATGTCCCTCCGTGTGCTGTGATTGACGGCACACGTGGGTTGTCCATGTGCAATCCGTGATACGTGATCCATACTCCGTGATTGCACATGGAGATATACTCCCCTGTCCCGTTTCTGCTCTCCATGGTGCTGAACTCTCCAGCTCTGCAGCATCCGGCCCCACTGTCTCTCACCTCTGAAGCTATTTCCGGGTCGGCTCCGGCTGCATAAATTAATATGCATGCCATAATATTCCGGCCAGGAAGCTGCAGACAGCAGAGGCTGCACAGAGCGTCGCTGGAGCTGGGTGAGTTTAAAATGATTTTTATTTTCAATGTACGTTTTTTTCTTTTTCTGGTACGTGTATGGTCCGTGGGACATAAGTGATGTCAGAGAAAAACGGATATGTCTCCTTGCGGCAATCACGGACACGCGTGTACGCCACATGGAGACACAGTCAGTGAGAAATCAGGGATGTGTGAGCAGACCCATTGATTATAATGGGTCTGTGTATGTCAGTGATTCTGGTACGCATAAAAAAAAGCACATACATACCAGAATCACCGATGTCTGAAACAGGCCTAAGGGGCACATTGGTGGCATTACTATGTGGGGCAGTAAGAGGAGCACTTTTTTTTGCCACAGAGCAGGTGCAGTAATAGGGACACATATGGCAGCAGCGGCTCAATATTGGGGTGACTGGAGTATGAGGAGTTTTTGCATGTTGGGAATAGATGGGGACGGTGTCGGAAATGTGAGAAGTCAAATGTGTCTTTGTTGCAATCTCTGCAGATAAGTCGTGGCTGGAAAAAGTTGTCATGTCTGTCTGGGCCAGATGGAAAAGACGAGAAAAGTGAACAATTTCATCCCAAAAAACGTCAGCAGTAAGTCACCTTCTTTAACTGCACTGTATTCTCTTGCAGGACTGATAACTACCACTAAGTAGTCACCATATAGCGGTAATATCAGTGTCATCTGCTGAGGTTCCCCTATACCCACAATTAGGCTGTGTCGCCGTAGTTATCATGGTTACCTGGTTTGAGGCCCACTTAGATATTTTGCACCCCCTCCCCGAGCTGAACCCCTAGCTACGCCTCTGGTGCCACTATTAACCAATACAACTGTTATGTCTCTACCATCCATTGAGTGGCATTAGTTACAAACTTTTCTTTAGGAAATATTATGTAATCAACTCAGCAAAATGATACTATTTTTTTCAGCAGAATAAGTCAGTTATAGCTATCTATGTTAAACTAAACGATGAACAATTGTTAATTTTATAATCCTCCAACACTTCTGCCACATATCTGTGCTCCCTTGGAAGCCATAATCCAATATTTGGACCCATTAAATAAACATTTATTTCATGTATCAATGAGGCAGAATAAACTTGAACTAACAAACATGGTGTCCCAACATGGCATTTCCAAGCCAATAATGTGTTGTGCAGCTGTGGCCTCCAGATTCCAGCGGGTACCCTACAATTATTTTGTTATCTGGTTGAGAAGAATAGGTTTGAGTAAAAAAAAAACTTTTTAGCCTCTATAAAAAAAAAGATACATCTAAAATAAAACACAACACCTGTTAAAACTATTGACCATGACCACCCATAAATATTTTTTGAGAAAGGGAACTTTTTGCAACATTGTTCACATCTGAACAAAATATCAGCATGAATGTCAATATGACTGGGGCAGTGGTGAATCTAAAGGGGTTTTGGTGGGACAGATGCCCAGTGTGCCAGGAGGCAAGTCATCAGCAAATAGCAAGGAAGAAAAACCTAGCTACCAGTCTGGACTTGGGACAGATCGATACTAGTAGAGAGAATAAAGGGAGTCGTCTGCCATGGATAATATGAACTCTCTGCATCCCATTAAAAGTGAATTCTACAACCAAAATATTCATCTTTGTCTGGAAATCCATCATGATTTCTATTTTCATCCTACAAATGTTTCCTTTGTAATATTTCTATGATTAGCCACAAAATCCTAAAACATGGATATTGAAGCATTAGGAAACACAGGCCATCAGTTCTCTGATTGGTTTTATGTGGTAGTGTCTTTTGTATTTTGTAAAAAAAACAAACTTGTGATAAACTTATTTTGCGCATTTCTTGTATATTTTAGGTATTATTTTATTGAATATTTTGGGCATTATTAGTACAGGTGCGCGCTGATCCAGACTAGGGGACTTCTCTAACATATAGGTGTTTGTTTATGTACAGTTAGATGGGGAGTTCTACTTTATTACAAATGTCACCGCATAAAACTAAGCATATTTAGTGCAAGGTATTAGTCTGTCTGGAGTCATTATTCTGACATATTGTATAAATGATGCATAGATGAGATCCTTGAACATGGAAATTTCGTTCTGTAAAATACCAATAATAATTCAATGCAATAATGGTTAATTCAGTGGACACATAATAGTATACATACAGTAACATATATAGTAAACGTATAAATACTACAAGTGTGACAGTGTATCGCCGTATTTACAGATGCATCGTGTTACACGTGACAATGGCATTCATGTGTATATACAAGAATGTGTCTGATATCTTAATATTAATAAGTGTCTAGGTGTCTATAGTGTGAATGATGATTTTCAGGGAGACTTTGCCTGTACAGGATATATTAGAAGTGCTTGCAATCTTACAATGGAAGTATGGATATAATGGGATGATATGGAGTCATTTGGATGGCATAATTAGTGTAAATTCAGGAATGATGTGTTAATCTTGTTAATGTTTCCCAGAATCCCATCAAACCGGTTATTGTTTTAACTCACCAGCTGCAGGCAGCAGATCCCAACCAAGGTACATCTCCCAGTGCATTTGCCCATAGTGGACAGCTTGTGATCCCACAGACAGCAGGCTTTGGTGTAGACAATCCTGATCTGATAAGGTAATCCTGCAAATGTCAGCTCCTCAGCCTAGGATATTCTGCATTTTCCCTGTAAAGAAAAGGCCTGATGGCTTACAGGACCATGTTTAGCGATGCCACCCTACAAATCTACATGCTATATGGGAGAGGAGGAGCGATCACCCTTATGTCCTCTTTGTGTTGGTCTATTGTGTGTTTTGTGTATAAGGGGGGAGGATAGGAGTGGCAGGCAGAGAGGACAAGCCACACACCCACCCACCCTATAAGGATGCACCCTCCCCTCCCCTTGGATAGTAGGGAGCATGCTATTCACTCCTTCCTGGCCAGTCCCTGGGTGTGGAGCGAGGAGGAGGGGGTAAACGACAGCCAGAGAGGGGGGCGCAGACTAGAAAGCACCATTTGCCACCCCCCTTTTTAATACCCACCAGAGAATGAGTGCCAGCTGCAAAAGATCTTTTGTTACATTGCAGAAGAAAAGCAGATCCATCCAGTGTATTGAATGCAGTATTGTACAGAACGTGGATATTGCTCCTTCACCTCTCCCATATCTCCCAAGACCCAAATTCACAGCAATACATGTGATAGGCTGATCTAAGCATATGATGGAGCCATGAAGTGCTTTGTTTTATACAATGGAGGGGGTCAGTAACCCTTCACCTTTTGTACAAGGTTTCTTTTGTAATCTGTTAAGGTCAGTTTAGTCTTTTATTATTATTATTATTATTATTATTATATTAGAGAAGAGGGGCACTTATTTTTGACAAACAAGACTTTTTTGTGCCCATCCTCATCTTTTACCAGATCTGTGTCTACAAAGCTCTTCACCAGGACTGCTGGCTGGAGTGTCAGCTGTCCTTTACCTTGTGCTCATATCTGTCATTTAGTTATAAGACATAACAGTTATAATTAGTTATCATAAAGTTTATTTCTGGAATAAAAGCCTAACTATCAAGAACCAATATCACTCCTGTACAAAAGTAATTGTCCCCTGAAACCAGACTTTTCTATCCATGTGGAGCCTAAACGTTTATGTACTTCACCATGAGGTCATGTTCCCACTTAGCAGAAATACTTTGTGGTCAAATATAGACAAAAGACTGACATAAAATGCTCTGAAAAGTTGCAAATGTGGAGTGACTATTTAAAGCAGCTCCGCCAAGATGGATGGAGTTGGGTAATAGCTTAAGTGGGAAAAGGGGTGGCTAGGCATGGCTGTCAAATTATGTCAAGGTTCCAGCATTTTTTATACCAGAAATTTTACTCCAGTCCCTGACTGGAGTAGTATTTCTGGAGAGGCGTAACACAGGTGTATGCCGCTGAGAAGATGCACAGAATTCAGAAAGTGACCAGTGCCTCTTAATGAATTTAACGCATTGTACTCCAGTGAGGCCTTCATTAAGACTGGAGTATGAAATGCCAGTCTTAATCAATAGACCCCTTTGTTTTTTCAACTGCATTTTTTGCATTTGATTTCATAAAAACTCATGTCCACTATGCGCCTAAAGACGTTGTTGAGCTGTGCATGTTTTTTTTTTCTATAGGCTCCTATAGGAAGCCTAAAAAAAATATCATGAAAAAATGCAGTTGTGTTTTTAAAAGGAATCTGTCCGAAAACCATTTGTAGCGCCCCTGAGCCCATCAGGGTGCTACAAGGTTCTGCATCCCCACAAGGATGCAGGACCTACCCCCTTAAGGAACCAGAACCCCAGTGCCGGTAACACCAAAAACCCAGGTAATCACAGTTTTCCCCAACAATCACACATACAATGGTACCTAGCTAGGGTGGGACGATGGATGGGCGCCTAGAGGTGGAGCCACTCCAGTCCACTAGTTAACCAAGTGGGAGGGGCAGACTGTGGATTGTAGTCAGTCTAAGTTTGAACAGCAGTGACAGTAAAGAGGAGAGTTGAGTTGTGACTGTAGAGGTGTAAAGGTGGAAGTGAAGTGACACCCTGACTCGGGTTGACGGTGACCTGGTACCCAGGAGAGGTGGTTGCCGGTGGAGTACGGTGGAGTACTCCCGGAACTACGCACCGACGGGGTACAGGACCCTAGGACAGGAAAGAGCTTCAAGCCGACCTGTTAACACCTGCACAGCAAAGGGGACCATCAAGGACCTTGCTGACCCTAAAGAATCTGAAGACTCAGTAGCAAAGGGAGACCCGGGGACCACAGGGTTCACGCTACCGTCAGGCGGACAGAAGTGGACAAACCACAGAACGGGGACCCGCAGTGTTTTATACCATGGGGACCCACTTACCAGAGACAGGTGCAGGGGAAGAAGGTACAAGAGAAACCAGACTGGCACTGGGATGAAGGGAACCTGGAGGCGAAACCAGCCGGCCTCGGGCAACCAGTTACCATCTCAAGAAAGTGAGTAAACCAGTTGCACTGAATACCTGTGTGGACTCCCTTCTTCCGACGCCCACTGCACCATACACCCACTGGGGCAAAACCCTACTTGTGGAGGGACTACCATACTAGCTGCAAATACCACGAGCCCCAGTAGAGACATTCTGCAGCGGCGGCGGCTCCCTATACTTAGCCGCAACACCGCAAGTGGCGTCACATATAGACTTTATTCAACCATCCCCTGTAAATATCCCCATTACAAAAAGGGCCCAGGGCACAGAACCGGGTAACGGCCACCACCATGACATTCCCAAGAGAGACACTGACGGGGACCGAATTGCCCCATATCCCTGGGAGCTACATATTCATATGTATAGGAATCTTTTTCAAAGACAAATCCAGCAATACCTTTATATGTCCAGTCTGAACCTCGTTATTGAGAAATCAGCATTTGAATAGATATGTAAATGAGTCTGTAGATTTAAAGCCTCTGTCACTCCAGCTCTACTCTGCCAGCACCACCTCCTTCTGCTTGACTGACAGCCTAAATACTGTGTGACGTCAGGTGAAAGAGCCGTCAGTTAAGCAGGAGGAGGTGCAGGTGGGCTGAGACTAGATCTGGTTTGACAGAGACATCATATCTCCCAATAGGTCTTCAGCCTCATTTGCATATCAAATGAAACTCTGCTGTCTCTGTGATTGAGGAACTAACTGGCCATGTAAAGGTATTGCTAGATTTGACTTTGAAAGAGGTTTATGATGTCATGACTCAGTTTTGGGGCTCGATCCAGAGACATCTTGCTGCGTGATTGGTTTCCTTCCCTGCTGAGCCAGAGCCTGGTCATTCTCTGTTAAACTGCTGATGGTTCTCTTATCTTTGCTTTTCTCTTCCCTTGCATTACTGCTAGTCAGTTGTTTCTAACTTTCCTATTTTGTCTCTAACCTAACACAGCTTGGGTGATGCTATTTTGACTCACATTGCACTTGCCTTCTTTCCTGGCTATAGTTCTTGGTGTATATTTGCTTAGACGATCCAGCTCTGCAACAAACGTAATTTACCTGCTAGCCAGAGACCAGTTGTTTTACTTCTCTGTGTTCTTTACCTTCCTAACAGCTTTCATCTTTCCTTAGTTAGGTTGGTGGGAGGTTTCTCTTACTTTCATATATTATACTTCTTTTTCCCCCCTTGTGCGCGTGTTAAGTTTCATTACATTTGGGACCTGTCTATCTCTGCCCACTTTCCCCCAATGTGTGTAGCAACCTCTCATCTGGTTCCACAAGAAGTATGAGATGGCCTTTCAGGGATCCAGGTTTGAGTTGATGTTTTTAGTTGTGTAGGGGTTCTCAAGTCTCGGCGTGGTTGTATCTGCTCTGTTGTAGGTTTTATTTCTTCCTTTACCCATGTTTGATTTAGGTATGCGCATAAGGTTATAGTGAAGAGCAAAAGGGTACCAATGTTTTAAACTTATTAATTTCAGACTTCATATCTCACCATTAGCTACATCTTTAAGTTCGAGATTACCTTCATTCTATAAACAATCATCTTGGCTTTCTCATACATAAATTTGGCTTCCAACTGTTTAGCATATGTTTCGTAATGCAGAGTCTTATCATGTTACTGCATTCTTACTGTTTTGCTCCTGGTGTTTGAAAAAATATATTTCTTCTTGTACACTACAAATTACAACCTAGTCTCCCATTCTCTAACAGTTCAGTATTTTATTAGGTTGATTCCAAAAAAAGGTCACTATTTCAAATTGAGGAGAAGTCATTAAGATTTCCCAAGAATAGAGAAGCAGAATCATCCAACTCATCAATAGCGTTCTCTCGCTCAAGAAAATTGCAAAACTACATCATGGGAGTCCTATAACAGTTGGAAGAATACAAAGTGAAATATATCCATCCATTCAAATGCCCAGAGGTGGACGTTCAGGCAAAATATCGGAATCAACAAGTCAGTTCATCCCAAGGTCTATCAGTTCTGGCATGACAAACAAGGCAGTGAAGGTGGCTCATTTGCTTCACAGTAGTGAGATCACTCATGTCCATGCAAGCACCGTGCTATGCACATTATACAAGTCTGCGACGATGGCCCAAAAAGAGGTGAAGAAGCCTCGACTTCAATATCATCATTAGAAGCGTTTGCTCGAATTTGCAAAGGAGTACGAAAAGGGAACAGTAGAAGATTGTGGAAACAGTGATATGGAGCGTTGAGACGCTGATGGGTGCAAAAAGGTCTGGAAGAAACAAGGGAAGAAGGGATACCAGATCGAGAATTGTAGGACTTGTCAAATTTAGTGGAGGAAGACTGATGATATGGGTTTTTTTCGCAGCCAAATGCTTTGGATACTTGACCAAAATCAATGGTGGTCTCAATGCTGAATGAAATGAAATGTATGAAAAAGACGACATATTGTTTCAGCAGGACAATGACCCGAAGAATACATCAAGATTGGCGAAGAAATTGTACAATGACAATAAAGTAGAGGTGCTGGATTGACCCCCATACGTCCTAGACCTTAACCCCATCAAACACTTCTGGGTACAGTTGAAGGAAAAGCTGTATATGTACCCACGTGAGTCGACCAATGTACAACGACAGTGGTACCATGTACAAGAAACCTAGGATGAGATTTTGGTCAAGACATGCTTCAGTCTGATCGAAAGGATGCCCAGAAAGATTCAGGCAGTGATGAAGCCAAAGGTGGATTTACAAAATAATATAAATTAAAAGTTAGATTTTTAGAAACAAAACAGTAACAATACAGTGACATGTCAATAATCTGCATAACTGCATAATTATATGCTAAATGCATGTGAGTCAAATTTTTGTATGATATAGGCAAGATGATTGTCTATAAAATAAAGATAGTGTAACACTGTGTCCTGTTAGGACCAGGAGGACGGGTAGGCCAAGGAGGACTGGACTGAGCACCCCACCGAGGGCAAGGTGCCCGGTAGCTGGAGCACTACGGGTAGCAGGACAGTCCGTTCAGAGGAGTGGAGTGAAGAAGTTCCTGGGACCACGGAGTCTCTGAAGGTAGTCCGGGTGACGGAGCTCAGGTTCGGAGGCCGAGATGATGTCAGGCAGAGTCCGGAACCAGCTGAGCGAGGAGGTCGGTCACCACACGGATCCAGGGATCGGAGATGGTAGGGACTGACGAGATGGCGGACAGTCACCGTTCGGGGTTCTGGAAGCGTCAGGACCGGTTGGCGAGACAGGAGCGACTCTATAAGAGAGATAGGTAAGTACGGGACAAGGCAAAGGGAGACCTGACTCCTAGCTTAGCAAACACGAAGAACAGGCCCCGCCCACTTGGAAAGGATCCCCCTATATACCCTGTACCTAAATCTTCAATATCCTGTTGGAGGACGCTGGCCCTTTAAGAGAGGGTCAATGACCGCGCACGCGCCCTAATGCGCATGCGCGAGGCCCGGGTGCCAGAATCCAGAGCAAGAAGTGGTGCACAGGACGCAGGAGTGCCGGGCTGGCTCAGCATCGCAGACGGGCGCCGGGAGCGGGGACCTGGTTGCCTGGAGGACGCAGGTGAGGGAGCATGGAGGCTGTGGAGCGGGGGACCGGGGAGCGTGGCACGGGAGCGGGGAAGCATGGCAGGGGAGCCGGGAAACATGGCAGGGGAGCCGGGAAGCGTGGCAGGGGAGCCGGGGAGCATGGCACGGGAGCTGGGGAGCGTGACAGTACCCCCTCTCCCACGCCCCCCTCCCCGCAACCGGGACAGGAAGGCATGTATCAGAGGAGTACCCACATTCTCCCGGGGTTCCCAGGACTTATCCTCAGGACCATACCCAGCCCAGTCCACCAGGAAGAACTGTCGGCCCCGCACGGTCTTCATGGCCACGATATCCCTTACCGCATAGATGTCGTCGTCAGCAATAGGAGGAGGAGCCGAACTGGCAGCAGCGGAGAAGGGACCAAGGACAACCGGCTTGAGCAGGGAGACGTGGAAGGAGTTGGGTATCCTCATCGTGGCCGGGAGCTGCAGCTTGTAGGAGACCTCATTGATCTTGGCGATGACTTTAAACGGCCCGATGTATCGAGGACCCAGCTTGTACGATGGTAGCTTCAATTGGACATATTTGGAAGCAAGCCAGACCAGATCTCCTGGAGAGAAACACGGAGGATCTAGACGCCTCTTGTCCGCGTGTCTCTTCATCCACAGGGAAGCGCGTCCAAGGGACGTCTTGACAGAGTCCCAAATTGTTGAAAAGTCACGGACTACGGTATCAGCAGCGGGGACATCCGAGGACGAAGATACAGGTAATGGGACGGAAGGCTGAAGTCCGTAAACGACATGGAAGGGAGAGCTGGAGGAGGACTCACTGACGTGATGGTTATGGGAGAATTCAGCCCAGGGAAGGAGCGTGGACCAATCGTCGTGATGGGTGTTAACGTAGTGACGCAAGAAGCAGGTCAGGATCTGATTGACTCGTTCCACTTGGCCATTCGACTGAGGATGGTAGGCCGAAGAAAAGTCCAGAGTCACTCCCAGATGTTTGCAGAGAGCCCTCCAGAAGCGCGAGGTAAACTGAGTTCCTCTGTCGGACACAATGTGTGATGGAAAGCCATGCAACCGGAAGATGTGCTGTATGTAGGCGTCAGCGAGCTCTTGGGTAGAGGGCAGTCCAGCCATAGGGACGAAATGAGCCATTTTGGAGAAACGGTCCACCACGACCCATATGACCGTGTGTCCGGAGGACAAGGGCAAGTCTGTAATAAAGTCCATTGCAATGTGTTGCCACGGGACGGAGGGAATTGGCAGCGGCAGAAGACGACCATATGGCAGGTGTTTGGGCGTCTTGTTCCGGGCACAAGAAGAGCAGGCTGAGACAAAGGACGTGACGTCCGTGCGAAGGGATGGCCACCAGTAGTGACGTACAATTGTACTCCATGTTCTCTTCTGACCGGCATGGCCAGCTATTTTCGAGGCATGGCCCCAGTGCAAGACTTTTTGTCTGTCAGTTTCAGAGACATAGGTCTTCCCGAGCGGTATCTGGGCCAGAGTGACAGTAGCCACCAGAATGACTTTACTTGGGCAGATGATGGGTTGGGATGTCTCCTCCTCCTGTTCCATGGGCACGAATGACCTGGACAAGGCATCTGCTCGCACATTCTTATCCGCGGGACGAAAATGGAGTTGGAAATCGAACCTGGCAAAGAACAAGGACCACCTGGCTTGTCGTGGGTTCAGTCGCTGAGCAGACCGCAGGTATTCCAGGTTCTTGTGGTCCATGTAAATGATCACGGGGTACACTGCTCCCTCCAGAAGGTAGCACCATTCTTCCAGAGCCAGCTTGACTGCTAATAGCTCTCGGTCACCGATGGTGTAGTTGCGTTCCGGCGCTGAGAAGCTCTTGGAGAAGAAACCGCAAGTAACCATCTTCCCGGGGGAGGACTTCTGCATGAGCACTGCCCCGGCTCCAGAGGAGGAGGCATCTACCTCCAAGGTGAACTGTTGGTTTAACTCAGGACGGTGGAGCACAGGAGATGAAGCAAATGCCCGCTTCAGGGAGCCAAACGCGGCGTCGGCCGCAGGTGATTAGCCCCCTTCTTGGTCAAGGCAGAGAGAGGCGCAGTCAGGGCAGAGAAGTGAGGGATGAACTGACGGTAATAGTTTGCAAAGCCAAGAAAACATTGAATTGCCTTCAGTCCGGAAGGAGGGGGCCAGTTGAGAATGGAAGAGACCTTCTCCGGGTCCATCTGCAGGCCGGTATCGGAGATTACGTAACCCAGGAAGGGAAGAGAAGACTGCTCGAAGACACACTTCTCGTACTTGGCGTACAGACGATTCCCTCTCAGTCTTTGTAGTACCAGCTGCACGTTCTCTCTGTGGGTCTGGAGGTCCGGAGAGAAGACCAGGATTTCATCCAGATATACTACCACACAGATGTAGAGAAGGTCCCGGAACACGTCGTTCACTAATTCTTGAAAAACTGCCGGTGCGTTACACAGGCCGAAGGGCATCACACAATATTCGTAGTGCCCATCGCGAGTGTTAAATGTGGTCTTCCATTCGTCCCCAGAGCGGATGCGGACCAGGTTGTAGGCACCACGAAGATCCAACTTGGTAAACACACGAGCTCCTCTAAGCCGATCAAACAATTCGGGGATGAGCAGCAGGGGGTATTTATTCTTTACGGTGATTTGGTTCAACCCCCGGTAGTCAAGGCAGGGGCGCAGGTCACCCTCTTTCTTCTTAACGAAGAGGAAGCCTCCTCCAGCAGGAGAGGAGGATCTCCGGATGAATCCCCTTGCCAGGTTCTCAGTGATGTAGGCAGACATGGCTCTTGTTTCAGCAGGGGACAAAGGATATATCCGTCCTCGAGGTGGTGTGGTTCCCGGGAGTAGGTCGATGGCGCAGTCGTAAGGACGATGTGGCGGTAGTACCTCCGACTCTTTTTTATCAAAAACGTCCGCGAAGGACCAATAGGCCGAAGGCAGTCCTGGTAGGGACTCCGGAACCGGAGGTCGTTGGATGGGCTGTATTGACTTCAGGCAGTTCTCGTGGCAAGAGGAGCCCCATCGGGTAATTTCGCCAGCACGCCAGTTGACCGACGGTTCGTGTGTCCGTAACCAGGGGAGTCCCAGCAGGATTTGATGAGACATGTGCGGGAGGACGTAGAGAGTGATTCTCTTGGTGTGCAGGGCACCGATACGTAGTTCTACAGGCTTGGTGATCCACGAGATGGTGTCAGAGAGGGGTCTCCCGTCTACAGAGGCATTCACGAGGGGTTTGTCGAGTTGAGTAACCGGCACCTGGTACTTGTCCACCGTGGCCTGCTGGATGAAATTGCCTGCTGCCCCGGAATCGAGGTACGCCTCTGCCGTGAACCGCGTCTCTCCCGCTGTCACTTGAACAGTCCACGTAACCGGGTCTGAGAGGGTTCCAGTACCTAGGGTGGCCTCTCCTACCAACCCTAGGCTTTGGAGTTTCCCGGCCTTTCTGGACAGGAACGTAGCAAGTGTGTGCCCTCTCAGCAGTAGAAGCAGAGGCCCTTGGCGAGCCGTTCTGCTCGGCGTTGTTCGGACTGCCGCAAACGATCAATCTGCATGGGCTCGGGGACAGAGACGCCAGACGACGCCAACTGAGGTACGATGGGCTTCTGCGGAGCAGAGGAATGCCGTATCGGACGTCTGTCGTGGGACACCTCTTTGGATCGTTCCTGAAAACGGAGGTCCACGCGGGGGCTAGTGTGATCAGGGCATCCAGGGTGGAAGGAACATCGCGGCCTGCCAGCTCGTCCTTAATACGACCGGAGAGTCCTTCCCAGAAGGCGGCGGTTAGGGCCTCATTGTTCCACCCTAATTCTGAGGCCAGGGTGCGGAAGCGGATGGCATATTGACCCACCGTCAAGGTCCCCTGACGTAGCCTGAGGAGTGATGAGGCGGACGCGGCGGCACGTCCGGGTTCGTCAAAGGTGGTTCTAAATGCCTGCAGGAATTCCTGAATGTTAGTAGTTACAGGGTCCTCCTTCTCCCACAAGGGGTTAGTCCAGGCCAGTGCCTCACCCTCTAGATGAGACATCACAAACGCCACCTTAGCTTGGTCGGAGGCAAACAGATGCGGAAGCAGCTTAAAGTGGAGGGAGCACTGATTCAAGAATCCTCTGCAGGTCTTAGGATCTCCGGCATATCGGGGTGGAGAGGCCAAGCGAAGTTTAGAGGCTTCTGAGGAAGCTGCCATGGGAACTGCGGCCGTGGACTGTGCTGGTGAAGACTGAGATGCCAGGGACGTGGCTGTTGCTTGCAGCGTATTCAGGCGGGCTATGGCAAACTGGTGTCCAGAAGCGGAGATAGCCTTCCAAGAACTGACGTTAGCCCTGTGTAAACAGCCTGTGGCACCGGACTTTACTAAAGAGTTTGTGGTCCAGATATGCGATATCAGAGGTCAGGTTAGATGACAATTTGTCCCAGGAAGTGAATGGTGAAGAACACCTAATAATGTACCTGAGTAGGAAACTATCTTCCTGTGAAAAGAATTACTCCATAGTGGAGAAGGAGTGTTTAGCCATCAAATGGGCATTGAACACTATAAGATACTACCTATTAGGCAGGACATTTAGGTTAATGTTAGACTATGCCCCACTGAGATGGATGAAAGACAAGAAAGGGAACAATGTCCGAGTGACCAGGTGGTTCCTGGCACTGTAAGATGTTAGCTTCCATGTAGAGCATAGGCCCGGGAAACTACATGGCAATTCAGACGCTCTGTCAAGCATTCACTGTTTGATAGTGGAAGATGTCAAGCCCACTGGCTTTGGGCAGAGGGGGTGGTATGTAAGATGGATGCCGGACACATCTTGGAAGTCAATTATGTATCACAGAGGTGGTTATTCTCAGTAATGTAAGTGCAGAAGCAAGGTCCAGTACAGATAGTACTGAGAAATGTTAATAGGGTGTGGCAAGGGCCAGGTTTACGAGCAGTCAGAGAAATGAATGGATTTGGCTATCCAAAATTGTTGATTCTCGTTTCATTCGCTGTTCATTGCAATATTTGGTTCATTGGTAGGGTTATGGTCCTGAGGAAAGGACTTGGGTACCAGCCTCTGATATCTATGCTTTGCACTTGATAAGTGTAACAGCGTGTCCCTCCCCCGCCTGTGCTCATGGTGTAATTGTCTGTCCCTCCTTGACTGTCCTGTATGTACTACTTCTGGTGGGAGATTGTTTGTTCTTCTCAGCATGGGACTCATCCAATCCACAACTTGGTAGACAGAATAGAGTCAGGACGTCTAGAATAATTTCATGTATCAAATGTCCAGGGGGAGGTGGGCCCTTCTGCCCACCTAAGGGACTGATCCCAGGAGAAGAGAAAAATGAGACCCCTGTTAGTCCGTTGGTTGGATCTCGGCTGGAGAAGGACTTAAGGGGGCTTTACACGCAATGACATCGCTAACGAGATGTCGTTGGGGTCAAGGAATTCGTGCTGCACATCCGGCCTCGTTAGCGACGTCGTTGCCTGTGAAATGTACGAGCGACCGCTAATGATCAAAATTACTCACCTAATCGTTGATCATTGACACGTCATTCATTTTCAAAATGTTGTTGATCTTCTTGGACACAGGTTGTTCATCGTTCCTGAGGCAGCACGCAGGAACGACAAACAACACTGCACCTGCGTCCTCCGGCAATGAGGTGGGCATGTCTTTCATGCGCCTGCTCTCTGCCCCTCCACTTCTATTGGACGCCTGCCGTGTGACGTCGCTGTGACGCCGCACGAACTTCCCCCTTAGAAAAGAGGCTGTTCGCCGGCCACAGCGACGTCGCTAGGAAGGTAAGTCCGTGTGACGGGTACTAGCGATATTGTGCGCCATGGGCAACGATTTGCTCATGACACACAAATGACGGGGGCGGGTGCTTTCACAAGCGACATGGCTAATGATGTCGCTGCGTGTAAAGCAGCCTTTAGATCTATAGCTGAGGCTAGATCCTAGTGCCTGTGTATGGACTATTGTTACAAATTGGAGATCAGTGGCCACGTGGGATTGTGTTTTGTTGTTCACCCTGTTGGACTCAAGGAACTCATATAAGGACCATTGCCATATTTTCCCTGGCGTCGGAATACCGGGAGGCGCCCCCGGATCTGTTGTTTTGTTGTGGACTCCTTGCAGACTTTCAGGATTTATATTCATGTTTGGTGCTTTATCTTTGTGGTTCCAATAAAGCTCTTTGGATTGTTCCTCGGGATGGTGTCCCTTACTGCTCTGTCGCATACCGCATCACAGTAAGGATTTTTCATTGTCTTCATCCAGAGAAGCCTGGTCCTGGAGGTCCAAAAGCCCCTCTTAGAGAGAGGGGTACTCTCACAAGAAGGCTTTTACAAGCATCGCAGATTGTGTCATGGTGGCATTAGGATCTGTTGAAACTCCAGAATATTGTGTAGCACCCCTGAGACCCTCAGGGCACTACAGGGAACTGCATTCTCTTGGGGATGCAGGACCTACCTCCTGGGACCTGGACTATTAGTGCCGATACCACCAAAGCTCAAGCAAAATCCTAGTTCTCCACTCTACACCGAGCATAGTGGGTTATCAATGTAAGGGGATGGTTGCCATGGAAACGAATGAGTCCCTGGGATTAGCCAGCCTAGTGGGAAGGGTCAGCAGTCAGTAGGGAGTCTAGAGAGTTTAGCACACAGGAGAGGTGTGCGGACGTGCCTGAGCTGGGTCCATGCAGCGGTGACCCAGGGGCACAGGAGAGAGGTCGCTAGGTCGAGTACCAGAGATACTGCTGGGACTGGAGCACGCACAGGGCACAGGGCCCTAGATTAGGGGCCAGTTCTACACAGCTTGATAAATACCTGCCCAGTGAGGACACCTTCATGGACTTCACAGAACCAAATAATCCGGGGGCATCAGCAGTAAACTAGGATCAGAGTTCGAACACTTACCTCCCCACAGGGTCTGCACTGCCCGCCGTACGGAGGAGACTGTACCCCAAAAGGGACAGTCGGGCCCCAAATGCTCCACGCTACGGGGACCCAACCAACCGAGAGTGCCGGGGACAGAGCAACATGGGTCACTATATTGGCATTGATACTCCAAGGGACCTGAACCAGCAACTCCTGGGTCCAAGTGAGTAGAGACTGTTAAAGACAACCTGGTGTGATCTCCGTTATTATCTCACATCAGCCCCCAGGCACGGCCCTACCTGCGGAGGGCCCAACACCATTGCTGCAAACACCACCAGCTCTGGGAGTACCCACATTTAGCAGCGGCGGTTCTCTATCCTTAACAGCAACCCGTAGGTGGTGTCACATGACATTAACTCTATTCACCCCTGTAAATATCCCCTCTTACAAAAAGGGGCCTAGGGCAAGGGACCGGGCAACGGCCACCAGAGTGACATCCCCATTTGAGTGCCCCCTTCCCTGGGTGCTACAATTGCACTTTGCCTTCTAACTTCTCTGATATCTGGGAGACTCAGGCATCAATCCACAGACTTATTGTTCATAGGCAGGCTAGTAAGAGTTATTCTCTGCTGGTCTGCTTGTTAATCTTCTTTAGTCACATGTTATGGGATAGACAGTCATATTCACTCCACTGCTATATTTGCTGGCTGGACACTTTCATTAGTGCCAGCTATAGCTTGTCTATACTGGTCTGGAGAGGTGGTTTGAACCAGACTTACTGGAGGTTGTTGTACATTATTGATGTAAGCAGATGTGGTGTTTAACCTTGTTGTCCTTTTGTTGCTGCCTTATATCTTTTGCTTTTCTCCTTAGTTTCTACTGTTTGTTCCTGTGAGATTGCAGTATGTCTCAGTTTGTTTTTCCCCTGTCTGTCTTAGGCTATGTGCGCACTTACCGGATTTTGCCGCGGATTTGCTGCATGTTTCGCTGCAGAAAATGTTCATAACATCTCTGCAGTGAATCACCAGCAAATCCTATGGAGAAAAAAAATCCTGTGCGCACTGGGCGGAATTTGACAGCTGCATGTTTTGCTGCGGGAATCCTGCAGCAAAAACAAGTGCATGTCACTTCTTTTCCGCACATCGCTGCGGGATTTCACGCCATTGACTCCAATGTTAATCGTGAAATCCCGCAGGGAATAACGCAGGAAGCAAATTCTGTGCGGTTCACTGCGTTTTCCTGCGTTATTTCGCGGTTTACCTCCGGTAATGTACATCGCCTGTCTGCGGTTTTTCAGGGAAGTGATGTCATTACAGGAAGAGGAAGCCGTGCAGAGAGTAAACACACACACATCACACACACAGACATCACAGACACATAGAACACACATAGAAAGAAAACGGAAATATAGAAAACAAAGAACGTGGGCTCCGCCGTATTTTTACCTTCCAGCCGAGGTAAGCACACAGCGGCGGCCCCGTATTCTCAGGCTGGGGAGGGAGAGGGGCAGGGTTAATGTCCCCCGCCTCACTCCCCCTCCCACAGCCGAGAATATCAGCTGCAGCTGCCCCGGGACTGTCGCATGCATTATGCGGCAGTACCAGAGTGTCCCCCGGCTCTTCCTGCCGCCGTGTAGCAGTGGCAGCAGGGTAATACAAGGGGTTAATGATGGTGGGGGAACCACCGCCATTAACTCCAGGCTTGATCATGGCAGCGTCTATGTGACAGCTGACATGATCAACCCGTAAGTAAAGTGAATAAAACACACAGAAAAATCCTTTATTTTAAATAAAACAAACAAGCCTCGTTCACCATTTTATTAACCCCTCCCGCACCAAAGCTCCGGCGTAATCCACAGCTCCAGCATAATCCACAGGTCCTGCGCTGCTTACATCCAGCCGCGACTGTCACAGACACAGCGCTGAATGAATGCAGCAGACAGCAGAGGTCATCACCGGTCATTTTCCACGGCCGGTAATGTGAACTCACTGCCGACCGTGGGAAATGCAGCGATCTGTCCTCTATCTATCCCTCTATCTGTCTGTCTATCTATCTATCCCTCTATCTATTCTTCTGTCTATCTACTATCTCAGAATTTAATGACTTTTTTTTTTTTTTTCAATGTGCTTTTTTGCATTGAATGCAATAAAGCACATCCCAACCCGCACGCGGCAAAACCGCGGCAATACCGCGAACAATACCGCGGTCAAACCACAGCAAACCGCATGCGGTTTTCGGGTGCGGTTTGCCGCGGTTTTTTACCGCGGGTGCGGTAATCTTTGAGAGCATGCGGAATTTTCTCAAGAAAATTCCATTTCCCAGTGCGCACATAGCCTAAATTTGTGTTTCCATCATACTCCTGCTCCTTCCTTTCCTGGTGGGGACAGATTAGCTTTGGTTGGGAGTGTAGCCAGGCATGAGACTCATGCATCTTCACCATTAGGTGTAGCTCTGAGGATCTGAGGACAGGGATAGCCTTGGGTCCCCTCGCATGAGGGACAATATAGGAGTTCCCAGTCCATCGCTATTCGCTATCCTGCAGTGACATTATGGCAAGGGGTAAATTAGGCCATTTGTTGCATAGATAGAGCAAAGCTATACTGTAGATTAAAAATATTATACAGTCATATGAAAAAGTTTGGGCACCCCTATTAATGTTAACCTTTTTTTCTATATAATAAATTGGGTTTTTGCAACAGCTATTTCTGTTTCATATATCTAATAACTGATGGACTGGGTAATATTTCTGGATTGAAATGAGGTTTATTGTACTAACAGAAAATGTGCAAACCGCATTTAAACAAAATTTGACCAGTGCAAAAGTATGGGCACCCTTATCAATTTCTTGATTTGAACACTCCTAACTACTTTTTACTGACTTACTAAAGCACTAAATTGGTTTTGTAACCTCATTGAGCTTTGAACTTCATAGGCAGGTGTATCCAATCATGAGAAAAGGTATTTAAAGTGGCCACTTGCAAGTTGTTCTCCTATTTGAATCTCCTATGAAGAGTGGCATCATGGGCTCCTCAAAACAACTCTCAAATGATCTGAAAACAAAGATTATTCAACATAGTTGTTCAGGGGAAGGATACAAAAAGTTGTCTCAGAGATTTAAACTGTCAGTTTCCACTGTGAGGAACATAGTAAGGAAATGGAAGAACACTGGTACAGTTCTTGTTAAGCCCAGAAGTGGCAGGCCAAGAAAAATATCAGAAAGGCAGAGAAGAAGAATGGTGAGAACAGTCAAGGACAATCCACAGACCACCTCCAAAGACCTGCAGCTTCATCTTGCTGCAGATGGTGTCAATGTGCATCGGTCAACAATACAGCGCACTTTGCACAAGGAGAAGCTGTATGGGAGAGTGATGCGAAAGAAGCCATTTCTGCAAGCACGCCACAAACAGAGTCACCTGAGGTATGCAAAAGCACATTTGGACAAGCCAGTTACATTTTGGAAGAAGGTCCTGTGGACTGATGAAACAAAGATTGAGTTGTTTGGTCATACAAAAAGGCATTATACATGGAGGCAAAAAACCACGTCATTCCAAGAAAAGCACTTGCTACCCACAGTAAAATTTGGTGGAGGTTCCATCATGCTTTGAGGCTGTGTGGCCAATGCCGTCACTGGGAATCTTGTTAAAGTTGAGGGTCGCATGGATTCAACTCAGTATCAGCAGATTCTTGACAGTAATGTGCAAGAATCAGTGATGAAATTGACGTTACGCAGGGGATGGATATTTCAGCAAGACAATGATCCAAAACATCGCTCCAAATCTACTCAGGCATTCATGCAGAGGAACAATTACAATGTTCTGGAATGGCCATCCCAGTCCCCAGACCTGAATATCATTGAAAATCTATGGGATGATTTGAAGCGTGCTGTCCATGCTCGGCGACCATCAAACTTAACTGACCTGGAATTGTTTTGTAAACAGGAATGGTCAAAAATACCTTCATCCAGGATCCAGGAACTCATTAAAAGCTACAGGAAGTGACTAGAGGCTGTTATTTTTGCAAAAGGAGGATCTACAAAATATTAATGTCACTTTTATGTTAAGGTGCCCATACTTTTGCACCGGTCAAATTTTGTTTAAATACGGATTGCACATTTTCTGTTAGTACAATAAACCTAATTTCAATCCAGAAATATTACTCAGTCCATCAGTTATTAGATATATGAAACAGAAATAGCTGTTGCAAAAACCCAAATTGTTATAAAGAAAAAAGGTTAACATTAATTGGGGTGCCCAAACTTTTTCATATGACTATACATAGAAAACCCCTTTAAGCAGGCCATAAACAGAGAATTGCAAAATACACTGTAAAACCTACATACCATGGCCCTAATATTCTAGACTAGATGGTGGCTTGATTCTTGCGCATCGGGTATTCAAGAATAAGTATGTAGTTTATGTAGCCTGTACCACTCCCTCAGCAACACCCACATCCAATCCAGAGGCAGCTGAGCAGAGAGGTGGGCAGGACATGCGGAGGAGGAAATAGGAAGCAGCCGCATCTCCCAGCCTGCAGGGCCAGCTCGGGGAAGGAGAAAGTACTACAGAGTATGAAAAGAGAAGAAAGTGCAATGTGAGTTTAATCGTTTTTTGTTTTGTTTCTTTTTTTTTGTTTCTTTTTTCTTTTTTTTACTGTGTTCTGGAGGCTGCTGCTGGTGAGTATATAGAGGCTTTGGCTTGTCGGATGTATATAAAGGCTGCTAGGGTGTACATGCTGGGGTGTATATAAAGGCTGCTGGGGTGTATATAGAGGCTTCTGGGGTGTATATAGAGGCTTCTGTGTGCGGCGGTGTCTGTGTGCGGCGTTTTCTGTGTGCGACGAATCAGCGAAGCGTGGTTCAAATCCCGCGCCAATTCGCAGCAGGAAGCAGGACTGCGCCCTGTCGCTGATTGGTCACGACAAATCAGCGACGTGGGATTTCCGTTACAGACAGAATTAGACAATTATATATATAGATGGTATAGGTGAACAATCATGCTGTGAGGCTGTTTATTTAAGACCTATATAATAACACTGTTAATGAATGCACTAGTGTTTCCGGGACAGGTAGTTGGGGGCGCCAAAAAGGCAATTAGTAGCACATAACATAACTGATTCATAAGTTTGATTGCAAGTACACAGAAACCTGCAGCTGTCAATAGCAGCCTGGGTCTTGTGTGGTTAGTAATTGTAGAAGTAAGCTGTCTGAAAGGCCACCTGTGAACATTTATCTCTTCTTGGAATCACAAAGCCATCTGATTTATGAAGTAAATTTATCTTAACACATGATTTGTGTCGTTATTTGAACCACAAAGCTTACCAAGCAACAACTTATAATGTCCAAGAATTTTTAGAACCTGTAACTGCTGTTGTTAAAAAGTTCTGTAATTTTAGAGTGCCCAATATTATTCTTCATTATGGCACCAATCTTGACACCCATTTGAGAGTCTAAGTGGCTAAGTGGTCCAGGCCCACAGGTATCTGCATATTTACCACCCTGTATAAAGATAGGAGTAATTAGTCACTAATGAAATAGCAGGTCTGCAAAGGAAAGAAAATCAATTTTCACTCATTAACCCTGCACAATGGTAATTTTATTAGAGACAGAAAAAGCATTGCAAACGTGAGTGTTTTGTCCCTGTCACAGGCAGCCACATGGGCAGCTTCAGGATCTTTCTTGAGTCCTAAGCAGAATATTGGGTATTATCTACATTTGGATTTTTAATAATTTCAGCTTTACACATGAGAAATTATCTCACAAAAAAGAATGACCATTTGACCTACTGTCATCAAAGCGGATCTGTTACCAGCTGATATGTCACCAGATTTCATATTACAAAATGCATAAATTATTAAATATACCACTCAGACCTGCTTAGATTGGTGTGCTTACATTGAAAAGCCATGTCAGTAAGACTGGATAATACTTTATATAAGCTTAAACACAATATCCACCCATCTAGCTTGCTTGACGGATTGTCAGTGTCCCGTATCCTTGCTGCTGAAATCTCACGCTGCTCAGTACAAGGTGCAGCTGCCAATCAGGCTGGGTGGGTGGAGACTGAATTAATTTTGAATTCTGAGCTCTCTCATGCTATAGCTGGACTAACATTAGGATTTTACATCCATAGTGACATGGATTTTCATACTAAGTACACCAATGTCACCAGGTTTAACAGACCTATTTACAGAAGTCCTCCCATGAATATTTTTTTCATTAAATTTGTGTACAGTGGAACCTTGGTTTCTGAGAACAATCCGTTCTGGGAGGGTGCTTTTAAACCAAGTTACTCGTCTAGCAAAATTTCCCACAGGAAATAATGGAAGATCAGACAACTCGTTCCACAACTTGTATCATGTCCCATCCTGGTCCCCTATTGTGCCATTCCACACACGCACAAACATGCTCAAACACACACACACACACACACACCCACACCCACACATATATATATATATATATATATATATATTATGCTCACCACACCCTCCGTTCCCTCGCCAGCCTTCTGGTTCTTGTAGTCCGCAGGTAGAGACTGTGTATCGTTTAACCATCGTGACCAATTCCGGAGCTTCCGCTTTCAGTGCTTCAGCAGCAGCAGTCATACGCAGGAGCCGCTTGCCTCTGATTGCCCTTTGAGAAGCGGCTGACAGCAGAAGTTTCTCCATCGCCACGATGGTTACCGGATACGCATACTGTACCTGCAGACTTCAAGAACCAGGAGGCCGGCGAGGGAACGGAAGGTAAGGTGAGCATAATACAGTATGTGTGTGTGCGTGTGTGTTTGTGTGTGTTTGTGCAGACTGCAATGCGGATCAGAGCGCGGTGAAAGTACGGAACCGGAAGTGTGTGCGGTGAGTATTTGCTCGTACAGCAAAGATTGCTCTTTAACTGAGTTACAAATTTACAACAAGCTTTGCTCGTATAGCGAAATACTCACACACCAAGTTACTCGTAAACCGAGGTTCCACTGTATATGTCTATGGTTTGTAGCGTGAGTGTATTAATATACTTAATTACAGCCACATTCTCTGGTATCCAGCACTGTTCTGCATCTCTTCTCAGTGATATCACCACAACTCCAACTTTACTTTATGCTCCATGTATGAGTCGTCAATCTCTTTTACAACATAAGTTTATAGAGCCTCATTCTGACACTCCATAGGCTTAAAAGTGTTGTTCTGCCTTCGTCCACGTGTGAGCTGTGTGGACTCCGGCATACAGCTAACCTTCATCCAATGTTTCAGTAAACAGACTGTGTTGCCTTTAAGTCTTTATTTATTAAATGATGATGGATAGGTGGATGATCATAAGAAATGGATGATTGATTGGTAAAAACTATAACAAAAGATACAAATCCAAATCAGTACAGGCATATCACAAATAACAGAATGACATACATAGTAGTACTGGTATTTACAGAATCTGCATAACACAGAGAGCAATGCATATGACTGAATACAACATTTACACTGCTGATGCCGCCCTACACCTGCTCTGCATGTATCACAGCCTATGCAATCTGAGTAGAGCCACTGCCACTTCACAGTGCCTACATAACAACTGTACACATATTCCAACACAAATATGTAGTCTAGTACAATGATTCCTACCGGGATCCATTAGTCAGGAGGAACGATTGAAGAAAAGGAACTGGAGCCAACCATAGCACCTCTGAATCCTATGGAGGCACCAAGACATCTGCGTTTCCAACTCAGTAAGGGAAGGGAAAAGGGGCAGTCCAAGGAAGTATCTTTTCCTTAAAGCAACAGGCTCCAACCCACAGAAATACTGTAGAGATGTATGAGGAAAACATAAGAAAGCCAACAGTGACCTCTTGTGGGCAACAAACGATATTACCCTTATCCTATTTAATGAATAGGAGACAGAACACTCCCCGCTTGGCGTTAACCAATGCCACTATTGGACTCCTGAGGGGATAACAACAACACAAGTTCAGTGACTGGTCTGGTGAACAGTTTGTTCTCTCCGAGCTTGCTCACTCTGACCTCTACCTTGTGTACTCTCCCATCCTTGCTGGGAAAGGGTTTGGTGACTAGGCCGAGTGGCCACTCATTTCGGTGTGATTGACTGTCCTTTACAAGTACCACATCGCCAAGTCTGATGTTTGGATGGTCTTTCTGCCATTTTGTTCTGGTTTGCAGAGTGGAGAGATATTGTTTCCTCCATCTGTCCCAAAAGGCATTGGACACGTTTTGTACTTGCCTCCATTGTCTTCTGTAGAGGTCTTTCTCGGTGAATTCTCCAGGTGGAGCTCCTGGGACACAGGTTTTCTGTGTAAGTAACATGGCAGGAGTAAGAACTGTTGAGTCTCCAGAATCTCCAGAAAGAGCTGTCAATGGCCTAGCATTCATGATAGCTGTAACTTCGGCCAAGAACGTAGTCAAGCTTTCCTGGGTAAGTCTGGTGTTTGCTTGCAAGAGGATAGAATCTAGAATCTTGCGTGCAATTCCTATCATTCTTTCCCAGGTGCCTCCCATGTGCGAAGAGTGTGGCGGGTTGAAGGTCCAGGTGCATCCTTGCTCACCTAGGTACCTCTTTACATTAATAATGTCTAGATTGGAAGGGATTTGGAGTTCTCTTGCTGCTCCAATAAAGTTTGTGCCTCTATCAGAACGAATGTGCTTCACAGGGCCTCTGATAGCGATGAAGCGTCGAAGTGCATTTATGAAACTTGAAGTGTCCATAGATTCTATTACTTCGATATGAACAGCTCTGACAGACAAACAGGTAAATAGAACTGCCCAACACTTTGCTTCGGCATGGACCTTCCTAGTGCGTCTTGTAGCTACGGACCAGGGGCCGAACACATCCAGTCCAACGTTGGTGAAGGGGGGTTCAGTACTGAGCCTGTCAGGTGGAAGATTAGCCATCTTCTGGTTTTGAAACATGCCACGAAGTTTGCGACACGTAACGCAGTTGAAGATGAGTTTGCTCACGCTTCTCTTCGCTCCGACTATCCATAGTCCAGCCGTTCGTAGACTCCCTTCGGTAAACAAACGACCTTGATGTCTCACCAAGATGTGATGATGTTGAATGAGCAAGGTTGTGACGTGATGACGTCCGGGAATTATTACCGGGTGTTTCTCTGAGACTTCTACCTTAGCTTCTTGAATGCGGCCACCTATTCTCAGCAGCCCATCTTTGTCAATGAACGGGTCGAGTTTCCTCAACGCACTGTCTCTTGGAATGGGTAGTCCTTTGTCGAGATTGTCTATCTCCTTGTTGTAGGCTTCATTTTGTACAACATGGAGTATTGTAATCTTGGCTTTCTCTAGGTTGGGAGCAGTAAACGCATGCTTGCAGTGATGCCAACCTTTACTGCATCTCTGATTTGTTGGTAGTTCGGACTTGTAAAACTGAGTCACGTGTAGTAAAAAAGCGATGGCTCTAACAAGTGAGTTCCAGGTTGAGAATCTACTGAACCGATGAGATCTGAGGTGACATCCTGAAACCACTGTATGAAGAGCTGACACTTGAGGATGAAGGTCTTCATCGACATCTGGATCCACCAGTTCGAATGTATCGGGCCTGCTGATGTAGGACGTTGTTCGGTACAGGAAGGCAGGGCCTGTGAACCATGTAGTGTCCTTAAGGTGACTTGGTGCAACGGATCTAGTCGCATGGTCGGCGGGATTGTGATGAGTAGATACGAAATGCCACTGATCAGGGCGAGTTGATCTTCTTATTCTCAATACCCGGTTGCTGACGTAGACATAGAAGCGTCGTGTTTCGTTGCAGATGTATCCTAGTACCACCTTGCTGTCAGTGTAGAACTCTGCATCTTTGATCTCCTGATTCATTCCATCTGAGATAAGTTCAGCCAGCTCTACTGCAAGGACGGCAGCACAGAGTTCCAGTCTAGGTATCGTGTGTTCACGGAGTGGCGCCAGTTTTGTCCGACTCATGACGAACCCAATATGGATCTGTTCATTCACATCGGTGGTTTTAAGGTATACTACTGCTGCGATTGCTTTGACTGATGCATCGCAGAAGATACAAAGTCTTTGAGATTTGACTTCTGTGGATGGCACAGGAGCGTATGGTCGGTTCACATGAAGATCGGTCAAGGCCTCGAGAGACTTCTTCCACTCTGCCCACAGGTCTGCTTTTTCTGCTGGAAGTGTATCATCCCAATCAGATGTCCCTTGGGTGAAGTCTCTTAGCATCATTTTACCTTGGACGGTAACTGGAGCTACGAATCCCAGAGGATCGTACAAACTATTCACAAAGGAAAGGACACCTCTACGTGTGAAGGACTTTTCTTCTTTGTTGATCTGAAAGGTGAAGGCATCTGTCTTCAAGTCCCAAAGTAGTCCTAGGCTCCGTTGCATGGGAAGAGAGTCGATGCTCAGGTCTATGCCCTTCAGATCACTGGAATAGTCTTGAGAGGGAAAGGCTTCCATCAGTTCTCGGCTGTTGGATGCAATCTTATGCAACCTTAAGTTGGACTGAGCGAGCATTTCTTGAGCTCTTTTTAGAAGACTGATTGCTGCCTCGTTTGTGGGTGTGGATTTTAAGCAGTCGTCTACGTAGAAATCCTTTTCCACAAAGGATCTAACATCCGACCCGTACTTCTCTTCACCTTCTTTGGCGGAATTCCTGAGACCGTAGATAGCCACGGCGGGGGAAGGACTGTTCCCGAAGATATGTACCTTCATCCGGTACTCTATGATGTCTTTATCTGGGTCGTTGTCACGGTACCAGAAGAACCTCAGGTAGTTTCTGTGTTCCTTTTTGACGAGAAAGCAGTGGAACATCTGTTGGATGTCAGCCATAAATGCCACCGTATCTCTGCGGAAACAGAGTAGAACTTCTAAGAGTCTGTTGTTGAGGTCTGGGCCAGATAGTAGGACATCATTCAACGAGACGTCTTCGCACTTGGCACTTGAGTCGAACACCACTCTTATTTGGCCTGGCTTTTTAGGATGGTACACTCCGAAGATGGGTAAGTACCAGCGTTCCTCAGAGTCCCGTAGTGTAGGTGCGATCTCTGCATGGTTATTTCGGAATATCTTCTCCATGAAGGTAAAGAAATGTTCTCTCATCTCGGGAGACTTCTTGAGCTTGTGTCTGAGGGAGACAAATCGACTGTAGACCTGTTCCCTGTTGTTGGGTAGGCGTTGTCTCCGTGGTCGGAATGGTAAGGGTGCCACCCAGCTGTTCGACTTGTCTTTGGTTATTTCTTGGTCCATGATGTCCAAGAACATCCTGTCTTCTATGGACATTGCTGTTTTGTTGTCCTCTTTGGTCCTGTGGAAGACTGTACAGCCTATGTGGTCTTGTTCGTCCTCACAAGCGTGGTCTTCGTTGGAAGGAACTGCGAAAAGACATGGCAGAGGAGTACTGCTTGGTAATTCCTTTACCAACAGACTGTTGTGACATGGTCGGAAGAAAGACGGACGTCCATTTTCTAGTGTGTTGGTGAGCATACTGTTGACTGAGGCTGGCTTGTGTGCTCCTCCTAGACAGACATCTCCTATTACGACCCATCCTAGGTCAAGTCTCTGCGCATATGGAGCGTTCTGGAAGCCGTTATTGGACTCTCTAGTCTTATGCACGCGTAGCATGTCTCTTCCAAGGAGTAAGGCTATTGGAGCTTCTGAGTCCAGTTCTGGAATCAGGTGAGCTATACGCTTCAGATGGGGGTGATGAGCTGCTACCTCTGGTGAAGGTATCTCGGACCTGTTGTCGGGAATCTGGTTGCACTCCAGTATGGTAGGTAATGATAGGCAGGTCTGGCCATCTATGGATTCCACCTTGTATCCGGTTGCCTTCCTCCCCGCCGTCTCAACGGTGCCTGAACATGTCTTCAAGGAGTAGGGAGAACCGGGGCCCGCAATGTTGAAACTGCTGAAGAAGATGGACTTGGCAAGAGATCTGTTGCTCTGGTCATCCAAGATCGCATAGACCTTAATTGCTTTGTCCCTACGGCCTGCTGGGTAGACTCTGACAAGGCAGATTTTCGAACAGGACCTTGCTCCTGTGAGTCCTTTACAGATCTCCGTACATTGAGAGGTAACCACCGTGGTGTCTTCATCAGTGTTCTTCTGTTTTCCATCGTGTTCTTCTGCTTGCGGCAACACTCGTGTAGGTGGTCCAGGGTGTAAGGCTGTATTGTGATCCGTGCTGTCACATTCTGCACACTTCACACTAGCTTCGCAGTTCCTGGCCATGTGCGATGTTGCAGCACAGCATTTGAAGCAGATGTTGTGTTCCTTGAGGAAGCCTTTGCGATCCTCTAGAGACTTCTCCCTGAAGGCTCTGCATTTTAGTAGAGGATGTGGTTTCCGGTGTAGAGGACACTGTTTACTGATATCCTGGGGTTTGTTCTGTTCTGGAGGATGCTTACTCTCTTTGTGAGCAGGACCTGAGGAGACAATGTTAGTTTTGTGGACTGCCACGGGTGTCCTACTGGGTTTGACACCGGGGGCAGTGGTACACGACAGAGTAAAAACAAAACTAGGGTCATTTCTGATTTTAGCTTGCTGAGCTACAAACTCTACAAATACAACAAAAGGAGGGAATGGCACGTTATGTGTTTGCTTATACCGTGAACCGTGTGAGACCCACTTTTCTTGTAGATTGTAAGGAAGTTTTTGCACTATCGGATTGACACCCCTAGCGGTATCCAAGAATGCCAATCCGGGCAAATCTCCTTCCTCTTGGGCAACCCGTAACTCTACTAACAGATCACTTAGCTCTCTTAGCCTTTGAAAGCCTTTGGGTCCTATCTTAGGGAAGTCATCAATTCTTTTAAACAAAGCATTTTCAATAACTTCTATGGACCCATAGCATTCATCAAGTCTCTTCCACGCCAAGTGTAGACCTTTGGGTGGATTTTTAATGTTAATGTCTCTTAATCTTTTGGCGTGTTCTACCGATTCACTACCAAGCCATTTTACTAGGAGATCTAACTCCTCACTACAAGAAAGGTCCAAACCTCTGATGGTGTTCTGGAACGAGGCTCGCCACGACCTATAATTCTCGGCGCGATCATTGAACTTTACAAGTCCTTTTGTGACCAGTTCTCGACGAGCAAAGAACTTTGCAAAGTCCATGGTGGCTTGGTCAGTGCTGGTGCGAGCCGGTGTGTGGTCGTGTCTATTGTGTGGTGTATCACCATACCTGTAGGGTGTTTCCGCCTTCGGAAAGTCAGCATAGTACCTCCCCGGAGAGGAAGGTGTCTCTTTGTGGTAAGATGGTGGTTGTACCTTCCGCTCTGTGGGATAGTAGTTTTGGTGAACCTCCTCGTGCTGTACACTCTCTTGCTTCAAGTGGTGTAATTCGAGGTTGGATGGCTGGCCGTCTGCGTAGTCTGTTCGGTGAAGCACATCTGAGCTGTCATCTTTCCTGGAGTATTGGTAGACGTATTCTGCGACGCGCTGTGCTGGATCCTGCTGTTTTAGGTCCGGCCCAAGAACATCGCTGCGTCTTTCTTCGGGGTGCTCTGCCACTTCCAGGAACTCTGCCTTGGCTATTGTGGCCGCTGTCTCCTTTTCTACGGCAAGTCTTTCTAGAGTCAGTTGCAGATGTGCACTCTCTGCTTCTTGTTCTGCTTGCAGACGTGCACTCTCTGCTTCTAGCTCTGCTTGCAGACGTGCACTCTCTGTCTGTTTTAGTTTGAGTTGCATTTCCCGTTCAGCGAAGGAGGACCTCACTTTAGCTGCTTCGGCCTCAGCGCGTGCGACGGCAGCAAGCTCCCTAATTGAGGACTTAGTAGAGCTTGCCCGTGACCTTGTCTTCAGGGAAGACGCTCGGCTGACAGACATTGTGCACTTGGCTGCAGACTACTTTAGCAGGAAACAGAGTCTATTTGCGGACGGCCTTCCGCGTGGTGGAGAGTGGAATGGTGGTTTCTGGCGTACTGCGGTCTAGTCACTGCGGCTGTATGGTGGCTGCTGCGACATCCATATGCGGTACAGCGTGGATGTTAGCGGTCCCGTACTACAGCCTGCGACCGGCTATCTTTACTGGAGCTGGACTGCGCTCTTGTTCTATGTAGCTGTATGGCGGCTGCTGTAATACCCGTGTGCCGTGTAGCGTGGGTGTTAGCTGTCCCGTACAGTTCGTACAATCGCTGCCTGCGACCAGCAGCCCGTTTTTACTGAGCTGGACTGCGCTCTTGTTCTATGTAGCTGTATGGCGGCTGCTGTAATACCCGTGTGCCGTGTAGCGTGGGTGTTAGCTATCCCGTACAGTTCGTACAATCGCTGCCTGCGACCAGCAGCCCGTTTTTACTGTTCTGCCTTCGTCCACATGTGAGCTGTGTGGACTTCGGCATACAGCTAACCTTCATCCAATGTTTCAATAAACAGACTGTGTTGCCTTTAAGTCTTTATTTATTAAATGAAATGATGATGGATAGGTGGATGATCATAAGAAATGGATGATTGATTGGTAAAAACTATAACAAAAGATACAAATCCAAATCAGTACAGGCATATCACAAATAACAGAATGACATACATAGTAGTACTGGTATTTACAGAATCTGCATAACACAGAGAGCAATGCATATGACTGATTACAACATTTACACTGCTGATGCCGCCCTGCACCTGCTCTGCATGTATCACAGCCTATGCAATCTGAGTAGAGCCACTGCCACTTCACAGTGCCTACATAACAACTGTACACATATTCCAACACAAATATGTAGTCTAGTACAATGATTCCTACCGGGATCCATTAGTCAGGAGGAACGATTGAAGAAAAGGAACTGGAGCCAACCATAGCACCTCTGAATCCTATGGAGGCACCAAGACATCTGCGTTTCCAACTCAGTAAGGGAAGGGAAAAGGGGCAGTCCAAGGAAGTATCTTTTCCTTAAAGCAACAGGCTCCAACCCACAGAAATATTGTAGAGATGTATGAGGAAAACATAAGAAAGCCAACAGTGACCTCTTGTGGGCAACAAATGATATTACCCTTATCCTATTTAATGAATAGGAGACAGAACAAGTGTTATCCACTACTTTTACACTGATGATGCATCCTAAGGATAGGCCATCAATGTTTGATCAGCTGGGGTCCGACACCCCACACCCCCAACGAGCAGCTGTTACATGTGGCGGCGGCAGCAGAAAGCCGGAAATGGTCAGTTCTGGAGTTGCCCTATCAACTGATAACGGCCGAGGCCAGGTACTGCACATCCGCCTCTCATTCAAATTAATAGGATGCGGATGTGCAGTACCCAGCCGCAGCCGCTATCAGGAGACAAGGCAGCTCTGGAACTGAGCATTTATGGCTGCCTGCTGCCGCCGCCAGTGTCGGACCCCTGGTCGGTTATACATTGATGACCTATCCTAAGGGGTACTTTGCATGTTGCGACATCGCTAGCATCGGCTATCTTGTGATCGCTGCAATAGCGAACATTATCGCTACGGCAGCTTCACACGCACTTACCTGCCCTGCGATGTCGCTCTGGCCGGCGACCCGCCTCCTTCCTAAGGGGGCGGGTCGTGCGGCATCACAGCGACGTCACACGGCAGGCGGCCAATAGAAGCGGAGGGGCGGAGATGAGCAGGACGTAAACATCCCGCCCACCTCCTTCCTTCCGCATAGCCGGTGGAGGCAGGTAAGGAGATGTTCCTCGCTCCTGCGGCTTCACACACAGCGATGTGTGCTGCCGCAGGAATGAGGAACAATATCGTATCTCCTATTGGTGCACATTATGAAAATGACCGACGCTACACAGATTACTGATTTTCGACGCTTTTGCGATCGTTCATCGGCGCATCTAGGCTTTACACGTTGCAACGTCGTTACCGGCACCAGATGTGCGTCACTTTCGATTTGACTCCGACGATATCGCAGTAGCGATGTCGCAGCGTGCAAAGCACCCCTAAGGATAGGCCATCAATGTAAAAGTAGTGGACAACTTCTTTCAATTGTAAAAGCCACTTCCAGGTCAGGCAGAGCACAGTGTGACCCAGAGAGTCTGCAAAGCAGTGTCGACACTGAGAAACAGTGCTGAACGGCCCTGGATACCAGAGAGAGCCGCTGTGAGTATATTAATACACTTACCATACACTACATGCACATGCACACAGATTTTTATAAAAACAAATATATTGATGGTAATGGCTCTTCAATGTACTTAGTTTCTCGTGTGAAATCTGTTGAGTATTTAAGGCGACCCTTCACTCTGCACATTAAATTTGACTATGCTTTTCTAATGTAGCATCACTATTACTAATGTCCTTCTTTACACTACTTCTATTCATCAGATTGTCAGCTTGGCTTCTTCTTTCTTAAAATGGCTGCCACAGAAGCAAGGGTGGAAAGATTGAATTCTAGGATAGGGATAACATACTAATTGCTAGAGGCTCTATCTCAATCCCAAATAAGAGACTCTGTAGAGCCCTGTCGCAATCAACTGTTGTGCATCCTCAACCTCCACTCTATTAATTGCCTATACTCTATAGAACTGCAAGCGTACATCAGACTACTTTACGGACTTCCACAGGCCATAAATTAAGTGAAGGTCTAGCATGCAATCCTACTCCATTCAGATGGCTGGTTGCACTCCCAGCAATCAGTAAAGGCCACTTTACACGTAGAGATAAATCTTTGGCAGATCTGTGGTTGCAGTGAAATCATGGACATATTGTTACATTTGTACACAGCCACAAACCTGGCACTGATTGTCCACAATTTCACTGCAACCACAGATCTGCCGCAGATTTATCTCTGTGTGTAAAGTGGCCTAAAGTTATCCCCTGTTCTTTGGATAGTGTGTGACTTTCAAATGTGGGAATATTCCTTTAAATAGTGTTGCAGCTACTATTTTAGAAGGATAATTTGAGTTACAGATAAAAAGACCTAATTGATCAAGAATTGAAAGCATATGTCATGATGTCTAAAGGTAATGACACATCATGTTCCTGTTTGTGGCTCCATCCATCCAATTAATATAATAACCCTTAAAACCAAAATTTGAATCAATTCTCTTAAAATCATACAAAAACACTCACAATAATAAATAGTTATCTAAAGTGCACAGATGGAGAAGGGAGGAGGGTTAAAGATTAAAACCCTAAAAAATAAACCTCCCTCCTGACCACTACCTCATGCGAGGGTTGGCACCCTAATAGAAAACGATACTTTGTGACTCCATCCCCCTGAACTCATGAAAAATGCGATTAAGTTATGTCCCAACAGAGCCATAGCTTCAGTTATCAAGTGGAGTCCAAAACATGCAACTTTGGCTTCTGTTTGAGCTTTTATTGGCCATACAGTCATATGAAAAAGTTTGGGCACCCCTATTAATGTTAACCTTTTTTCTTTATAACAAATTGGGTTTTTGCAACAGTTATTTCAGTTTCATATATCTAATAACTGATGGACTCAGTAACATTTCTGGATTAAAATGAGGTTTATTGTACTAACAGAAAATGTGCAATCCGCATTTATACAAAATTTGACCGGTGCAAAAGTATGGGCACCCTTATCAATTTCTTGATTTGAACACTCCTAACTAATTTTACTGACTTACTAAAGCACTAAATTGGTTTTGTAACCTCATTGAGCTTTGAACTTCATAGGCAGGTGTATCCAATCATGAGAAAAGGTATTTAAAGTGGCCACTTGCAAGTTGTTCTCCTATTTGAATATCCTATGAAGAGTGGCATCATGGGCTCCTCAAAACAACTCTCAAATGATCTGAAAACAAAGATTATTCAACATAGTTGTTCAGGGGAAGGATACAAAAAGTTGTCTCAGAGATTTAAACTGTCAATTTCCACTGTGAGGAACATAGTAAGGAAATGGAAGACCACAGGTACAGTTCTTGTTAAGCCCAGAAGTGGCAGGCCAAGAAAAATATCAGAAAGGCAGAGAAGAAGAATGGTGAGAACAGTCAAGGACAATCCACAGACCACCTCCAAAGACCTGCAGCATCATCTTGCTGCAGATGGTGTCAGTGTGCATCGGTCAACAATACAGCGCACTTTGCACAAGGAGAAGCTGTATGGGAGAGTGATGCGAAAGAAGCCGTTTCTGCAAGCACGCCACAAACAGAGTCGCCTGAGGTATGCAAAAGCACATTTGGACAAGCCAGTTACATTTTGGAAGAAGGTCCTGTGGACTGATGAAACAAAGATTGAGTTGTTTGGTTATACAAAAAGGCATTATGCATGGAGGCAAACAAACATGGCATTCCAAGAAAAGCACTTGCTACCCACAGTAAAATTTGGTGGAGGTTCCATCATGCTTTGGGGCTGTGTGGCCAATGTCGGCACCGGGAATCTTGTTAAAGTTGAGGGTCGCATGGATTCAACTCAGTATCAGCAGATTCTTGACAATAATGTGCAAGAATCAGTGACGAAGTTGAAGTTACGCAGGGGATGAATATTTCAGCACGACAATGATCCAAAACACCGCTCCAAATCTACTCAGGCATTCATGCAGAGGAACAATTACAATGTTCTGGAATGGCCATTCCAGTCCCCAGACCTGAATATCATTGAACATCTGTGGGATGATTTGAAGCGTGCTGTCCATGCTCGGCGACCATCAAACTTAACTGAACTGGAATTGTTTTGTAAACAGGAATGGTCAAATATACCTTCATCCAGGATCCAGGAACTCATTAAAAGCTACAGGAAGCGACTAGAGGCTGTTATTTTTGCAAAAGGAGGATCTACAAAATATTAATGTCACTTTTATGTTGAGGTGCCCATACTTTTGCACCGGTCAAATTTTGTTTCAATGCGGATTGCACATTTTCTGTTAGTACAATAAACCTCATTTCAATCCAGAAATGTTACTGAGTCCATCAGTTATTAGATATATGAAACTGAAATAGCTGTTGCAAAAACCCAAATTGTTATAAAGAAAAAAGGTAAAAATCAATAGGGGTGCCCAAACTTTTTCATATGACTGTCTGTCTTTGTAGGGGAACAATTTCTCAGTAGTATATGCTATTGTGTCCGACTTCAGAGATGCAAAGGAACAAAAATCACATTTTAGGTGTTCAGTTGGAATTTCCCATTGAGACACAAAATTGTGGCAAATGCCTTATGTGAATTGGACCTTATACCAGGTTCAGTTGACCATATTATAGGTCAGTGGACTGTTCATGTGCTCAAAAGAAAGCACACTAATCCAACAATAACCAGCGTGCCTATGAACACCAATGAGTTTTCACATGGATTGCTAGTTGGTATGAAAAAACTCACAGTATGATAGTCTGATCCAATTTACAGACCAGACTAGGACATGTCAAGAACAAACAGCTGCTGTGCACATCTGCTAAGTGGAGAAGCCTATGGAGCTTCACATGGAGCAAGTCATATCCGCAATTTGTGAATGTTTCTGCCACGGATTTAATATGGTGAAAATACAAGGTTGCCAATACAAAAAATATAACCCTGGAAATATAAGCATGGTAAACAGAAACTATATTTGTGAGCATTCCCCTCTTACCTGGCAGGTAAATAATTTATGGGCAGATAAGGCTTGATTCACATCATATTTTCCCATCTCTGTACCAGGCAGATAAATATTATATGAACAGTGCGAGCTTAGCCCACATTTAACGCTTACTGGCCCAAACTATAATTACTTGCTGTATACCAAGCAATAAGTAGTGTTGTAACGTTGTTTCAGCATAAAAAGTATTGTTTATACAGTAGAACAAGATCCTTTCATCAATACCTAGTAGGTATAGTGGGAAGCATTTGTATAATGGAATTAGTTTTATCGAATAAAAAAATGAACATGCCAACACCAACCTTGACTAGAAGACTACACTAAATGCTAAGTGTCAGGATTCAATGAGTGCTGCTTTTAGGGTCAGCACACACGACGAGTAATGCGGAGCAAGTGGAATGCGATAAAAAAAATCACATTCCACTCGGACCAATATTACTCTATGGGGCAGCTCCCATGAGCGATTATTTTTTCAGCCCTAATTGGACTGAGAAAACAATTGCAGCATGCTGCGGGTGGAATGCGATCTTCTTTCACTCGCACCCATTAAAGTCTATGGGGGAGAGAGAAACATCGCACTGCACATCACTAGTCTCTCACACTGCTCTGGTGTGATTTTGGTCCACTCTTCTTCCAGTCTCTTCCACAGTTCTTTTACTATTGTGGGTTTCTTGGCCATAATTTTGTCACCTAGGATTTTTCAGAGGTTTTTTATTGGGTTTAGATCAGGACTCTGGGCTGGCCATTTCATTGTTTCAGTGTTTTCTGTTTCAATGAACTGCTTTACCCGTTTTGCTGTGTAACAGGGGGCATGGTCCTTCATGAAAATTGCTGGCTGATTGAGTGATGAATGCAAGTAAGGAACCACATGTTGTTGAAGAAGGTTCTGATACACACTTGCATTCACTCTGCCATGTAGCCGTATGAGAGGTAAAACTCCTGCTGCAGAAAACATTCCCCAAATCACAACACTTCCTCCACCACGTATCACTGACTTCTTAACACACTTTGGGTTCAGTCTATCTCCAGTTTGTTGACGAACATAATGTTTCCCATCAGACCAAAATAAATTAAACTTACTTTCATCAAGAAAATGAACTGTGGACCACTTCTCCTCTGTCCACACAACATGATCCTCACCAAAGGTGAATCTAGCCTTTTGATTCTTTCTGCTAGTGAGAGGTTTGGTCACTGCAGAGTGGGCTTTCAGTCCAAATGCTCTTAAATGTCATGACACTATATGACGAGATGGATCCTTACTCTGTTCAGTGCTGAACTGGCAACCAATTCCAGCTGTAGTGTTGAATTGATTACCCATGGAGATTTTCTGCATTATCCTGTCCTCTCTTGCATTTGTCTTTCGAGGGCAACTAGCGTTCTTGGGGGACTTGAAAGAGTTTGTGATGTTATAAAAATGCAATATTCTCGAAATCACACACTGGGAACAAACAACTTCTCTTGTTATGGTTGATAGGGTCACTCCTTGGCCTTCATCTGGACAACCTGCTGCCAGAGGGTTTCAGTCACTTTGGAATGCCACACACCATTTTTGCAAAGTCAATGCAAACTGGAAACTTAGGCTGCCAGTTACATAGGGCTTGTCAGATAATTAAGGAAATTAGCACTAGGTAACAGAATAACACCAATAACTTACAGGTATCTGAAAGTGTTCTCTAATTTTGATCAGTGCTCTTTTTCAAATATCTCATTTACATTTTTATTATGTGCTTTGGAATAAATTCAGTTTATGGAATAAGCTTAAAATACTCCTAGTTTACTCATGTTAGGACATAATCACATAAGACTGCACAATGACCTTAACATTTAGGAAAATTGTGTGTTGTTCTCTAATTTTGATCTCCAGTGTATAATAGGAATTTTTGAAGTATGATAAGAAAGAACCTAGTTACAGAATAATATATGTGCATACAAACCTATCAAGGAAGGAAATATAAAACCCAAAATCAAAATATACAATATATGGCAAATAAATGCCACTGTATGCAGGAACACTGCTGAACATTAAAAATAAAAAGACCTTTATTCAAAAACCAGTCACTGTGAAAGCGTTACATATATAATTCATTATTACCAGAAGCACTTCCTGATACATATGTTGGGGTGTGGAGCTGCAAATTTTCTTTTAATACACTTTCCCCATTGTTTAGTGCCAATTAGTACCGTAGTTCCATTCTTTTTAATTGGCATTTTGTATTTTTTGTTTTTAAACACTGTGTTGGACCATTTCTCTGCTAATAAAGATTTATAAATGTAAAGCATTTGCCAAGACTATTTTTTTAATTGCAGGTCCTTTTAGGTTTTATAGGAAAAAAACATCCCAGGAAAGTGACAATTGTCACATTTAGAGCTGTGGTGGGTCTAGTAAAGGTGACAATTGTCTCATTTGGAGCTGTGCTGGGTCTAGCAGCACTGTCACTTGACTGCTGGGTCACTCTTCACAGTGATGACGTGACCACTGGGACCAAGAGAGTAAATGGCATTGATGCATACACACATTTCTTATTGCAAACTGCTTCTAGACATTTTTCTACTTGAGGACTGGTTGTTCTTGTAGCTGCGTATCTGCAGCTTATAACATGGAATATGGAGCAATGAAAGAACAAGGAGAGAGGAAAAAACATAGAACTCTACAGTATCTTCTGTTCTTGTGTATTTTATTCCGATTGTTCACCCTGTCTTCTTTTAGGTGGCAGGTAGTGTGCAGTAGAGAGAGGACAGAAAATATACAGAACCTTGCAAAAGTATTCATATCTTTGATGTTTTTTCTGTTTTGTTGCAATTGTTGCATTCATACTTGGGATTAAAATGGAGTTTCTGTGGGGTTGTCCCATTTAGTTAGCACATGCCTAAAGCCCACTTTACACACTACAATATATCTTACGATGTGTCGGCGGGGTCACGTCGTAAGTGACGCACATCCGGCATCGTAAGGTACATTGTAGTGTGTAACAGCTACGAGCAATTGCAAATGAACGGTAAAACGTTCATCGCACGCACGTCATTCATTTCTCATGAATTGAACGTCAGGTTGTTCATCGTACCCGGGGTAGCGCACATCGCAGTGTGTGACACCCCAGGAACAATGAACAGATCTTACCTGCATCCTGCGGCTCCCGGCCAGCAATGCGGAAGGAAGGAGGTGGGCGGGATGTTTACGTCCCGCTCATCTCCGCCCCTCTGCTTCTATTGGCTGGCTGCCGCGTGACGTCGATGTGACGCCGAACGTCCCTCCCACTACAGGAAGTGGACATTCACCGCCCACATCGAGGTCGTATGGACGGGTAAGTACGTGTGACGGGGGTTAATCGTTTGTGCGGCACATTCAACAAAATTGAACGTGCCGCACATACGATGGGGGCGGTTACGATCGCATACGATATCGTATACAGAATCGTAACATGTAAAGCAGGCTTAAGACTTTGAAGTTGTACTGTGACACAATCAATGATTAAGAAAAAAACTAACAGAAAATTTTAATGTGTGTAAGTCTCTCTGGGGTATGTCTTGGCACACCTAGACACTGTGATTTCAGTGATTTGACAAGCGTCAAAAGGAACCTGAAGACCCACCTCTCCCGACAAGCCTACAACCTGCCGTAACTCTCAGTCTGATATAACGCCGAACAACCAGCTCGCAGATGCCGATACAATTGAAAGCAATGATGAGAGATGGAGCAGAGCGCTTCCTCTCTCCTGATTCTCTTGCTGTGTCTGTCTGCGCTCTGCCTCTGACATCTCAGCATAGTGGAGTGTGACGCCCTGGACCCCAGGGGTCACAGGTAATTACATCAGTCATATACACAAACACCCTCATCCCCTGTGAGGTCACACACACATCACCCGAAAGGGAGACCTGATGCCTCCCTCAGGGCTAGTAGAGCACACCAGGTGGGCGGAGTCAGGCAGAAAGGCATGCCCACTGAGGAGACTATGGTCCTGAGGCAGTAAGTTCAAGTAGATGAGTTTGTACAGTGACAGTGAGTGGTAGTAAAGCAGCTGTCAGGGACCCGGGTAGGAGCCTGGGACCCTTGTAACGTCAGGCAGGCAGACGGTGGTGGCCGCCTGCAGGAGTACCGGTACAGTAACCGGCGGACCCATACGGACCGGTCCTGGGTTGGAGCCCGCCGGTCCTGAACCGGGGAGTCAACCGTCTACCGGAGCACCAGAAACTGGGTACTCAGACCCCGTCCTAGCTTAGAAGCCACTGAGTATAGGCAAATTGACTGATTGCTGGCTGGGCCTCACGGGTTCATCCACACCCAAAGTCCCGAAAGAAGGCAAAAGCCCACCGAGACCGGGTGAGTGCCACCGCCAAGGGCCAAACACCCGATGGGCCAGTGCCTGCGGGCAACCGAGGGCTCCTCCGACAGCTCAACGCCGGGGAGTGGGCTACCACTGCCTAGGCAGGGGAGCCAAAACACAACTACCAGAGGTGCACGGGAAAGGGGTTATCATCAACCCCACAGGGGACATCAGCTGCCGGCCGCGGGAACCGACCACATCCGAACTTTGGTTTACCAGTGACCCTGAGTGTAAATTTATCGTGAGTACACCAGTGCCATCCGGGCACGACACTACACCGCGGTACGGCACCCTGCACCCCGACATCAACATCAGCGCTTGCAGTCCCCCAAGCCGGGCCCCGGGACACACCGCCCCTACCCACGGAGGGGGCTACCATCTTGGCTGCGGCCGCAACACCGATCCCGGACGAGCCCACCTTCACTCCAGCCGCAGCGGTGGTGCATCCCGTCACCATGACCCGTGGGTGGCGTCACGACCTGTGAGACGACAGCGCAGCCTTCCCCGGCTGCGCGCCCCGTCCCACCACCACCGCCACCACACTACCTCTCCCCTCTAACAGAGCAACGTGGCCCCCAGTCCGGAGGCGCTCGTGCCACTGACAACCCGAGCCCGGACCTCGAGCGGCTCGGCCCGAGCAAGCGGAAGAAGCGGCCGGGCCCCTCTCAGGGTGGTACAGGAGCACGATGACCGAACCGCGAGGGAACGAGGAGAAGTAAGTATCTATTTATTCACGGTGGCCAGATGGCTATGGGGGTGCATTAAACGCTATAAGAGTTGTATGCTACTATATGAGGGTACATAATACTATATGGGGGTATATTATAATACATGAGGGACTATGAACTGTATATTATAATGTATTGAGAACTATGGTGAGTGTATTATAATATATGGAGGACTATGGAGAGAGTATTATAATATATGGAGAACTATGGGGAGCGTATTATAATGTATGAAGGACTATGGGGAGTGTATTATAATATATCGAGAGCTATTGTGATGCCCTGGACTAGCCAGGTAATCACAGATAGCGCCCCGCACAACACCTGTCCCCTAAAAAGGTGTCATCAGCCAACCATTAAAACCTAGTCACCTCTCTCAGTGCTTGCTGGACACACCACACCAGGGGGTGGAGCCAGGCGGTTGGCCACACCCACCAAGGAGTTCAAGGAGCCTGAGGCAGGAAAAAGAAAACAGTTTAGTCAGAGATCAGTTTAGGAGGTGAAGTAGAGTGGAGGCAGGCCGGTGTGGCAGGTCTGCAGAGAACTGACAGGTGCCGGGGTTGGAGCCCGGGCACCTTTGGCTAGGAGGCAAGCGGTGGCCTCAGCCTGCAGGAGCCGGGAAGACAGCTCGGTGGAACCATGGTGGACCGGGACAGGGTAGTGAACCGACTCGGAAATCGGAGCACAAAGGGGGGTACTCAGACCCTGAAACGAGGTCCAGAAGCCACTGGACCGAGTTAATTAATTGATTGCTGTCTGGACTAGAGGTCCTTTCCCACCCAAAGTCCCGACTGAAGACAACAGCCCAACGAGGGGGATAGAAAGTCACAGCACAGGCAGAGAGATCCCATGGGCCAGCGTCTGAGGGTAAAGGGCTCTCCCGACATCCACAAAGTATGTATGGAGGACTATGAGCAGTATATTATAATGTATGGAGAACTATGGGGAGTGTATTATAATGTGTGGAGAACTATGGGGAGTGTATTATAATATATGAAGAACTATGGGGAGTGTATTATAATATATGAAGAACTATGGGGAGTGTATTATAATGTTTGGAGAACTATGGGGAGTGTATTATAATGTATGGAGAACTATGGGGAGTGTATTATAATGTATGGAGGACTATGAGCAGTATATTATAATGTATGGAGGACTATAAGCAGTGTATTGTAATGTATGGGGAACTCTGTGGAATGTATTATAATGTATGGAGAACTATGGGGAGCGTATTAAAATATATGGAGAACTATAAGCAGTATATTATAATGTATGGAGAACTATGGGGAGTGTATTATAATGTATGGAGAACTATGGGGAGTGTATTATAATGTATGGAGGACTATGAGCAGTATATTATAATGTATGGAGGACTATAACCAGTGTATTGTAATGTATGGAGAACTATGGGGAATGTATTATAATGTATAGAGAACTATGGGGAGCATAGTAAAATATATGGAGAACTATAAGCAGTGTATTATAATGTATGGAGAACTATGGGGAGTGTATTATAATGTATGAAGGACTATGAGCAATGTATTATAATGTATGGAGGACTATGAGCAGTATATTAGAATGTATGGAGAACTATGGGGAGTGTATTATAATGTACGAAGGACTATGGGGATTGTATTATAATGTATTGAGGACTATAAGCAGTGTATTATAATGTATGGAAGACTATGGGTAGTGTATTATAATGTATGAAGGACTATGAGGAATGTATTATAATGTATAGAGGAAATAAGTAGTGTATTATAATGTATGGAGGACTATGAGCAGTGTATTATAATATAGGGAGGACTATGAACAGTACATTATGATGTATGGAGGACTATGAACAGTATGTTATAATGTATGGAGAACTATGGGGAGTGTATTATAATGTATGAAGGACTATGGGGATTGTATTATAATGTATTAAGGACTATGAGCAGGGTATTATAATGTATGGAAGACTATGGGTAGTGTATTTTAATGTATGAAGGACTATGGGCAGTGTATTATAATGTATGAAGGACTATGAGCAGTATATTATAATGTATGGAGGACTATGAGAAGTATATTATAATGAATGAAGGACTATGAGCAGTGTATTGTAATGTATGGAGGACTATGGGGAGAGTATTCTAATGTATGGAGGACTATGAGCAGTATATTATAATGTATGGAGTACTATGGGTAGTGTATTTTAATGTATGGAGGACTATCAGATGAATTGTAATACTGGATATATCATCGGGATATCGGAGTATGGGAAAGATGGGTGCTGAGGGAAAGAACCAAGTGTCAGTGTAATTATCCTCTACCCCGAGGGGGCCAGGTCCAAACTTTGCATCGGGGCCAATTGAACTCTAGTTACGACACTGATACCAACAGTAACATATGGTGATAGTAGTGTGATAATCTGGGACTGTTTGGCTGCTTCAGAGCTGGAAGACTTGCTGTGGTAAATGGAACCATGAATTCCACTGTCTACCAAAAAATCCTGTGTCACGGTTGACAGATAGTGATGTGGTTTCTGGCAACAGAACACTACAGCGTTTGGCTGTGCAAAATGCTCCCTGACTTTCTATTGTTTATGCTGTCAGTATTCATTGTAATAGGTAGTTTTCCTACTGGATTTTTAACTCTACCTCTTTTGGACCCAGCAGGAGCTGACCTTCCACCTAGCTGCTCATCAGTATTCCCTGGGTGCTTAAATACTACTTTTTTCCCTGGACTGGTGCTGGTGATATTATTCAGATCATTCTAGCTCTGGTTGCCAGAAGGTGGCTTGCTCTCATCTACTGTATAGTATCATTACTGAAGCTTTGCTGAACTGCTGCATTAGTCATATGTGGATAAGTAGTTCATGCTTTTTTCCCCCGTGTGTCCTTCTTTTGTCTTCTGTTAGCTTTTAGTGGGGTTGATGAAGAGCTCATCCCACCTGTTTCCTATTATTGTCTAGCATTAGGGATACCTAGGGTCAGGTATGTGGCTCGGCCCAAAGGTGCAGTGTCACGGGGTCCTTCTCCCATATCACACAATCAACAGAACAAGAGATGCAGGAACAATCCAAATAACATTTATTCTAAGCAAAATCAGACGGTCCATAAAATAATCCACCATACAGAGGGTAAAATAGTTCAGAAAGACTGATATAGTCCAGTAAGCGATAAATGTCCAGGTATCTCTTGGGAGCCTCAGCTTGTCCAACAAAGGATACATCTTCTTGCTCCTCTCTTGAAGTTCTCAGACAGAGTAAATAACCCTCCAGGTAAACAAAGAATTTGGGTGGATTCCAGGCCCCCTGCCCCAGACTTAGGGACAAAAGCCCGGCAGGGGGTGATTACCCTGCAAACAGGACAATATACACAGAATCGACAGAGCACCATGCCTAAAATACGAACCTACACAAAATTATACACAACCCCTCACATTCCACCATCACAACCTCTCCCTTCTTTTTAATAAGCGAGTGTGCCATGAGGTCTACACAGACCTCTGGCCACCTCACTTAAGTCCATATTGCTCAGCTGTCGATAGTCCCTTGTACAGCAGTAACATTGTAAGGACAAGCTTCCCTTTGTGTTCTCCTTCACTCAAACTGTGTTTTCTGCACCCACAAAGCAGCATTGCAGATCTCCCACATCATTTCCTAGGAGAATATCTGCAGGCAGGCCGGTCATCACCCCAAACATACATTGCTTGATGCCAGAGTCCAGATCTACAGTCACTTTTGGCATATTCCTCCTTTGTCCTACAGCCAATTCAATAACAATCCCTGAACCATGATGTAACGCGTCTGGCCGAACCACTCAGGGATCAGCTATTGTGAGAAATGCCCCAGAGTCACAAAATCCAATGACTCTCTGCCCATCCAGCACGACCTCCTATAAGTGCTTACTTTGATGGTAAGGGGAACTTGGGGCTGTGGCTGTGACTCACACCCCATAAACCCCTAGTAGTCGACCATGAGTGTCTGAGCCATTGAGCAAGTCAACTTGAAGGGGTGCGAACTCTTTCCCCATTGTATTTGGCTGTAGAGAATGAACTGGTCGATTTGGTGCAAGGTCATTCCTCAATCGATCAGCAGGGCAAGTGTTTTGCAAATGCCCAGGCTGCCCACATCGATAACATATGTGCTGCGTAATACTCCTTCCAATGTGCATTCTGGAGAAGGCAGTAGGAGAACCTGGTGACAAAGGCTGGAGCCCATATACTCCAACAGGGGCATCTATGGTGCAGGGGTCAGTGGTACACTCCAGTGGAGGTAGCTGTACCTCTTCCTCAGGTGGGATGGAATGCACAAAATGCACCGGACGAGGTGGAGGTGCATGGGGCTGCCTCCAAGTCCTTGTGGGACAACTTGATTGCAGGTGCCCAGGTTGTCCGCACCCATAACATCTCCTCTCTGTGATTCTTACAGGGCATGGTTGGAACTGTTGGGGTGCAGGATTGTGAACCATGGATGTCATCAGTCTGCGGCTGGTTGAAGGGGCAGATATAACTGGAGAGGGCCGGGCACAGAAGCAGGCTGTGGCTTATTGTCCAGAAGCCTCCTCCATTGTGGTCAAATAGTAAGGGCCTCATCAGCCAGGGTTGCAACTCTATCCAAGGTGCATGGCATGCACTCTCTGACCCATTCCTGTATTTCTGAGGGACACTTGTAAAGAAATTGTTCTATAAGAAATACCTGTAAAACGTCTTCAACAGTGAAGGCGTCTTCCACTTCCAGCCATCTCCGACATGCCTGGGACATCTTATGGGCATACATCCTAAACGATCCCCCCATGGTGCATGGGAGGTCTCGGAACTGTGCTCTGTGTGAGTCTGGGGTGATAGCATGGTAATAAAGGATAGTCTATTTTACAATGTTGTAATCCCAGTTCTGCTGTGAGTCAATGGTGCGATAAGCCTCTGCCAGGCTTTCGTTCAGGAGTCCCACTAACAAACGCATCCAGCCAGAGTGGGGCACCTCCATCACGGCACACCGCTGTTCAAAGTTCTTAAAGAACCCCTCCACATCTCCGGAAGCCTCATCAAATGGCTTGAAGTCCATCCTGGTGATCCATACAGGCTTCCGGATCGCTGAGCTTACATTCCAACTCATATTACTCCCTCTGCCGGACTCCATTGCTTCTTGTCTCACTGTGCTCGGTGAGCAGCCTTCTCCTTATACTCCTGAGACACACCTGGTCCTAGAACCACCATCTCTTCTTCGAACCACACCAAATACTGGCTTTTTGGGGCAGGGATCCCCATCTCCAGCGCTTGTCTGTCAGACATCTGGGACGAGGTTTTCTGACTCGCACCGACCAGTAGATCAATTAAGGCCTCTTTAGTCAGTCCATGGTAGTTCAAGCCCAGATCTATGTCTCTCTCCTGTAGACTGGATGCGATCCAGATTCTGTACTCACTCTGTGGGTGGATCTCCATTGGGCTGCACTCTATTGATCCCACTACTGCCACCAGTTGTCACGGGGTCCTTCTCCCATATCACACAACAGAGCAGGAGATGGAGGAACAATCCAAAGAACATTTATTCCAAGCAAAATTAGACGGTCCATAAAATAATCCACCATACAGAGCGTAAAATAGTCAAGAAACACGGATATAGTCCAGTAAGGGATAAATATCCAGGTCTCTCCTGGGAGCCTCAGCTTCTCCCACAAAGGATAAATCTCCCTGTTTCTCTCTTTAAGTTTTCAGAAAGACTACATTATCCTCCAGGAAAACAGAGAATTTGGGTGGATTCCAGGCTCCCTCGCCCAGACTTAAAGTTTATAGTTATTTTGTTCAGCTCACCCACTTGCTTTGTAAGTCGACTCCTTCTGCCGCACGGACTAGCAGGCGCAGCCACCTGTCTGCAATAAAGTAAAAGAATGGTTGTCCAGCACTCCGGAGTGAACAGGCCAATCAATTAAGATTTCCAGGTTTATTATTGCTTTGTGCGCAAATAAAAAGATTTTCATTGTAGGTAAGACAATCTCCATACAGAGGAAAAAAAATTGACAATGACAACATGTTTCGACTAACTGGTGTAGCCTTTGTCAAGTGGCTACACCAGCTAGCGAAAACGCGTTGTCAAATATTTTTCCTCTGTATGGAGATTGTCTGACCCAGAATGTAAATCTTTTTTATTTGCGTACAAAGCAATAATAAACCTGAAATCTTATTTGATTGGCCTGTTTACTCTGGAGCGCTGGACAACCATTCTTTTACTTACACAAAATTATACACAATCCCCATATTCCACCATCACATGTGGAACCAATCTAGAGTTGTGAGGTACCCTAGGGACCAGCAGTAGGTTGTGTGGGGTCACCATCTTCCCCTTCCCTAGATGCAGGGGTCACCTTCCCTTACTTTTTGCCGCTTGCTTGGTACTTTCTCATACTTAGCATGACATTATCACCAGCTACACAAAAAAACAAAAACAAACCTGACACGTGGTCTTTGTATTCTTTAAAAAACAAAAAATAGGGAATTTGTTTTCTCTTTTTTTTTATTTTCCCTCTCATGGATCCTGCTACTGCCTTGGCTTAGTGGCTGGAGGGTCTGTCCCTGGAGGTTGCAGACCTTAAGTTATCTGTGCAGCAGCAGCGATCGTGGACTCATAATGTTGGGGATTCAGCGTGTAGATAGGTCCAGCCTGAGCCCAAAATTGCTCTCCCAGACAGGATTGCAGGGGGTAGAGACAATTTTTTTGTTTTTAAGATGCTTGTAAACGGTGATTTAGGTTTTGGCTTTACTTATTTGGAGATAAGGAACAGCTGGTGAGGATTGTGATCTCACTGTGGCAAGCGAATCCACAATCCTGGTCTTTCTCTTTGCCACATGGCTCCAGTTGTCTCCGGTCGGTGGATGATTTTTTTGAGGCCTTGCGTCTCATCTATGATGACCCTGATCAAGTATCCTTGGCTGAGTCCAGGCTGCATCACCTCCAGCATGGGGATCAGTCAGTGCAGACTTATTGTAAAGAAGTTTCGTAGATGGGCAACCGACACTAAATGGCATGACCTGGCTCTCAGAAGCCAATTCTGTCAAGGCCTTTCAAAGAAATTGAAAGATGACTTGCTGATTTCTGAAACTCCTGAGTCCTTGGGGCTGCCATTTATTGGCTATACGTTTGTACAGACGCCGCCAAGATAGACTAGTTAGACCATTTTCCCTGGAGACCCTTTCTCGGGGTGGTACACCATTTTTGGGGAGGGTAGCAATCTGGGGTTGAACCCTCACTCGTGGGTTTGGAGGAGCCCATGCAGCTAGAGGGAGCTACTTCTTGACATGTTCCCACTAAAATCCACAAAAAGAAGGAAGGATTTTTTTTGTGGCAAGAGGTTCATTTTGTTGAAGTCTGTGCCTCAATTCCTAAACAAAAAAGATCATCTAGAACTTGGCTTACTCTTGGTGGTGTGGGGATGGACAAATCAGGGTGTGTGTTTGTCTTCCACATGTAATTCTCTCTTTTTCCTGGCAGCAGATGTGGTGCTAGACAGCAGGACTGAGAAAATGTCTGTGTTTGTAGACTGTGAATCAGGAGTCAGCATAGTGGATGCTCTATTTGTAAGAACTCATGGGTTTACCTGCAATATGTTAACTAACCCCATCTCCATGCCATTGACTCACCACCTCTTGCCTGGGATGCCTGACACAGTTGGTACGTTGTATAAAACTGAGGGTAGGACCCCTGCATTATGATGTAATTTCTTGTTATGTATTGGAAGGCCTCACCACTGCCATTGTACTGGGTCTACCCTGGTTGGTAAAACATAATACTGTAGTGGATTGGCAATCCAGAGAGTGGGGAAACTACTGTATTGATAACTGTTTGAACACTTCTCTCTTTACGATCTCTACGGAGTCCTTACCTGCACTTTCGTCTGGTATTTAGGATGCATTTTCAGAGAGGGTATGTCAGGATTTGCCTCCCCATCATGTTTATGATTGACCCATTAATCTGTCTCCTGGAGCAAAACTTCCCAAGTCCAGATTGTATAATCTTTCTGGTCCAGAGTAAGGGTACCTTCACACTTAGCGATGCAGCAGCGATCCGACCAGCGATCTGACCTGGTCAGGATCGCTGCTGCATCGCTACATGGTCGCTGGTGAGCTGTCAAACAGGCAGATCTCACCAGCGACCAGTGAACAGCCCCCAGCCAGCAGCGACGTGCAAGCGACGCTGCGCTTGCACGGAGCCGCCGTCTGGAAGCTGCGGAGACTGGTAACTAAGGTAAACATCGGGTATGGTTACCCGATGTTTACATTAGTTACCAGTGTGAGCAGGGAGCAGGGAGCCGCGCACACTGAGCGCTGGCTCCTTGCTCTCCTAGCTGCTGTACACATCGGGTTAATTAACCCGATGTGTACAGCAGCTACATGTGCAGAGAGCCGGAGCCGGCAGCACAGGCAGCGTGAGAGCTGCAGAGGCTGGTAACTAAGGTAAATATCGGGTAACCACCTTGGTTACCCGATGTTTATCTTGGATACAGCTTACCTCAGCTGTCAGACGCCGGCTCCTGCTCCCTGCTCGCTTCATTTGTCGCTCTCTTGCTGTCACACACAGCGATCTGTGTGTCACAGCGGGAGAGCGCCTTTGAAGAAAACGAACCAGGGCTGTGTGTAACGAGCAGCGATCTCGCAGCAGGGGCCAGATCGCTGCTCAGTGTCACACACAGCGAGATCGCTAATGAGGTCACTGCTGCGTCACAAAAAGCGTGACTCAGCAGCGATCTCGGCAGCGAGCTCGCTGTGTGTGAAGCACCCCTAACAGGCCATGAAAGATTACAATGCTGAGTGTCTGAAGAAGGGAAATATAAGACCCTCCTCTTCACCAGTGGTGACAGAGGTCTTCTTCATTAAGAAGAAAGATGGGGGTCTCCGCCCTTGTATAGATTTTCAGGAATTGAATCAGATTACCGTCGGAGACCTTTATCTTCTTCCTTTGATTACGGATTTATTCAACCAGATTGTGTGAGCTAAGTGGTTCTCCAAATTGGACTTAAGCTGGGTTCACACATAGCGACAGCGACAATGACGTCGCTGTTACGTCACCATTTTCTGTGACGCAACAGCGACCTTGTAAGTCGCTGTTATGATCGCTGCTTAGCTGTCAAACACAGCAGATGCAGCAGCGATCATAACGACACGCGTTGCTGTGCTACACGTGCAGAGAGCAGGGAGCCGCGCACACTGCTTAGAGCTGGCTCCCTGCACTCCTAGCTACAGTACACATCGGGTTAATTACCCGATGTGTACTGCAGCTACATGTGCAGAGAGCAGGGAGCCGGCACTGGCAGCGAGAGCGGCGGGCGCTGGTAACGAAGGTAAATATCGGGAAACCAGGGAAAGGTCTTCCCTTGGTTACCCGATGTTTACCCTGGTTACAGCTTACCGCAGCTGCCAGACGTCGGCTCCTGCTCCCTGCTCACTTAATTTTGTCGCTCTCTCGCTGTCACACACAGCGATGTGTGCGTCACAGCGGGAGAGCGACGACCAAAAAATGAAGCTGGACATTCAGCAACGACCGGCGACCTCACAGCAGGGGCCAGGTCATTGCTGGATGTCACACACAGCGACAGCGACGGGACGTCACTGCAACGTCACAGAAAATGGTGACGTAGCAGCGATGTCGTTGTCATCGTCGCTGTGTGTGACACCACCCTTAAGGGGGCTTATAATCTGTTTATAATCAGAGAAGGGAATATCAATATACCTGAGGGATATTTTGAAAGTCTGGTCATGCCATTTGGTCTCACTAATGCCCTTGCTGTTTTCCAACATGTTGTGAATGATAATTTTCACCATTTGGTGGGCAAGTTTGTGGTGGTTTATTTGGACGATATCTTGATCTACTCACCTGATAGATCAGATACATGTAAAACAGGTACTACAGATTTTAAGAGATAAACTGTATGGCAAACTGGAGAAGTGTGTTTTCGCTGTCCAAGAGGTGCAATTTTTGGGGTACCTAATATCCTCTTCAGGTTTTCGGATGGATCCTGAGAAAGTCTGTGCGGTACTTGACTGGGATCATCCGGAAAACTTGAAAACATTACAATGCTTTCTAGGATTTACCAATTTTTACCAAATAATGTGTTCATAACTATTCAGTAATTGTAAAGCTTCTCACTGACATGACAAAAAAAGGGACATATTTTTCTAAATAGTTAGACAAAAAAATGTGTCTTTAAAAAGATGTTTTTCCACAGTACCTATACTCAGTCAGCCTGATATTTTACAGCCTTTTATCATGGAAGTCGATGCATCTGAGGTGGGGGTTGGGGCTGTGTTGTCACAAAAGAAAAAAATGGGTTTAAATCAGCTCATCAGTCCTATTAGAAGAGTAGCCATCAGATTCAGTGAGACTCCAGCACAAGTGATATAATGAAAAATTCTCCAGCGTCCGCTCTTCTAAAATCAATTTTATTAGAAAAAATTATTTTAAAAAGATGTACAATCACTGGTGCATGAAGGATAAAAACAAATTCATGACACAATCATCCCCAGGATGTCTGAAGTCTGTGTACACACAGACATGTTTCGGACATGCGTCCTTCCTCGATGTGTGTAACTAAACAACTAATCCAGGCATTTTATAATCTAATTGCAACACCTACAGTACACCTGCACTAGGAATGCAGAGAGTAGTAGAGAACGGGTTAATTTCACACCGCGCCAATGACCACTGGTAAAGATGATAAGATCAGTGTCACTTTATTTCATGCTCAGGTCTACGCGTTTCAGGAGACTCTGCTCCCTTCTTCAGTGCAAACAAGCACAAGAAACATCTAATCAAGAGATTTGATGTTTCTTGTGCTTGAGAGATTTAATGTTACTCTCTGCAATCAGCCTGTGGGTTGCTGCTGCCGTGGCCTATTTTTCATGCATATATAGTAGTTGTGACTCTCACAACGACACTTGGTGAGTGACTCCACCTGTGTTTACCCTGTGTGTATTGGAGTAAGACCCTATTGCGCTTTCTCTCCTCAGCTCCACCATTTCTTTCCACTAGGAATGAAGGCAGGGAATCGATTCCAACCACCAGAAACTGCCACTAACACATAGAATTTACAATTTTACTCTTATCACCCCTCAGGTATTGTCAAACAATTAATATTAAAACAATTAACTAAACATAGTCAATTATAAATATAATTCATATCATGTCTGATATTCATATCATTGGGTGATCTTGTATTAAGCAAATGAATCCATCATGTCTCTCAGCCCAACAATAGTCTCCTGAGATCTCCCCCTCTCCTTGGGGGGTTAACTCTTTCTATACATTGAATGGAACAGTAGATAAGATCACCCTGATGTACCTCCGAAAAATGTTTCGAAGCCGCTGAACATTTAAAGTTTCATTTATACCTAGTGTCAGACAAATGTCTGCAGATTCAAATTTTTAACTCACCCGACGTGCATCACACATACTGAACCCGACAGCTCGTACATGAGATCAAATAAACAACATTAGTACTATTGCAATTGATGTAACGAGTAATGGGATATATTTTAGATGTAATAAATGATTCAAAATTTTTTGATGGACTTGCCACACTACAACATGTACAAATGGTATGACCGCATCGATAAAAGCCTTTAGTTTGTAACCAATTATCATTTTTTGCATTACAATCAGATGAAAAATAGGAAGGTGACAGACTATTTTTTAGGGTAGGAGCCTTACGAGCTATAAATCTAATTCGATCCTGTAATACTTTTTTAGTGGTTCTGAATCATATAGAACGGGGATATATTTATTTATGATGTTTTTAATATCATTAAATTGGGGACTATAAGTGGTAACAAATGAAATCGTTTTATTTATATCATTATAACATTTCTTCTCCTTACTTCCCCTCCCCTTCGGTTTTTCTTTTAATAAATCCTCTCTATTTTTCTGTTCCACAACTCTATCGGCCCTAATTAATGCCCATTCTGGATATTTTCTTTCTCTTAATCTCTGAATTGTTTTTTATTTTTCAATTTGCCACTTCTCTGGATTATTAGTATTATTAGTAATTGTATGTGGATTGTCCTATCAGACCCATATTCCATTCTCTCCCCAGGGCTCACAAGAATATTTTTCCACCGCCAATGAGACCCATTGTGGCTGGCATAGGTAGCCTTGGGGAGAGATTGAGTATGTGGTTGGATTCACTCCTTCAACCCTTGATTGTGGATACCCCGAGTTATTTACGAGATACCAAACATGTGATTTCTTCATTGGATGGTTTTCAGACTGGGGATAATTTATTGTTGATAACATGTGATATAGTGGCCTGTATTCTTCAATGATTCACCATGTTGTTATCGATTGTTTGCGGTCTTTCCTGCATAAGTATTGTAATTTTGAACATACTTTTTATGAATTTGTGTGCTCCGCTACTGAATATTTGCTTAGTCGAAATTATTTCAGTTATGATGGTCTATTTTATAGGCAGAGGCTTGGAGCACCAATGGGAGCTAGTTTCTCCCCAGTTATGGCTAATATCTATATGTTCCTTTGGGAGGAAAAATCTATTTTTTCAATGGAAAATCCATTCAAAACAAAGATCAAATGGTATGGGAGATTTTTGGATGATATTTTAATTATCTGGGAAGGGACGAAGGAGGATGTGTCTGTTTTTCAGAATTACATCAACCATAATACATGAATCTCAGGTTTACTATGAATATTTAGGAATCCCAAATCGATTTTTTAGATATCACTTTAAAAAGAAAGGAGAATAATCGGTTGGAAATTGCCCCCTTCAGAAAGGAAATTTCTTGTAATAATATTCTGAGGGCTGATTCCTGTCATCAAAGCCATAGTATCAGAAATATCACCATAGGACAATTAACTAGAATTAAACGAAATGCTAATAATCCAGAGAAGTGGCAAATTGAAAAACAAAAAACAATTCAGAGATTGAGAGAAAGAAAATATCCAGAATGGGCATTAATTAGGGCCGATAGAGTTGTGGAACAGAAAAATAGAGAGGATTTATTAAAAGAAAAACCGAAGGGGAGGGGAAGTAAGGAGAATAAATGTTATAATGACAAAAATAAAACAATTTCATTTGTTACCACTTATAGTCTCCAATTTAACGATATTAAAAATATCATAAATAAATATACCCCCGTTCTGATTCAGAACCACTAAAAAAGGTATTACAGGATCGAATTAGATTTATAGCTCGTAAGGCTCCTACCCTAAAAAATAGTCTGTCACCTTCCTATTTTTCATCTGACTGTAATGCAAAAAAGGATAATTGGTTACAAACTAAAGGCTTTTATCGATGCGGTCATAACATTTGTACATGTTGTAGTGTGGCAAGTCCATCAAAAAATTTTGAATCATTTGCTACATCTAAAATATATCTCAACAATGAAAATTGTCCCAAAATTAAGACAATGAAAAGCGATTCATGCTAAAAGATATATGCTTTATTATTGAATTTAAAAACATTTTTTTGTGAATTAAAAATATAAAAAACAGAGAATTGCTCCTGAGAGGGACCTGAAAACATACTCAAATTATGGAAAATGTACAAAAATCTACAAAAATCTACAGGAAAGGTGAAATTGGCAACAATAAATGGATAATGCAGTAAAAGTCCTACAACATATAATATGTGATATAAATTAATTGTAAAATACCAATTTATATAAAAAAGACTACGTGGAAATTGTAAGGTATTATGATCATTGCACAAACCCAATTTATCTACCATCCATTAATTGCTGTGAATTGCACATGCCCTGGTAAATGTAAACATTATACTCGTGCTGCTGTTAAACCATAAACCATACAGCCATAGAGAACTAAATGCAACAAAACTAGCTGCCAGGGAAGATATAAAGTGCACAGAAATTGCCAATTTACATTGAAGTAAAACTCTCCTGTTATACAAAAAACCCAAGGTTATATATTTACCTAAATAGGTGATAGTACAAAGCCTGGGTCTGGGTGACCAGGTCCCTCCACCCCAACGCCGTTTCGCCCTTGCTTCTTCCAAGGGCGTGACGCCCCCGGAAGAAGCAAGGGCGAAACGGCGTTGGGGTGGAGGGACCTGTTCACCCAGACCCAGGCTTTGTACTATCACCTATTTAGGTAAATATATAACCTTGGGTTTTTTGTATAACAGGAGAGTTTTACTTCAATGTAAATTGGCAATTTCTGTGCACTTTATATCTTCCCTGGCAGCTAGTTTTGTTGCATTTAGTTCTCTGTGGCTGTATGGTTTATGGTTTAACAGCAGCACGAGTATAATGTTTACATTTACCAGGGCATGTGCAATTCACAGCAATTAATGGATGGTAGATAAATTGGGTTTGTGCAATGATCATAATACCTTACAATTTCCACGTAGTCTTTTTTATATAAATTGGTATTTTACAGTTAATTTATATCACATACTATATGTTGTAGGACTTTTACTGCATTATCCATTTATTGTTGCCAATTTCACCTTTCCTGTAGATTTTTGTAGATTTTTGTACATTTTCCATATTCTGGGTATGTTTTCAGGTCCCTCTCAGGAGCAATTCTCTGTTTTTTATATTTTTTTATATTTTTAATTCACAAAAAAATGTTTTTAAATTCAATAATAAAGCATATATCTTTTAGCATGAATCGCTTTTCATTGTCTTGATTTTGGGACAATTTTCATTGTTGATGTCGAATTTTCTGAGTGTCATGCACACATTTGAGGTTTTCTTTGGTTGATTATCTAAAATATATCCCATTACTCGTTACATCAATTGCAATAGTACTAATGTTGTTTATTTGATCTCATATACGAGCTGTCGGGTTCAGTATGTGGGATGCACGTCGGGTGAGTTAAAAATTCAAATCCGCAGACATTTGTCTGACACTAGGAATAAATTAAACTTTAAATGTTTAGCGGCTTCTAAACATTTTTCGGAGGTACATAAGGGAGATTTTACCTACTGTTCCATTCTGGGTATAGAAAGAGTTAACCCCCGAGGAGAGGGGGAGATCTCAGGAGACTATTGTTGGGCCGAGAGACATGGTGGATTCATTTGCTAAATACAAAATCACCCAATGGTATGAATATCAGACATGATATGAATTATTTTTATAATTGATTATGTTTAGTTAATTGTTTTAATATTAATTGTTTGACAATACCTGAGGGGTGATAAGAGTAAAATTGTAAATTCTATGTGTCAGTGGCAGTTTGTGGTGGGTGGAATCGATTCCCTGCCTTCATTCCTGGTGCAGGTGTAGGTGTTGCAATTAGATTATAAGATGCCTGGATTAGTTGTTTAGTTACACACATCGACGAAGGACGCATGTCCGAAACATGTCTGTGTGTACACAGACTTCAGGCATCCTGGGGATGATTGTGTCATGAATTTGTTTTTATCCTTCATGCACCAGTGATTGTACATCTTTTTAAAAGAATTTTGGAATAAAATTGATTTTAGAAGAGCGGACGCTAGAGAATTTTTCCTTATATCATATGTGTTGTCACAAGGTCCGTCACCTGCTAAATGGCATACTTGTGCTTTCTATTCCAAGAAATTGTCCTAGGCCAAAAGAAACTATGATGTTGGTGACAGAGAGCTCTTGCAGTTAAGTTAGCTTTCGAGGAATGGCACCATTGCTGGAGGAGACAGTATATCCCATTACGGTAATCAGAGACTATAAAAATCTGTCATATCTCGAGTCTGCCAAAGTTCTGAATCCCAGGCAGGCTAAATGGTCTTTTTTTTACCAGGTTTAATTTTACTGTCACTTACTCATAAAAACATCAAAGCAGATGCATTATCCCGGAGCTTCCCTGGTGATCATGTGAACCCAGGACCCATTTTTCAAAATGGGGTAGTCATCTCGGCTTTGTGCCCAGACTTGGAGGGGGCGGTGTTGGAGGCTCAGGGGGACGTCCCAGCCTCTTGCCTTCAGGGAAGTTGTTCGTGCCACCCAATTTGCGCCATAAACTAATTGGTGAACATCAGAATTCTGTACTTGTGGGTCACCCAGGTAGAAAAGCAACCCCAGACTTCCTTTTTCGTCATTTTTGTGGCAGAGGTTGCATCAGGATGTGGTTAATTATGTGTCTGCTTGCAGTATTTGTGCACGTTCCAAGGTAACGCATACCCGTCGGGATCTCTCCTACCACTGGCTATCCCGAATAGACCATGGACGCATTTTTCCATGGATTTTTTTACTGACCTACATTTGTCTTCGGGAAAGACTGTGGTTTTAGTGGTTGAGGATAGGTTCAGTAAGATTACACATTTCATTGCGTTGCTGGCACTTCTGACTGCCAAGACTCTGGCTCAGGTTATCATCAATGAGCTCATGAAGCTTCACGGGGTTCCTTCTGATGTGGTCTCAGATTGGGGAACTCAGTTTGTTTCCAAATTTTTTCAAACATTTTGTGCTCATGTGATGCCCTGGCAAAACCAGGTAGTCACAGATAGGCCCCCGCATAACACCATCCCTCACCTAGGTGACACACGGCCGACCTGAAACCCTAGTTACCCCCCCTTAGGGAAAGATAGGCATACCAGTGGGCGGGACCAGGCGGTTGAACACGCCCACCCCGGGGTCTAGACAGCCGGGGCGGGAAAACAAGCAGATAGTTTCTGTAGTTCAACTTGAGAGGAGTGTGGGCTGGAGCTAGGTGTAGCTCCAGCAGAGGAAGTTCAAGTTGAATGGTGCCAGGGTCGGAACCCTGGTGCCTTTGGCTAGGTGGCAGACGGTGGTCTCCGTCAGCAGGAGACGGGAAGACGGCTCAGCAGATCCGAGGTGGACCGGGACAGGGTTGTATCCCGCCGGTACTGACACGGAGAACTGACCCAGAAACCATAGCACAGAGGGGGTACTCGGACCCTGAAGCCAGAACCGAAACCAGCGGCCTAGCTAATTAACCGATTGAGGCCAGGATTATAGGTCCTGTCCCACCCAAAGTCCCTAAGAGAAGACAACAGTCCACCGATAGGGATAAGGCCACCGTCAGGGCCCATAGATGCCACGGGCCAGTCCCCCCGGGTGGGGGACCTGAATGCAATCGGCCGTGGCGGCCGGCCACCAGCACCTTGGTTTACCAAAAGACTCCTGTGATTCATTTACTGTGAGTAACCAAACATCCCCTTGCTTGCTCGGGCGCGCCGGCCCTTGCTGTCGCTATACCCTGCACAAAGACACTGGGTCCCATGGCAACCATCCCTACCCACGGAGAGGTTAACATCCAGCTGCCAAAACATCTCCCCCGGGTCAGCGGTGGTCCCACCTCACCACACATCGTGGGTGGCGTCACGAACTTAATACGGCCTAGCCCATACATAAATGTCCCCCCTTTTTATTCGGCGTGTCCGCGAGATCCCACGGGTCCGGAGGGTCCCTCAAGCCACAGACACACACAGTGGGTCCGGACCCGAGCAGCGGCGGCTGCTGGCACGGGGACGGCACACCCCGAAACTTGGCATCATGAACAGGATTCAAACCCATCCACCTACCTGGTGGAAGTGCGCCTTGAATTCGACAGTCAGCGGTGATCCGTTGAGGAATTTTCAGAAGTCGCCATTTTTGCCGCCATTTTTAGGCGCGAAAACTGCAGCCCAACGTTTTCTTCCCCAAGAAAGGGCGTGAAGCTAAAGCCCCGCCCCCTGGAACACGGCCGGAAGGTGAACCCCGCGGTCATAAAACTAAACTAACGAGCCGCTCAAGAGAGTGCCGGCAAAAGACCAAGGGGGAGAAGCGGGAAGATGTCCGCACCTATCCCCGATGGCGGAGTGGCGCCGGCCGCTGGAGCGGCGGCACCTGCAGATGTGGCAGATGATGGAAATGTGGCAGCTCCCGCTCGGTCGCAGGAGCGGAGAGAGCTGTGGCTCTGGCGGACACCCAAGTAATGCCGATCTCCTTGCCCTACTTGCCCGGTGCTGCCTGGCTACCCCAGTATGATGGGAAACCCGATGCCCTGCAGGTATTCAAGAAGAAAATATGTACTATTCTTTATTTGTATGCCATGACTGGCAAGCAGCACGCATCTGTGGTACTCGGGCAGCTGACCGTTGCCGGTGGACAGGAAATGGAGACTTGGGCGGACGTTGACCGGGTCTCTGTAACTGCTATTTTTGACAAACTACAGGTTGCTTTTGAAACCCGTACTGAAGCGTAGTTGCGGATGCATTTTTATAACTGCCGACAGCGCCCGCAGGACAGTATCTGAGACTACGCCTTGAGGCTGCAGACGGTCCTACGCACGCTGAAGCAGGTGGACCCTATTAGTGAGACTGAGAGCAACAAAATGCTGGTAGAGCAGTTTCTGCAGGGGCTAGGGTCCGCTGAAGATCGTAAACAGCTATGGCTGTGGTCTCTAGAACACTCGGATTTGAGCTTTGCAGTTCTAAAAGACCGGGCCATTAAAGCACTACAGATGTTCGATGCTGGTGCCCCCGACCCGCCATCCTGGCCGGCTGACACCACTCCCGTCTCAGTAGTAGCCCCCTTGTTTGCCCTGCCGACCCCCCGCAGCGGCGGCCGGAACTCCGAAGGACCTGTCGTCGCAAGTCCAGCGCCTGAGTGATGACGTCACCAGGATCCTTGCTGCCTTACAGCTACCATCGAAAGCCAAGCCAGCGGAGACGATACAGCTCGCCGACAGCCCGGAAGACGTCCCTTGGATGCAACGGAGGAGGAACAACGACAGCTGGTATGGACCACCGGTTTGCTACAAGTGCAACAAGACTGGTCACTACTCCCGCCGATGTCCTTTAAACGAGCAACCCCTGAGGCCAAGGGCCAATCCTCAGGAATAGATTCTCAAGGCCCAGCTGATTGGTGTGATCAATACGTTGGAGGTCGCCCCATCATCTCCCTTGCTGTGGGTGGTATCCCAACCTTCGCCCTTCTTGACACCGGTTCGCAGGTAATGACTATACCCTATATCCTGTACAAACGTTATTGGTCTGACAGTGAGCTCACCCCCCCCGGATGCCAGTTTGACCATCATTGCGGCCAACAGCCTCCCTATGACCCAAGTAGGGTTTAAGGAGGTGACCTGGAAGGTGGGGCGAGTGGAGCTGAAACATCAGGGACTGATTGTAGTACAGCATGACCCCAGCGACCGCAACACAAAAATGGTCCTAGGGACCAACGTGATTGAGAATTGCATGGGGGAAATGCTGCACCTATTGCAGCAACTATCTGCCACAGCGGGAGGAGGCCGGCAGAGGGTGCTGCAACATAAGATCTGGGCTCTCCTGCAGCGGCAACAGGTGAACATGTCAGGTGGAGAGATTGGTGGCGTGCGAGTGATGGATGTAGCGCCTCTAGTAATGCCGCCGCGGAGTGAGATGATGATTTGGTGTTGGGCAGCAGTGGGTCCTCGTGGACAGGATTACCTGGCAGTGGTGGAGCCTCTGCCTTCTGAGCATTGGCCCACAGTAATGGCAGCCAGAGGGGTTATTGATGTCAAGAAAGGTCGAGTGCCAGTGAGAGTGATGAACTGCGGATAGTAAGAAGTTAGGCTACCCCGTTACGCCACCATTGCTAAATTATTCACTTTAGATGCAGACGCCATCCACGTAGCCGCCTCCACTATCACCGCATCACAGCCAGGCAGTGAAACCCCACCAGAACATTTAGAAGAGTGGTGCCAGGAGCTACATGTAGGCACCGAATCCACACCTGCACATCACAAGGGAGGGGTGTACCGGGTAGTGCAAGAGTATGAGCAGGTATTTAGTAAACACCCGTTAGATTTCGAGAGGATTAAAGGGGTCAAGCATCGTATTCCCACTGGCACACATCCACCTATCAAAGAGAGGTACAGGCCGATTCCACCTGCACATTACCAGTGCGCCAAAGACATGTTGAGGAACATGAAGAAGGCAGGGGTCATCCGTGATAGTTGTAGTCCCTGGGCAGCTCCGTTGGTCCTGGTGAAGAAGGACGCACCATGAGAATGTGTGTGCATTACCGGAAGATTAACTAGAAAACGCATAAGGATGCGTACCCCCTTCCTCGCATTGAAGAATCGTTGGCTGCGCTGAAGACAGCAAAATATTTCTCTACTCTTGATCTCACTAGTAGAGATGAGCGATGTTCGAGGTTCGCCAGTTTCATGTTCGAGAGATTTTGGTGGGTGTTCGAGTTGTTAGACGAACTCGAACGATTTGCAAAAAGTTCGGTAGTTCAAGTTACATTCAAGAACATTTTGATCACCAAAAAGCGTGGCTTTTCACAGCTACGTGTGCAGGGAGCCATCACTAGCAGCCTGCGGTAAGCTGGTTATCAGGGTAAATATCTTGTATCCAAGCAAAGCGCTTTGCTTAGTAACCCGATGTGAACCCTGGCTATGTGTGCAAAAATCCCCGAAAGCCACACAGAAGCACTTCTGTGTGACTTCCGTCAGATGCAGCTGCAGTCTGTGTCCCGCTCCAGCTCCAGCCCCGCGGCTGCCTGCTCAGCAGTGTCCGCAGCTGCCCGCACTGTACGGTGTCCACAGCTGCCCACACTGCAGTGTCAGCATATGCCCGCACTGTAGTGTGTCCACAGCTGCCCGCTCAGCAGTAACCGCAGCTGCCCGCACTGTACGGTGTCCGCAGTGTCATATGCCCGCACTGTAGTGTGTCCGCAGCTGCCCGGTCAGCAGTGTCCACAGCTGCCATGCACTGTAGTGTGTCCGCAGCTGCCCACGCTGCAGTGTCAGCATATGCCCGCACTATACGGTGTCCGCAGCTGCCCCCACTGCAGTGACAGTAGCTGCGGGGATGACAAGCGCTGCCGTCAGGAGATTCGTAAAGTTTCTTACCTGCGGTGATGAAGTCTGGCCCTCCTGACGTCAGCGCTGTCACTGTCTTCCATGGCCGCCGCTTGTCACATCTCCTCTCACTGCTGACCCGAGACTGTGACTAGCGGTGATGTCACGGGCCGCTCGCGATACTTGGTTTGTGAAGGCGGCGGTCATTGAACTCAGTGACAGCCCTGCTGTCAGGAGTGCAGCGATCACCGCAGGTAACATGCCTCACTAACCTCCTGACAGCAGCACTCGTCATGCCCTGCAGTGACCTGGGCTGACCTATTGATGTTAGCTCAGGTCACTGCATTGCTCTCCCAGCCAATATGGAACATTCTGTTCTTCATTGACTGGGACATTGACTATGGAATGGATTGTCATGGGACCCCCTTGGATTACACCAGACCTGGATTTGTTTTTCTTTTTAATAAATTGGTGAAAGAGGGAATGTGTTGGGGAGTGTTTTTTCAAATAGAAATGTGTTTGTCATCTATTTTTTTTTTTTATTACTGACTGGATTTTTGATGTCGGGTATCTGATAGACGCGTGACATCATGAACCCCAGGGCTTGATGCCAGGTGACATTACACATCTGGTATTAACCCCATATATTACCCCGTTTGCCACCACACCAGGGCAACGGGATGAGCTGGAGCGAAGCACCAGGATTGGCGCATCTAATCTATGCGCCACTTCTGGGATGGCTACAGCCTACTATTTTTAGGCTGGGGAGAGTGCAATAACCATGGACCTCCCTAGTCTGAGAATATCAGGCCCCAGTTGTCCGCTTTACCTTGGCTGGTGATCCAATTTTGGGGGGACACCCACGTGGTTTTTTTTTTATTTATTTCATTTAAAATAACAGCTTGGGGTGCCCTCAGTTTTGGATTACCAGCCAAGGTGAAGCTGCCAGCTGTGGTCTGCAGGCTGCAGGCATCTGGCTATCAAAAATAGGGGGAACCCCACGTTTTTGTTTTTTTAAATTTATTTATTTTTTTGGCTAAATACAAGGCTAAGCACCCCTTAGTGCCACATGAAAGACACCAAAGGGTGCAGAATTACAAAATGCAGGAGTGTGGGACATTATGTGTCTTTCTGCCATTATAATAACAGAAAAGACTGATATGAAGTGTACAAGCACAAGAAAATCACCAGAGCGCTCTACGCTGTGAAAAGCAGTAGAAAATGGCACTGGAGTGAACATGTGACTGCCTCATGTAGGTTGAAGCTATGGATCCTGGGTAAATTTATATATACTTTCCCTCCTTCAGTTTTTTTTCAGTATGCAAAAAAGCGGAAGGCACACGGATGACAAACGAATGACAAACGGATGACATACGGACCGCATACGGAACGGAAACGGATGCCACACGGATGCATCCGTGGAAAAAACGGACCGTTTTTTGCGGACTGCAAAAACGGATCGGTCATGTGAATGTAGCCTTATTCTGATCTGCCATTTATGAACAGCAGGCAGAAATAAGTGAATAGTGCCCCCCAGCAAAATCTCCAGCGTTTCAGGGGGTAGCTGAGCCCTGGAGATCATGATTCAGGCCGGTTTTTCCGGTCCCCGCTCACGTGATCACCGGTATACACCATATACCGATGATCACGTTACAGTAAATGACAGCGCCGGTAAAAAATTATTTATCTCCCATCTGGCATGAACAAACATGTCAGATGGGAGATAAATCTCCTCCCCGGTCCCCTCCAGTCCCCTGGTGTCGCCACAGTGCCCCCCCCGACCCCCTCCCAGAAATCCAAGATGGCCATGCGCACAGCAGCGCGCTGGCCGCATTCACCCTACTCCTCTAATTTCTGTCGCATGTGCCATGACACATGCAACAGAAAACTCCTCCCCAGGCCCTGCCAGGTCACCCCCTATAACCACACCGGTGTTCCCCGGTGTCCCACGGTATCTGTGTAGCGTTGATCCCCGGCGGCCCCCTCCTTCACAATAGATGCTGCCGCATGCACAGAGCGGCTGTCAGCTCAGCTTCCTGTGTTCAGCCACAGTGAGTGGCGGTAACCATGCATCTGTAAGCTACTGCAATGCCCTGCTTTTCAGGTAAGGAACACAGTTGATCAGGAGAGCTTTACTACATTTCCAAATGGAGGTATTTGATTTTATAGTTGCCCTGCTGAACGACTACCAAACATGAGAGTCTGTTATGTGCCACAAGAAAACATGTCTAAATAGCGAGCTCTGTTGTTTAGTATTCATTCAGCTGGATAACTGGACTTAAAGGGGTATTCCATCTCCAAGATCCTATCCCCAATATATAGTAGGTGGGGTGCAATGTTAGTCTGCCTCCACGTGGTGCACCCTGGGTAACGCTAAAGGACTAACAATCTTGATGACCAAACAATCAAATTATATCTAGATTTCCTGGTCAGTATATCTTACATCATACCTGATAATCAGCAGAGGAACAAAGGAACAACTTTGACAATGCCTAAAAAATATAATGGTATTGTCACAAATGTCACCCCTCAAATGAAAGATCTTGGACCCATGGTGAATATCTGCCAAATTAATATTGAAGGTATCAGCTGCCTAAAATGTGTTTTCCTCCACAAGTTCCTCACTGATAACAAAATAGATGTACTTGTTCTTCAGGAAACGCATGTTGAAAATGAAGATCAACTCCTAGTTCGTGGCTCCATCTATGGCTTTGATTTAATTGGTGCTACATATGACTCTCATTACGGTGTAGCCACATATTTGAAAGGTACATTGAAAACGCAATGCTTGTATCTACATCTGTTGAAAATGACATCCATGAAGTTGTGAGCAAAGTTGGCGATATCACAATTGTTAATATTTACAAGCCTCCTGCAGTACAATGGCCCACAGAAGTCATTCATGTTCACCCACACCCTACTGTATATATAGGAGATTTTAATAGCCACCACAAGCTTTGGGAATATGCTAGCAACGATGACAATGGCGAGCATCTGGTAAACTGGTCTGAAGCGCATAATATATTCCTCGTTTTTGATGCAAAGGACTTTCCAACTTTCCAGTCAGCAGCCTGGCAGAGAGGATACAATCCTGACTTATATTTTGTCTCACGTAATAGAAACAATCAACCTTTGTCTTTATCTCGATGTGTTGTCAAACATTTCCCTTGTAGCCAGCATCGCCCTGTCATCATCACCATTGGAGTATCTATTCCTCTTGTAACGTCGTATCCGCGTCCTTGATGGAACCTTGCCAAAGCCAACTGGAAGAAATTTGCAGATCACCTTGATAAGTGTATCGGCTGGATACCTCCAATCAGTACAAACTATGAACGGTTTTGTAAAGCAGTTATTACAGCTGCAAAGAAATCAATACCACGTGGCTTTCGCAAAGAATATATCCCAGGATGGTCTGATGAATGTGAACAACTGTACAGACAATTTCTTGAGAGTGAAGATGGTGAAATCGGTGAGGAATTGTTGAACAAACTGAATGCAGCACGTTGTATTAAATGGATGGAAACAGTTGAGAATTTGGACTTTTTTTTTTTTTTTTAAATTCTTTATTTTAAAGCCAAACTCGTAACTAAACATTACATCCCCTGCTCCCCACTGGGACGCAGGTATTATTACAGAAATGACGGTAATATATATACAAACAGTCAGCACACATATACAATTCCCATCCCCACTACTACTCAAGTCTGGCCCAGTTTACACCTTTTATAAGCCGACCCAACTTAATGTAAGTAGGGAGAAGAGCGAAGAAAAAGAAATCAAAGCCTGAAGAAGATTGAAAGCCTGTAGAGAAAGAGAGATGAAAAGGAAGGGGTGGGAGGAGAAAGCAGGGGGGAGGGTCAGGGAGTAGTGTAGGAAAGAAGGAAGGGGGGGGGCGAGGGAGAGAGAGAGGGGGAAAAAAAAAGGTGGATCACGACTCCTGAGGTTCAGAGAACAAGTCCGCGTACTCCGCCGAGTAGGTGAACTCCAACCATGGAAACCATGTCCTATAAAAGTCTTCCTGGCGGTCGTTAATAGAGGATGTCAAATCCTCCATATGCATCAGATCGTTAATCCGCGAAACCCACTGTGTCAGCGTGGGGGGGGGGGTAGTAGACTTCCAGCCAAGCGGGATGCAAGACCTGGCAGACATGACCAGAAATCTAAGCAATGATCTCCTATATTTAGAGACCGGGAGTTCGGATAGCTGTAGAATAAATAGCTCTGGACCCATTGTCTCAGTTGTACCGGTCACCAGTCTGATTACCTCCCCCACCTCTGACCAAAACCGCTGCAGAGAAGGGCAAGACCAAAAAAATGTACACAAAATCACTCTCCCCCAGACCGCATCTCCAACAAACAGGGTCAACTGAGGGAAACATTCTATGGAGTCTGGTCGGGACCCTGTACCACCTAGCCAACAGTTTGTAATTAGCTTCCAACAGTCTGGAACTGATCGAAGTTCTATGTGCCAGCTGGAGGATATTGTTTCTTTGTGAGTCGGATAAACTAATCCCCAGGTCCCTCACCCACTGCAGCAGGTAGGCCGGGGGGGGCAAATCCCCCGGATCTGATAGCATGTTGTATACCAGGGATAGTGAGTGCCATAAGACTCCCTCTCCTAGGCACAACTTTTCGAATCCCGTAGGAGGTCCGGCATATCGACTGAAGCGAGGGAGGGAATGCATGAAGTGCCTCAACTGCATAGCCCTCCATTCCCCCAGGGGACCCGAAGGCAAAAGACCCCGGATATCCGCTAGTGAAGGCCATTCCCCCTCTCTACCCAGATGGCAAGCTCTGAATTTGCCCCCCTGAACCCAATTTCTAAAGACCGGGTCCGAGAGACCAGGACGGAATTCCGGGTCACCTAGTATGGGTGACATGGGGGAAGGCACTGGCAAGAGGAGACGTCTGACCTCCCCTCTCGAACAGCATTCAAGAGTGGCGCCAATGGTAGGATGGGATCTCAGAGCAGGCAGGGAGAGGTTCAAAAGCCAGAGGGTGGCCGGGAGATGTATTTCCGAGAAACTCTGTTCTAGGGCCACCCACGGCTTTGTGCTGGAATGGCGGCACCAGTCCAATACCCTAACCATGTGCGTGGCCAAATAGTACTTTTTAAGGTCTGGGATACCCAGGCCTCCCCTACTCTTAGGTCTGCACAAGAGAGACCGGGAAAGTCTCGCAGGTTTGTTGGCCCAGATAAATTTGATATGTAGAGAGGCCAGTTCCTTGAAGAAATAGCTAGGCATCCTAATCGGCAGGGATTGAAAGAGGTATAAGAGACGTGGCAGGATATTCATCTTCAATATTGCACATCTCCCGAACCATGTGAAGTAGCCCTTCCCCCAGTTAGCGCAATCTTTTCTAATAGATTGCAGGAGCGGGAGATAATTCAACTTATAAATTTGGCTAGAGTCCGCAGTCAACTGAACGCCCAAATACTTCAAAGGTTGGCTAGCCCACCTAAACTTGAACGCGGATTGTAGCGATGTGACTTGCTCAAGGGGGAGAGATATATTTAGGGCCTCCGATTTTGACATATTAATTCTAAAGTTGGATAGAGAGGAGTATGTTTCCAACTCTCTCAGAAGATTAGGGAGGGAAACCCGAGGGTCAGTAATAAAAAAAAGCAAGTCGTCCGCATATGCCGCGATTTTATAAGTAGAACCTGAGACGTTAGGGCCCGATATGTTAATACCATACTATAAAGAAAAAGACATGGATCGCACATCCCAAAAATACAATGATCTAAAAGCCGCTAGGCAAAAAAATTTTTTAATAGAACATGAGGTTCTTTTGTTACCATTCTGATCAGATTGTATTAAGCCCACTGCCACGTCACGGCAAACCTCTTGAGTGGGTCCCTAACCTGACCTTTTTGTGTGGCACCGTGCACCGACCACCGCCGCAGCGACAAAGCGCCAGCAGGGCGGGCGACCTGGTGCCTCACAGCACCCATGCTGCAAGGCAAAGCCCCCAAGGCTCCAGGCCGCGCCGCCCCACCGACACCACACCACCACAACAGCAGCCACCACACAGCACCAACACACAGTGAGAGGAGCTGTGCACTCACCTCCCACTGGCTCCCATATGTGAACTGGGAGCAAAAAGAAGGCTGACCCCTCTTGCAGTCTCCTGCTGATTAAAATCACCTGTGCCAAATGGGGGAGAGTGCAGATCCAAGCAAAAAAAAGAGGGGGATAGACTGATATAAATACCATACTATAAAGAAAAAGACATGGATCGCACATCCCAAAAATACAATGATCTAAAAGCCGCTAGGCAAAAATTTTTTTTAATAGAACATGAGGTTCTTTTGTTACCATTCTGATCAGATTGTATTAAGCCCACTGCCACGTCACGGCAAACCTCTTGAGTGGGTCCCTAACCTGACCTTTTTGTGTGGCACCGTGCACCGACCACCGCCGCAGCGACAAAGCGCCAGCAGGGCGGGCGACCTGGTGCCTCACAGCACCCATGCTGCAAGGCAAAGCCCCCAAGGCTCCAGGCCGCGCCGCCCCACCGACACCACACCACCACAACAGCAGCCACCACACAGCACCAACACACAGTGAGAGGAGCTGTGCACTCACCTCCCACTGGCTCCCATATGTGAACTGGGAGCAAAAAGAAGGCTGACCCCTCTTGCAGTCTCCTGCTGATTAAAATCACCTGTGCCAAATGGGGGAGAGTGCAGATCCAAGCAAAAAAAAGAGGGGGATAGACTGATATAAATACCATACTATAAAGAAAAAGACATGGATCGCACATCCCAAAAATACAATGATCTAAAAGCCGCTAGGCAAAAAAAATTTTTAATAGAACATGGGGTTCTTTTGTTACCATTCTGATCAGATTATGCCCGATATGTTAATGTTGCCTCTGATCCGACTGAGCAGGGGTTCCAGAGTTAATATGAAAATCAAGGGCGAGAGAGGACAGCCCTGTCTTGTTCCATTGCGAATGGGGAATCTCTCTGAAAGGAGACCGTTCACTCTGACTGCTGCCGAAGGGCTGCTGTACAAGGAACAAATCCAAGCAAGTATCATGCTCCCCAACCCCACTGCCCGCAGAACCTCCTCCATGAAAATCCAGTTAACTCTGTCGAACGCTTTTTCTGCGTCGGTCGACAGAAGCATCAAAGGCAGCCCATCGGATTTAGCCTTGTGTATTAAGTTCAGAGCCTTAGTCGTGTTGTCCCTTGCTTCCCTACCCGTCATGAACCCAGCCTGGTCTGGGTGAACAATCTCCCCAAGCAATGGAGAAAGTCTATCCGAAAGAATCCTAGTAAAGAGCTTCAGATCTGTGTTGAGGAGGGAAATGGGTCGGTAACTAGAGCACGAAGTAGGGTCTTTGCCCTCTTTAGGGATGACTACTATATTAGCAGCTAGGGTATCCCTTGGCAAGGGGGCAGCTTCAGAATGTGGGCCACGGTTGAATGCTGAGAGAAATGGGGAAATCAAAATGGAATCCAGCTTTTTGTAATAGAGCAGAGGGAAACCATCCGGGCCAGAGGCCTTACCTGTGGGAGATTTTTTAAGTGCGGACCGGTATTCCTCCTCCGAGATGGGCCTTTCCAGATCGGCCGCAGCCTCCGGTTTGAGATGTCTCAAGCCGGAGTCCGCGATGTACATCCGTATACGGCTACGCAATTTCGTCCTGGCCCTCTCAGACCGCCCCTCATCAATTGCATAGAGGGTGGAATAGAAATCTTTAAAAGCGGAGGCAATGTCTTTCGGCAAAGTAGCCCACCTCCCGCGGTGTGCACCTTAGAGACATATCCTCTCGCTCTCTGAGTCCTCAGAGCTCTAGCCAGGGCCCTGCCACTCTTATTGCCAAATTCATAGAAATGCTGTCTACACCTAGCCAATGTTCCCCTAGCTTTATAATATAGCAGGGACTGCAGCTCCTCCCTCTTCTTGACCAAAGTGGCCCCCACGTCCCCTCCCAGAGACCCCTTGTGGATTGCCTCCAGCTCTCTAATGTCTGCCAGAAGGGATGTAACCTTAGCTTCTCTTTCTCTCTACAGGCGAGCCCCATGTTTGATGAACAGTCCCCTCACCACACATTTGTGCGCCTCCCAGACTATGCCCGGGGACACCTCCCCCCCGCTACTGCTGAAATATTCCCTCAAGGCCTCACTTATTTCCTGCATTGTTACCGGTTCGTCGAGTAGCGAAGTGTTCAGGGTCCACTGACTCTGCTTCCCGATGGGGCAACCGAGGGACAGAGTTATTGTGATCAGGGCGTGATCAGAGAATGATATGCACTCGATTGAGGAAGCCACCAGAGAATGTAGATCCCCATGTTTAAGGAAAAAGAGGTCTAACCTGGAGTAGCAGTCATGCACTGCCGAGTAAAATGAGAAATCTTTGTCTGATGAGTGCATCAATCGCCATGTGTCTATTAGTTGATGGTCATGTAATCCCCGTCGCAAGCGACGTAGTGCCATATGTGGCAAACTGGACACCCCTTTGGAGCTATCCCTCGGCGGCTCCAACACAACATTAAAATCACCCCTGAGGACCAGAGTACCCTTAGAGAATTCCTCTATCTGCTCAAGGTAACGCAGCAATGTGGGGCATTGACCCGAATTTGGCAAGTAGATCGCCACGAAAGTGAAAGTCTGAGTAGCAATGCGTCCCTTGAGCATCAGAAGCCTTCCCTGATCATCCGATCGAGAGTCCAACAGTTCCCATGGGAGCATACTGGACATTACGATGCTCGTGCCCCTGGATCTAGAGTCAGGGGAGGGTGAATGATGCACTACAGGAAACCTTCTATCGGCTAGTTTGTATGGTTTTGCCTCACAGTAGTGTGTTTCTTGGAGGAAAGTGACCTGAATTCGTTTTTTCCATAGTAGGTTCAGGAGAATAGACCGTTTCTCCGGGCTGTGAAGACCCTTAACATTCAGTGAGCCCACCCGAAGCTCGGCCTGTCTCTGCTTCGTCATACTCAGTCACTGACCTCTGGAGGGACGAACAACAAATTACAAAAAAAAAAAAAAAGGGGCAATAAGAGGGGGGAGGAAGGGGGGGGAACGGATGAGTGGAAGAGGGGGGTGGAGAGGGTGTAGGCAAACGAGAGCAGAGACCCTTTAGCAGGGGAAAGAGAAAGATGTAGAAGAAAGAGCAGAAAGTGGAAAGGCAGAGAGTGGAAAAGCAGCTGTTCTGCCGCTCGCAGTACCAGGGACCAGCCCAGAAACTGCTTAGGGATAGTTAGGGACAAGAACTGACATGTGGCCAGAGCTCCAACCCGTGCCTCACTTATATATGCTTGATGACCCAGACCCCAAACAACCGGGGAGGGTCTGTCAAATTAACCTCCCGCAGACCCCCCCACCCAAGATGGAAATGCAAGACCCCCCTCCCCCGCCCGCCCCCCCAAACGACCCAACGTCGACAGATTAAAGTTGCCATGAACGTAAGTCAGTACGCTGTGGTCTGTTGGGCCAGTCGTACGGCCAGGACTCTTGCCATCGGAACGAGGAGGTCAGAGGACACCGCCAGGCAACCCCCAACCATACTCCTCTCCCGACCATTCAGCCACCACTTTGGTCGCTTCCCCGACCTATCAACACCCAAGAGATTTCATGTCCCTCAAAGATCATCACATTGAGAGGATTGGATGCCATCCCTCCTCCTTCGCCGTCCCGTTGGGGCCTGAGGTTCCCACTCCATTCAGTCCGGGATTGAGCAGTCTGTTATTCCAAGAAAGTCATACAATTTTGAAAGCTCCGAGTGCCTCCTCAATGGGAACACGGAGTCCCCCTTGCGGACAATCAAATGAAAGGGGTGGCCCCATCTGTACGAGGCACTCGCCTCTTTGATTTTGAGCAGGAGGGGGTGAAGCAGCCGTCTCATGTATAGTGTGCGGCTGGAGACATCCGGGAATAGCTTCACCACAGCCCCATCTACTTCCACAGAGCCATGCGACCAGGCTCCTCCCTGAAGAATCTTCTCTCTGTCCCCATAATAATGCAAGCGACATAATACGTCTCTGGGGAAGGAAGCAGATCTGGGGCCAGGCCTTGCGACCCTATGAATTCTGTCAAAGAGATAGGTGGCCTCATGGGGGCGATCAGTGACTTGATTGAATATGGATAAGACTTTGGTGCGCAGCAGATCTTGGGGCCAGTCCTCCGGGATACCCTTCAGCCTTATATTGTTTCTCCTGCCCCTGTTTTCTTGATCGTCCAATAGCAGAGCAAGCTCCCTAATGCGGGCATTAGAAGTCTCACAGTCCCGTTCAATCCTCTCCATTCTACCCTCCAGGGACTCCTGTGCTTGCTCTGTTGCCTCTATTCTATCTTCCAACACCACCATTTCCTCCCTCAGGGTAGCCAGCGCCATCTGCTGGGAGGATTCTATTCTGGCCACCACATCCTCCAGATCTTTTTTGCTGGGGAGGGCCAAGATAAGCTCTCTCAGAGCCTGCAGATCATCCCGAGCGGGGCCGGGGGGCTGGTCGCCTGCCATCAAGGGGCATTCTGCTTGCCCCAGAGGAGGAGGGGTCCCTGGGGTGCAGAGGAACACAGGGACTCCCAGCTCGGGCGATCCCCCAAATGCTGAGGCCTCCTCTGCCTCCCCAGTATCATGCTGTGTGGCCGGGCCTGTGGGTCCCCCCCTCCTCCATGATTCTGTACCTGGATTTGCCGCCGCTGGTCTCCCCGCTGTGGCGTTCGCCCGTTTCTCCCCTTCACCAGACACCCGTGCTGCTGCAGAGGCTGTGGGCGGGCATCGGGTCACACCAGGGAAATCCCCAGCCGGGGAACGCTGCTGAGACGCCGGCGCCATCTTGTCCTGGGCCGCCGGCGGTAGCTCCCGGCCCGGCACCGCCAGTAATCTGGAGAGGCTCCCCTGGGACTTCTGGCCCGCCCCGGGGGATGCGGAGGCGGGAGCACCGCCCGGTCTTTTCTTGGCAGGCATCCTGGATGAGAGGGGGCCGCGGAAATCTGTATAATAAAGCCGTGGGCGCAGTAGCTCTGGAGGTAAGCTTCCTCACGCCACCATGTCTAGGACACGCTCCGAGAATTTGGACTTTAAAAGGTCCAGTAGAAAAGCATGGTCTCTTTTAAGAAAACTAGAAGGAAATCGTAAAGTAAAGCAGAAAATGAATGCTATAACTCCAAATCAAATTGCAGCACACATTGGGAATATCTCAAGAAGCCCAAAAGACCGAACTCACACCATAGAAGTTAAAAATAAGTTTAAGCTACTAAAATCATCAGTGGCGCCAACTGAAGATACTCACATGCTTTTACAACCTGTGACATTGAAATTGCCCTTGCTGAAACTAAAATTAACAAAGCTCCCGGCTTTGATGGGATCCATCCTGAATTTCTCAAAAATTGTGGACCTTATGCGAAAAAATGGATAGCAAAGTTCTTCTCAGATATTGCGGAGAATGCTCAAGTCCCTAGTAAATTAAAACATGCCAAAATAATTGCATTGTTAAAACCTGGGAAGCCTGAAGATAATCCATCAAGCTATAGACACATTGCCTTGTTGAGTTGCTTATATAAGCTCTTAGAATGCTTAATATATAACAAGATCAGTTTAAAAATTTTCGACTCAATACCTATAGAGCAAGCCGGCTTCAGACCTGCTCGAAACTGTAGTGACCAAGTCTTAGCTTTGACAACTCTCATTGAAGCTGAATTCCAGAAGAACAACAAAGTTTCAGTGGCGTTTATCGCTCTCTGCCGCATATTATACTATGTGGAGGGAAGGACTTTTATATACATTTTTGAAGGTGATTCCATGTAAGAAAATGATGTACCTCTTGAACAATATGATTTCAAATCGAACTTTTCATCTTATTATGGGTGATTAAACCAGTTGTAAGAAATCTTTAAACAATGGACTGGCCCAGGGATCAGTGCTGGCACCTCTCCTGTTTGCCCTGTACCTAGCTGATATTCCTAAAACAGTGTCACTGAAATTTGGTTATATCGATGACTGGGCACTTGCTATGGTAAGCAAAACAATGGAGGAAGCAGAGGATGTTCTTACAAAAGATCTTAGTGTAATGGGAAAGTACTTCCGACAATGGAGATTAAAACCTAACCCATCAAAAACGGAAGTTTGTTGCTTTCATTTACACAATGCAAGTGCCAAGACTGAACTTAACCCCTTAGTGACGGAGCTAATTTTCACCTTAATGACCAGACCAAATTTTGTAATTCTGACCAGTGTCAATTCATGAGGTTATAACTTTGGAACGCTTCAACGGATCCCGGTGATTCTGACATTGTTTTTTCGTCACATATTGGACTTCATGTTAGTACCAAATTTAGGACAATATTTTTTGCGTTTATTTATGAAAAAAATTGAATTTTGGCAAAAAGTTTGAAAATTTAGCAATTTTCAACTTGTGAATTTTTATACCGTTAAACCAGAGATTTCTGTGACACAAAATAGTTAATAAATAACATTTACCACATGTCTACTTTACATCAGCACAATTTTGGAAACAAAATTTTTTTTTGTTAGGAAGTTAGAAGAGTTCAAAGTTTATCAGCGATTTCTCATTTTTACATCAGAATTTACAAAACCATTTTTTTAGGGACCACATCCCATTTGAAGTGACTTCGATAGGCCTATATGACAGAAAATACCCAAAAGTGACAGCATTCTAAAAACTGCACACCCCAAAGTCCTCAAAATCACATTCAAGAAGTTTATTAACCCTTCAGGTGCTTCACATGAACAAAAGCAATGTGGAATGAAAAAAAGCAAAAATTAAATTTTACCTAAAAATGTTGCTCTAACCCAAATGTATTCACTTTTAGAAGAAATAACACAACAAAATGGACCCCAAAACTTGTTCCCCACTTTCTTATGAGCGCGCCGATACCCCACATGTGGTCAGAAACCTCTATTTGGACAAATGGGAGGGCTCGGAACAAAAGGAGCAATATTTGAATTTTGGAAGGCAAATTTGGCTGAAATAAATTGCGGGCACCATGTTGCATTTACAGGTCTGCTAAGGTACCTAAACAGAAGAAACTGCTCACAAGTGATGCCATTTTGGAAACTAGACGCCTCAAGGCTTCTATCTAGGGGTATAGTGAGCATTTTGGATCCACAGGTACTTCACAGATTTTGTTAACGTTACGTTGTCATATTGAAAATTTTAATAATTTTCTCAAAAATGTTGCTTTAGCATCAATTTTCTCACTTTTTAAAGAGGTAATTCCAAAAATTTGACCTCAAGGTTTGTTACCCACTTTTTTATGAGCGCGGTGATACCTCACATGTGGTCTAAAACCTTTGTATGGACAACTGGGAGGGCTTGGAACGGAAGGAACAATATTTGAATTTTGGAAAGGAAATTTGGCTGAAAAAGATTGCGGGCACCATGTCGCATTTGGAGGTCCCCTAAGGTACCTAAACAGCAGAAACCTCGCACAAGTGACCCCATTTTGGAAACTATGCCCCTCAAGGAATTTATGTAGATGTTTGGTGAGTACCCTGAACCCCCAGGTGCTTCATAGAAGTTTATAACGTTGAGCCATGAAAATAAAAAAATAAAATTTTACCACAAAATTGTTATTTCAACCAGGTAGCTTTTTTTTCACAAGGGTAACAGGAAAAAAATCACCATGAAATTTATTGTGCAATTTCTCCTGAGTTTGGCGATACCTTATATGTGGTGGAAATCAATTGTTTGGGTACACGTCGGGGCTCGTAAGGGAAGGAGTACCATTTGACTGCGCAATTGTCTGGAATCAATAGCGGACGCCATGTTGCATTTGGAGAGTCCCTGAGGTGCCTAAACAGTGGAGCTCCCCAACATGTGGCCACATTTTGGAATATAGACCCCACAAGGAATTTATCTAGATATTTGGTGAGTACCCTGAACCCCCAGGTACTTCACAGACGTTTAAAATGTTGAGCTGTGAAAATAAAAAAATAAATTTTTACCACAAAATTGTTACTTCAACCAGGTAGCTTTTTTTTTTACAAGTGTAAAAGGAAAAAATTCAGCATAAGATTTATTGTTCAATTTCTCCTGAGTATGCTGATACCTTATGTGTGATGAAAATCAACTGTTTGGGTGCACAGCAGGGCTCGGAAGGGAAGGAGCGCCATTTGACTGCACAATTGGCTGTAATCATTAGCGGACGCTATGTTGCATTTGGAAAGCCCCTAAGGTGCCTAAACAGTGGAGGTCCCCGACAAGTTACCCCATTCTGGAAACAAGACACCTCAAGGCTTTTATCTAGGTGTATAGTGAGCAGTTTGAATCCAAGAGTACTTCACAGAATTTGATAAGCTTAGGTTGCTATATTGAAAATTTTCATTTTTTTCACAAAAATGTTGCTTTAGCATCATATTTCTTACTTTTTCAAGAGGCAACAACAAACTGTGGACCCAACAGGTTGGTATCCAATGTCTTATGAGCACAGGGATACCCCACATGTGGCCAAAAACCTCTGTTTGGATAAATGGGAGGGCTTGGAATGCAAGGAGCACCATTTGAATTCTGAAAAAGTTGAAATAAATTGCGGGCACCATGTCACATTTGCAGGGCCCCTTGGGTACTTATACAGCAGAAACCCCCCACAAGTGACCCCATTTTGGAAACTGGATTTTATTCAGGAGTATAGTAAGCATTTTGAATCCACAGGTACTTCACAAAAATGTTGCTGCAGCAACAAATTTCTCACTTTTAGGCTATGTGGCCATGATCCAGCGACACGGCATCTAGTACACAGTGTCAGCCTTCCTGCAGAGATGTGAGTGTTGTCCACGGGAGAACGCAGCTGCCCATGCCCAGGATTTGGGTTCAGGCTGCTGTGGAGCTCTATGCTACCTGCAGAGAACACTCTTGTCTCCGCAGCATAAATTGACATGCTGAGGCTCGGGAAGATGCACCACAGGTCAGTGTATACTGCGGAGAAGAGAAGCCCAGTGGGCACGGGATTTCTAAAAATCCTTCCACTGTGCTTCTACTGCACAATGCAGCGTTATGGATGCAGGGAAAACACTGCGCTCAAAACGCTGCAAACCCTGATCGTGGGCACACAGCATAAAATGCTACAATGGATGAATGGATAGATGTCAAACATACAGTATATAACGTCCCAACCCCCTGCATATTCTAAGCTGGTGCCCATTAGTGCCTTTCATGTGGCACTAAAGGGTGCCTAGCCTTGTATTTAGCCCCCCAAAAAATGAATAATTAAAATAAACGACGTGGGGTCCCCCCTATTTTTGATAGCCAGCTAGGGTAAAGCAGACCGCTGTAGCCTGCAAACCACAGCTGACAGCTTCAGCTTGGCTGGTGATCAATTTGGAGGGCTCCCCAGGCGTTTTTTGTTTTTTTTTTAAAAAAACAAACAAACGTGGGGTCCCCCCCAAATTAGATCACCAGCCAAGGTGAAGCAGACAGCTGGGGTCTGGTATTCTCAGCCATGGGAAGAGCCATGGTTATTGGACTCTTCCCAACCTAAAAATAGCAGGCCGCAGCCGCCCCAGAAGTGGCGCATCCATTAGATGCGCCAATCCTGGCGCTTCTCCCCAGCTCATCCCGCGCCCTGGTGCGGTGGCAAACGGGGTAATATATGGGGTTGATACCAGCTGTAATGTCACCTGGCATCAAGCTCTGGGGTTAGTGATGTCACGGCATCTAAACAGATACCCGACATCACTAACCCAGTCAGTAATAGAAAAAAATAAAGACAAAAAAAAAAATTATTTGAAAAAAAAACCTCCCCGAAACATTCCCTCTTCCACCAATTTATTGAAAATAAACAAATTCCGGTCGCTGTAATCCATTTTCGAGGTCCCTCGACGACTCTGGACCTTCTAGAATATGGGGGGCACGTTCAGGGAACGTATCCCCCATTTTCTGGAAGAGCAAGCTCACCGTCCAACCTAGGGCAGAGTGACCTGCAGTAACCTCATTCCAGAATATGAGGGGCACGCTCACAGAATGTATCCCCCATTTTCTAGAACAGCAGGCTCTCCATGTGAGGAGTGTGGCTGCAGATTACTGCACTCACTCTCCCCCGGTCCACAGTGCAGCAGCAAGGTCAGCGTCCCTGCTTGCAAGGATCCAGCTGACAGCCGCTGTCTGCACATGCGCCGCCAGCTTTCCAGAAGGAGGCGGAGTGATCGCGGGGACAGAGCAGCAGCCAGGTAAAGGGGAAGACCGGGGGCTGACGGGGGGCTGACGGGGGGTGACGGCGGGAGACCTGGCGGGACCTGGGGACCACTTTTCTGTCGCATGTCACGTCTCACATGTAGCAGAAAGAGCAGGATGAATGCGGCCGCGCGCTACTGTGCGCTGCGCGCCGCCATCTTGCATGCTCTGGAGGGGGGAAGGGGGGCGGCTCTGGAGAACTGGAGGGGGCTCCGGGGGACCAGAGGGCTCCGGTGTACCGTAGGAGAGCTCAGGGGGAGGACATTTCCCTCCGATCTGAAATGTTTGATCATTTCAGATCGGAGGGAAATTAATGCAGAGCCGGCGGCGGCGGCAGTTTTCTGTGCGCTTCGGCGCCATTTTGACTGTTCCGGAGGGGGGGTAGGGGTGGGGGGGGGACTCTCCGGTACCGGGGGCTTTGTGGGAACTAGGGGCTTAGATTTCTTTCTCATCTGACATGTTTGATCACGTCAGATGAAAAAGAAATCAGTTTAACCGGCCATTTCTTTTTTTTTTTATGTGATCGTCAGTATACGGTGTATACTGGCGATCACATTATCGGGGTCCAAAAAAAACACCCCGATTCATAATCTGGGGGGGTCTCAGCTACCCCCGGTAGCTGAAACCCCGAGATTTTCGGTCGCTGGGGGGCGCTACAGGCTTTTTTTGGCCCGACGCTTTAAAGCGGCGGAACAGAATAAGTACCCTGTTTTGCCCCCGCTTTAAGTCGTACGGCCGTCGTTATGAGGTTAAAGTACAATTTGAAGGCCAATCTGTTAAACACAGTTTCAATCCTAAGTACTTAGGTGTAACCCTTGATAGAAGTCTAACTTAAATCCCATCTGGATAAATTGGCGCAGAAACTGAAAGCACGTAATAATATTATTCAGAAACTTTGTGGATCCTCCTGGGGCTCGGCAACATCTGTTTTGAGAACATCTACTCTTGCCCTGGTGTACTCTTCTGCAGAATACTGTGCTCCAGTATGGTTAAATAGCTGTTATGTAAACTTAATTGACACTCAGCTGAACAACTCTTTGCGTATAATATCTGGTGCTATTAGACCTACACCTGTTCACTGATTACCTGTGCTGAGTCATATCGCACCCGCAAATCTAAGAAGACAAAAGCTCCTACTTAAAGAATACACTAAAGTAGTGAATAATGAAAAACTTCCAATACACCAAAATATCAGAGATGTTACAATACAATGATTGAAATCAAGACACCCACTCATCCGAACTGCAATCACCTTGCATGAACAAGACTTCAATTTAGAGGAGAAATGGCGAGAACTTTGGGTAAATGTAGTAGACGGTGATCCCCAAATGTTCCCTAATGTACAAAACCCTCCACCAGGCTTCAATCTACCAAGGAAAGCATGGGTTACTCTAAATCGTATCAGAACAAACTTTGGCGTCTGTGCAGATTTTATGTATAAGTGGGGAAAATATGACTCTCCGACCTGTGACTGTGGAGCAGATCGTCAAACTATCCAGCACATTGTTGAGGAGTGCCCCCTGAGATCCTACCATGGTGACAAAAATGATTTCTATATTGAAAATGATAACGCTATTGCATATATAGAAAATCTTGATATTCAACTTTGATTTTTATCCTTTTGATATTTTTCAATCAGTGTCTATTGTCTGGTGTTTATTTTTATATGATGGTAAGGTATACATTCATACGATTATGATAGTAGGTGGAATAGTAATAATATTAGGACATACCTTTATTAGCAAATTTAGTATAGTTCTTCTGATTAGGCATGCCTTTATCTCATGAGCAGGGCATTGCACCTTTGGTAGCAACAGTTACGACTAAGAACAACCCACTGTCTCTATGAATGGTGGTAACCATGCATCTGTAAGCAACTGCATTGCCCTGCTCATGAGGTAAGGAACAAAGTTAATCAGGAAAGCTGTACTAAATTTCCGAATGGAGGTATTTGCTAATTCTGTTGCCCTGCTGAACGAATACCAAACATGAGAGTCCGTCATACGCCGCAAAATAACAATGTTAAATAGCGAGCTCTGTTGTTTAGTATTCATTCAGCAGGATAACTGGACTTAAAGAGGTATTCCATCTCCAAGATCCTATCCCCAATATATAGTAGGTGGAATAGCAATAATATCAGCAAATACCAATATTTGGAAATGTAGAATAGTTCTCCTGATTAGGCATACCCTTACCTCATGAGCAGGGCATTGCAGCTTTGGTAGCAACAGTTACGACATGGACTCTGCTGCTGTGGACCCGGGGAGAGCGGGTGCAGATTCATTGCACCCAAACTCCTCACATGGAGGGTCTGCACTCCTAGAAAATGGGGGATACGTTCCCTGAGTGTGTCCCCCCATATTCTAGACCAGGGGTCTCAAAAACGCGGCCCGTGGTCTGCACCTTATGTCAGATGAATGTATTGCGGGTGCTGCGCTCTCGCACCCGCAATACAATCATCTGACATAAATGGCTGTGGGGCTGCGACCCCTGCACCGGCCGCGATAGTGAACAGGGGCACGGGCCTGGGGGCTACACGAAGCAGAGGTGAGGCACCCGAGGAAACGCGGGACAGGTGAGAAGAATGGTGTTTTTTTATTTTGTGTGTGTATGTGAAGGACGGCACATTAACCCATTAGCGACCTATGACATACTGGGTACGTCATGGCTCCCTGGTAGTTAAGGACCCATGACATACCCAGTACGTCATGGCGAAATCGCGGCCCTGGTGAGTGCGATCGCTTTGCAAGTACCTTAGACTCGGGGAGGAGGGGACCTCTGCCTGACCTCAGGAGGGGGGGGGGTCTCCTCCCCGCACCTACGGAGGCTGTACCACTGTAATGTTTCAGCCACTGAAAATGGTTAAAACATTGAAATCCAGCCAAGATCAGTGCAGCTTTAGCACCGATCATTGGCTGGAGCTGGGTGACGTCTGTTTCACCCGCCCCCAGCTCTGATTGGAGAGACTGGCCTTGTGACCGATCTCTCCAATCACCGTGGATCTGGGGACGGAGACCGCCCCCTGAGCTTCACTCCAGCGTCTGTGGATGTGGAAGCTGAGGGGAGCAATCCGTATTCGGTAAGTTGCAGCCACTGCCCCCTTTCAGCCGCCGCCGCTGCCCCCCCCCATTACTACAGGATGGGGACAAAGTGCGCACATTACTATGGGATGAGGATAAGGCTGGGGACATTACTATGGGATGGGGATAAGGCTGGGGACATTACTATGGGATGGGGATAAAGCTGGGGACATTACTATGGTATGGGGACATTACAAGGATGGGCACAATACTATTGGATGGGGACATTATTACTATAGAATGGGGACAAGGCTGGAGACATTACTATAGGATGGGGACAAGGTGAGCACATTAATATTGGATGGGTACATTATTATAGGATGGGGACAGTACTACAGGATAGGGACATTACTACAAGGGGACAAGGATGGTAAACATTACTATAGAATAGGGATAAGGCTGGGGACATTACTATAGGATGGGGACAAAGCTGGGGACATTACTATAGGATGGCCACATTATGATAGAATGGGGACATTACTATAGGATAGGGACATTACTATAGGATGGGGACAAGGTGGGCACATTACTATAGGATGGCCACATTACTATAGAATGGGGACATTACTATAGGATGGGACAGTACTATAGGATGGGGACATTGCTACAAGGGGACAAGGATGGGGAACATTACTATCAGATGGGGGACAAGGGTGGACACATTACTATAGATTGGAGACATTACTATAGGATGGGGACCAGGATGAACACATTAGTACAGGATGGGCACATTACGATAAGATGGGGACAAGGCTGGGGACATTACTATAGGATTGGGATAAGGATGGGCACATTACTATAACATGGGGACAAGGATGAGGCACATTACTACAAGATAGGGACAAGGATGGGGAACATTACTTTAGGATGGGGACAAGGATGAGCACATTACTGTGGGATGGGGACTAGGATGGGGCTCAATACTACAAGGGGACAAGGATGGGCATGTTACAACAAGATGGGAAACATTACTAAAAGATGTTGGTCAAAATTTCTATATAGTGCTAATTGTAAGACTTAAGCCGGCGTCACACGCGCCGATATGTCGTGCGATCATATGATCGATCGCACCCGCCCTATCGTTTGTGCGTCGCGGGCACAAAATCGTTTAGCCCCATCACACGTACTTAACTCTCGTACGACCTCGCTGTGGGCGGCGAACATCCTCTTCCTGAAAGGGGAGAGACGTTCGGCGTCACAGCGACATCACACAGCGGCTGCCCAATAGAGCAGAGGGGCGGAGATGAGTGGGATGTAACATCCCGCCCACCTACTTCCTTCCGCATTGCTAGCAGCCGCAGGTAAGCTGCAGTTCTTCGTTCCCGAGGTGTCACACGGAGCGATGTGTGCTGGCTCGGGAACGATGAACAACCGGCGCGCTGAAGGAGGAATGAGTTTATGAAAATGAGCGACGTGTCAACGAACAACGATAAGGTGATTATTTTTGCTCGTTAAAAGTCGCTCGTAGCTGTCACATGCTACAATATGTCAAACGATGCCAGATGTGCGTCACGGAATCCGTGACCCCGACGACATATCGCTCGATATATCGTAGCGTGTGACGGGGTCTTTAGTTGCAAGAAAGGAATAAAATGTAAAAAAAAATTAAAAAAAAATTTATATTCAAACAAAGAATGTGCATGTTTGCTATAATAAACAAGTGAAAAAATGTTCAAAATCAGTGATCCAAAAAAAGTGTGTAAAAAAAATAATTATATTATATATGGTACCAATAAAAATATCACTTTGTCCTGCAAAGAATGCGGTTCCCCAAATTATTTTTTTCCTCTGTGCGGCCCATACACCCAGCTGAGTTTGAGACCCCTGTTCTAGACGGTCCAGAGTCGTTGTGGGACCCCCTTATTTTTTTTTCCTTACAATAAATTGGTGAAAGAGGGAATGTTTTGGGGAGTGTTTTTTCAAATAAATTTTTTTTGTCTATTTTTTTGTTAGTACTGACAGTTTGTGATGCCGGGTATCTGATAGACGCCATGATATCACAAACTGCTGGGCTTGATGTCAGGTGACCTTACAGCTAATATCAACCCCATTTATTACCCCGTTTGCCACTGCACCAGGGCACGGGATGAGCTGGGGTGAAGCGCCAGGATTGGCGCATCTAGTGGATGTGCCACTTCTGGGGCGCCTGCGGCCTGCTATTTTTAGGCTGTGAAGGGCCAATAACTATGGACCTTCCCACCCTGAGAATACCAGACCACAGCTGTCCACTTTACCTTGGCTGGTGATCCAATTTGGGGGACACTACTTTTTTTTGGTAATTATTATTATTTATAAAATAATTATAAAAAAAAGAGCCTGGGGTGACTTCCACATTTTATCACCAACCACGGTAAAGCTGCCAGCTGTGGTTTTCAGGCTACAGCCATCTGCTTTACCCTAGCTGGCTATCAAAAATGGGGGGACCCCACGTCATTTTTTTTTTTTAACTATTTTTTTAAATAGAAAAAAATAATGGGCTTCCCTGTATTTTGATTGCCAGCTAAGGTAATGCCAGGCAGATGGGGGTGGCAACTCGTAGCTGTCTGCTTTATCTGCACTGAAAATCAAAAACACCGCGGAGCGCTACGTCATTGTTTTTAATGATTTATTTTTACAGTACTGTGATGTCAGGCAATCAAAATACAGGGAAGCCCATTTTTTTTTTAGTTATTTAAATAAATAATTAAAAAAAAAAATATGGGCTCCCGCTGCATTTTTTTCTATTGCTAGCTAAGGGTAATTCAAGCAGCTACTGGCTGCTAACCCCCACTGCTTGGTGTTACCTTCACTGGCAATGGAAAATCCAGGGAAGCATTTTTTATTTTTTTTTGCCAAAAAACTAAAAAAAAAAAATGACGTGAGCTTCGCCATATTTTGGTATGCTAGGCAGGTACAGCAGGCAGGTACGGGCTGCCCCCAACCCCCAGCTGCCTATTTGTACCCGGCTGGGAACTAAAAATATAGGGAAGCCCTTTATTTAATTATTTCATGAACTTCATGAAATAATTAAAAAAAAAAACTACATGGGCTTCGCCCCATTTTTGTGTCCAGCCAGGTACAACTAGGCAACTTGGAATCCGCAGCACAGGTTAGCCCGAGCTTTCTGGTCCCCTCTGCTGCGAATTGCAGTCCGCAGCCGACCCAGAAAATGGCGCTTTCATAGAAGCGCCATCATCTGGCGCTGTGTCCAACTCTTCCAGCAGCCCTGAAGCCGGGTGGCTTGCTGGGTAACTATGAGTTAATACTAGCTTTGTTTTACCAGCTTGTATTAAGCCAGAGATTCTTAATCTCAGGCAAGTTTGACACAGCCATTAAGAATCTCCAATAAAAGGTTAAAAAAAGACACCACACAGAGAAAAAAATACTTTAATAGAAATAAATACACAGACACATTAGAGACTCCATGTTAAATACTCCCTCTCATCCCTCCACGATCCTGGTCTTCAGTCTTCTTTCCCCTTCAACCCATGCAGCTCTGCTACATCAGACAGCACTGCATGGGAGGAAGACGCTGCTGCTTCCCGTGCAGTCTAATCACTCGATGACGATGACGTCACCGCTGACAGGCGGGTTACCATAGCAACGGTGCTCCGATCACGTGATTCCCGGTGCCGCTATTCACTGGCTGTGGCATCTAGTCCTTACATGTGGGATAACTGTAAAGAGCGCCCACATGCAAAAACGGGGAAGCCGACCATGTGCCAGAGCATATCGCCAGTACACGGAGATGCACAAATGAGCACCGCGTACCAGAGAGATGCACTGACAGGACCTAGCATGACGTCTAGCCATGTGACCAGTCTGTAGCCAATGAGATAATAGACATGTGACTGGTCACATGTCTATTTTGAAGTCACGGAAGGTCCTATCATCAGTGCTGGTTACCGGGAGGACGCAGCGATTATCGGAAGGAAAAGCGGCAGGAGACAGAGTGCAGGATGCATCGCAGGGACCTGTAAGTGTAATGGCAATGTTTATTAACTGTATGTGTACATGTATAATGTGTTTTTATGTGTTTGTGTTTGCCTCCCAATGTTTTTAATGGGGGTTCGAATGGTTTGTCGAACTGTTCATCGAACATTCGTCAAACGGAGCCTCCGAACCGAACCGAACTCGATCGCTAGGGGGGTGGCTCATCTCTACTCACTAGTGGCTACTGGCAGGTGTCGGTTGCGGAAGAAGACCACGAGAAGACTGCGTTTGCGTTCGCTACCCCGATTGGTCTCTGCGAGTTCAACAGCATGCCTTTTGGGTTGTGTAACGCTCCAGGAACCTTCCAGAGGCTGATGGAGTGCTGCTTGGGGCACCGCAACTTCGAGACAGACCTACTGTACCTGGATGACGTTATGGTCTACTCTAAAATGTATGGGGCCCATCTAGAACACCTCGCTGAAGTGTATGAAACCCTATCTAAATAAGGGATGAAATTGAAACCCTCTAAGTGCCATCTGTTTAAGCCCAGAGTGCAGTACCTCGGGCATGTGGTGAGTGCCGAAGGTGTGGCCCCAGATCCCGAGAAGATCACAGCCATCCAGAGTTGGCCGCAGCCTACCACAGTTAAAGAAGTGAGGCAGTTATTGGGCTTGGTGGGTTACTACCGTCGCTTCATCAAGAGTTACACCAAGATGGCAGCCCCCATGCAAGACCTCCTAGTGGGGCAGACTAAGACTGGCAGAACTCCCGGGGCCCCATTCGCCTGGGGTGAAAAGCACGAAGAATCCTTTCAGCAATTGAAGTCGGCCCTAACCGGAGAAGAAATTCTGGCCTACGTCGACTATGGTCTCCCGTTCATCCTCTATACCAACGCCAGCAATGTGGGCCTGGGTGCTGTCCTGTCTCAGATGCAAGATGGCAGGGAAAAGGTAATCGCTTATGCAAGCAGGAAGCTCCGGCCGACGGAAAGGAATCACAAAAATTACAGCTCCTTCAAATTTGAGTTCTTGGCACTTGTCTGGGTGATAACGAAGAGGTTTAAGCATTACCTGGCATCGGTGAGGTTCACAGCCTATATGGACAACAACCCTCTGACGCACTTGGACATGGCAAAGCTGAGGGCCCTGGAACAATGTTGGGTAGCCCGGCTAGCCAACTATGACTTCACTATCAAGTACAGAGCCGGCCGCAAGAATACCAATGTGGATGCCTAGATGGAGGGTTGGATGAAGGTGAGCTGGAAGAAATTGAGCTACCCGCGTTCCATCAGCCAAAGGACGAAAAACCTTATGTTGGCCAGCAACAGGCAAACTTTGACCCATTACCCCGCCATGGGTGGCAAGAAGCTCAAGATCAGGAGTTTCTTGCTCCTGCAGGTCCAGCTAGTCAAGATGATGATTTCCCAAGATGCTCCCAGGTTAGATCCTACTGCCCCCTCAGAAGCGCAGCGGCTATGGAAAGAAAGGGACCGCCTATATTTGCAGCAGGGCAAGCTGTACAGGGGGCTAAGCAACCCGAAGATGCACGAGAAGATCTGCCAGCTTGTGGTGCCACAGGCATACGTACCTGTAGTCCTGAAGCCTTATCATGACAGGGCTGGACATTTTGGCTGGAAGAAGTTGGAGATGCTGTTGAAAGAGCGCTTCTACTGGAGAGGGATGAGGGAGACCATAGAGGCTTGGTGCAGAGAGTGTGGTCCCTCTGCACTGAGAAGACGGGACGAAACAAGTCAGAAGGCCCCGTTACAGCCGATTGTCACCCACCAGCCGTTGGAGCTGGTCGCCTTGGACCATGTCAAGCTCACGCCTAGCCGGAGCAGCTACACGTACGCCCTGACCATCGTAGACCATTATTCCAAGTTCATGGTGGTGGTTCCTGTCAAAGATTTAACAGCCCACACTGCAGCAAGGGTCTTCCAGGCATACTTCTGCCGGCCGAATGGTTACCCGGAGAAGGTGCTTACAGATCGGGGCCCGGCCTTCGAAGCAGAGATTTTCGAAGAGTTCTGCAACTTGTATAGGTGCAAGAAGATCCGGACCACGCCCTATCATGCTCAGACTAACGGAATGTGCGAGAAAATGAATCACTTGGTCCTTAATCTCCTCAAAACTTTACCCCTGGAAGAAAGAAACTTGTGGCCCGAGAAGCTGCCCGACCTGGTGGACATGTACAATAATATCCCCTGTAACTCCACTAAGTGCATGCCTGCATACCTGATGAGGGCCCGGCCCGGAAAGTTGCCGGTGGAACTAGAATTGGACGTTGAAGTACCTGAAACCATTCCCCCCACTGCCAATTGGGAAACCAAGCGCCAGAAGCAGTACCAGAAGATCCAGGAATATGTAGAGAGGAACCTGCGCCAGAGCAGAGAGAAGCAGGAGCAGCGTTTTAACAGACGAGTCCGGGCTACCCCCTTTGGACCCGGAGATGTGGTACTGAAGAGAAAAAGAAGGACGCACAAGCTAGATGACCAGTGGGAGAGAACCCCTTATGTTATCCAACCCACTGGATGGGAAGACCAGAAAACATACCTTGTCAGTCATGATCAGGGAAAGACTACGGCCACTGTTTCCAGGGACTGCCTGAAGAATGCCCAGAGCCCCTGAAGATGGGGGAGGAGGTTACCATTCCTACGCCAAGCGTGGAAAAGAAGAAAGAGGTGATCCACACTGTAATGGGTGATCTTCCGGCTGATTGGCTTATGTAGAATGGAGCGGTGATTGTTCCCGTTATCATGTTCCCACAACCCGTGGAAGAGAGTGAGCCAGAAGGGTCTATCAGCAGTGCACCAACACAAGTGCCCAGGGACGCACCTACCCTACACCCCCGTAGGTCTCTGCCAGCCATACCTGATGTTAGGGAAGAGGGACCTGCCCTTCTCTCTCCCCCACCGGTCCCATGCAAACCTAGAGGGCCCAGAAGGTCCACACGCCCTAACTTAGGTCAGCCACCGCTTAGGTACAGGGAGACCGCAATCTAATGAGTAGAGTTGAGCGCGGTTCGTGGTTCGTGGTTCTCCAGCTCTAGGCTCGAGTGATTTTGGGGCATGTTCTAGATCGAACTAGAACTCGAGCTTTTTGCAAAAGCTCGATAGTTCTAGAAACGTTCGAGAACGGTTCTAGCAGCCAAAAAACAGCTAAATCATAGCTTGGTTTCTGCTGTAATAGTGTAAGTCACTCTGTGAATCAAACTATTATCACATTTCAGTGTATAGTGTGCGTGAACAGCGCCTTCAGATCACTGCTGTTTCTATAATGGCGATCGCCATTTTTTTTTTTTTTTTCTTGTCTTCCTTCCCTAAGCGCGCGCGTCTTGTGGGGCGGGCCAGCATGTCAGCCAATCACAGACACACACACAGCTAAGTGGACTTTGAGCCAGAGAAGCAACGGCATGTGTGATAGGATCTGCATGTCACATGTCCCTGCATTATAAAACCGGACATTTTCTTCACGAACGCCATTATCTGCCTTCTGCGTCTTTGGTGTCAGACATCAGTGTCGCAGCTCCGTCCTCCTGAGTCCTATAGCCGATACAGCTGTATGCGCTGCATACACAGCGTTAGACAGCTTAGGGAGAGCACTTTCTAGCAGTCCTTTTAAGGGCTCAAAGCGGCAGGGTCAGAGAGCCATAGGTGACAGGTCCTGCAAACAGCAACAGCGTCTGTGTAGCCCAGGTCAGGGATTTCCTCCCTGCATTTCACCATTAGGAGGGAATAGAAAGGCAGGCTTCCATTCCTCTACCCAGAGCACCACAATCCTGCCACTGTACCCTCTTGTCCTCTGCACACTCCAACTCATTCTAACTAAGCCATTATACTAGCAAACACTCAGTGTACCTAGTGGCATCCTATCTGTGGCTATTGGACTTTGCTATAGTCCCACTAGTGCAAAGACATTTGCAGAGCACGTCTGCCTGCATTGCACACTACAACTTTTTTAAACTAAGCAATTTTACTAGCAAACACTCAGTGTACCTAGTGGCATCCTATACGTGGCTATTGGACTTTGCTATAGTCCCACTAGTGCAAAGACATTTGCAGAGCACGTCTGCCTGCATTGCACACTACAACTCATTGTTACTAAGCCATTATACTAGCAAACACTCAGTGTACCTAGTGGCATCCTATACGTGGCTATTGGACTTTGCTATAGTCCCACTAGTGCAAAGACATTTGCAGAGCACATCTGCCTGCATTGCACACTCCAACTTTTTTAAACTAAGCAATTTTACTAGCAAACACTCAGTGTACCTAGTGGCATCCTAAAAGTGGCTATTGGACTTTGCTATAGTCCCACTAGTGCAAAGACATTAGCAGAGCACATCTGCCTGCATTGCACACTCCAACTTTTTTAAACTAAGCAATTTTACTAGCAAACACTCAGTGTACCTAGTGGCATCCTATACGTGGCTATTGGACTTTGCTATAGTCCCACTAGTGCAAAGACATTTGCAGAGCACGTCTGCCTGCATTGCACACTACAACTCATTGTTACTAAGCCATTATACTAGCAAACACTCAGTGTACCTAGTGGCATCCTAAACGTGGCTATTGGACTTTGCTATAGTCCCACTAGTGCAAAGACATTTGCAGAGCACGTCTGCCTGCATTGCACACTACAACTCATTGTTACTAAGCCATTATACTAGCAAACACTCAGTGTACCTAGTTGTATCCTAAACGTGGCTATTGGACTTTTGTCAATTCACAGTATTGGAACGTTATTTGCAGCACGTCTGCCTGCATTGCACACTCTAACTTTTTTAAACTCAGCCATTATACTAGCAAACACTCACTGTACCTAGTTGTATCCTAAACGTGGCTATTGGACTTTTGTCAATTCACAGTATTGGAACGTTATTTGCAGCACGTCTGCCTGCATTGCACACTCTAACTTTTTTAAACTCAGCCATTATACTAGCAAACACTCACTGTACCAAGTTGTATCCTAAACGTGGCTATTGTACTTTTGTCAATTCACACTATTGGAACGTTATTTGCAGCACGTCTGCCTGCATTGCACACTCTAACTTTTTTAAACTCAGCCATTATACTAGCAAACACTCACTGTACCTAGTTGTATCCTAAACGTGGCTATTGTACTTTTGTCTATTCACACTACTGCAAATCTATGTGCAGCACCTCTGCATGACAACCTCGTGCTCTGTTTTTAATAAGCTATAATGATAGCACAAAATACTGCCATTTTGTGGCATCATAGAACTGGCTGTTGTATTCCATTAGTGCCCCACTGGTGACAAGCTATTTCTAGCACCTCTACATCACACCCTCATGCACATTTTGCTACGCTAATGTTATAGCAAACTCATGGAATTCATTGCTGCATTTCATAATTCGGAGGGATAGAAAGTCAGGCTTCCTTTAGCTTTTCCTTCTGTTCATAGACAGCATCTCCAAGACAAATTTCCCCTCCACGTCTAAGTGTGGAGAGGCAGCAAGTGTGCATGCGTGTGCCGATGTACCCCAGCTGCAGCATAATTACAGTGTTTCGCCTAGTGAGTATGCTCAGCCTGACTGTGCCATTCCTGACGCTAAGTCTTCATTTCGGGATACAGCGCATGCTCCCACACTAAGTGTGAAAAGCCTCTTTGCACAGGTGCTTGCATTCCGTGCCGGGTCTAAGTCCTGTTTTGTGCCTAGACACCATGCTAAAGCTGATAGTCTTTTTTCAGAGACTGTATTTCATGCTACTGAGCATGCTCAGGCACTTCCTGCATCAGAGACTAGGTCCGGTAATGAACTCTTTGGCCCTGGCCCTGATGTGGGGGTCCCATATAGACCACAGGGCATCAGGTGTCCTCCCAAATGGCTTGCAGAGGCCCACACCTATGACTTGTCATCGCATTATTGATGGTCAGACGATGACTGGTGAGGTGTTTGGGTCATGGCAGCCATGAGGTCATCATTGAAGTTGCGTTTCCAAATAGGACGCTAGTTATGCCACTCATGACGTGTCACTCTACTTTTGTCTATAGGAGGTGCATTGTGGTTCACCATGGTTTGGGGCGGACCCAGGTTATCAAAGGGGCTGGAGCCAACAAGGAGGTGCACAGTCTTCTATTATGCTCCGAAAGAGCACACCTCCATGTGTTGAACCCATTGCGGCTTTAGGCCAGAGGTAGGCAGGGATAGGGTGGTGGATGCAGGCCACCACCACAGTTGGTAACGCAGAACGGTTAAGACCAGCTCCTGTCCTAACAGTCCTGCTTGTGCAGCCCAGTGGCATTAACAGGCCTGCTGCTGCTGATGCGCCTGCTGTCCACAGGTGTGGCCCCTACGCACACGGTCAGCGTACTCAATGGCCCCTGTGTTGTTAACAGGGAGTTCCTGGGCTGGGTGGGCATGTGGACCCTGTGACGCTAACAGGGCTCACAGTCTCCAGATCCGAATGGCGTCTAACTCGGTTCAGGCTACTATTAGTTTCATAGCCACACAGCTCTGTATCCTCCACCAAACCTTCCAGTTGCCAACCTCTCCTTTTCCAACTGGGAGCACGGTGGACACTGACTGCTGATGGGGATATATACCTTTCTCTTTCTTTTCTTATTAATTTTCGTTATATAGCGGTCACAGATTATATACCACTTTATCCAAATCTGCCAGTCCCACTGTAACAGATGTTGTTTCTTCAGCAAATGTTACAGTTGCTTAACCACCAAATCCACGGACCAAAATTTTTTTCCCCTTTCCAACACACCTGTTCCCCTTTCCAACAGCATCTGTCCTTTTCCAACTCATTTTGGGATATGACCAAAAGTGCAACTGTGCAGGGACACCGTACTCAACGCCATCTCAGCACAGCAGCCATCCCTCGGTCCCTCCAATGTGGACAAGTAAAAGACCATTTCCTCCTATCCATGACAAAGCGTTGAGATTCACTCTGTGCAGCACTGGTGTTTAGTGGAAAAGTAGATCTAAGATTGCGTACCACATTCTGCAGATACTCCTGTATACGTGCGTCTATTTCTATGGCAGGAATTAGTTCGGCAAATTTTGTCTTGTACCGGGGATCTAACAGTGTGGCAACCCAGTATTCTGGATTACTTTGAATTCGTACAATCCGAGGGTCATGTTGTAGGTAGTGCAGCAAGAATCCGCTCATGTGTCTTGTGCATCCAGGAGGACCAAGTCCTTGGTGTGTTGGTGGCAGAGAGGTGAGAATCGTGCATACTTCCTCTGTCCTCTACCCACAACCTCGCACAACCGAAATGTGAGCAAGCTCTCACTCATCTGCTGAGTCTTCCATGCTGATCGCCAGTTCGTCCTCCATTTCTTCATGGGCTCCTGCACTTTCATCAACACTTTTTGCTGATACTATGCGCCCTTGTTAATCCCTCTCCCTCACCATGACTGCCGCATAGGTGCCGCTGACCATCTGGACCTCGTAGATCTTGTTATCCCTTCCGCATATGACTCCTCCTGTACTTCCTCCCCTTCCTCTTGTCCCAACACCTGACTCTGAATAATAATTACAGTGTGCTCCATCATGTAGATGACCAGAATTGTCACCCTGATAATGACATTGCCAGTGCTAAACATCTTCGTCGACATTTCAAAACTGTGTAGCAGGGTGCATAGGTCCTTGATCTGACACCACTCCAGCAGCGTGATCTGCACCACCTCTGGATCAAGTTATCCCAGGCTATATGTCTTACCGTATTTCAGCAGGGCTCTGCGGTGCTGCCACACACGCTGCAACATGTGCAGATTCCAATTCCTGCGTGTCGGAACATCGCATTTCCGGCGTTTAACTGCCAGACCCTAAGACTTCCGGAGTGATGAAAGTTGTTGAGCTGCTGTGTGCGCACGATGGAAGTGAGCACATAGTGAGCGTGCCCGCTGCACAAGTCCATGTAGGCCGTGATGGTGTTTTAAAAATTGCTGGAGAATTCGGTTCAACACGTGAGCCATACAAGGCACGTGTGTCACATTGCCCTGACGATGGCCCACAGCCAGGTTTGCATCATTGCCGCACACGGCTGTTAAGTCACCAACGTAGTCCGCTCCGTCAATTTGTACTCCGGTTGCCAGGTGACAACGTGTTCCTTTCATGAATAGTGCTGATGATGGGAGAGTAGTCGATGCCAGCGGCGCAGGTGGACGCAGGTTATGCTCACCCACTGGGCTGCATTACCTTGACAGATGCAGAATCTCTGGCTGAATGTAGCTGGTGGGTATCTCACAGATGAAATACCATCATTCAGCTACAACCAATGGGAAGACACCACACCCTTTTTTATGCCCATCCTGTCTGCAGACCACTGCCAGACATAGCTATGAACCTCTGGTTAATTTTACCCCCAGTTCAGTTTTATGATTTTGTGTGCTTGTTACCTGACTACTTTTCCTGCTTGCTGTTTATGTACCTTGTTGGCCGATACGCATTTCACCTCTGCTTGTTTTCTGATTAAGTCCTGGCCGTCCCATTCTGTTCCTGTTCCTCAATTAATGTTTTGACCCTGCCTGACTACTATTCTCTGGAATAGCGGTGTGACTCACATTTCCCATACATTTCAAAGTAAAACTTTGACTGCCTGATGGCATTGAGCTCTGCTGCCAGCATAGTAAGGAGGTGTGTGGTAGTCCTTGTGCGCAGTTGCAAGGAAGGGTGGCCTGACCACACAGGGTTTGCGCCAAGGTAGAGGACCCACACGAGGTTGAAGAGGCAGAAGCAGTGTATTAACTTCTACATACAGAACAAGGATTGAAACAACTCGTGGGGACGGCAAGACTTGTACAGCAGACCCTTCTCCATCTCTCACCATAGTTTGCCAGTGCCCAGTCAGTGACATGTAATGACCCTGTCTATGCTTACTGGTCCAAGTATCTGTGTTGAAATGCACCCTGTCGCACACAGATTTTCTCAAGGAAGTGGTGATGATGTTGTGTGCGACATGCTGGTGTAGCGCGGGCATGCTTTTCTTGGAGAAGCAGTGGTGATTGGGCATCTGGTACTGGGGCACAGCGACAGACATAAGGTCTGTAAAATCCTGTGTGTCCACTACGCGTAAAGGCAGCATTTCGGTAGCCAACAGCTTACAGAGGGATAGAGTCAACCACTTAGCTTTGTCATGGGTCGCAGTAAGTGGCCTTTTATTTGACCACATCTGAGGGACAGAGATCTGGCTGCTGTCTGTAGACGGTGTTGAGTAGGGTGTCCCTGGAAAAATGCAGGTTTGTGAGAAAAGTGCAGGCGGAGACATGATGTTGCCTTCATCTTGCCTTCAGATCTGTTCATCTTGTATCATTTTTAAAAAACACAGCAAGCAAGGGTTACTCCAAGCGGAGTCTACCTTTTTTCCCAAAATTGGGCACACAGACACCCCATCAGTGGCAGCACTTGTGCCCTAGTTGCAAACAGGATGTTTTGATTTGCATCAAGCACATTCCAAATCCACAAGCATTTACTCTCCCCAGGATGACACAGGGGTAGTAAATTCCTTCTGGATCCATGACTTGTTCATTTTGATGAACGTCAGTCTGTCCACATTGTCACTGGACAGACGCGTGCGCTTATCTGTCAGCACACACCCAGCAGCACTGAAGACACGTTCAGAGACAACGCTGGCAGCTGGACACGACAAAATCTCCAAGGCGTAACTGGAGAGCTCTGTCAATTTTTCTAGATTTGAAGCCCAAAAGGAGCAAGGCTCCATTTGCAAAGTCATTGCATCGATGTTCATTTGGAGATACTCCTGTATCATCCTCTCCATCCGTTGACTATGTGTCAGACTTGTTGTCTCTGGTGGCCTTGCAAAGGAGGGTCTAAAAAAATTATGAAAAGATTCCATAAAATTGCTGTTACCAGCACCAGATACGGTCCTACTGGTACGGGTAGACTGTTGAAGATGACGAGGCCGTCCCATGTTTGTCAAGTTACAACTGGGAGAATCACTCCCTTCACCTGCACGGTTGTTTGGTGGAAAAGCCGAGCTAAGATCGAGTAACAGCTTATGCTGATACTCCTGCATACGTGCGTCCCTTTCTATGGGTGGAATTATGTCACAAAATTTGGACTTGTCCCGGGGATCTAATAGTGTGGCAAGCCAGTAGTCATCATCACTTCTAATTTTGACAATACGAGGGTCATGTTGGAGGTAGTGCAACAAGAAGGCACTCATGTGTCTTGCGCAGCCATGCGGACCAAGTCCACGCTGTGTTTGTGGCATAGAGGTGCTAACCGTTCTTTCTTCCTCTGTCATCTCCCCCCAACCTCTTTCAACTGAAATTTGACCAAGGTCCCCCTCATCTGCTGAGTCTTCCATGTCCATGGACAGTTCGTCCTCCATATCTTCATGTCCTCCTGCACCTTCCTCAACATGTCGCCTGCTACCATGCGCCCTTGTTGATCCCTGTCCCCCATGGTCCCATGCCTGCCGCGTTGGTGATGATGAACGTCTGGACCTTGGTGATGTTGTTGTGTCTTGCGCATATGAATCCTCCTGTAGTTCCTCCCCTTCCTGTTGTCCCACCCCCTGACTACGAATAGTGTTTAGCGTGTGCTCCAGCATGTAAATGACTGTAATCGTCATGCTGATAATGGCATTGTCAGCGCTAAACATATTCGTCGCCATGTCGAAACTGTGCAGAAGGGTGCATAGGTCCTTGATCTGAGATCACTCCATCAGGGTGATCTGCCCCACTTCTGCATCTCGTTGGCCCAGGCTATACATCATGACGTATTGCACCAGGGCTCGCCGGTGCTGCCACAGTCGCTGTAACATGTGGAGAGTTGAATTCCAGCGTGTCGCCACATCGCATTTCAGGCGATGAACCGGCAGGCCGAAAGACTTCTGGAGCGATGCAAGTCGCTCTGCTGCGGCGCTTGAACGGCGGAAGTGAGCTGACAGTTTTCGTGCCCTGTTCAGAAGGCCATCTAGGCCGGGATAGTGTGTTAAAAATTGCTGGACGACAAGGTTCAACACGTGAGCCATACAAGGTACGTGTGTCACCTTGCCCAGGCGAAGGGCCACACCCAGGTTTGCAGCATTGTCGCACACGGCCTTACCAGGCTGCAGGTTGAGTGGAGACAACCATTTATTAAACTCGGACCGCAGAGCTGACCACAACTCCTCAGCTGTGTGACTCTTATTCCCAAGACATGTCAAGCTAAAGACCGCCTGATGCCGTTGCGCTCTGCTGCCAGCATAGTAATGAGGGGTGCGTGATTCCTTCTGCGCAGTGAGAACGCTGGTGGCCTGAACAGGCAGGCTTGGGGCGGAGGTGGAGGACACAGATGAGGTGGAGGATGCAGAAGCTGTGGCGGAACTTGGACAGACATAGAATTGACACACAAGTCGTGGGGACGGCAAGACTTGTGCAGCAGACCCTTCACCATCTATCACCATAGTTACCCAGTGCCCAGTCAGCGACATGTAACGTCCCTGTCCATGCTTACTGGTCCAAGTATCGGTGGTGAAATGCACCCGTTCACACACAGAGTTTCTCAAGGAAGCGGTGATGTTGTGTGCGACATGCTGGTGTAGCGCGGGCACACCTTTCTTAGAGAAGTAGTGGCGACTAGGCATCTGGTACTGGGGCACAGTGACAGATATAAGGTCTCTAAAATCCTGTGTGTCCACTAGGCGGAAAGGCAGCATTTCTGTAGCCAACAGCTTACAGAGGGATAGAGTCAACCTCTTCGCTTTGTCATGGGTCGCAGGAAGTGGCCTTTTATTTGACCACATCTGAGGGACAGAGATCTGGCTGCTGTGTGTAGACGGTGTTGAGTAGGGTGTCCCTGGAAAAATGCAGCTTTGTGAGGAAAGTGCAGGCGGAGACATGATGTTGCCTTCATCCAAAGTTGGTGCTATCGATGTCTGAGAGAGCTGTACACACTCACTTGTTTCCCCTTCCAAACCAACTGACGACCTACCAAGCAAACTGCCTGTTGCGGTTACAGTGGTGGAAGTTGTGGGTGGAAAAACAGGTGTGACAGCTGTCCCCACAGTCCTAGAAGATGACGAGCGCGCGGATGCCCTGGAAGGGGCAGGCGGTGGATGGTTGGCTCCACTAGGCCGCATTGCAGCACGGTGAGCTTCCCACCAGGCCATATGATATTTATTCATGTGACGATTCATGGAAGAAGTTGTCAAACTGCTGAGGTTTTGACCTCTACTAAGATAACCATGCCAAATGTTACAGATCACATAATTTGGCCGATCTTTTTTTATGTCAAAAAAGGACCAGGCTAGGCAAGGCTTAGAGGCCATGCGACCTGTTGATCCACCCCGAATAATGCTCAGAGGCAGAGTGGTGGCTGAGGATGCAGTTGTAGACGTGCTACCAGTGCTCCGACTGTGTCCAGGAAGGCGCCAGGTTACTTCGACGTCGGTTGCATCCTCCTCCACCGCCTCTATTGACCTCCTCGAGTGTCTGACTGTGGGTTGACAGTAGGTGGGATCTAGAACTTCATCATCAATTGTTGTGTTTGCACTCCCCTCCCCCTCAGACCGAGTTTCTTCTTGCCCTGACCGAATATTTAAGTTGTCATCCCAATCGGGTATCTGCGTCTCATCTTCATCAGTATGTTCCTCATTGCCTATAACCACAGTTGTTGTAAAGGCAGCATTTTGGTAGCCAACAGTTTGCATATGATGAAAGTCAACCTCCAAGCCATGTCATGCCCTTCTAAAAGCATGTAAAACACAGCGAGGGGACTCCAACCACAGTCTCCCTCGTTGCCACTAACTGGGCCACACACACCCCACTTGACTGGCATCGGTTGAGCCCCCTTTTGAAAAAGAAAAAGATGCTTTGCATGAAGCACTCTCAAAAATACGCGTGCCTTTCCCGTCCCCTGGCTGACCCAGGGGAAGAAAAGTCCTCTGAGAGCCATGACTTGTTCATCTTGGTTCTTTTAGAAACACAGCGAGGGGACTCCAACCACAGTCTCCCTCGTTGCCACTAACTGGGCCACACACACCCCACTTGACTGGCATCGGTTGAGCCCCCTTTTGAAAAAGAAAAAGATGCTTTGCATGAAGCACTCTCAAAAATACGCGTGCCTTTCCCGTCCCCTGGCTGACCCAGGGGAAGAAAAGTCCTCTGAGAGCCATGACTTGTTCATCTTGGTTCTTTTAGAAACACAGCGAGGGGACTCCAACCACAGTCTCCCTCGTTGCCACTAACTGGGCCACACACACCCCACTTGACTGGCATCGGTTGAGCCCCCTTTTGAAAAAGAAAAAGATGCTTTGCATGAAGCACTCTCAAAAATACGCGTGCCTTTCCCGTCCCCTGGCTGACCCAGGGGAAGAAAAGTCCTCTGAGAGCCATGACTTGTTCATCTTGGTTCTTTTAGAAACACAGCGAGGGGACTCCAACCACAGTCTCCCTCGTTGCCACTAACTGGGCCACACACACCCCACTTGACTGGCATCGGTTGAGCCCCCTTTTGAAAAAGAAAAAGATGCTTTGCATGAAGCACTCTCAAAAATACGCGTGCCTTTCCCGTCCCCTGGCTGACCCAGGGGAAGAAAAGTCCTCTGAGAGCCATGACTTGTTCATCTTGGTTCTTTTAGAAACACAGCGAGGGGACTCCAACCACAGTCTCCCTCGTTGCCACTAACTGGGCCACACACACCCCACTTGACTGGCATCGGTTGAGCCCCCTTTTGAAAAAGAAAAAGATGCTTTGCATGAAGCACTCTCAAAAATACGCGTGCCTTTCCCGTCCCCTGGCTGACCCAGGGGAAGAAAAGTCCTCTGAGAGCCATGACTTGTTCATCTTGGTTCTTTTAGAAACACAGCGAGGGGACTCCAACCACAGTCTCCCTCGTTGCCACTAACTGGGCCACACACACCCCACTTGACTGGCATCGGTTGAGCCCCCTTTTGAAAAAGAAAAAGATGCTTTGCATGAAGCACTCTCAAAAATACGCGTGCCTTTCCCGTCCCCTGGCTGACCCAGGGGAAGAAAAGTCCTCTGAGAGCCATGACTTGTTCATCTTGGTTCTTTTAGAAACACAGCGAGGGGACTCCAACCACAGTCTCCCTCGTTGCCACTAACTGGGCCACACACACCCCACTTGACTGGCATCGGTTGAGCCCCCTTTTGAAAAAGAAAAAGATGCTTTGCATGAAGCACTCTCAAAAATACGCGTGTCTTTCCCGTCCCCTGGCTGACCCAGGGGAAGAAAAGTCCTCTGAGAGCCATGACTTGTTCATCTTGGTTCTTTTAGAAACACAGCGAGGGGACTCCAACCACAGTCTCCCTCGTTGCCACTAACTGGGCCACACACACCCCACTTGACTGGCATCGGTTGAGCCCCCTTTTGAAAAAGAAAAAGATGCTTTGCATGAAGCACTCTCAAAAATACGCGTGCCTTTCCCGTCCCCTGGCTGACCCAGGGGAAGAAAAGTCCTCTGAGAGCCATGACTTGTTCATCTTGGTTCTTTTAGAAACACAGCGAGGGGACTCCAACCACAGTCTCCCTCGTTGCCACTAACTGGGCCACACACACCCCACTTGACTGGCATCGGTTGAGCCCCCTTTTGAAAAAGAAAAAGATGCTTTGCATGAAGCACTCTCAAAAATACGCGTGCCTTTCCCGTCCCCTGGCTGACCCAGGGGAAGAAAAGTCCTCTGAGAGCCATGACTTGTTCATCTTGGTTCTTTTAGAAACACAGCGAGGGGACTCCAACCACAGTCTCCCTCGTTGCCACTAACTGGGCCACACACACCCCACTTGACTGGCATCGGTTGAGCCCCCTTTTGAAAAAGAAAAAGATGCTTTGCATGAAGCACTCTCAAAAATACGCGTGCCTTTCCCGTCCCCTGGCTGACCCAGGGGAAGAAAAGTCCTCTGAGAGCCATGACTTGTTCATCTTGGTTCTTTTAGAAACACAGCGAGGGGACTCCAACCACAGTCTCCCTCGTTGCCACTAACTGGGCCACACACACCCCACTTGACTGGCATCGGTTGAGCCCCCTTTTGAAAAAGAAAAAGATGCTTTGCATGAAGCACTCTCAAAAATACGCGTGCCTTTCCCGTCCCCTGGCTGACCCAGGGGAAGAAAAGTCCTCTGAGAGCCATGACTTGTTCATCTTGGTTCTTTTAGAAACACAGCGAGGGGACTCCAACCACAGTCTCCCTCGTTGCCACTAACTGGGCCACACACACCCCACTTGACTGGCATCGGTTGAGCCCCCTTTTGAAAAAGAAAAAGATGCTTTGCATGAAGCACTCTCAAAAATACGCGTGCCTTTCCCGTCCCCTGGCTGACCCAGGGGAAGAAAAGTCTTCTGAGAGCCATGACTTGTTCATCTTGGTTCTTTTAGAAACACAGCGAGGGGACTCCAACCACAGTCTCCCTCGTTGCCACTAACTGGGCCACACACACCCCACTTGACTGGCATCGGTTGAGCCCCCTTTTGAAAAAGAAAAAGATGCTTTGCATGAAGCACTCTCAAAAATACGCGTGCCTTTCCCGTCCCCTGGCTGACCCAGGGGAAGAAAAGTCCTCTGAGAGCCATGACTTGTTCATCTTGGTTCTTTTAGAAACACAGCGAGGGGACTCCAACCACAGTCTCCCTCGTTGCCACTAACTGGGCCACACACACCCCACTTGACTGGCATCGGTTGAGCCCCCTTTTGAAAAAGAAAAAGATGCTTTGCATGAAGCACTCTCAAAAATACGCGTGCCTTTCCCGTCCCCTGGCTGACCCAGGGGAAGAAAAGTCCTCTGAGAGCCATGTCCACATTGTCAGTGGACAGACACGTGTGCTTATCTGCCAGCAGACCCACAGCAGCACTGAAGACAGGTTCCGAGAGAACGCTGGCTGCAGGACACGACAAGATCCCCAAGACGTACGTGGCGAGCTCAGGCAATTTATCAACATTGGAAGCCTAAAATGAGCAGGGCTCAAGTTGCACAATAATGGAATCGATGTTTCCTTGCATATACTCATATATCTGTGTGTCCTACTCTTTTTCCTTGTCCAGCTCTTTTGTTTTCGCATGAGTATATGTCCTTGTCACTTTCCCATGTGTTGTGAGTTGTTTGTGACCTTTTGGACACCTTTGAGGGTGTTTTCTAGGTGTTTTTCTGTGTTTGTGATTGCCTGCCATTGTTTCCTATGCAGTTCGAGTTCGGTTCGTCGAACGTTCGACGAACCGAACTCGAACGGGAGGTCCGTTCGGCGAACCAACCTCGAGCCGAACCGCGACCGGTTCGCTCATCTCTACTAATGAGTGATGCCTGTTCATGGTGTAAATATATGTATGAATGAATACCAATTAACAGAGATCTTCACCAGATTAAAATGTTTAGGTAGCGGTTCCCAGTCTACCCAAGTTCTGCGGTCCCCATTGGGACCGTCTGCTGTTTAGAGTTCCCGTTTTACAGTTAAAATGTCCCGTCACAGTTCATGGACCATGGCTTTGGACTGGATAGCCAACCCAAAAACTATTGGGTCTTGTAAATAGCCCCTGACCAACCTTCTCACCGCGCAACAGTCTCTGGAGAGGCTGATTGGAGGAAGGGCCTGCGGTAGAGTCAGCCGAGGCCCAGTCACCATCAAAACAGGTGACTACCCTCCGGGTCAGGAGTCCCCTAGACGTGGGGCCCTTGAAAAAGGACTACCGGGTAAGGAACTTTTTACCCGGCCCGTACGGGCAACACCCGAACCTAACCTGAACTTGGGCAAGGGGTGCCAACCTGTGTTTTAGAGGTGGCATCAGGGCTAGGTTTTTTTGAGTGGGTTACGTGATAAGGAGCCGGTCCGTCCCGTCCCGGTTTTAAATGTGCAACGTTTAAGAAAAGTGCCTCCTGTAAGGGAAAAATAGTATGTAAATATGTTAGTATACTTGTAACCTGTTTTACCATTTTTCATTTTTAACAGTTCCTGTTCAATAAATGTTGGTGGTCGGACAGCCCGCGGATGGTCTGTATTAAACCAAGGGGGAATGTGACGCCCTGGAAAAACCAACTAGTCACAGATAGGCCCCCGCATAACACCATCCCTCACTTAGGTGACACACAGCCGACCTGAAACCCTAGTCATCCCCCCTTAGGGAAAGATAGGCATACCAGTGGGCGGGACCAGGTGGTTGGACACGCCCACCCCGGGGTCTAGACAACCCGGTGTGGGAAAACAAGCAGATAGTTTCTGTAGTTCAAGTTGAGAGGAGTGTGGGCTGGAGCTAGGTGTAGCTCCAGCAGAGGAAGTTCAAGTTGAACGGTGCCAGGGTCAGAGCCCTGGTGCCTTTGGCTAAGTGGCAGACGGTGGTCTCCGTCAACAGGAGACGGGAAGATGGCTCTGCAGATCCGAGGTGGAACGGGGCAGGGTTGTAGCCCGCCGGTACTGACACGGAGAACTGACCCGCAAACCGTAGCACAGAGGGGGTACTAGGACCCTGAAGCCAGGACCAAAACCAGCGGCCTAGCTAATTAACCGATTGAGGACAGGATTATAGGTCCTGTCCCACCCAAAGTCCCTAAGAGAAGACAACAGCCCACCGATAGGTATAAGGCCACCACCAGGGCCCATAGATCCCACGGGCCAGCGTCTGCGGGCAATGCTCCTTAGGCCACAGCCAGCCGGGAGCGGACTCCTGAGTTCCAGACAAGGCAGTCCACCATACACAAAAGAAGTGCAGAGGAAAAGGACAGTGACCACCAGCCTGGGTGGGGGACCTGAATTGCAACCGGCCGTGGCGGCCGGCCACCAGCACCTTGGTTTACCAAAAGACTCGTGGTATTCCTTTACTGTGAGTAACCAAACGTCCCCCTGCTTGCTCGGGCGCGCCTGCCCTTGCCGTCGCTATACCCTGCACAAAGACACTGGGTCCCGGGGCAACCATCCCTACCCACGGAGGGGTTAACATCCAGCTACCACTACATCTCCCCCGGGTGCCCCACAACAGCAGCGATGGTGTCCCACCTCACCACACACCGTGGGTGGCGTCACGAAACGAACTTAATACGGCCTAGCCCGTACAGAAACGTCCCCCCCTTTTTATTCGGCATGTCCGCGAGACCCCCCGGGTCTGGAGGATCCCTCGAGCCACAGACACACACAGTGGGTCCGGACCCGAGCAGCGCCGGCTGCTGGCACTCGGGCGGCACACTCAACTTGGGGTGCAGTTGTCTTTCTCTTCTGTATTCCATCCTCAGTTGAATGGGTAGAGAGAGGCCAGTACCTTCCTATCAGCCACCTAGTGTAATTTTGGGGGCTTCATATCTTACAGAACCTACATAGTGGCTTGCTGCAGCTAACACACAGTCTCAGTGTTACCCAATTTTTATTAATACTTGGTGTCAGGGGCACAACTTGTGCCTCAAGGCCAGTACCTTCCTAGCGACAACCTAGTGTAATTTTGGGGGCTTCATATTTTACAGAATCTACCTAGTGGCTTGCTCTTACTAGAACACAGTCTGAGTGCCAAAAACCAATACTAACATAAAAGTGTTGTCAAACCCTGTTTTCTTTTGGGGCTGAAAGACATTCACAACATCTTTGTCAACTCCTCCAAGTGGTAATTAGTCCAATAAAGTACCTTTTGGTTTTTAGGGGTACTTTGCACACTACGACATCGATGCTTGCGATGCCGAGCGCCATAGTCCCCGCCCCCGTCGCAGCTGCGATATCTTGTGATCGCTGCAATAGCGAACATTATCGCTACGGCAGCTTCACATGCACTTACCTGCCCTGTGACGTCGCTCTGGCCGGCGACCCGCCTCCTTCCTAAGGGGGCGGGTCGTGCGGCATCACAGCGATGTCACACGGCAGGTGGCCAATAGAAGCGGAGGGACGAAGATGAGCGGGACGTAAACATCCCGCCCACCTCCGTCCTTACACATAGCCGGCGTGAGCCGCTGTGACGCAGGTAAGCTTATGTTCCTCGCTCCTGCGGCTTCTCATACAGCGATGTGTGCTGCCGCAGGGGAACGAGGAACAACATCGTACCGTCGCTGCAGCGCAATTATGAAAATGTCGGACACTACACCGATGATACGATTACGACGCTTTTGCGCTCGTTAATCGTATCATAAACGATTTACACACTACGATATCGACTGCGACGCCGCATGTGTGTCACTTTCGATTTGACCCCACCGACATCGCAGCTGCGATGTCGTAGTGTGCAAAGTACCCCTTAGACTTACAGAAACAGCTATTATCTTGATAAACAAGTTTAACAATCCGGCATAAGTGTTGTTCCATTGCCCTAATCAGAATAGCTGGACCAATTTACGGAGCTAAAGAGAAAAACTCATAAACATAAAACATAACTTTTAATTCATCAGAAGAATAAAAGTGAATTGACCATTCACAGGTGAGAATATAAAACCAAGGTTGCCAATGGTCCAGTGATTCAGACCATATCAGGCTGGGGGTACACAAGGCCCCTAAGTACAAGTTATCTCAGCTCGGTTCAAAGGAAGGTGAGTTGAAAAACTCCTTCTAGCCCACCAACCCGCTGAGGCAACAGTCACACTGGTATACACACAGTTAATAACTACAATAAAGATCCCCTATAGATGCATGGGGAATTTCATCAGTGTGTCACAGGTAGTAAAATACTGGTACCTAAATAGGCCATATAAAGTCCCAAACCATATGGGAACGGTCTTACCAGGTCCAGGAAATTATCAGGCATATAATCAGGGTACCGGCTCCAGTGGGGGGCTGCCAATCAGCGCATCAAAATCCCAAACGTGCCAGGAAACCCATATCAGGCATTAAAGATGGACGTTCCCACTCCCAACGTTTCACCAATAGATCATCAGGGGAGTCCAAGTGGGATATCAAAAAGGGCTGTTGCTAAGTGCCATCATATCGCAACAGTCCAAGGATGCCCAGGTCACTAAAGGACAAAAGAAAGCAAGGGATAAGCCCTGGAAACTACCTGCCAGGCCACCGTCATGCCCCTTGATTCAGAAACTCACCGCTCTGTGGCGTATATCCAGACCTATTTCAAATTGCCGCGCTCGGCACCCAGACGGACGCTCCATATATAGCCCGGCGCATGCGCAATAAGGTCCGAGAGTTATGACGCGCACTCCCAGAATGCCGCTGGACCGGAAGCGCCGCGTCACACTCAGCCGCGTCACCAGAAGAGACACGGCAACCACTGCCTGGTGTCGTCATATCCAGGTGGGTGGAACGCAAGCTACCGTCCCACAGTAATGCATATGGCGTAACCATAGCAATGTGGGCGTCATTAGTGATAGCCGCAAAACATAGTAAATAACGGGCATGGAGGTACAAGACCTCAAACATGCCTGGTATCAATCAGTATAGTCATTGGTCAGGCGTTTATATCAAAAAGGTCATAGGCAAATGTAGCCACCAGGAAGTTTATCAGGACACAAAAAATGTATGCTGCTCATATCAAAATTGCTGGGGACACGATTATTAAAAAGGGGGACCACCCCAAAAAAATACCTACACAGCCCCATTGATGCTAGACCAAGCCAGCATCACAATACACTGAGGCATCATCCCAGGAGGTGATCAAAAAGGAGGGCGAAACCAGGGGGGGCCAGAAAACGTCGGCGGGAAAAAAGGTGGGGAATGGGGGGTTATGTTAACTAAGGTGCATTCTATAGACTGTCCCTACCAAAAGCAGTATGTCCCTACCTAACATGTGGGGGTCGGCACCCTAAAAGTCCTGCGCTTGTGGTGCCCCCACTCGGGCGTCGACTAGCCCTCCTAGTATGTGACCTACTTCTAAGGTGCTCCTAAAAAAGGGGTAAAAGAAAGGGATTCATTTAATCCCGCCGGAGCCACGGTATCCAGGCTAAAGATCCAGAAGCATTCCTTCTGGAGGATGGCCTTATCCCAGTTACCACCACGTAGGGGAGGAGGAATTAGATCAATGCCCATTATTTTAAGGCTTCCCAAGTCACCATTATGAAAGTTATTAAAATGTCTCGCCACCGGTGTGTCGTTTTTCTTAATGATGTCATTCTTGTGTTCCCCCACTCTGCGTCTCAATTCCCTAATGGTCTTACCCACGTACAATTTACCGCACCCACAGCTGACCCTGTAGACCACCCCTTTTGACTTACATGTTATGAGTGATCTCACGGAGAATGTTTTATTGCCCTTGGAGTTAGTGAATTCTTTCCCTTCCTCCACAAACCTGCAGTTTATACAGTCGTGGCATTTGAAACAACCCTTTGCACCACTCTTAGTCATTATTGGCCTATTTTCCTGAAAATGACTATGTACCAGTCTATCGCCTATAGACTTAGCCTTTCGATAAGTGATGGAAGGGTGGCTAGAAAGATGTTTGTCAACTGTGGGGTCCATGTGTAAAATAGGCCAATACTTGGACAGTATTCTCCGCAGGTCCATTGCACCATTGTTAAATGTTGTGATGAATCTAGAAACATCAGTGGTGGTCACATTACTAAGATTGGGATTTAATAGACTACCTCGGTCCAAATTGCGTGTTGATTTGTACGCCTCTTTAATCACCTCCTCCGGATATCCTCTCTCTCTCAGGCGTCCCTTCAGGTCCGCCGCTTGTGTCAAAAAAGTGGCATCATCAGAACAATTCCTCCGCATCCTTACAAATTGTCCCTTAGGGATCCCCCTCTTTAAAGGAACAGGATGAGCGCTCTCCCATTTTAGCAAGGAGTTAGATGAAGTAGCCTTCCTGTAGGTGGTTGTTTTTAGACGACCCTCCGGTCCCTTCTCCACCAAGACGTCAAGGAAGGCCAGTCTATCTCCACCCACTTCACTGGTGAAGTGCAGACCAATATTGTTGTTATTCAGTTTGGTCATAAAGGCGTGAAAGTCCATCTCCGATCCCTTCCAGATCACGAAGACGTCGTCAATGTATCTAACCCACAGGACGACGTCTTCGGTATCGATGGACCCGCCAAAGACCACCTTCTCCTCCCACCAGCCCAGGAGGAGGTTAGCATACGATGGGGCACAACAAGTCCCCATCGCAGTCCCCCTGAGCTGATGGAAGAACCTCCCACCAAAGGTAAACACATTCTTAGTGAGGCAGAAGGTAAGGGCCTT